>NC_134691.1:148351253-149551253 GCF_050947455.1 Rhinoderma darwinii | reverse complement strand
AATGTCAAAAAAGGCAGTGAAAGCAACAAGACAAGAGACTACCAGAGAGTAGTCAACCACCAGTGGACCCTAACCCGAGGAATTGGAAACAAAAATGTGACCCTATAAGCTAAATATCATTGACTACACTATATTTTCTAGTAAGTTGACTCTGCCCACTAACATCAAGGGAGGTAAGAGCAGCTAGGATGTGCACACACTATTAGACCCATGGATCATCAGGCTCCCAACTCATTAGGGTTAGGGAACAAAAGCTGGACCCTATCAGCTAAATAAGGTTGACAGTAATCCCTTTTCCAGGCAGTTGTCTCATGCAAAAGTGACCATGCACTGGGCCACGTGGGGTCAAGCACTAGACTATCCCTACACCACAGCTAAACATTAAAGGTTAAATGCTGATTACCACAGATTAACATTCAATTTGCCAGTCACCACCAAGAATGGGATAGGATTTTGCATAAACAAAGTTCTCCTCTAGTTTCAGCTATAATTTGCTAAAATAGAGAGGTGAAGGTGGAGTGGGATAAGAAAATCTGAGAAATTAATAAAGGCACCTATTTTAAAAGGTGACTAATGTTAAAAAAAAGCCAAAACTAGCAACACTTGATACCCTCCATTTCTTTGGTGTTAAGTTAGTTTTGCCTCAATTGCTGGGTGACAGTTGCATGTACATTCATGAAATTTCAAAGCTACTTTTGTGCCAATTATATCAATAACTAGAAAAATTACCTGGCGCTGCCCGGGTATAACGTGTTGGTCTGTCTGTTTGTGTGTTCATTGGATTTGTTCCAAGGGTGCCCAAGAGTCGAATCCAAACCCTCGTATTTTCTTGGGTTCTGGGGAAATCGCTAGTAGCCCTATATACCCCAGCAGTTACACACTGTTTATTTCAATTTTAACTTCCTAAATACCTAACAGCTAAACTGGTAGCAAATAGAGTCATAAGACTGTGACAGAGCCTGTTGATTGACATTAACAACATTGGCAGTTGGCCATAGACTATGGTTGGATCATAATTGAAAACAGCATCATGCATGAAAGCCCACTCATTAGCACGCTGAACATCATGATGTGGCTTTCTGGCCTGAGTTTCTGCGCTTCTGAGAGCCACCTGCCTGATCTGTTGCTGAGAGAGCCCGAGTTTGCTGAGGAGTTTCAGCTGCTCAAGCAGCAGTATGACGCATTTGATCATCTTGCAGTTGGGTAAGAGGAGTCTCTGCAGCTAGTAATGCAGCTCTCCTCCTCGCCATCAGTAATCTGATTGGTTGCTATGGGTAACCGCTCCCCTGTACCTTCCCATCTAGGATTATCTTGTAAAGTGCACTACCTGCTACTGCCAGATAAAAACAACTTTACTATAAAAGCGAATGTCTGAATTCACTTCTATAGTATTGTATCGTAATCAAGTGATAATGGTTGATAACAGAGAACAACAGCAACGTCTGGATGTTTACGAAAACTTTCCTGAACACCCGATGTACCTATGTGTCAAATTTGGGGTCAGATAGTTCAGGCATTTGGATGCCTATAGAGGACAACAAACAGACATTCACTATAATGGCTGATAACAGAGAACCAATGCAAGGTTGGGACATTTAGGAAAACCTTCCTGGACACCCGATGTACCTATGTGCCAAATTTGGGGTTCAATGGTTCAGGCGTTTGGATGCCTATAGAGGACAGACACACATTCACTTTTATAATATAGAATAGCAGAGTTCCCCAGCTTCATGCTGGTCCATTTGTTTGTTCTTTGTGTGTGTGGTTAAAAACGTCATTTCCTACTGATATGAAGCCGACATATCCAATGAAGTCCAAGTGCAGGGTTCCTTTTTGGAGGCATGACTGATCAGAAAGGTGTTCAATTTATGAGAATGCTGAAATCCACGGGCTTGGTTCTTTTGAGAGATTTCAGCTGCTCGGGCAGCAGCCATGCTCTCTGCCACAGGAGTTTTTCGTCTAAGTGCAGGGTTCCTTTTTGGAGGCATGACTGATCTGAAATGGGTTAAATTTATGAGAATGCTGAAATCCACGGGCTTGGTTCCGTTGAGAGATTTTAGCAGCTCGGGCAGCAGCCATGCGATTTGCCACAGGAGTCTTTCGTCTAAGTGCAGGGTTCCTTTTTGGAGGCATGACTGGTATGAAAGGGTTTCAATTTATGAGAATGCTCAAATCCAGTATATGTACATTTCGTTTACGGCGAGTAATACGTCAAGTAAAGAAAAATGGCTTGGTTGTTATGGAAACCTGGCCTAAAACTGTGTGTATGTGAGTGAGGCTAAGAATGAAGGACCTGCGAGCTACTATTGGCTAAAACGGGTCATGTGATATGGATGAAGGTCCTTGATGTGGAAGCCAGTGGTGTCATATTTGCTTTTGTAAATATGTCGAGAACGGTAGGTCCTAGAGAGCTGAACCCGTTCTAAAACCTTCAGAAGCGTGTGATTTACTTATGTGCCAAATTTGGTGACTATTGGTACATAAGTTTGGCCGTGTATAAAGAACATGCAACAGACAACAGAAATTTATATATATATATATATATATATATATATATATATATATATATATATATATAGATAGATAGATAGATAGATAGATAGATAGATAGATAGATAGATAGATAGATAGATAGATAGATAGATAAAGAAATTGAGTAAAAAACATTTTTTATCTCAAGCTACATGCAAGTTGTGTGCAAGGTGTGCTTGAAGCTGGTGCAGGTCGTTGGCATACATGGGAGATGAGTGGCTGCTAAACACTTGTCACCTGTATTCAGAAAAAATAATTGAATTGGGTACATGAAAGTTTTTATGATTAAAGTTTTGGGCAAGGATTTCCTATAGTGGGA
The DNA here is from genome assembly GCF_050947455.1 of Rhinoderma darwinii. Classification (NCBI taxonomy): domain Eukaryota; kingdom Metazoa; phylum Chordata; class Amphibia; order Anura; family Rhinodermatidae; genus Rhinoderma; species Rhinoderma darwinii. Next base: position 149,548,402 of record NC_134691.1, on the reverse strand, counting down.
AATGAACAGCACGTGTTCAACAGTACCTATTGAAATCATTGGGTCGTCCATATATTGCACAGATGGGCTGTGTCCTCCAGAGCGAATGATGCTGTTCATGCTGTTTCACTCTAATAGGTGAGACCACGAGAGTCGTGGTCTCCACTATTAACTATTGACCGCTAGCCTAAAAGGCTCATTTAAAATAAGTTTTCTAAGCCAGGTAACCCCTTTACTCAAGCAATGTTCCACATGTTAATAAAACTTTAACTGAAATGAATGAAACATCTGAAAAGCTGATATTATTTTATTCTCTTCTACAGTAATTCTATTTTGGCACATTGGAAGTCCCACCAGTCTTATGAAAAAATAAATGGATTCCACTAAATGGATTGTTTTTTTAAGAAATTACAGTATTTCCTATGAGCTTTTCTAAAGCCCCATTATAACAGTATCATATTCCTTATTCCCTGAGCATCCTAATGTTACAGTCTTGGGAGAGATTACAAGTTAGTTGTGCTATTTCCTACAGATGGCCTTCAAAAGATTAGATAACTTCTTCACTTCTTACGTCTTTACAGATGTTTCCACAATCATAAATATTAATACAATTTAACTAAAATATATTTACACACTACTTTACAAAATGTGCTTAGCTATTAATGGACAGCCCCGAACAATATTTGCTAAGGATTGCTAGTATTACACTAGGAACAATTCCTCATGGTTGTTCTTTCTTATGGTAACTCAGTTTTGTAATGTTTGCTATCAAACTCTGTAGTTTTCTCCTTCTGTATGTCCTTTAAGCTTTTATTATTTTGTTCAAAGATGAAGGTCGAATTTAATACACATGCGTATAGGAATGAAAATACTTAAAGGGTCAGATCAGTTGGGATAAGTGATAAGTGTGTTTTGTGGGAAGACCCTTTAAGTAACTGACAGCATAGATAGCTAAATCGCAAAAAAATAGGAAAAATGGGAAAGATCCAAGCCCTCATACAGTCAGCAAAAATTTGTACAATATTTATTAATTAGCAAAAATAGTTAAATGTAATTAAATTAAATTACAAATCTAACAATCAAATAAAATTTGCTAAATATACCCTTATATGCTTTAAGTTTTTATTTGTTTCAAATCTTCTGGGGGTGGCTCTGTTTTTGTGAAAATGACACTTGATACGATATAACTGAGGACAATGGTTATTTTCTATATCTTTTATTAGATACTAAATCAGTAGATTTTAATACTGTAGATGGTTCCCCTAATCTGAACAGCATTCAGTTATTTTTCATACATTGTATAATATCTGCAGCAATGGGAATAATTTATCAAATGCAAAATCCTTTTTTTGCAAATAATGTTTATATTCATTGCTACGCATGTACTTTCTTGTAAATAACATTAGTTCTGCGATTTTAGTGTTGAAAAGGGTTGTCCAGTTTATTAAACCCATTTTTCAGATAGCCTATTAAGTAATTCTGAGGTAATACAGGTGGGTTCCTGTTCAGGATCCTTATCTCTTGGCAAGAGTGAAGAGCATTAATAAAGAGTGTATCTTGCTCTGGAGGGCCTGTCCTGTTCTGCATTACACAGACAATACATTTATATGAATAGGCACTGTGTAATGCTTAGTTTTCCCTGTGATGGCGCTGCAGGGAAACTGAACACTTACTGCCAGGTTTCCCCACAGAGAACAGTTGATCGCTGAGGGTTCCAACATGGGGACACTTTGTTATCAGCTCATTGTCAAGGGACCATTATAAAAAATAGAGTTTGTCCAAAGCGGAGAACCCCTTTATTTGGAAACCAAGAAAATATCAAATAAGTTACAATCAATGAAAAAAAAAAAGTCATAGGTTTTGACCAATCCTATTAGAAGAATTCAGCATCACAGTAATTGTTAAAAATTATCTTCTCCAGTCGTACAGTTAACAATTATCAGTACATGTATGGTCTCCAAGTGAAATGTCTAATATATATTATAGATAAGGATGCTAGGGAGTAATGGGGGTGAGGGGGAAATTGATAACAGGAGAAAAATTAATGAGTGTCCATCCAACAGCTATCATGGCGATCTTCAGGTATCAAAGGGTGGGGACACTCCTGGTTTGGACATCAAGACAGCTTGTCCAGACACAGGTATACTTTCTTCTCAGTTCACTGCATTAGGTAAAATAATTTACAGGCAACACCTACGTAGTCTTGTAACATGTAAACTGCTATCAACCATTCATACAGTATACTGCAATGGTCTTTAAGCCCTTGACGCATTATCACGTACATGCACGTGATAAGTGTCATAGGGAAGTGTGGAGGCCACTCACAGGCTAAGCGCCCTCCATACGCTGCTGGTATCAGCTGTGTTTTACAGCTGACAGCCCAGACTAACGGCCGGGAACAGCGATCGCGCTGTTCCTGGCCGTTTAATCCCTCAAATGCTGCGGTCAATCACGACCGCAGAATCTGCTGCATTGGCACCCCCAACCCGCCATCGGGGGGGCACCGGTTGTTGTCATGGCAGCCCGTAGGCCTAATGAAGGCCCCCAGGTCTGCCTTTTGTCTGCCTCTGTTAAGCCGTGTCTCTGGCAGGGCTTAACAAAAGCCTGTGAAAATGAAGATATACTGCAATACATTAGTATTGCAGTATATTGTACCAGCGATCTAATGATCGCTGGTTTAAGTCCCCTAGGAGGACTAATAAATGGTGTAAAAAAAAAGTTTAGTAAAGTTTTTAGTAGTCAAAAAAAATAATATTAAAAGTTTAAAAAAAAAAACCCTTTTCCCATTTTTCCTCTAAAGTAATGTAAAAAATAAAAAAATAAACAAAATTGGTATCGCTGTTTGCGTAAAAGTCTGAACTATTACAATAGTAACATTATTTAACTCACATGGTGAACGCAGTAAAAACCCAAAAATGTAAAACACCAAAATCGCTGTTTTTCGGTCACCTTAGTTTGCAAAAAAAATGTATTAAAAGTTATTAAGAAGTTGTAAATACAAAAAAAATTCTACCAATAAAAACTACAGCTCGTCCCACAAAAAATAAGCCCTCAATCCACGGAAAAATAAAAAACTTATGGCTCTCAGAATGTGGTGAAACAAAACAATTTTTTTTTAACAAAGAGGTTTTTTCTTTTTATAAGTAGTAATATATATATATATTAAAAAACTATATAAATTTGGTATCACTGTAATCATATTGAGCCGCAGAATAAAGTTAAGTTGTCATTTTTACCGCACAGTGAAAGCCGTAAAACGAAAACAAAATAAACTATGTAGGAATTGCAGTTTTTTCCAATTTCAGCCGCAAATAATTTGTTTTCCGTTTCCCAGTACATTATATGGTACTTTAAATGATGCCATTAGAAATTACAACTCCTCCCGCAAATAATAAGCCCTCACACCACTCCATTGACTGAAAAAAAAAAAGAACGTAAACGAAAAAATGAAAAATTACTTGGTCGTTAAGGGGTTAAACTGTGGCTCTCTAAAGATTGTGAAACTCCAACTGCCAGAGTGTTTTACCAGTCAGAGACTTTTAGCGCATGCTTGGAGTTGGAGTTTCACAACAGCTGGAGATCCAAAGGTTAAAGAACTCTGCAGTATGCGATGCCGTACTATTGTAGATTTTGCATGAGGAATTCTGTGATTTGCAATAAATATCAACTATAAATCTTCTGTAGTTCTGAATAAAGGTATGATAGACCAGCACCAAGAAACAAAAAAACAAACCAAAACGGAAAATACGTTTATAACATAATAAAGTACAGTAAAGCATTTAAGTTTTCTGCAATGGTAACGTCACCTTCAACCAACACCCAATGTGCCTGACAGCAATAGAATCTCAAGTCATGCGTATATCCAGGTACAAACATTGGGTTGGCTCATATGGTGGTCTTTGGTTGGGAAGGAGGGTGATCTACAGTGCCAGTACATATAGGAAATAATGGAACTTACTACAGGTTACAGAGAAATCTGGTCTAAATGAGGAGGTTTTTTTTTGTATAAATCTCATTGTATTTTCTGTAAAACTAATACGTCTCCATCTTTTCTATTAAATTCTCAACTTCATATGTGCACTTTTACACAACAGGTTATTTAGTCATGCAGTTTAAAGATGCAATAAAACGGAGTAGATTGATTTCCAGATAACTATCATGATGTCTGAATTCCTGGCGGTCCCGGTTGTTTAACTCACACATTATTGAGGAAATCCATAACCATATACAGATTCTTGTTCTAAATGCTGATGTCACTAACATTCCTTAATTATGCATCATCTATAAAGGGTCAACAAACTAAAGTGGTTGTTCTGAGGAAATGAGGGCACTAAAAGGTTAACAGAATTGTTTCCCATCCTAGAAGATTGCATTGAGAATAGTTATTTTTCAGTTTAACACTATGATTTCCAGGATACTAAAACAGATAAGGTAAAATATGACGTTCATGATAATGGTGAGTGCGAGCATCCACGGGCCTTAAGTTGTCAATGACACGTGAACAGCAATACTGATATGCCTTACAGTAACTGTTTTTCTTTTTTGGAATGTGGAGCATTGTTATTTTATTTTTTTGGGTTTTAGAGACAGGTTTATCATGAAGCACAGACCAGTGTATTATTTCCCGAGGGGCCGAAGTCTTGATGTACGCGGCGTCTGTTGACCAGTGAGCTCCATTCAATATGTGCTCAGTATCCTGTCTTAGAGAATGACCTTCTGTTCTCCCCCCTGTATCCGGGTCTTTATTGAAAGGGCCGCTTGCACAGGAAAACCGTTTTATAATGCCTGGCAGAAGACTACAGCCATGGCCTATAGGAAGTTTTTGAGATATACACTCATTTTTTCAAGGAAAAGTAACAATATTTATGTTCCTGTCTTTGAAATGATTAAGCATTACTAAAATTCCAGCTACGCACAGTATGAACCGGCAGGTGCAAACAACGCAGCTGTACATAAAAATAATAAAACGCAAAACAGCCAGTCAGCATTCCAATCAGAAATGAGATTCAGTCTCCAAATACATCTGAATCGAAGCCAACGTGCCGTTTTCCAGCTTTGCTGTATTTGTTTCAACATTATTTCTTACGAATGTCAAAACATTTTAATAGAAAGTGCTGTTACTTTTATGTGGAATATGTTCTTACATTTCAACACATTTACTACATTATAAGATAAGAGTTGTTTCTTGTTCGTTCACTACGATACTGGAAATAATTAAGACAATTCCACTTTGGGCAAGGTTATTTTAAATCAGATTAATCATATCATGCACCTGAATAACATGGCTGACTTCCCATTGTACCGCAGCAGCGACAACAGCATGAAGTGGAGCTCTGTCTAATGGCGTAATGTGTTATGTAATAATTGGTGAATGCCGGTGCAGGAGCTATGGGAATTTGAAGAATGACAAATGATGACTAAAGTGCTTCGGGCCCGGTACTATCACAGCACGCTGTGAACATTATATTTCTGAGTAGTTGCTCTATTTTTTCTATCACATTATGTATACACAGCTACCTGTGATATCTGCAATACTTGACATGCATTCATTTTTCGGTTGAGCACCCTTGTCCTAGCCATTCACTTTAATCATGCTAGACTGAAGTAGCAAAAGGAATAAGAAAAATTAGACAATTTTCATTGCTTAAACTTCTTTTGAACAGCCACCAATTAAAGAGCAATTCCCCTAAAATATTCTGCCAAGACGTTAAAAATGATATTACGTTTCAGCCATTAATATGTATAACGTTATAGCTTCCAAGGGAGTTATTACCAAGCTTTCCCGGACTTGTGAGCCACAAATCTGCCATCATGCAGTGATAGTAGTGAACAGAATGTGACATCACAAAATATAATGTACTGTTGCTTCAACTGGTCAACTCCAGTCCATATACCCAATGGGCATCTAAGCTGGTATCCCCTGAGCAAGAAAGAAGAGTTACAAACATTCACATATAGTATGTCAAATTAAAAAAAAAAATCTATTTTGGTAAACTTTGCTAATTTTGTTAAAGACAAGTCTTTCCCGCATATAACACCTATATTTTACATTTTGCCTTTCCTCATGATTCTTCATTATGACTATATGACATACCACTGACAAGTAGACAATTATTCACTGGAGCCTATAAAGAATTGCATTTTTAGTCATTAAAACAATCAGTGTAACTTACCCAACAATGGAGAATTTCACAGTCTCGAAGGTTAATTCACAAAAATAATTTGACATATTACATTTAAAGCTATCAAAAGCGACAAAGAAATCTGCAGTTCCTGATTAATGGATATTGTAAGTAATACAATTATTGCAACGCGTGCGCCATTTAGACTAAGGGTAGAAATCTAAGGTTATATACTTTTATAATATCTTGTAAAAATGTAGCAACTCAACATGTAAATATAGAAAAATCATAAATGCACATATTAACATGTTTATATATTTTAATATTTTATACAGTCAGTGTTACTATTACTGTCACAATTTTTTGTTAAAGTCAACTTCCAGCCAGAAATGATAACGGAACTGTGCCCAAAATCTACTTGTAAGTAATATTGTGCAGTTTTTCTCTTGTAAGCGAAGTAGGTTGTTCCCAAGACTTCTACTGCCTTTAATTTCTAAGAAAGGAAGTACAAGTCTGACAGCTACTTACAAATAGCCATATTTGTTGTCATGGGGCTAATTTCCCTGTCACCTGGTCACCCAGAGAATCCCTCTCTTTCCGTTCCTACAATCGCGGTTACAGAATTCTTCTTCCTATCTCTCTATATTTCATTGAATTGATGGCTGTAGAATTTGAAACATGTTTTTAATTAGTGACCAAATTTCTATTTGTCCATAATTCAAGTGTACTTTATGGCCTTTTCATCTTTAATAGGATGAAAAAAGGCAATGCTGGGAGGTGACTTCAATATAAGAGGAAACATTAGTTTTTCCTCCTGTTGAGTTTTAATAGAAACCTTTATTGCTGGTAGCCTGGGTCTTCACAGAAAGGGTATGTGCACACACACGAATTACGTCCGTAATTGACGGACGTATTTCGGCCGCAAGTACCGGACCGAACACAGTGCAGGGAGCCGGGCTCCTAGCATCATAGTTCCATCAAAGTTCCTGTTGAACCGAAACGTTGCTGTGTTGAGGTGAAATAAATCCACTTTTGCTTTCATCCATCTTGAAGTCCTGGTGCCGTTACTACGCTCTACATTCTTCTCTCTATCTGAATATTGGGGAATTGATTCACCCCCAGGTAACGAGCACATGGCCTGATTTGTTGCATTTGGAGTGCTGTGTTCATCCATCTTGGACTGTATATATATATATATATATATATATATATATATATAGATACAAAGTATATAGATATATCTATATCTATCTATCTATCTATCTATCTATCTATCTATCTATATATATATATATATATATATATATATAAACTTTGTATTTTGCATTTTGTATTTTGCATTGTTCTGATTGGGATGGTTACAGCCTCCATCTTGGTCATTGGGCCATTTATTCTCTAAGACTGTTTTTAATTGGAGCAAAATAAAACTGGTTCCTCTATGTAAGTCTAGGCTTAAGAGAGTCTCCTGTTGTACAGCTATAATGTCTAGTGTAGGGACTCATCTGAATGAGGTTGCTTTGTCATGTTAAATGGGCTCACACATTTGAGAAAGAAAACTTTACATGTAAAGTATAGTAAATATACTGTAGTAATAATACTTTTCAAAAGAATTCAAATACCCAGACCCCATGTGATCCCATATAGCAGCCACATAAAAGAGAGGTGACATTCTCTGCTGAAGTCTCAAAGAGGTGAGGGTCCCAGAGATGAGCAGTGTAAACACTACCCCTGTAAATAGTGACGGCCGTAATAAAAAAAAAAAAATACTGGGCCTCAAACTTTTAAAAAAGCGCCCCAAGATAGATAAAACCAGCCTGGGCAGGAAGGTGGGTGGTGAAAGCCCCTAAGTCCCTAAGTTGGATGGGGCCCCCGGGGCACGTGACCCTTGTGCCTTCTCCATAATCCAACCCTGATTTTTTCTGTAGACTTCTATGGGTACGTACATCTTATGCCTAGAGATTGTCGACATACCGTATATGTTGGCGTATAAGACGACTGGGCGTATAAGACGACCCCCAACTTTTACCCTTAAAATATAGAATTTAAGATATACTCACAATTTCGTGCAGGAGCGCTTCACTATGGCCATCGGTGGCAGGACCCAGGACTCTCTGTCTCTTTGAACTCGCGCATGCGCAGATAGGCTGCTTCATCGCGCGAGATCTGAGAGGCAGGGAATGAGAGGAAAGGGCGGGCCAGAGCATCTTACAGAGATGTTCCCTGGCGGCTAATACCGGCTTCCCTCAGATCCGTGGCGGATTCCGTGCATCCCGGGAGCCTGTGTACCGGACTGCAGGCTCACAAGGTAACACACAACCTGTGTGTAGACAATATGTAGACTAGGGATGTCACGATACCAGAATTTGGACTTCGATACCGATACTTCGTTTAGTATTGCGATTTCGATACCAATTTCGATACTTTTGCCAACAGTAATAAAAAAAAAATTCTTCCGTTTTCTGATGTGAGGCGCGACGTGTGATGAATTTTGAACGCGCCTCACATTAATAGTAATTAATCCCATCATGTTTCTCAGTCATATTGGGTTAATGTGCGAGGTACATGATGGGGTTAATTACTATTAATGTGAGGAACATGGAGGGTAAATTCATCGCACCTCATGCCTCACATTAATAAGTGAATGAAAGCCGTGTTTATTTCATTTTTTTATTTTAATGTTTATTGTAAAAAAGGTGAAGGTGTATTTTTTTTAAAATTTAACAATACTTTGTTTTTACTTTATTTTTAAACTTTAATGTACTGACATATATCAGATATGTGCCAGTACATTAACCTGTGGACGGATAATACACAGGCAGTTGTTAGGACATACTTGGGTATGTCCTAACAACATGAAATATGGTAAGACAGCCCTGGGGTCCGTCAATAGACCCTGGGCTGTCTGCCCATATATGGTATGGCCCTCGATCGCGTCACAGGAATTCCCTGTGACGCGATCCAGGGGCATCCCCCCTTCTCACTTTCCCCTGAATGCTGCAGTCAGCTGTGATCGCAGCATTCAGGGGAATAACGGCGGAGATGAGAGGTTTCTCTGATCTCCGCCGTTATAGCGCGGGGCTGCGGCTGTGTAATACAGCCATTGCCCCGCTCCTGACAGGAAGTGCGCGCGCGGTCAGCATGAGGTGATGCGGCCGGCGCTGCACTAATGAGCGGCAGTTCAGGCACTGAAGACAGAACATGGGGGTGTTTTGTAGCGCGCCCGCCATGTTCTGTCTCCAGTGCCGCCGCTCATTAGTGCAGCGCTGGCCGCATTGCATCATCCTGACCCCGCGAACTTATCATGACTCAGGAGCGGGGCTGTGGCTGAATTACACAGCCGCAGCCGCGCTCCCATACATTCATGTGTCACTATACTGAGCTGTGCGGCTGCAACGTGCATCCCTAATGTAGACAATATCCGGCATATAAGACGACCCCACACTTTTGACATTTTTTTAAGGGTGTAAAAAGTCGTCTTGTACGCCGATATATACGGTACCTTTTTTTTTTTTTGCTGTATTGAACACAGTACAGAATTATTATTTTTTTCCAATGGATGACTTAAACAATTTTATGTTATACAATTGCATACCTCAAGGATACACATTCTGTGTTTACAACTGGAGCTTTTCCTGGCATATGCGCCTGATGTGGTGTGAACAGAGCCTCTGTTTATAAAATGTAAGGATTAAACTACTACATCATTCACATACATGAACAATGCCTGCAATATACAATCTATGCTGTATTTAATAATAGAATGATTGTAAACTTTGTATAAATATGAGGATTAGAAGTCTTGTACAAGTGGCTGGCTGCAATGTCCTGCAATTTGATAATGACTAGAAGTGCACTGCAGTAAAATAATCCTTAGTGACTGGTTAAAAAGCTTCTGTCAAATTTCTCTAGATAAAATAATGTACATACAGGATAGAAAAATCGGAAAAGATCTAAGCAACAAATCTTGTTTTACCTATCAGCATGTACAATGCATCAGAAACCAGCAGATGGCGCTGTGTCATTCTACATCATGACTTGCTAAAGACATGCTTTGCCTGCGTAAGGGTATGTGCACACACACTAATTACGTCCGTAATTGACGGACGTATTTCGGCCGCAAGTCCCGGACCGAACACAGTGCAGGGAGCCGGGCTCCTAGCATCATAGTTATGTACGACGCTAGAAGTCCCTGCCTCGCTGCAGGACAACTGTCCCGTACTGTAAACATGATTATACTACGGGACAGTTGTCCTGCAGCAAGGCAGGGACTCCTAGCGTCGTACATAAGTATGATGCTAGGAGCCCGGCTCCTTGCACTGTGTTCGGTCCGGGACTTGCGGCCGAAATACGTCCGTCAATCACGGACGTAATTAGTGTGTGTGCACATACCCTTAGGGTATGTTCACACGCTTAACAAAAACGGCTGAAAAGGGAAAACAGCCTCTGATTTTCAGCCGTTTTTTAAGCAACCTGCATTATTTGCAGCGTTTTTTATGGCCATTTTGGAGCTGTTCTTCTATTGATTCAAAGAAAACCGGCTCCAAGAATGTCTCAAGAAGTGACATGCACTTCTTTTTATGAGGTGTTTATTTACGCGGCCGTTTTTAAAAAGGACCGTAAAACACGCCCCTTAGGAACAGAACGCCGTTTTTCCCATTGAAATCAATGGACAGATGTTTGGAGGCGTTCAGCCCCAGCATTTTTAGCCATTTTTCGGGGCATTTACGCAAAATATAGCAAAACATCCATTAGTGTTCTGTTGTCCTATGTAGATCCCAATCATTAATTAATTGTTACCCGGAAAGAATACTGACAACCGTAAAACATTTATAAGACACGATTTTATATGCATGTCTTCTATGTTTTCTTTCTCTGGCAAACAAAAACGCACATGAGGCAACTCATTCATCTTTTGTGCTGCACTAGACACATCCTAAGAAGCCATTTCGTCAATTTCAGGAGATGAACAGCTCAGTCATGGGATAACTTTGGAGAGAACCTTATACAATGAATTACCAATCATGCTCGACAAATCTATGCATCTTGTTATCAGCACTATACCTTTAAGGGATATTAACCCCTCGAGCATGGAAAAAAAAAACAGCAATTCTAGAATTGTTCTTTGGGAATTGATTTTACGTCATTCACCGCGTGGTATAAAAAAACATAACTTTATTCAGTGGGTTGTAGCAATCACAACGGGACCAAATTTATATAGTTTTTATGTTTTTCTACTTTTGCACAATAAAAACATTTTTTAAAAATCATTTGTTTTTGTGTCGCCATTGTCAGAGAGCCATAACATTTTAATTTTTCCATCTACGGAACTCTGTGAGGGCTTGTATTTTGTGGGATGAGCAGTAGTTTTCATTGGCCCCATTTGGGTAGATATGACTTTTTGATCACTTTTTGTTTCATTTTTTGAGAGGCGGAATTAACAAAAAAACAGCCATTCTGGCGTTCATCATGAGGAACAAATAACAAATTAGTTTTATAGTACGGGTTGTTACGTTTTTAGTTTTTTTTCTTAAAGGGCACATTTTAGGCTAACTAATGGCTGGCACTGCTAGTTAGCAAAAGGGTAAAGGAAGATGTACATAACAATGAGGCGGATCATAGGGCTTGCATCAGGGTAAAAAATTACTTTTATTCAGTTGGTCGCCATATGCTAATTAGGTTAGAGAGTCCACCGAATCAGGAATTGTCCATCATATAGAGCTCCAACCACTCCCCTTGCCTCTACAGTTGATTGATGGCTCGGCTTGTATGACGATGAAGTCCAGCATAACTGTCAATCACCTGGAGAGGGGAAGGGCTTGAGCGCACACCAACCTAATTAGCATAGGGCACCCAGCAAAATAAAAGATTTTTTTTTTACCCAAATAGTAACAATGACCTGATCTGAATGTGTTCCATTAATGCCATCAGTTTGTATTCTGTAGCCACTGTTTATGTGGTCATGCTTTGGTTGGCAGTATTTAGTGGGGCATTGTTTATGGTGGGCAATCCCTGGCTGGTAACTGTTTTTAGAATACTCTCTGATGGAAACTGTCTCATTTAGACTTGTTTACTGCAATAAATTGAGGCAACAGGATATACGGAATAGAAAGGTTTAGCCTGCTCCAATTTTCTGTCCTTTCATAAAAACGTATTCAAATATAAGTTGTCTTTTTGTTTTCTTTTCTTTTAATGGAAGTCAATGGCAACAACTGTATGCAAACTTAATTGAGGCTTTTTCATCCATCTATTAATCTATTTTTGCAGTCAGTTTGCTTATATCTTTCAAAACTGCAATGCAGCAGGGAGTATGCCATCACCACCTAAGTGAGGTATCAAGTACAAAAATCCTCCTATTTATTAATACATTTTTCAAAACATAAAAATATACCTAGTATTTTCTAATTGTTTGTCCCTTCTTATCTCTAAAAGTTTACATCTATTTCAAGATACTCCATAGCCTCTGAGCAGGTTGCATTATTAAAATCTCATTAGATGTGCAGTGAAGATATGCCAAGATACCAGACATTACTTGCTATCAAGATGCGGAGGTGTACAGAAAAAACACGAGGGAACAAAATGAAGAAGTAAGTTTTGGGTGGGCGGCTTTGTTCTTTCTGTGCTGCACTTAATTCATTTTCTCAGCAGAGAAGACAAGACAACAGGACAGTAAAATCAACTGAAAGATAGTGAAGCGCAGAGACGCAGAGTACGGGCACCAATAAGACCTATTGCTCAGGTGCAGGGCAGGGTTGCTAAATGTCTGTAAATTTATGGACAGTCCGCGAAAAAATGGGTGTTTTTTTCTGCCGTCCGTAGTGTCTGGCAGAAAAAAGCACCGTCCGGAATTTTCCTTATTGGCCTGGAACTTTGCACTGCGCATGTGCCAAAATGTACATGTGCAGTGCAAAGGAAGAGTAGGCCACGGCCGGGCCTATTTCCAGATTCCGCTTGACGTCTGCGGAATCTAAAAATATGCAGAGCACTGCGGCAGGTCAGGTGACACAGGTCAGGTGACAGGACTGGTCTACTCCCAGGCCGTCACAGACCCCAGTCAGAAGTGGAACTCCGCCGCTGCGCCGCATGACCTCCTCGGCTCCTCCTAACGGTGAGTCATGTCAGGCAGAGCGGAGAGTGGTAGCGATAGGCTACCATGACCGCTCTCTGCTCTGTTTGCAGTGTGGCGCTAAGTACAAGGGGGGGTGTGGCGCTATGTACAAGAGGGGGATGTGTGGCACTATCTACAAGGAGGGGACTGTGTGGCGCTATTTACAAAAGGGGCTGTGTGGCGCTGTCTACAAGGGAGGGCTGTGTGGCGAAATTTGCAAGTGGAGCTGTGTGGTGCTATTTACAAGGGGGGCAGTGTAGTACTATTTACAAGGGGGGCTGGGTGGCGCTATCTATAAGGGGGGCTGTGTGGCAATATTTGCAAGGGGGGCTGTGGGGTGCTATTTACAAGGGGGGGCAGTGTGGTACTATTTACGAGGGCTGTGTGGCGCTATTTACAACGGGCTGTGTGGTTCTATTTACAAGGGGGGCTTGTGGTACTATTTATAAGGGGGGCTGTGTGGTGCTGTTTACAAGGGGGCTGTGTGGCGCTTTTTACAAGGGGCTGCTGTAATGCTATCTACAAGGGGGGCTGTGTGGCGCTATCTACAAGGGGACTGTGTGGTGCTGTTTACAAGGGGCAGCTGTGTGTGGCGCTACCTACAGGGAGCACGGTTACTGATGGGACACTTTTATAGTGTCAAGTACTGAGGGATCATTATTACTATCTGGGGCACTGTGGTTTACGAGTTTGTTTAGAGGATGGAGTATAGGTGGGGAGGGTGCTGGAAAAGCAAGGAACCAACATGTCTGTGTGTCAAATTCTGCAGAGACGAGTCGTGGCTAGAATAAATCGTCAAATTGGTCTGGGCAGGATGGTGAGAAAAAGGGAAAAGTGAACAACTAATTAGAGAAAACATCACCTAAGTTAGCGGGGGAAAGCTACAAGCTGAGCTGTGATTAGGGAGTCACAATTAGAACACTGCACAGTGCACAGGGAATGATTTTGTAATGTGTCCTTAAAAATTTTGGTCTGTCCGTGATTTTTAGCTCAGTTGTAAAACACAGCTGACACCCGATGCATACAGAGCGGGCTCAGAGGGTGAGTTCCCTCCAATCACCCCCGCACCACGACGCAATAGAACGTTGTGGTACGCAAACAGGTGAAAAAAAAATTGTGTGGCATTGTTTTTTCATACAAAAGTTTTTATTATTATTTTGTCCGATATAGGGACTGTAAAAGGTTACTCCCACTTTAGACGACACATCAACGGGTCCCAGTAAGGGCATCTATTTGAAGAACGTCGGTCACCTGACCCCCATTCCGCCTAGTGACATGCCTGTCGCATGAAGATTACTGTAGGAGTTACAGAAACAGCCAAAGAAGCGGCTACCCCTCCATTCATACTCCAGGAATGATGGGGGTTAGATGGCCCCCCATTTCTCGAGATGGGTGCATGTCCAATAGCTGGGACCCACATCAATCAGACCTTTATGGCATATCCATTGGATATCTGTACAATGGGTAGTAGCAACCGGCGATTTGTTGAAAGCATTGCTAAATAAATATCCTTGAGTACCTGTATTGTATTTATTACCTAAGGTGCGTAAAAGTCTGCAGAGCCCCCTCCTCCAGACAACCGATACTCTCTGGGGTAAATTCTGTGTTGCAGCCTTTGGTGGTATATGTTGATTTGTTTCTACAGAAAATTGTCAAATGACTACTTAATCGTCTGAAAGATAGTGGGGATTTTTTTGTAGAAGATTTAGACATTAGCTGTATCTGATGTTAAGTTTTTGTGTACCATTGATATAAAAATTTAGTCTACAAATATTCAATATCCTAAAGGAATGGCATTAGTGAGAACTATGTTATGTGATCACAATACCCTCAGTAATGAAAAAATAAAATTTGCTTGATATGGTCCTAACTAGGATTGCCTGTTTTACTTGCAGCAACAGGGGACTTCAATGGGGTCCTCTGTAGCTCCTACCTGCGCATATGTATTTATGTGTTCATTTGAAACTCAACATGTTGTAGATTGAGTGCATAAAGACCACGTGAAGCTTTGCTTTCGTTATGTGAGTGATGTATTCATGCTGTGGCAAGCTAGGGAAACAGAGCTGGAGAACTTTGTCGGTTACTTAAATAGCTGGCATAAATTAAATTCTTACTAGAATTACATCCTAATTGTCACAGGGTCCGTGGAGATAGGCTTCTGCCACAGAGCCTCCAGAGGGTGGTGTGAATCCCATGTGCTGCCAACGGATTTGGCATGGGGCTTATGTGGGGAGTCCAAGGGATATCAAGTTTTCACCCTTTAACCTCCATACGGAGATGTGGACTTGGCTGCTAATATCAACAGGTCGTTACTCTCAGAGTAGTGACGTGCACAGACTAGGTACAAAAATACTATCCAGATGCGGGATCAGAAACAAGCAAAAGGTAAGGGCCGGCAGCAGGTGTTCACTCATGGTTATAATATACTAAGAAATGACAGCTACCACGCACCTCAGATCTTCAAAGGGATCCCGAAGTGCCAGTTTTTAAGCGACCACAATACATCTAGTAATGACGAGGGTTATATTACGAATATGAAAAATCTTGTGGGAAAATTTGAAGAATGGGGATACCCTAGAAAATAAATAGAGAAGTTAGGGCAAGAGGTTGGCACTGTACCATGTGAGGCAATAAGATCTGGGGGAATTAAGGAGAAAAAGACAGAGGATAATCGATCAATGTTCTTATCTACAGTGAAGGAAATAAGTATTTGATCCCTTGCTGATTTTGTACGTTTGCCCACTGTCAAAGACATGAACAGTCTAGAATTTTTAGGCTAGGTTAATTTTACCAGTGAGAGATAGCTTATATATAAAAAAAATAAAAATAAAATCACATTGTCAAAATTATATATATGTATTTGCATTGTGCACAGAGAAATAAGTATTTGATCCCTTTGGCAAACAAGACTTAATACTTGGTGGCAAAACCCTTGTTGGCAAGCACAGCAGTCAGACGTTTTTTGTAGTTGATGATGAGGTTTGCACAAATGTTAGATGGAATTTTGGCCCACTCCTCTTTGCAGATCATCTGTAAATCATTAAGATTTCGATGCTTTCGCTTGGCAACTCGGATCTTCAGTTCCCTCCATAAGTTTTCGATGGAATTAAGGTCTGGAGACTGGCTAGGCCACTCCATGACCTTAATGTGCTTCTTTTTGAGCCACTCCTTTGTTGCCTTGGCTGTATGTTTCGGGTCATTGTCGTGCTGGAAGACCCAGCCACGAGCCATTTTTAATGTCCTGGTGGAGGGAAGGAGGTTGTCACTCAGGATTTGACGGTACATGGCTCCATCCATTCTCCCATTGATGAGGTGAAGTAGTCCTGTGCCCTTAGCAGAGAAACACCCCCAAAACATAATGTTTCCACCTCCATGCTTGACAGTGGGGACGGTGTTCTTTGGGTCATAGGCAGAATTTCTCTTCCTCCAAACACGGCGAGTTGAGTTAATGCCAAAGAGCTCAATTTTAGTCTCATCTGACCACAGCACCTTCTCTCAATCACTCTCAGAATCATCCAGATGTTCATTTGCAAACTTCAGACGGGCCTGTACATGTGCCTTCTTGAGCAGGGGGACCTTGCGGGCACTGCAGGATTTTAATCCATTATGGCGTAATGTGTTACCAATGGTTTTCTTGGTGACTGTGGTCCCAGCTGCCTTGAGATCATTAACAAGTTCCCCCCGTGTAGTTTTCGGCTGAGCTCTCACCTTCCTCAGGATCAAGGATGCCCCACGAGGTGAGATTTTGCATGGAGCCCCAGATCGATGTCGATTGACAGTCATTTTGTATGTCTTCCATTTTCTTACTATTGCACCAACAGTTGTCTCCTTCTCACCCAGCGTCTTACTTATTGTTTTGTAGCCCATTCCAGCCTTGTGCAGGTCTATGATCTTGTCCCTGACATCCTTAGAAAGCTCTTTGGTCTTGCCCATGTTGTAGAGGTTAGAGTCAGACTTATTAATTGAGTCTGTGGACAGGAGTCTTTTATACAGGTGACCATTTAAGACAGCTGTCTTTAATGCAGGCACAAAGTTGATTTGGAGCGTGTAACTGGTCTGGAGGAGGCTGAACTCTTAATGGTGTGTAGGGGATCAAATACTTATTTCTCTGTGCACAATGCAAATAAATATATAGAATTTTGACTATGTGATTTTCTGTTGTTTTTTTTTTATATAATCTATCTCACACTGGCAAAATTAACCTAGCCTAAAAATTCTAGACTGTTCATGTCTTTGACAGTGGGCAAACTTACAAAATCAGCAAGGGATCAAATACTTATTTCCTTCACTGTATCTACGACTGCCACATCTTATACGTTTCTTCTCCAAACTCTTCTCAGCTGTGGAAAGAAACTATTCCATTGGAGATCAGGAGTTCCTGGCTATTAAATTGGCCTTAGAAGAGTGGAGACATGTTGGAGGGCAATGCACACCCTGTTGTCATCTATGCTGACCATAAAAACCTCACCTACCTACAGTCGGCACAACATCTGAATCCACATCAAGCCAGATGGTCTCTGTTCTTCTCCAGATTTAATTTTCTACTCCATTTCCACCCAGCTGACAAAAATGTCAAAGCAGATTCTCCATTCCGTACATTTGAGACTACCGACCTGGAAGAGGATCCTCATCGACTCCTCACGCATATTATCTGTTGCTCCTTTACAAATCAGAGAAATTCCTCCATAGAAAACCTATGTTCCTCTTGCAGATGAGAGAAAAATTCTCTCCTGGGGTCACAACTGCAAGATAGCAGGTGATTCCGGCACTCGGAAGACTCGGGACTTTATCTCTCGTCCCTACTAGTGGTCCACCTTTCCCAAAGATGTTGTGGACTATGTCTCCTCGTGTACCAACTGTGCCCAAAATAAAGTTTCTCACTCCAGCCTGCAGGTCTGCTTTAACCTTTGCCTGTCCCAAACAGCCCGTGGTAACACATTGCCATGGATTTCATTACAGATCTCCCTTCCTCTAATGGATGTACCACTATTTGAGTCATTGTGGCTCGTTTCTCTAAGATGGCACACTTCGTTCCTCTGTCTGGCCTTCCCTCAGTTCCTCGTCTGGCAAGTCCATTTGTTCAGCATATTTTTAATTTGCACGGATTGCCCCTCCATATCGTGTCTGTTTGGGGTGTGCAATTCACATCCAAGTTCTGGAGAGCCCTGTGTAAGATTCTGGATGTGAAATTGGACTTTTCATCTGCATACCACCCACATTCCAACGGCCAGGTTGAGAGAATCAATTAAGTATTTGAAAATTATCTCCGCCATTTCGTGTTGGCTCAACATGACAACTGGGTACATCTCCTTCCATGGGCCGAATTCTCGTATAATAATCACACGAGTGAAGCTACTGCGTGTCTTCATCATTTACAGCCAACACCCGCGTGTCCCTCTCCCTACAAATGCTTCATCGCCAGTTCCTGCAGTTAATGTTTCCTATGGGAGTTTTCATCAGGTTTGGCAGAAAACCAACTCCGCTATCCTGAGGCGGTGGGTCGTATGAAGAGATATGCTGATAAGAAAGAAGGCCGCCTCCTCAGTTCCTTCCCGGGGTTAAGGGTTGGATATCTTCAAAGAATATCCGCTTGAAAATCCCCTCCTATATATTTACTCCCAGGTTCCTAGGTCCTTTTGAGGTCTTGCAACAGATCAACCCTGTGTCATATAAACTGCGTTTGCCTCCTACGCTCAAAATTCCCAATTCCATGTCTCCTTCCTGATGCCAGTAGTCCTCAATAGTTACAGTAAGTCTTCTGATTCTTCTATATCTTCTATAGGAGTGCAGCTGATGTGTTTGAGGTCAAGGAAATTCTGGATCTCAAGAAGGTGGGAAGGAGGACCTTTTATCTTGTGGACTGGAAAGGGTTTGGTCCTGAGAGAGATCTCGGGAACCCAGAAAGAACATTGATGCCCCTGCGCTCATCAAAAAATTCCTCTTATGCTCTGGACCTAAGAAGAGGGGGCGTAAGGGGGAGGGGTACTGTAGCGCCCGCGGCTGCGGGTCTCACTCACGCCAGTGGCCGCCAGCTTCCCTCAGCACCGGCATCTCTGCTCAGGGGCGCCAGTACACTCTGTCTCTCCTCCTTCCCCGACCTATGCCCATAGGGTGTGTGCACGCACTCATCCCCGTTCTTAAAGGGCCAGCCTTTTCCAAGCACACCCTGGACTTTTTAAGGAACTCTGTGAAATGTCGGGGTAGGGAAACAGACAAGTGAGCCCTAATCTACCCGCCACTCAGTCCCTGCCTACTTGCAACGACCCGCCCTAGGCGACGGGGTACAACTGGGCGACGGTCCCTACACTCAATAGGTGCACGACAGACAAACAGACAAGGGTACAAAGAAGCCAGGGAAATGGGGAAGTTGCCCACGGGAACACCGTGAGCAACAAGCGAGGTGAACGAGCCGAGTCAAACCAGGAGATGAGCGAGGTACAAAAACGCAGAGCAGAAGAATGGTCAGTAAAGCCAAGGTCAATCACAAGCAGAGGATCAGTAGTTCAAGAAGCTGCAGCAGGGCCAGGAAACCAACAGAGAAGAATCACAAGCAAAGGAGGAACAGGAAAGGCAGGTATAAATAGACAGAGGGCGGGAGCTAGCTCCGTCTGGCCAGGCTGTGATAGGCTCTCCCACTCCTAAGCCTGCCATCCTGGGTGGTGGAAGATGGAGTCAGTCTCACAGACATAGAAGCAGGTGCAGACTGATTACCTATGGGCGTCGACACAGAAGTTGTGTCTGGCAGATCCTTTACAGTACCCCCCTTTTTATGAGGGGCCACCGGACCCTTTCTAGGTGGACCTGGTTTATTGGGGAAACGAAGGTGGAACCTCCTGAGCAATACCCCAGCGTGAACATCCCGGGCGGGTTCCCAAGTCCTCTCCTCAGGCCCATATCCCCTCCAATGGACCAGGTACTGGAGGGAGCCTTGGACCATCCTGCTGTCCACAATCTTGGCCACCTCGAATTCTACCCCCTCAGGGCTGAGAACAGTGACCGGAGGTTTCCTCGAGGGAGCCAAGGACGGGGAGCAGCATTTAAGGAGGGAGGCATGAAACACGTCGTGTACTCGAAAAGACGGGGGCAACTCCAGTCGGAAGGAGACAGAGTTAAGGACTTCAATGACCTTGTATGGCCCTATAAACCGGGGAGCAAACTTCTTGGACGGGACTTTAAGGTGCAAATTTTTTGACGATAGCCACACCAGATCCCCGACCACAAACAAGGGGTTAGCAGAACGTCTTCTATCTGCCTGAGTCTTTTGTATGCTCTGGGACGCCTCTAGGTTCTTCTGAACCTGGGTCCAGACTGTGCACAGTTCCCGATGAACGACATCTACCTCGGGATTGTTGGAACTACCAGGTGAAACAGAGGAGAACCGTGGATTAAACCCAAAATTACAGAAAAAGGGGGAGACCCCTGACGAGTTACTGACCCGGTTATTAAGGGAAAATTTGGCGAGGGGAATGAATAAGACCCAATCATATTGACAGTCAGAGATAAAACACCTTAAATATTGTTCTAGAGACTGATTAGTCCTCTCAGTTTGGCCATTAGTTTCAGGATGGAAGGCAGAGGAGAAGGACAGATCAATCTCCAACTTTTTACAGAAGGCTCTCCAAAACAATGAAACAAATTGTACCCCTCTGTCAGAAACAATATTGACAGGAACCCCATGGAGACGCAGGATGTGTTTGACAAACAAGGTAGCTAACGTCTTAGCTTTGGGTAGTTTCTTAAGGGGCACAAAGTGGCACATCTTACTGAAGCGGTCTACTACAACCCACACCACCGACTTGCCTTGAGATGGAGGCAAATCGGTGATGAAATCCATGGAGATATGGGTCCAAGGTCTCTGGGGAATGGGCAAAGAACATAGTAAGCCCGCTGGTCGGGACCTGGGAGTCTTGGACCTAGCACAAACTTCACAAGTGGCGACGTAGGCCTTAACGTCTTTGAGCAACCCAGGCCACCAATAGTTTCTGGCAATGAGGTGCTTGGTACCCAGGATGCCTGGATGGCCAGATAGTGCAGAGTCATGATTTTCCCTAAGTACCCTTAGCCGGAATTGCAGGGGAACAAACAGCTGAACCTTGATCAGCCGCAATTTCAGAGACTAAATCAGAATCAATAGAGGAAATGATTATACCTGGAGGCAAAACACAAGCAGGATCTTACTCCGAAGGAGGGCTGGCCATGAAGCTACGGACAGTGCATCAGCCTTAATATTTTTAGACCCAGCCCTATAGGTGACCAAAAAGTTGAATCTGGTAAAAAATAACGCCCATCGAGCTAGTCTCGGGTTTAGCCTCCGGGCAGATTCTAGGAAAACCAGATTCTTGTGGTCGGTAAGGACCGTTACCTGGTGCCTAGCCCCCTCCAGGAAGTGGCGCCACTCTTCAAATGCCCATTTAATGGATAAGAGTTCGCGGTTGCCAATATCATAGTTACTCTCAGTGGGCGAAAACTTCCTGGAGAAGTAGGCACAGGGGCGGAGATGGGTGAAGGACCTGGTACCCTGGGACAAGACAGCCCCCACTCCCACCTCGGATGCGTCAACCTCCACGATAAATGGCTCCATTTGGTTTGGCTGAACCAGCACTGGGGCCGAGATAAAGCACTTCTTAAGGACCTCAAAAGCTTGGACAGCCTCAGGAGGCCAGTGGAGGAGATCAGCACCTTTGCGAGTGAGATCCGTAAGAGGCTTAGCGATGACCGAGAAGCTAGCAATAAATCTCCTGTAATAAATAGCGAACCCCAGGAAGCACTGTAACGCCTTCAGGGAGGCAGGTTGGACCCATTCCGATACAGCCTTGACCTTGGTGGGGTCCATGCGGAATTCATGAGGAGTGAGGATTTGACCCAAAAACGGTATCTCCTGCACCCCAAACACACATTTTTCGGTCTTAGCAAACAGTTTGTTTTCCCGAAGGGCCTGGAGCACCTTCCTGACATGCTCAATGTGGGAGGACCAGTCCTTGGAAAACACAAGTATGTCATCAAGGTACACTAAAAGAAATAACCCCAGGTAGTTTCTTAAAACCTCATTTATGAAATTCTGGAAGACCGCGGGAGCATTACACAACCCAAAGGGCATGACGAGGTATTCGAAATGACCTTCGGGCGTGTTAAACGCAGTCTTCCACTCATCCCCCTCTTTGATGCGGATAAGGTTATACGCCCCCCGTAGATCAAACTTAGAGAACCATTGGGCCCCCTGAACCTGATTGAAGAGATCAGGAATCAAAGGAAGGGGATACTGGTACCTTACAGTGACCTTATTCACGTTTCGGTAGTCAATGCATGGCCTAAGACCACCATCCGTCTTCCCTACGAAGAAGAAGCCAGTACCTACCGGAGAAGTAGAGGGGCGAATGTAACCCTTGGCCAGGCATTCCTGGATATACTCTCTCATGGCTTCACGTTCGGGACAAGAGAGATTAAATATCCTACCCTTAGGGAGCTTAGCTCCTGGTACCAAATCAATTGCGCAATCGTATTATCTATGAGGTGGTAACACTTCGGAGGCCTCATTAGAGAAAACATCAGCGAAGTCCTGAACAAAGTCAGGTAGAGTGTTCACCTCCTCAGGGAGAGAAATAGAATTAACAGGAAAACATGATGTCATGCATTCATTACCCCATTTGGTAAGATCCCCAGTATTCCAGTCAAAAGTGGAATTATGCAACTGCAACTAGGGAAGGCCTAAAACCAAATCGGACGATAATCCCTGCATTCTCCAGTACAGAGAACTGCTCCAAATGCATGGAGCCCATGAGGAGTTCAAAAACAGGGGTATGCTGTGTAAAATAACCATTAGCAAGAGGAGTGGAGTCGATACCCACTACCGGGACAGGTTTAGGCAAATCAATCAATGGCATAGCTAAAGACATATCAAATTCCACAGACATAATATTAGCAGAAGACCCTGAATCCACGAAGGCACTGCCGGTAGCAGACCTACCACCAAAAGAGACCTGAAAGGGAAGCAAGATTTTATTACGTTTCATATTTACGGGAAATACCTGTGCGCCCAAGTGACCTCCCCGATGGTCACTTAGGCGCGGAAGTTCTTCCGGCTGCTTATTCTTACGCCTAGGACAGTTGTTCACTTGATGCTTGTCATCCCCACAGTAGAAGCAGAGACCATTCTTCCTGCGGAACTCTCTACGTTGTTGGGGGGACACGGAGGCCCCGAGTTGCATAGGTACCTCCGAGTCTTCCGTGGAAGAACGAAGCAACGGAACCTCGGGAGGCATCATGGGGGAGTCAGAGGAGAATACACAAACACGTTCAAGTCGTCGTTCCCTGAGACGTCGGTCAAGTCGTACCGCTAAAGCCATAACCTGGTCTAGGGAGTCAGAAGAGGGATAGCTAACTAGCAGGTCTTTCAGGGCGTTCGACAGACCCAATCTAAACTGGCACCTTGAGGCAGGGTCATTCCATGAGAAGCTACGCACCACTTCCTAAAGTCAGAACAATACTCCTCAACAGGTCTCTTACCCTGACGTAAGGTCACCAGCAGGGGCGTCAGGAGCCAAGGAGAAGGCCCATTCTTGGGGCCCTTCCTGGAGCTGGGACATAATTATACCCACCCGCTGGCTCTCAGAACCTGAGGAGTGGGGCTTTAAGCGAAAATAGAGCCTAAAACTCTCCCGAAAGGAGAAAAAAGTCTTCCATTCCCCTGAGAACCGGTCAGGCAACTTGAGGTGGGGTTCAAGAGGTGAGGTGAGGGGCACTACCAGGGTAGCATCAGGCTGGTTGTCCCTCTGAGCCAGGGCCTGGACCTGTAGGGAGAGGCCCTGCATTTGCTGAGCCAGGGTCTCAAGGGGGTCCATAGTAGTGTCAGGGACCAGGATAGACTAGGTATATGGGCTAGTGATTATGTAATGTTGGGGTAGGGAAACAGACAAGTGAGCCCTAATCTACCCGCCACTCAGTCCCTGCCTACTTGCAACGACCCGCCCTAGGCGACGGGGTACAACTGGGCGACGGTCCCTACACTCAATAGGTGCACGACAGACAAACAGACAAGGGTACAAAGAAGCCAGGGAAATGGGGAAGTTGCCCACGGGAACACCGTGAGCAACAAGCGAGGTGAACGAGCCGAGTCAAACCAGGAGATGAGCGAGGTACAAAAACGCAGAGCAGAAGAATGGTCAGTAAAGCCAAGGTCAATCACAAGCAGAGGATCAGTAGTTCAAGAAGCTGCAGCAGGGCCAGGAAACAAACAGAGAAGAATCACAAGCAAAGGAGGAACAGGAAAGGCAGGTATAAATAGACAGAGGGCGGGAGCTAGCTCCGTCTGGCCAGGCTGTGATAGGCTCTCCCACTCCTAAGCCTGCCATCCTGGGTGGTGGAAGATGGAGTCAGTCTCACAGACATAGAAGCAGGTGCAGACTGATTACCTATGGGCGTCGACACAGAAGTTGTGTCTGGCAGATCCTTTACACTCTGCCCGCTTCCTCAGTGCCTGAGCAATGTTCATATTAAAAGAGAGTTAGTCTGAAAAGGTTTCATTTCCAGTTCCCTTAAACCTGTGTCTGTGACTATCCAGTATCCGCGTACAGTACTGTATCTTGTGTCCTGTGTCCGTGTCAAGTCTAGTATCCGTGTCCAGTGTCCGTGACGACTCCAGTGTCCATGACCAGTTCAGCTTCTGAGAATCCAGCACAAGCGAGCTTCCATTAATCCGGCACAAACCGGCTTCCATTAATCCAGCACAAACCAGCTTCCGATAATCCAGCACAAGATAACTTCCAATAATCAAGCACAAGCCAGTTTCTGATAATCCGGCACAAGCCTGCTTCCGATAATCCAGCACAAACCAGTTTCCAGTAATCCGGCACCAGCCTGCCATCAAGGTACCATTGACCAGTGACTGTTATGTACTTGTCTGGCCAGCAGCTACTTCGTTACACGGAGTAGCCCAGTGGGTCCACATTCCCCGTGGACGTTACACACTTATACGCATCACCAGCTGAGTTTTGAGGGCATCCCAATCGTACTCATGCCTAACTTTCAGGTTGGACTTTGAGCCAACATTCTGCCCCGTCTCTGATGGAAACCCTATGAGATGAGAAATGAAGGTGGGGGTACCCCTTACCCTTTGCTGTTTGGACTATTGGCTAGGCCAGGATCATATTCACAGTTTTGATGTAGTTTTTGGTAAAGTTTTTGGCTCAGTTTTTTAAGCCAAAGCCAGAAGTGGATCCAAATGGAAGGAAAGACAAAGTAGAAACGACTGATGCATCTCCTTTTTTTGTGTCCACTCCTGTGTTTGGCTCAAAAAACCGAACCAAAAACTGTATTACAACTGTGTGTGATCCTGGCTTACCATTAGGGGGGATTCACACGAGCGTGTATTCGGTCCGTGCGGGCCGCGTGGTTTTCACGCGGCACGCATGGACCAATACAAGTCTATGGGGCAGTACAGACAGTCCGTGCTTTTTGCGCAGCGTTTGTCTGCTGCGCAAAAAGCGCGACAGGTTCAATAACTCTGCGTATTTCGCGCATCACGCACCCATTGAAGTCAATGGGTGCGTGAAAATCACGCGCACCACACGGAAGCACTTCCGTGGGACGAGCGTGATTCGCGCAACAGCAGTGAAAAGGATGAATGAAAACCGAAAAGCACCACGTGCTTTTCTGTTTCCGAACATCCAAACGGAGTGTCTTTGCGATGAGCGAAGCCGGACAAGCGTACCGAACTTCACCGGGTTCGGCCAAACTCGTTTTGGCCGATCCCGGCAAAAAAATTATCGGTACGCGACGTCAGGAGATAGTCACTGTCCATGGTGCTGAAAGAGTTAAACTGTTTCAGCACCATGGACAGTGACTTGCGATCCCAAAATACATTAACCTGTAAAAAAAAAACGAAGTTCTAACTTACCGATTACTCCTGTCTCCTTCCTGCAGTCCGACCTCCCGGGATGACACTTCAGTTCAAGTGACAGCTCCAGCCAATCACAGGCCAAGCACAGGCTGCAGCCAATCACAGGCTGCAGCGGTCACTTGGACTGCTGCGTCATCCAGGGAGGTGGGGCCCGATGTCAAGAGAGGCGCGTCACCAAGGACGCGTCACCAAGGACGCGTCACCAAGGCAACGGCCGGGAAGTTCTCGGTAAGTAGGAACTTTATCTTTTTTTTTTACAGGTTTTTCGCTGTTGTGTTCGGCATTCACTGTCGAGGGTGCTGAAAGATTTAGCTCTTTCAGCACCTTGGACAGTGACGGGCGTTGACAAGCCTCATCTCTATGATGCCGGCTGCGCGAAAATCACGCAGCCGCGCATCAGACACGCATGACACACGCAGCTGTCAAATGGTTTTTGCGCTCGCAAAACGCTGCGTTGTTTGCGCGCGCAAAAACGCAACGTTCGTGTGAATCTCCCCTTATACTTTGAGAAGTCACTCTGTACATTTTTGCAATGGATAAAGCTCCCAAACATTACTTTCCGTACAGTGTGCATTGATTGAGAAAATGTTAGAAAAGAAAGCAAACACCTTTGATAAATCTCCCCACAAGCTCAGGATTAGTTTAGTCAACGAGGCCATAGATACAGGCTTGCTTGAATGAGCTTGTATATGAGAAGTCTGTCAATCAATAAGTACGACTTCCCCCAGGACTACTAAGCTCAGAGTTATCATGGATATAAATCCATAAATTGTAAGTAAGGAATCTAATATACACACTAGTATTTTTCACAAGATGGACCATTCCAGAGAAAGGGATGGCCCGTACAGACCAATTGTTGATAGAATGAATAAGGTTGTGAAAAAGAAACATAGGCTCAATCCTATTTCCGTCCATTGCATAGAGCCATAAATAAATTTATTTGGGGCTCTAAGAAACCTCGGACAAGCATGACGGTGCTCTGCAGACCTAAATCGGAAGGAGGGGCGGTGTTACCGGATTTTAAAAAATATAATTCTGCAGCTCTTCTAATGAGAATTGCTGATTGGTTTAGATCATTTACTTATAAACAATGGGTTCGACTGGAATTTGAAATCTCACCTTTGCGCCTAACATCTCTTGCGTGGATTGCCAAACAACACAGAAATACACCCATACTACCATTGTTAACTCAACAATTTCTGGTGGCCTGGGATAGGGATGCAGTGCCTTCCAAATTAACACATTGTCCTGGACCTTTCACTCTATCACTTTATTTGACAACCCTGACTAAACACCAGCGATGGGAGTGGAGGAATTTCTTTCCTGGAGTAAACAGGACAATGTTAGACTCTCTTCCACACTTGCCGACACTCGTGAGCTTCCCACTCTCTCGTCTCTGCGTGTATCGTGTCCTCACAAAAGATTATCTTGGATGGAATATCTACAGCTTAGAGCATATATTTCCTCTTTCTCAGATTGCGAGGCTCTTACCTTAGACAAAACTTCATTGTAAACTTTTATATTGCTGCCCTCTATGCCTTCTAAAGTTTTATCAACACTACATGCATTCCTTCGTGCTCCCCCTGAGCTTTCGCAGCTTAGATACGTACAGGCGTGGGATCGTGAGTTAGGGTTTCATATACAGGATGAGGATTGGTATAACATTTTTTTGCTTACACATAAACTGCCCTCAGCTTGCTATGCTCAGGAAAATAATTTTAAGATTCTCACCCGATGGTACCATTACCCGGTCTTACTACACAGAGCCTTTCCCTCCATGTCTGATCAATATTGGCGATGCCTTTCTGCTTTGGGAACCATGCTACACATATGTGGGATTGTCCCATTTTGTCTCCATTTTGGACTAACATATTCAAACTATATAATGTACTGTTTGATGCTCAAATGCCTATTGAGCCTGCTATTGGCCTATTGTCCCTTTTGCCAGGTAATGTCACAGCTCTGAAAAATGGTATCTTCAGACATTTTCTTACTGCAGCCAGGTGTGTGATTCCTAGACACTGGAAATCTATTGGATGCCCTTCTCTTCGTGAATGGGTAACCGAGTTGAATCATATCATGAGAATGGAGGGGACAATGGAAAACATGACAGATTCATAACTACCTGGAAGAGTTGAATTCTGTTTACAGAGAGTAATGCTCTCTCCCGTTGGCTGGAAGATCACACTTGAATCTCTTTGGCCAGTAGCGCATCTTGGGTCGCTGCCATTCCTCTTCACCTTTCATTTTTCACCTTTCTCGCTTGCCTTCCTTCTCCGCTCCCCCTTTATATTTGCATTTCCATTTTATGATTCATATGCTAATGTAAACTTTTTGTTTCTGACATTATATATACTCTATTTGTATTGCATTTGTATTGTATTCAACTGAGTTAATTTGATGTGGTTCAGTGAAACTGCCACTTGTTTTATGTGCAATTACATTGCTATTGTATATTTGTACTGAAAATCGAATAAACTTTGATAAAGAAAAAAAAAAGAAACATAGGTATGGAATATGGTTACTATAAGAATGAAAACAAGTTAGCCAAATTTAGGCGAATATGGAATCTTTGGATACAATCTATGCAAATTGAAGAGAGGCTCTTGTTGAATAACACAATTGGGTAAGAGACGAGAGAAGGACTCATAGTCTTTCTATTGAGCCCCGTGCACCGCTCTGAGCAGACCCGATCAGAAATTAAATGACACAGCGATGACCTGAGCGCTTCTGCCACTGTGTTTTAGCAATATGTAGGGGTCTCGGTACTCGGACCCCCACTGATCAAAACTCCTGACATGTAATTATGACGTGTCAAAAGTTTTATAAAAGTTAAGTTACATTGAAGATTATAGTTAACTTATTTTTCACCTGGGTACATTGCTGTTTTACTTTTGTACTAGCATTTGCAAGCCTACTTTCTAAATGTAATTTTGGACTTTATTATTAGAGTTTATTACTGATCTATGACATGTTCTTAGTATTCTTGTGTGTTTTTAACTATTATGGTGTGCAATACATTTGCTAATATTTTTGTCATATGATTATAACTCTATATGATAGATTATAACTTTATAACTGTAAAAAATAGTTTATTAAAAGTATTGTCTTCTTTGAACAACCCCTTTTTGCTAGAAAGTTCATCTGAGGATAAACAGGTCACAGGGTATCTCACTGTTGGGACCCCTGATGATTAGCTGTAACCTGTTTCAGAACCCTGCAGGACTACCACATGGGAAATTAAACATTTCATAGAAACATTTGAAAGCAATGAGATGACCCTGATTACAAAACTGGTTTAAATGCTTAATAAATGTAAAATTATAACTTAAGAGCCTTAAGTTAAGAAGTAAATGTGAGTTGTATAGTTGAAGTGCCCCCTCCAGTCATTGGCATCTCTCAGTTACTAAGCAGCGACTTTTGGTTTGTATATGATTAAGGTGCAAGGGTAAAATTGGTAAGCAGAACAATGAGGATCTTTAAGGTTATATGTTTTGTGCTAATATATGCCTTTTATATACAATAAATAGATATTTACCAATTATATACTAAATTACATGTAACAAATAAGCAGAGGCAGCTTATCTGTCCAATAGTCTATTGTGCACATATGCGCACTGCTACTATGTCTTAAAGGGTTTTTCCAGCCCTAAGAAATGTATGCCTATCCTCAGGATAGGCCATCAATATCTCATCGGTCAGGGTCTGACTCCCGGGACCCTCTCCTATCAGCTGTTTTGAAGGGGTCGCAACGCTCGTACGAGCACTACTTCCCCTTCATTTCCTTTACTTTTCACACTTATAATAGTGGTTCACAGTATTACAAACTTTTCCCATTAACTTCAATGGGAGAAGTCTGTAATACTGTAAACTTCACAGTGTGAGCAGTAAAGGAAATGAAAAGGAAGCTGCGCTCGTTTTCGAGCGATGTGGCCCCTTCAAAACAGCTGATCAGTGGCGGAAGGGGTCAGGAGTCGGATCCTGACTGATCAGATATTGATGGCCTATTCCGAGGATAGGCCATAATTTTTTTTAGGACTGGACAACCCCTTTTATGTCTATATATGAATATTACCTGTAATGTCCAATGAGGTTGTGGATCCACTGGGCTACTCCGCCGTAACAGAGTAGCTGCTGGCCAGACAGGTGTAAGACAGTCACAGGTAGACGGTACCTTGGTGGCAGTTAGACTGAGTCAGATTGCAGGTAGAGGATACAAGCTGGTGCCAGATTACTGGAAGCGGCCACAGGATACTGACTGGTAACGGACACAGGATGCAAGATACCAACTGGTCACGGACACAGGACTCAGGATACAGGACTGGTCACGGACACAGAACTCAGGACACAGGACTGGTCACAGACACAGGACTCAGGATACGGAACCTTCGCGGGCTAACAGTGGATTAGTACAACATTGCTCAGGCACGTTGGAAAAGATGAAAGTGCCTTAAGTAGTCCTGGGAAGCAGCAGGGGTGGTTGGGTAACTCTTGAATTTTGCATGCACTGACCCTTTAGGAGGAGGTCGGAGCGAGTGTGCACTATGAATCCGGTAGCTGTGAGCTACAGATGACATAGGACGTCAGCAGGCTCGTGGAGGCAGTAGCCGCCGAACAAGTTACAAAACCTGGCGGTGGGGATCCCTGTCAGATTCGGGGCCTACCGCCGGCGCTACATTACCTACATGTTGTCAAATAAAGTGGATTCTGTTATTCAATATCGCTGAAGATGGACTTTTCATTACTATATACTAAACTAGCTTTTATACCCGGCGTTGCTCGGGAGGTTGACTTACGGTACAGATGGCGTCCGTCAGAGCGCCATGCGCATGCGTCAGACACCAGCGCCATGTTGCATGACGCGGGACACCGCGCATGCCCAGTGCAGCACGAGAACACCCCCCCTGTGCACAACGCGCATACGCCAGGGCCGCACCACATCGCGGCCCACCGCGCATGCGCAATGCGACGGCCGGGGGCAGGACCAAGCACCACACCTCCCTTACCCAGTGCGCATGCGCTGGGGCCGACATCAGGAGAAACGCGCAGTACGACAGGCACCAGACGCCTCAAGTCGAATAACAGAGGAACGATGCAGCTCCAGGGAAAGTGAATGTGTGTAGTGGTGTATGCGATAACCGCAATGTGTCCCCCGCTTATAATAATAATAAATGCTACATAAGAAGTGTGTGTTATTAGAGGTTGGCGATGATAGAAAGACTCCATAACCATCAATATTATGTAGGAATAAAGACAACTTCCCCCTTGGCCAGTGGCGTAGCTATAGGGGTCGCAGCGGTCGCAACTGCGACCGGGCCCCTAAGCCTGGGGTGCCCACGGGCCCCCGTTGCCATACAGCATGTTTCTTAAATAAATCTTCTGTGCTGTGAAGCCAGCACTTCCTGGTTACGGTCACATGGTACACCGTGTTGTTACGTGACACATCTTCCAGACACTGCAGTGGAAGAGTCGGTGCGGAGGACTCCAGGTGAGTTGCAGAATCTGTAATGTGTTGTGTTGTGTTGTAATGTAATGTATTGTGTTGTGTTGTCATTTATTGTAATGTATTGTGTTGTATTGTGCTGTTTGCGGTGGAGAGGGGGGCCCGTTAAATTATAGCCCCCTCTCCTCTCTCCACCGCAAACTGCACAATACAACAAAATACATTACACACTGTGGTAGGGATGCACGATGCATCGAAACTTCGATACTGTTTCGATACTGTGCATCCCCAAACGGTTCGATACCGTTAGTTCATGTATTTCGATACTGAGCTGTGTGGCCGCACAGCTCAGTATAGTAACACATGACTGTATGAGAGCGGGGCTGCGGCTGTGTGATACAGTCATTGCCACGCTCCTGAGTCCTGATAACAAGTGCGCGGGGTCAGGATGATGCGATGTGGCCGGCGCTGCACTAATGATCTGCGGCACTGAAGACAGAACATGGCGGGCGCACTACAAAACACCCCCATGTTCTGTCTTCAGTGCCTGAACTGCCCCTCATGAGTGCAGCCCCGGCCGCATCACCTCATACTGACCGCACGTGCACTTCCTGTCAGGAGCGGGACAATGGTTGTATTACACAGCCGCAGCCCCGTTCTATAACCGCGGAGATCAGAGAAACCTCATCTCCACCGCTATTCTCCTGAATGCTGCGATCAAAGCGGACTGCAGCATTCAGGGGAAAATGAGAAGGTGGGGGATGCCCCTGGATTGCATCACAGGAATCCCTGTGACGCGATTGAGGTACATACCATATATGGGCAGACAACCCAGGGTACATTGAAGGACCCAGGGCTGTCTTACCATATTTCCTGTTGTTAGGGCATACCTAGGTATGTCCTAACAACTGCCTGCGTACTATCAGTACACAGGCTAATGTACTATCAATATATAGATATATGCCAATACATTAAAGTTTAAAAATAAAGTAAAAACAAAGTAATGTTAAATTAAATACACCTTTTTTGCAATAAACATTAAAATAAGTCTCAATACATAAAATATACACATATTGGGTATTGGCGCAGCCGTAATAACATTCACAACAATTTGTTTGCATCATTTATGATGTGTACACTGTAAAAAAAAACAAAAAAAACTGCTTTCTATCACTTATTGGGGGGCACGAGGTGCGATGATGAATTTAATCTCCATGTGCCTCACATTAATAGTAATTAACCCCATCATGTACCTTACACATTAACTCATTATGACTTAGAAACATGATGGGGTTAATTACTATTAATGTGAGGCACATTCAAAATTCATCATCGCACCACGCACCTCACATCAGAAAACGGAAGAACTTTTTTTTTTTATTACTGTTGGCAAAGTATCGTTTTGGCATCCAAATCACAATACTAAACGAAGTATCGGTATCGAAGTCCAAATTTTGGTATCGTGACATCCCTACACTGTGGGTCGCGTCCCCCTGGGAGTTCGTGTGAAGACCTCCGGAGGGTCGCGAGTCACACACCGAGGTCCCGGTTCTATTCAATCCTGGAGCAAGGAGCTCCATCGCACACACCGGAGGAGGCGAGGGATCCTCCACCCGACGTGGGAACGGGTATAGGTAAGTAATTATGCTATTTTTCTACAGTATTATGCACATATGGGGGCATTATACTGTATGGGGAGCTGATATTGCCGGCTGGGGGGGGGCATTATACTGCAGGGGGGCTGATATGGCATGGGGGCTGATAAGATGGGGGGCATTATACTGCATGGGGGCTGAAATGGGGGAATTATACTGTATGGGGGGCTGATATGGGGAGTATTATACGGTATGGGGCTGTTATGGGGGGCATTATACGTTATGGGGCATTATACTGTGTGGGGGCAGCTATGGGAGCATTATTCTGTGTGGGGGCATTATACTATGGGGCTGTTGAGCAAGGCGTCTGGGCATAGGCGCGTGCAGGGGTCTGATGATGATGGTGGTGTTTGGGAGTGGTAGGGGGGCCCAAGCTGAATTCTTGTACCTGGGCCCATGAGCCTTTAGCTACGCCCCTGCCCTTGGCACATCCTGTTAGTATGATCCATTTTAAACCAATGAGAAATCGGGCTTCAAACAAACTTTCGAAAATATATATAAGATTACAGCCTGCAATGCCAACTTACTACATCGAGAGCTTATAGGATAATATCCTTTTTGAATGGCAAGAAGTAATTTTTTTTCCCATTCTTTTTTTCTAATGTAGAATATGCATTTTTAAATTTCCAAAGTATGACTTTATCATTTCCCAGAAATTTATAAGAACATAAACTAGTAAGAAAGGGTTGGACTATTTTCTCTTGAAACAGAGTATACAGTAAAAGGTTATTAGTATTGATAAAATCATAACCTGTTTATCCAGGAATCTCCCTGATTGCCAACAATTCTTTATTTTCTTTGGTTCTACTGAGGTTTGTTAATCTGAAAGGTTGAGCTCAAAGGAAAGATGTTTGTTAATTCCAATATTTTTTTGCTTTTTACTTGAAATACAATTATTGCTGTTACATGATCAACTACCATATGCACACATGCTTTCTTATAAGTAGAGAATCACTATTTTAATCAGTCCATTCAATAACTATATAAATTGTTCAAAATGTTCAATAAAAAAATGAAGAGTATGAAACCTTTTCTAAGGGCCCTTTCCGACTGTGTTTCCAGTATCTGCTTTGATGTATAGTACATGCAACGTAAACATTTAACTGAAGCTGTGGCGGATGCCTAACAGCATTATCCATCACCCATAGACTATTATGGGATCCTTTAAACGAATACATCATAAAAAGCTGATGAAAAACTCATGACATATACGTTAAAAGGATACCTCTGACAAATGCAATACAATGGCATCCATCACCATATGCTCCCATGTTAGGAAAAGTATGCCGCGTAATATACATATTTTTTACAGGATGCCTCTGGATAGACTAGCGTTCACCAGCAAAAAAACTGTATTTATTACTTATATAGCCCGACGGAGACCAAAAAGACACTCTATTGGTCTCAGTTGCTCTAATGGATCCCTATGGGTACATTTGACGTATGTGGTGGGATCTTTCCTGATGCATATGTCAAACGTGCAGGGGAAACGCGGCATGACCTTAGTTAATCTGTTATCACATAATGTATTCTGCTACCACAGCTGGACAGCCAGGTAACAAGCATAATGGTCCCTTGTCTTTATGTCCTGGGTGGTTTTAATGTTTATACAATAAAGTCCTGAGATTGCTTCATGAAGTGCTGGATCATACCTTTTGATTGCTACATCTATTATCTGCAAGGTTATTTCACATATTCCAATTAATACATACCTCCCAACTTTCAAGTATCACAAAGAGGCAAATTTTTCCCCTTTTTAGCCACGCCTCTAAACCCGCCCCAATCCCCACCCATCCACACAGTATCATGCTCCCATAGTGCCTCCCACACAGTATAATGCCCCCATAGCTGCCTCCATAGAGCATAATGCCCCCATAGCTGACCCTTACAGTATAATGCCCCATAGATGTTCTTATAAAGTATAATGCCCCACAGCTGCCCCATACAGTATAATGCCCGCACAGCTGCCCCATACAGTATAATGCTCATATAGATTCCCTGATACAGTATAATTCCCCCATAGCTACCACCATACACTATAACGCCCCCACATCTGCCCTAGTGCCAATGTAGATAGCGCCATAGTGTCTCATGTAGATAGTGCCACAGTGCTAATTTTGATAGTGCCACACCTTCTTATAGATAGTGCCACCCACCCTGTAGATAGCGATACCCTCCCTGTAGCCATTGGGACTCCCTCTAGGGGTGTAATCCCCAGCCAGTGTGTCGGCAAGGCTGTGGCTGGGGATTTTGCTCCAGAAGGATTCACTGGCGTCACTGTCCATATATGGACAGTGATGTCAGGATTTCCCTCTAGGAGCAGAATCCCCGGCCGTATCGTCGGCAACGCTCTGGCCGGAAAATCCGCTACAGAAGGAGCAACTAACATCGCTGTCCCTATATGGACAGTGATGTCAGGGATTCCCTCTAGGAGCGGAATCCGTGGCCATAGTGTCGGCAACGCTCTGGCAGGGGATTCCACTCCTGGAGGAGCCACTGACGCCACTGTCCCGGGACAGCGGGATACCGCCTGAAATCCGAGACTGTTTCGTTGAGTCCGGGACGCTTGGAAGGTACATTAATGCAGTAACACAGTTAAAAATACTTTGTGAGAATCCTGCATAATACTATCAGAAGTGTACTACAAATATTAAAAGATGAATTCAATCACAGGTAGATTAACATAATAATTACAAATATATTATTTCCCACTAAAATTATATACATAGATCCAATCAATACCTGCCATTACCATGATTTTTATATACATATATAGGATGTGCCAACTGAAAGCCAGGGGTTTCTATATTGTAACAAAATCAGCTGAAGATAAATACTTCTGTTATTTTCTGTTACTTCTGTTATTTTCACTGCGACCATGAACACATCAAGCCGTGTATTCTTAGGGCAGATTACTTGAAGGTGTTTTGCGCTGGATTTCTTAGAAGCAAACAATGATTAGCTTTAAAAGGCAACTACAGACAGAAATAACAAAAAATCGGCTATCACATAGAGTATAACTGTACAGTGTAAAGCCTTTGCATTTATTCTACGGTACATTACAGTCAGGGATGTACTGTAACGTTAGTGGTGCAGAGGTAGCAGCCACACTTGGGACCTGTGGCCTAAAGGGGCCCAGAGAAACCCTCTGCCGCATAACAAAAAAACAATAAATATATTCATATTAAATATTATATTTCATTTAATAAAAATATTAAAAATGGCCCTTGGTAGGTTGGAGCGCTGATACATATTGTGCATTGGAGACCAACAGCTTCAAGTCACACCTCTGATTACAATATGGCTTCTACATTGTCACATTTAGTGGCTGTGACTCCAGCTGTGACTCCACTCAGGGTAAAAAAAAGTCCATCAGTTGGAAAAGACAAACTGTGACTTAACCCCTCAGCGACTGAGCCATTTTTCATTTTTTCGTGTTTGTTTTTCACTCCCTGCGCTCCAAGAGCCATAACTTTTTTATTTTCCCCTCAGTGGGGCGGTGTGAGGGCTTATTATTTGCGGGAGGAGTTGTAGTTTCTAATGGCACCATTTAAAGTATGATATAATGTACTGAGAAACTGAATTTTTTTTTTGTTGCGGGCTGAAATTGGAAATAACTGAGATTTATACGTCACAGATGCTGCCCCCACAGCGGGATCGCTGTTCCTGGTCATTAGTCCCTTAGAGGAATAGTGCTCACAGGAGCACCCATCAGCCTCTTCTACAGCGACGCCAAAAGACGTCGCTGTAGACTAAGGACATGCACCGCCTGCAATCAAAAGACGGTGGGCGGTCGTTAAGGGGTTAAAGAAGTAAGGTTTGGGGGAGAACTTTCTACAGTGGGTGAAACTGCTATATTTGAAACCCTGTGCTCAGGTATGTATAAATGGGAAATCGTCTAAATTCTTGAAATTGGGAAGGGGTACTAGACCGGGTTGTCCTCTCTCCCCCTACTCTTTGCTTTGGCTATTGAGTTAGTAGCGATCAAGATTAGGAAAAACCGTGAGATTGAGGGGTTTGGAGTGAGGAGGAGAGAGGACAAAATAGCATTGTATGCTGATGGCCTCCTCCTGTTTTTAGGGGACACGGAGGAGAGTTTGGGATAGTAATGTAAGAAATTAGAGAATTTGGTAAATACTTGGGTTCTAGAGATAAACTGGGGAAAATTGGTTAAACTTTCTCTTGACATGAGTCTAAGTTTGGATACAGAAGTGCAACAGGTAACATCCGCAGGTTCTTGTAGATATTTGGGGGTAAATAATTCGGCTGACCCCGGGTTGTACACCCCTCTGTTGGAAAGGATAGACAGAATTGGATTAATAAAGATGGTCTTGCTGCCACAAATCATGTATGTTCTCAGCAATTCCCCAATGTGGATTGGGGATAAAATATTTAAAAAAAAATAGATAGATTACCCAATGAGTTCATATGGGACAGGAAGAGGGTTCGTATTAAATTGAAAATCATGACACTCCCAGAAAAAAAGAAGGCATTGGATATACCATATTAGTTTCATTACTTTCTGGCTTCCCTAATAAAATGGAAAAATCTAGATTTTTTATTTTTGAATGCACAAGTTAAAGAACAGGATGGAGTGGCAGAAAGTATTTTTGATTTTTCAGAAAATAAGTCAAGTAAAATGTCTCCTAAGAATTCACTGATGGGATTATTGGGGAGGATTTGGAATACTACTAAAAACATAGTTGGAGCAGAAGGACTCTTGGAT
This sequence comes from Rhinoderma darwinii, assembly GCF_050947455.1. NCBI lineage: Eukaryota > Metazoa > Chordata > Amphibia > Anura > Rhinodermatidae > Rhinoderma > Rhinoderma darwinii. Next base: position 149,510,477 of record NC_134691.1, on the reverse strand, counting down.
ATTACAGTGATATTTTTGAATGATTCTCTTCCAGAGGTGGTAAAAGTGCCAGAGCCAGCTTATTGGGTTTCCAAGGTGTTAACAAAAATAGTACAATTTTGTGAGAGGGTGTATTCAAAAGGTATGAGGTTTTAAAAAAAAGGAAATAACGCACATATTTGTGTTTTGAGGTATTTACAGATGAAAAGTGCGGTGGTAGCCAAGAAGGAGAAAGGTAATTTAAAGGTAATAGTTTCAAGTACTATTTCACAAATAGTGGGTATGCAAGGAAATATAAAAGGGTGAAATTTCAAGAATTTATAAGATATTAAGTGTGCAGGTGGCAAAAAAATGGTAATGTATACGAAAAATTATTGAATGTAAAGGGGAGAGATTTGGGGATAAAATATATCAGTTGATCAAAAATGTCCTCATAGCTAATGGCCACAAGGTGACACAATTTTTGATAAATCATCGTTTCTATTATTCAGCACGGTTGTTATATAGGATTGACGAATTGTAACACGAATGGTGGGGATGTGACTCAGTTAGGAGACATTGGGATAAGATTTTGGAGATAATACAAGAAGTGTATGATGTAGAATTAGTAGACAGATAAGAATTCACAATTTTGGAAATTTGATAAATATAATACGAAAAAATTAGTTGGATACAAATTGGTATTTGCTTTCTGACTAATCATAGCAAGGGGTTGGCTATCAAAAATAAAACCTCAAATAAAGGAATGGGGTGAAGTAGCCAGTAATATCTTAAGATATGAAAAATGGATAAATAGGAACAGGAAACAAGATATAAGATTGAGTGAATACATTGAGGAGTGGTTCAAATACTGGAGTACCAGCTGATTCATACATAAGTGGATAGGGCTTTACTATTAGATAAGAGGAAAGAGAGGAATAGGGAGGAGGGTTAGTGGGTTTTTTGTTTGGTCTATCGTGGTTTGGGTATTTGGGAGTTGGGTCGGTTGGGGGTGGGTATTAATGATTTGTGCTTTTGTTTGGTATTATGTATAGTATACACTACCGTTCAAAAGTTTAGGGTCACTTAGAAATGTCCTTATTTTTGCCTGAAGATAAAATTAAATTAATCAGAAATACACTCTATACATTGTTAATGTGCTAAATGACTATTCTAGCTGCAAACGTCTGGTTTTTAATGCAATATCTACATAGGTGTATAGATGCCCATTTCCAGCAACCATCACTCCAGTGTTCTAATGGTACATTGTGTTTGCTAACTGTGTTAGAAGGCTAATGGATGATTAAAAAACACTTGAAAACCCTTGTGCAATTATGTTAGCACCGCTGTAAACAGTTTTGCTGTTTAGAGGAGCTATAAAACTGACCTTCCTTCGATCTAGTTGAGAATCTGGAGCATTACATTTGTGGGTTCGATTAAACTCTCAAAATGGCTAGAAAAAGAGAGCTTTCATGTGAAACTCGACAGTCTATTCTTGTTCTTAGAAATGAAGGCTATTCCATGCGAGAAATTGCCAAGAAACTGAAGATTTCCTACAACGGTGTGTACTACTCCCTTCAGAGGACAGCACAAACAGGCTCTAACCAGAGTAGAAAGAGAAGTGGGAGGCCCCGCTGCACAACTGAGCAACAAGACAAGTACATTAGAGTCTCTAGTTTGAGAAATAGACGCCTCACAGGTCCTCAACTGGCAGTTTCATTAAATAGTACCCGCAAAACGCCAGTGTCAACGTCTACAGTGAAGAGGCGACTCCGGGATGCTGGCCTTCAGGGCAGAGTGGCTAAGAAAAAGCCAAATCTGAGACTGGCTAATAAAAGGAAAAGATTAATATGGGCAAAAGCACACAGACATTGGACTGAGGAAGATTGGAAAAAAGTGTTATGGACAGACGAATCGAAGTTTGAGGTGTTTGGATCACACAGAAGAACATTTGTGAGACGCAAAACAACTGAAAAGATGCTGGAAGAGTGCCTGACGCCACCTGTCAAGCATGGTGGAGGTAATGTGATGGTCTGGGGTTGCTTTGGTGCTGATAAAGTGGGAGATTAGTACAAGGTAAAAGGGATTTTGAATAAGGAAGGCTATCACTCCATTTTGCAACGCCATGCCATACCCTGTGGACAGCGCTTGATTGGAGCCAATTTCATCCTACAACAGGACAATGACCCAAAGCACACCTCCAAATTATGCAAGAATTATTTAGGGAAGAAGCAGGCAGCTGGTATTCTATCTGTAATGGAGTGGCCAGCGCAGTCACCAGATCTCAACCCCATAGAGCTGTTGTGGGAGCAGCTTGACCGTATGGTACGCAAGAAGTGCCCATCAAGCCAATCCAACTTGTGGGAGGGGCTTCTGGAAGCATGGAGTGAAATTTCTCCAGATTACCTCAGCAAATTAACAGCTAGAATGCCAAAGGTCTGCAATGCTGTAATTGCTGCAAATGGAGCATTCTTTGACGAAAGCAAAGTTTGAAGGAGAAAATTATTATTTCAAATAAAAATCATTATTTCTAACCTTGTCAATGTCTTGACTATATTTTCTAGTCATTTTGCAACTCATTTGATAAATATAAGTGTGAGTTTTCATAAAAAAGACAAAATTGTCTGGGTGACCCCAAACTTTTGAACGGTAGTGTATGTGATATTTTTCAAATAAACAATGATATTTTTCAAAATAAAAAAATATATAAAATGGCCTAGCAACAGATGCTTCTTTATAGTCAGAAAAAACTCAATTTATGATCTGCGTAGATCAGCATTTACTATCGTTTACATACCAAGCAAATAAAACATTTCTTTTGAGATATAAAACATTTCTCATGGGAATTACAGAAAATATATATTTGCAGTTTTGTAGGCTTTGAGTACTACAATCAACATACCGTACTTGGATGTGGTTATGATATTCATGAAACTTAGAGTGATATGTACATGTTTTAAAGAGAATAAAAATAAACTGGTGATAAGAATATAGAATAGTTGGTGGGATGTGAAGCAGAAATGAGACATCATTGTGACGCTTAATAAAATAGAAAGAGAACACGGTGTATTTAATTGTCAAAAAACTATTCTTGTACTCTGTGTTACTTGAGTGCAGACAGAAGCCTGTCGTGGATGCTGTCCTATATAATTTACCAAACTGCAGGATCTTAGATTCAAAGCAATGAAAAGTTTTATCTTATTTTCAGTAACTCTTCAAAATATAATAACCTGATATAGTAGCCTTAAATATTTACACCAAGAAGAGGTACTGATCTACAAGAAGCATGCACATAGAATACCGGGTCAGACTGGTCCATCCGAGAATCATAGGTTCCCTTAAGGGCCCAGGCTCTTACACAATAAGTAGTGCCTAATATAACAGGGCTCCAAAGGTCCAGAAAGTAACTACATTTATGGATGACATTGGAACCAATCACTTATGGGTTATGGGTTGATTCACAAAATCCTATTATATGGTGTTGATGATACACTTTATGTTAATCCTAATTATTAAGTTCAGATATTTCAGCCACACCCATTGCAAACAGGTGCAAAAAAACAAGCACACCGCCATACAATATCGATAGACAAACATTGCAAGTAGTATGGGTTGTACTAAAAGGGCTTAATGGGGCAGATTTATTAATACTGTCTTAAATTTTGTCAGCTTAAAACTAGACCAACCAGGTAGCAGGCAAAATCATCTCAGTGGCCCACACTATGTGATTAATTAGGCACATTTTGCTAGACACATTTCTCTTCTTTACCCCACCTCTTGACTGGCTTACTTCCCCCCCGTATTTTGCGCCAAAATTGTATTGCAAGACATTAGTAAATCTGGGGCATTTTAGAACTCCACTTTAGCGACTCCCTCTGTTCTAAACACTTTTTAAAACTGTCTAGTGTGGTGAAAAAAGTGTCACAGACACATAATATATCTGCCACACAGCATGTGCACAGTGGCGTAACTACTGAGGTAGCAGCCATAGCGGCTGCTACAGGGCCCGCGGCATGAGGTGGCCCATGCCGCCCGCCTTCACTTCCCCAATTCCTGGTGGCGCCGCTAACAGCTAATAGCGATGCCACATCCAATAGTATCTGTATCCTTAGGAGGCATATACTATTGAACGCTATGGCAGAGCAGGGAGGTATCTTCCTACTCTGCCATTTACTAGGCTACAGGCAGGGCCGGCATTAGGGGGGGACACACTGGGCAATTGCCCAGGGCCCCCATTCTCTTAGGGTCCCCTGCACACGGCTGTTATGGGGCCCGAGTCGGGATGTGTGTGGCACTATCTACAGGGGGCTGTGTGTTGAGTTATCTACAGGGGGGCTGTGTGTGGCGATATCTACAGGGGGCTGTGTGTCACGCTATCTACAGGGGGCTGTGTGGGGCGCTATATACAGGGGTCTTTGTATGGTGCTATCTACAGGGGCTGTGGGGCACTATATACAAGGGAGGGGGGCCGTTTGGCACTATATACAAGGGAGGGGGCTGTGTGGCACTATATACAAGGGGAGGCTGTGTGGCGCTATCTACAGGGGGGGGCTGTATGGTACTATCTACAAGGGGGCTGTATGGCGCTATCTACAGGGGGAGCTGTATGGCGCTATCTACAGGGGAGATGTATGGCACTACAAGGGGAGGTCGGGGGTGCTATCTACAAGTAGGGTGTGACAATGTCTACAGTGGGGGCTGTATAGCACTGTCTACAGTGGGCTGTATGGCACAATCTACAGGGGGCACTGTCTACAAGGGGGGCTGTGTGTGGCACCGAGGGGAGGGGGGCCCAGTCAAAAGTTTTCTATGGGGCCCAGTCTTTCCTAGATACGCCCCTGCATGTGCACCTGATATTTTATGCCATTTGAGACAGAATCTGGTGCATTTGGCTTTGTATATCAGCACTAATGACTTTAACGTGTCACTGTCCTAGGATGCCACCTCTGCCATCAGAGTCAGTTTGTGAAATTTATGATCTGCTAGATCTGTCCTGGTCTAATATAAGAGCTAATGTAAGAGCTAATATAGTGATGTGAAAGTGTCTAGGAGTAACAACAGCTCAGCCACGAAATCTTAGACCATACAAACTCACAGAGGGCCCAAATGAGCACACATTCCCACAGACAGCTTACAAACTTTTGTGGAAAGGAGGCCCAACCCTATATTAACACCCATGGTTTTGGAATGGGATGTCCAACATCATATAGGTGTGATGGTCAGGAGTCCACATATTTGGCCAGATAAGGTCCTGTGTGTGCAATGATAACATAGATTATAATGAAATTAGAAACGGATGTGCACGTGTTCTGTATAGATGGAGGGTGGACCCTCACAGTCATTCCATCTGCTGGGCCCAAGGAATGGTCGTCCGACACTTTTTCCAGTTGCTGTTTTGATGTGATAACCAATCTTTTACATTTTTGACTAAAGGTTTCGCACTTCCGCTCTCACCCCCCACCCTCATTTGAAAATGGGATTAAATTCAACATAACGATATGTATTGGCTTATAGAGAACTTTATTTTACCAGTAGCCACTCTGTTCCTGGTAGCCATTGGATCACATGATCTCCATTCTGACTATGCAAATCCTATAGTTTCTACTGTAGAAACCGGAGGTCAGTCTCTCAATGCAAGTCTATGAGATTCACATCATTACAAAACCAATATACATCACTGCATTGCATTTAATCACATTTTTAAATGGGGGGGGGGGTGGAAAAATACACCGCTGGAGTGCTTCTTTAATGGTAGGCATAAACGCACAGTTAATTTGGCTAATTTGACTGATAAATGTATGTATTAATAATAAGTGCAACAAAATTATCATTTTCAATGGAATTCTGGGGTATTACGTCAACCTATAATCATATTTACTTTATAAGGGGGCTTGCGCTATTAGTATTTCTTGGCCCAGGAGAACTTACAAACTGCACTTTGTAAACAATGTAATAAAGAGTTCTCCATTGTCCATCAGCTGATGGGGCTCTCACACCACGACTTCTTATTCAAAGCAGAAAACCCTTTCATTTTTTTATTTTTATTTATTTCATTGTAGCACGTCAAGGACAAATGGGTGATATTTTCCTAAGTGACAATGCATCTGCTACCGTCAAAAATTCTCCAAAGTTTGCACGTTTACACATTAGTTTAAAGTTTTGCAAAGATGGCTCAATAACAAAACAAATATAAGATTATTACGTGATAGGGAAAAATGAGTCTATGCAACTTAACTACAAATAACTCTTATTACTTCAATTCAATGAATGACAATTATTCTTGGAGCTATCAAGAATCCATTCAAGCTCCACTTAGACATATCATTGAATAGAGCATATCCATAGTCTGTATAACACCTGTATATTATATAACAGTGTCTAATGGTCTTTATCTTCTTTTTGTAGTGTACGTTTTGCACATGAAGAAAAGATAATTCTAAGTTACCTGCCTGCTGGGCTTTCAGTTACAATGTTTTCCTGTCCCTTCTGCTAACGTGCATTAATGAAACCGCACAACCAGTTCCCCATCCAGAAGCGCACTGTCTGTGGGTGGGAAATTCATTCAGTAACGAATTCTATTTTATGCAACATGTACGACTCATCGCTAAAAATACACACTGTACAAGCTTGTAAAAAAAATCAATGATATTATAAGTTCAGAACAGATACATAGTTTCGTGTTAGTCACCCTGTAATGGAACTTTTATGCTTATAATATTGACCAGATAGGACCCTGTAGATGAACTTGTAGACATGTCAAGCCACGGTGTCGTCGTCTTCTTTTAATTAATAGGGTTATGGAACATTCGAAGACAATGAAATGTGTCTTTAAGAAAGCACAGTAATTAGAGTGACGCTTAAATATAATTCTCTAGGAACAAAAAATTTCAATTGAAAATATAGGTAATAATGTGTGAGAGCCATTTTATTCCCGGACCAAACTCAGGCAATTACTAGCTTTGTATGAAGAACAAAGTCAATGGTCATTACACTGCTGCCATTTTCAAGGATGTATCTCCCTCGTATAGGTCCGGAGATGTCAATGCTCATTAGAAATAATTTTACAAAGCAAAGTCATTGTCAGTTATATATCCAGCTGCTTCAGAAATCAACGCTTAGCCTCCTTGCTCCACTGCATCTAGTAGAATGGTCACCATCTATTTATGTATTGCTTAACATAATTTATTTTGATCAAATATATTGCTCCAATGAGATCATCTAAAAGTGCCTGTAAATATATTACATCTTCCATGGAGACAAGCAGCACAAACTTTGGACTTTGTTAATTTCATTTTTGATTTTTCCTTTTCCAGAAAGTTTTGAGACAATGTACAAACTAAAAAAGGCTATTAAGAAAGCCCCACTACACACAATTTACTGACATTTTTCAGAAAAGAAATGCCATACCTAGAGCAAGCTGCATTTTGGAAAAAATGCCACTGACCCCTAAAATTCTAAAAAACAAAACAAAATGCAATGTTTGTAGGTTTGAGTGAAAATTACACTGAAAACGAGCGTAAACGCAGTGTGTCAATCCAGCCTAACAAAAACAAAATTCTACCAGATCTTCAAGAATTCTGTGTATTAATATTTTATACTGCTGTATCCACTGGCATATTATGCTACTTTTTTAAAACTGTTCATTTGTGAAGGAAACAATGAATTTGGTGAACAGAACATCCAAACAATGGAGGAGTTTCATCCTCAATATCATACATATAAACTATTACTTGTTCACCTTTAAAGACTATTTCACACTTTATATATACAATCTACACAATAAGTTGAGTAGCTTTGTAAATACATTGCTTTACTTATCTTGTACTGGTTCCGAGTTGCAGTCTTCAGTTTAGGTCAGAGCTGCATTTATAATTCTGCAGGCTTTAGAGCCACAGGTGTATGTATCATTGAGGCCAACCATGTGGCTGCTAAGGGGCTCTTGGAGAGAGGCTACTGAACCCGGACCCATCCTCTTTGCTACTGAGTGGAATCCCCTTACCAGATGAACTGCATTGTTAGCAAGAAAAGAGGTAGGGAATAGACCCAAGAGTCATGGAAAGGGCATAGAGAGGGAAACAAACACCAAATCCTTCTGTGCTATGTGGCAAAACCTGGCACCATTATGGGGGATCCATTTTACTCTTTGTTATCAGGTCCCCTCTCTTTTATGTACACCACTGTTCAGACATGAAGTATACCAACTTTCTTTGTTGGATCAATATTGTTACAGAGCTCGTTGTGCTGATTTATGTTGTGGGAAGAGTAGTCTTTACATCTGGCACTATACAATAATGTAGGAAAAGCGAACTCTCTAGCTAAATTATACAAGCTCAGTTAAGCTGTTAGGTTTGTGTCTGATATCAGGCTTGTTGAATAATGTCAATGACAAACAGCAGAATTATGAATTCAGCTCTTGACTAGGATTATTATAGGATAAGCATTGCAATTTATTACTGTTTGGAACATAACACTAACCACTCTCTCTGTTTTTTAACCGCTCTCAAATTCTTTAACTAATTCATAATGAATATATTCCAAAATTCATCACTTTGGTATACTTTACCAATTGGGAAGCTTTCACCTAATAGGGTTTGAATATAATGTATACATATTTGACTAGTGATCTATTTAGGAGTCTGACTATTAAGTTAATATTTCCTGAAGTCGACAACTGGAGACACGTACGTAAGTCTCCTTAGTTCTGTACATTTGTAAATGATAATACTGAGTTCACAAAGCACAAAAAATAGTCGTTCTTCATGGAATTGATGGACCAGGTTTATACTTTGACTGTTACTTTGTTCTTTAATAGACCAATTTCACATGCTGTCAGTTATGACTGATCACTACTGAACTATACATTACAGAACAGTGATATGTTAACATGTCTGTTCTCTTCTGTCCCTGGAGGGTTTGACATGTGAGGCCGGGCTACATTTTCATTTTCTTGTTTTGAACTTCACCTGCTTGGATGAGAGAAAAATAAGAAAAAGATAACGTTAATATACATCTGTATTATTACTTCAGTAGCCCTCCCACTTCATTCTACTCTAAGAATAGAGTGTCAGGGTAAGTAGCGAACTATGTAACCTATTGCTGCCATCGTTTACCATAGATATATTATTGTTGATATATGACAAAAATATTGTGCCTCCTAGTGTAAAATATAAGAATCTTGGAGCCCTCCAAGGAATTTTCCACCTTATACAAATATTACAACACAATTTGAGGTACTCAAATCTTGTTCCTGCTCACTTTTCCACATATGTTCAATCCACCCCACATTTGTCTCAATTCTTAAATTTACTCGCTTGGCTTGTTTTGTTTGGTTGACCTGACTTGATTGTAGCAAACTAAGTCTGAAATCCCGTAAAGTCAATATCTACCCTTGAACACCATTCTGAGTATTTTATTTTTTAAATTCACAGTTTTAATTTGTTTGACACTGTTATACATATGCAGACTTTTGAATAAACTGAGATTTGATAAAAATATATATATATATTTTTAGTGGTTTCAACTATGTTTTTCTGATACAGAGCTCCAAATCCCCTGCATAAACATAGATTTAAAAGATAACATTCTGAATGCCTGCAGGCACCATTAGGGGAGCTTACTGCAAACTGTTATAAATCGATGTAAAAATTAACCCAGTAAGCGCCTAAGTGCCCTTTAGTAGTGGCTTTAGGCAGCCACACCTAAACCTTCTCTATGTGGACAAAAGCATTGGGAAAATACCCTTAATCATCGAATTAAGGTTTTTGATTTCATTCAGGAACCACAGCAACTAAACCACGAAGTGACAGTCCACGTAAAGTTACAGTGCGGGGTGGCCAAGTGCCGAGGTATATAGTGCATAACAGTCGCCAACGCTCTGCTGACTTAATAACTGCAGAGTTCCAAACCTCCTGTGGCATTAACATGCGTACATAAACTGTGTGCCGGGAGCTTCATGGCATGGGTTTCCATGGCAGAGCAGCTCCATGCAAGCCTTACATCACCAAGTACAATGCCAAGCGTCGGAAGGAGTGGTGTAAAGAACGACGCCACTGGACTCGAGCAGTGGAAACATGTTCTTTGGAGTGACGAATCACGCTTTTCTCTCTGGCAGTCTGGTGGAAGAGTCTGGGTTTGGCAAATGTCAAGAGAACGGTACCTGTCTGACTGCATTGTGCCAACTGAAATGTTTGGTGGAGAAGGGATAATGCTTTGGGGTTGTCTTTTAGGGGATGGCCAGGGTCCTTAGTTCCAGGGAAGGAAAATCTTAATGACTCAGCATACTAAGACATTTTGGACAATTGTATGCTTTCAACTGTGGGGAACAGTTTGGGGAAGGCATGGTGGGTGAGTTTGGTAAGGAAGAACTTGACTGGCCCGCACAGAGACCTGACCTCCTGGGCCGGCATCAGCACCCGGCAAACCCACGCAAGTGCTGGAGCCCACTACACTTGGGGGGCCCACACAGCCTGTTGGATGCTAACGCTGCAGTTGTCATGGCATCACTGTCCATATAATGACAGTGATGTAAGGAGGAGAGAAGGAGTCCCAGGCAGAGTGCTAGCATCTATACTCCGGGACTCAGTCTCTGGGGAAGCCCCTGACATCACTGTCCATACATTGACAGTGTTATCAGGAGCAGAGCAGTGTCCCAGGCAGAGTGCAAGTAGCGCTGTGCCCGAGAGTTTTGCACTGGGGTTGCCCCTGACATCAGTATGGACAGTGATGTCAGGGGCTTCTCCTGAATTGGCATCCCCAGCCAAAGCATCGTCAATGTCATGGCTTTGGATTCCCCTCCTAGGGGGAACCCTAAATGCCCTACCTACAGGCAAGGGGGGTGTGTGGCACTACAAAGGAGGGTGGCTGTGTGACACTACCAGGGAGGGAGCTGTGTGGCACTACCAGGGGGGGCTCTGTGGCACTACCAGGGGGTGGCTGTGTGGCACTACCAGGAAGGGTGGCTGTGTGGTACTACCTGGGAGGAGGGGACTGTGTGGCACTACCTGGGAGGGGGGCTGTGTGGCACTGTCTACAGAGGGCACTCAATTTATGGGGTGTACAAACTGAGGTAATTCACTGTATTTTAACAATATATTTTGTGCTCCCACAAATATGAACATTTGAAAATTCACTGAAGTGATAAATGAGTAAAATGTATAATTTTTATTTCATAGCTATCTAAAAACAGGGGTACAATCACCACTGTGTAAAGCCCAACCGTGTATTTAAAAACGTATTAAACAGAATACTCCCAGTCCTAGTTCGTTTGCGAACCCTTAAAGAGGCTCTGTCACCAGATTTTGCAACCCCTATCTGCTATTGCAGCAGATAGGCGCTGCAATGTAGATTACAGTAACGTTTTTATTTAAAAAAAACGAGCATTTTTGGCCAAGTTATGACCATTTTTGTAGTTATGCAAATGAGGCTTGCAAAAGTCCAAGTGGGTGTGTTTAAAAGTAAAAGTCCAAGTGGGCGTGTATTGTGTGCGTACATCGGGGCGTTTTTAATACTTTCACTAGCTGGGCGCTCTGATGAGAAGTAACATCCTCTTCTCTTCAGAACGCCCAGCTTGTGACAGTGCAGATCTGTGACGTCACTCACAGGTCCTGCATCGTGACGGCCACATCGGCACCAGAGGCTACAGTTGATTCTGCAGCAGCATCAGCGTTTGCAGGTAAGTCGATCTTACCTGCAAACGCTGATGCTGCTGCAGAATCAACTGTAGCCTCTGCTGCCGATGTGGCCGTCACGATGCAGGACCTGTGAGTGACGTCACAGATCTGCACTGTCACAAGCTGGGCGTTCTGAAGAGAAGAGGATGTTACTTCTCATCAGAGCGCCCAGCTAGTAAAAGTATTAAAAACGCCCCGATGTACACACCTAATACACACCCACTTGGACTTTTACTTTTAAACACACCCACTTGGACTTTTGCAAGCCTCATTTGCATAATTACAAAAATGGTCATAACTTGGCCAAAAATGCTCGTTTTTTAAAAATAAAAACGTTACTGTAATCTACATTGCAGCGCCTATCTGCTGCAATAGCAGATAGGGGTTGCAAAATCTGGTGACAGAGCCTCTTTAATGACTGGGTATGTAAACAGAGATATCAAAATATGGAATCAGCGTATAACATTGGTAAAGCAGTGGTTTGGACCCTCGTTCACACAGGAGACTGCGTTAACCGCACCAGATTCTCCCAATGTACAGATGCACAACAATGCCACTGCCCCCTACGCAAAATTCCCTCACTTCACCCGACCCTACGCGTTTCTATACTTATCATCAAGGGTCTGTCAGTCTGGCCAGGATGCCAGCGATATATCTTCAGCAGCAGATATTCTACTGCACAACACGGAAGCATGCACGCATAGATGTCAGCGGCATGCTTCACTCTGGGACTCTGAGTCACTATGAACTGAATACTCCGCCCCCTGGCTCCGGCAGCATACATCAAACAGCCAATCACACTGGCCCAGCACATCCATGATGCTCAACCATGTGACTACCGGCTGTCAGCTGACATACCCGGAAGTAACAATGTAAACAACACAGAGCATGCGGACTCAATGGGAGGCTGTAGAAGTATTTATTTACTACACAAAGCCTCATGCTATTCAAGGATGGAGTATAACACTATAAGGTTGGATATATGTTGCGGATCAGCTCAGGGCCGCAATTGGACTACCACGATAGGAGCACCTACCCTGAAAATACATAATATATGGATGGAAGAACGACGTAATTGTAAACCTCACTTAAAACATTTGACACACTCCTGGACTCAATTGCCATACCTGCTACTTATTGATTGATATATTTCAAGTGACTACACTGGGACTAGGAATGCATTACCATACCCCCACCCAGAGGACCAAAAAAGCCCTATGACTTGATATGGATTGTGTATTAAATAAAACAGGTATAATTTGTTTGCACGTTTAAACCTTCAGGATGTACGCAAGCCAGTCTGTAGATCCATTGGGCCTCTTTACGCAGAATGAGGTTATCCCAATCCCCTCCCCGTTTAGGAGGACGTACCAATTCAATTGCCTGAAATTTTAAACATTCTGCCCTGCCTTGATGTTTTGCATGCACATGTTTTGATATGGAAGTATCTCTTTCATTTGTAACATCTCCAACATGTTCCCTAATCCGGCGCCGAAACTGCCGTATCGTCTTGCCCACGTAATTCAGTGGGCACGGACATGTGATTAAATAGACAACTCCAGCCGTTTTGCAGTTCACAAAATCTCGGATATCATACTCAACTCAGTGTACGGAGCCGGAAGCAGTTGGCTCCATACATTGCACAGCGGCTGTGCTGCAGAACTGCAAATCTGCTCCTATTCACTTAAATAGTAGCAAAGCTGCAGTAGTGCAGCTCGGTCGCTATTCTGTGTTTCCAGAGTCTAGTCCACCTGCTGTGCCCGGAGGCAGTCAGAGCAGCTGATCAGTGCCGTGCCAGAACAACCCCTTTAAAGAGGCTCTGTCACCAGATTTTGCAGCCCCTATCTGCTATTGCAGCAGATCGGCGCTGCAATGTAGATTACAGTAACGTTTTTATTTTTAAAAAACGAGCATTTTTGGCCAAGTTATGACCATTTTCGTATTTATGCAAATGAGGCTTGCAAAAGTACAACTGGGCGTGTTGAAAAGTAAAAGTACAACTGGGCGTGTATTATGTGCGTACATCGGGGCGTGTTTACTACTTTTACTAGCTGGGCGTTGTGTATAGAAGTGTCATCCACTTCTCTTCACAACGCCCAGCTTCTGGCAGTGCAGATCTGTGACGTCACTCACAGGTCCTGCATCGTGTCGGCACCAGAGGCTACAGATGATTCTGCAGCAGCATCGGCGTTTGCAGGTAAGTCGATGTAGCTACTTACCTGCAAATGCTGATGCTGCTGCAGAATCAACTGTAGCCTCTGGTGCCGACACGATGCAGGACCTGTGAGTGACGTCACAGATCTGCACTGCCAGAAGCTGGGCGTTGTGAAGAGAAGTGGATGATACTTCTCATCAGAAAGCCCAGCTAGTAAAAGTAGTAAACACGCCCCGATGTACGCACATAATACACGCCCAGTTGTACTTTTACTTTTCAACACACCCAGTTGTACTTTTGCAAGCCTCATTTGCATAAATACGAAAATGGTCATAACTTGGCCAAAAATGCTCGTTTTTTAAAAATAAAAACGTTACTCTAATCTACATTGCAGCGCCTATCTGCTGCAATAGCAGATAGGGGTTGCAAAATCTGGTGACAGAGCCTCTTTAAGTACTATATGACCTGGCTGCAGCAGTTGTCTGGTCTGGGGTCTGAATTTAAAAAAAAAAATTCTGTTATTGTGACATATATTATCTGTGGTCTGAATATACTAGTATATTGCTGCAAAATGATATGCAAGCAGAGTAAAGTAATGGAAGAGAAGAGGTTGGTGTTCTGTAGACTAGTGAGTATGAATAGGGGACCTGATTAACCCCTTCCCTCCGCAGCCATTATTCGGATTTTATTATGTTTTTCCTCGCCACTTTCCAAAAGCTATAACTTTTTTATTTTTCCATCAATATAGCCGTATGAGAGCTTGTTTTTTTGCGGGACGAGTTGTAGATCTTCATGGCAACATTTATTGTACCATAATGTACTGTGAACTGGAAAAAAAAATCTTTGTGGGGTGGAATGTGATAAAAACAGCAATTCCTTCATATTTTGGGGGGCATTCGTTTTTACGGTTTTCACATGATATGATAACTTTATCCTGTTGGTCAATACAATTACAGCAATACCAAATTTATATTTGTTTTCATTTACCGAATTGACTGAATGTAACTATTTTGTTGGTACATTATTTTAAAATTTGATGCCCCTGCCCTGCTTCCAAAATCAGTGTCTGACCTCACAAATGCTTTTCTGGGTAAATGGGCAAAAATGTATCACGGAGACACTTCAAAATCTTGTAGAAAGCCTTCCCAGAAGATTGGAAGGTGTTTTAGTGGCAAAGGGGGAACAAACTTCATATTATTGGCTATGGATTTAGACTAGAATGTCGTAAAAGTTCCTGTAGATGTAATGTATAGGTATCCCAATACTTTTGTTCATGTAGTTTATGTCTATGCATAGGATTTGGAGCTCTGTAATAAAAAATGGAGCTCTGACCGCCATAAACATTTTAAAAAATAAATAAAATATTAAGCACAGACTTTTGGACCTAATAGCGACACATCGATGCAAAGGTGCCCATAGCTTTTAACCTGTTCGCGCAAACGGGCGTACCATTACATTTTAATTGCCGTCTATTGATCATAACAGGACGTAATGGTGTGCCCCCATAGATGGAACAGGAGCTGGCCCACGCCATCTGAAGCGAGTGATAGATGTAATATACAACCGACATCCTGCTGCAACGGGAAACCTTGGATGCCATTGATCAAGTGGCTACAGAGGGAGGGGCCATCAGTGCCCAGTGACAACCTCGCGTAGCACCGGGGGCCTGACAAAGATACAGCCTAATAGATTGCCTGTGAGTTTTACACTGCCAGGCGATAATGCTTTGGAGTACTGAGTATACCAAAGCACTATATAGTAAATATATATATATATATATATATATATATATATATATATATAAACAAAGAAATATCACATTGCTTGACAAAAGGTTCTGTTGAGAGGACTGAAACGTAGCTATTTTTGTACATGGGTTAAATAAACCACTATCTATTTTTGAAATTACTACTGGAGTGCTGCGTCTATTTCTTCGTTTGTGTATCCAATAAAGGACCGTGTGGATGACAGTCGAGGACGCATAGCACATTGCTACTTTTATTCTTCGAAGTGCTGCTTTTTTCTACCCTATATATATATATATATATATATATATATATATAGATATATGTACGTACGAGGGTGAGTCAAAAATAATCCACACTCCGGTTATATTAAAACCTCTGCTGGCCGCACTGTCTTGTCAGCGCTTTCCATATGAGGTCACTGTCACCCCAGTCACTGCAGTGCAGGTTTGAATGTGTTACATCTGTTTATTTGTGACTACGGTGAGAGAAACAATGGCTGCCCCACTTGTGATTTGCATGAAAGAAGAGCAGCATGCAGTGATTTGTTTTTTTGTGGACTGAGGCCCCATGCACACGACAGTAAAAACGGCCGTAATTAAGGGCCGTAATTACAGCCCGTAATTACGGGCCCATATACTTCTATTAGCCACGGGTACCTTCCCATTTGCTTATAGCCGGCCCGTTGAAAAATATAGAACATGTCCTATTTCAGGCCATAATTACGGCACGGGCAGGCCCATAGAACTCTATGGGGCTCCCGTAATTACGGGTGGCTACGTGTGTGCACCCATAATTACGGGAGCGTTGCTAGGCGATGTCAGGGGATAGTCACTGTCCAGGGTGCTGAAAGAGTTAAACGATCAGTGTATGATAGAGAGAAGGGGCTGCACTGATCGGCAGTAACTCTTTCAGCACCCTGGACAGTGACTACCGCTGGACAGTGAGTAAAAACCCACAACAAAAAAAAGTTAATACTTACCTAGAACTCGCTGCTTCTTCCTCCAGTCCGGCCTCCTGGGATAACGTTTCATCCCATGTGACCGCTGCAGCCAATCACAGGCTGCAGCGGTCACATGGACTGCCGCGTTATCCAGGGAGGTCGGACTGGATGTCAAAAGAGGGACGCGTCACCAAGACAACGGCCGGGGTACGTATGAACTTCTTTTTCTTTCTATCGCTGCGTTCCACTGCGGAAACTCTGCCCGAAAGGGCTGCCCCTTATCTCTATCCAGCACTGATAGAGAGAAGAAGCTGCTGATCAGAGCGGGATAGAGAGAAGAGGCTGGCGATCAGTGCTGGATAGGGAGAAGGGGCTGCCGATTAGTGCAGTGCAATATAGCAGAGAACACGGGGCCGTAAATACGGGTGGAATACGGGTGACTAAGGACACGTATTTACTGGAGGGAAAAAATACGGTCGTGTACATGGGGCCTGAGAGTGTGTCTGGTGCCGATATTTATTAAAGACTTTGTGCAGTATAGAGAAAGTGTTTTGTCGTGAAGAAGTATGAAACAAGTACTTTCATTGCCCACAGGGGTCCTTATTCAACTAATTATGTGACTTCTGAACTAAATTGACTCAACCAGACCTTATTTAGGGGTTTCATAGCAATGGGGTGAGTACTTTTCTGTTTTTAGTTATTTTTTTATTAAAATCTAATTTAAAATCCATCTTTATTCTAGGTTGTAATGCAACAAATCAGGAAAAACACAATGGGGAGAGATTGATATTTTTGCTAGGCACTTTATATACCCATATATAATACACACAATGCTGTACTTGTGTATATTATATATGTAGGTATATACTGTACCTGTGTGTATTTTATATTGATACATCTAGTACACGTGTGTATTTATATATAATACATTCATGTACAGTGATTATATATATGAAACGTTGCACTGTCTGATGCTGCCAGAATAAAAATTTTATCATCTATTGGAGTGCTGCAAGATCTTCTTTTGAATACTCATATAGTCCAAGGATCAGGACTACTTGCTGGGACGAGTTGTAGTTTTTTGTAGCACCATTTATTTTGCCATCTAATATACTAGGAAACGAGGAAAAAATTATTTGTGGGGTAGAAAATGAAAAAAACAGTAAGTCCTCCAGGTTTTTTTGCGCGCCATTTTTACGGAATTCACTGTGCAATTAAAACAACATGTTAACTTTATTCTGCGGGTCAATACGATTACGGCGATACCAAATATATATAGTTTTTTTTATATTTTACTACTTTTACAAGCAAAAACCTAAGTGTAAAAAATAAAATTGATTTTGTGTCGCGAAATTCCGAGAGCCATGACTTTTTTATTTTTTCGTCGATTAAGTGGTTTGAGGGCTTATTTTTTGCGGGATAAGCTGTAGTTTTTAATAATACCATTTTGGTGTACATGCAATGGTTTGATCACTTTTTATCTCATTTTTTGTGAGAGATTAGGTGACCAAAAAATAGAGATTCTGGCGCTTACTATTTTTTTTTACGACGATTACCACGCGGGTTAAATAATGATATATTGTAATAGTTCAGACTTTTATGGACGCAGCGATACCAATTATGTTTATTTATTTCTTTTTTTACTCTGCGCTGTCTAGGGTGAAAAGGGTTTTTTTTTAAACTTTTAATTTAAAATGTTTTTTTTACACAAAAAAAACCTTTAACTAATTTTTACTTTTTTTACTTTTTTTTGGACTTCAACCAGCAATCGTTAGAACGCTTCCACAATATACTGCAATACCAATGTATTGCAGTATATCATGATTCTGACAGGCATCTATTAAGCCCTGCCGGAGGCAGGGCTCAATAGGTGTACAAAGATGGCGGACCTGGGGGCCTTCATTAGGCCCCCAGGCAACCATAGCAACAATCGCCTCCCCACAATTGCGTTGCGGGGGGCGCGATGAGCTGTTAGAGGGGGTCGCCCCCCTCTTTCTAACGATTTAAATGCTGCGGTCGCTATTGACTGCAGCATTTAACGAGTTAAACGAGCGGGATTGCGCTCGAGCGCGATGCCACTCGTTACTCTGAAGTGACCGCTGTAACAAACAGCCGACACCCGCATCGTATGGAGCGGATTCACTAAGTGAGCCCGTTACATACTTCCCCTACCCGACTTTGGCGTATGGATACGTCAAATGTCGGGAAGGGGTTAATCAAACTCGCGTTTTTCTCTGCGTTTTTGACGGTCGTTTTTGGAGCTATTTTTCAATAGAGTCAATGAAAGACGGCTCCAAAAACGTCTCAAGAAGTGACATGCACTTCTGTTTCGCTGCCTTTTTTTACGTGGCCGTTTTTCAACGCCCTGTTGGAACAGAACGCCGTTTTCCCATTGCAATCAATGGGCAGATGTTTGGAGGCGTTCTGCTTCCGATTTTTCGGCCGTTTTTCGGCCGTTTATGGCCCGAAAAACGGCCGACTATAAGCCATATGAACATACCCTAATACACACAGGTACAATATTGCTTGTATTTTATATGGGTATACACTATCTGTGTGTATTATATATAGTTATGTACTGTACCTCTGTGACACAGGTGCATTATATAAGTATATACATGTAAGGTGGCGGGGTTAGCCCTCCCCCTCTCTGCCTTAGGGAATACCTTATTTCCGGTGTGAATGGGGTTCTGTGTACTCCAGGTGTTCTGCGTTGTTTCTGTGGGTCGTGTGGGCTGCCTTGTGTTATCCCTTCAGGCTCCAGGCATTACAGAACACCGGGACTGGACAAGTGAGGAAGCCAGGGGCTCCTGAGCTGCACAGCACACTTTGAGTGCCGTGCCCGTGCGTCATTGATCCAACGCGCTGCAGCAGATGAAGGAGAGAGCTCTCCTTCCGATTTAAGGGAAAAAAATAAAAAATTTGGACCACGATTGTTAATGAACTATTTTCCTCAATAAGATTAAATAAAAAGTGTCGGCAAATAGTTTTTGAAGGTAGTTGTGGTGGTGAATAATTGACACCCTCGATTATTCATTGGAATAAGGACAGTATTGAGAATGTCTCTTGAAATTTTAAACTTACCCCAAATTAAATAGTTTAGAGTCTCCCCAAAAATATATACAAATGCAGCCAATATCTGACTGCTTAATAAAAATATGAGAAATCCAAAAGGGGAAAGTAATCCAAGAAAAGGATAAACCCAGTTTCCATCAGCAAAGTAAATCCATATTACCCTAAAAAACATTAAAAAAAAATAATTACTACATAAAGACATTCAAATGTAAAAGATTCTCAACTGATACATTAAAATAAGATGTCACTGTATACATATTCACACCTGCAGAAACCGAAGCAGAAAAAAATATTTCTAGGGGAACAGTCGTTTTATGTCTATTAGTTCTACCATCTCTGGGTGTCTGGATGATTGACAAAATGAAGTGCTAAAATCTATGTAAATGATCTACAATCGTTATATGTGTATGTATGTATGTATGTATGTATGTATGTATGTATGTATGTATAGGTATATTATTTATTATTATTATTATTATTATTATTATTATTATTATTACATGTAAGCATGTACAATTTTTGGAGAAAGTTGTTCAAAGATAAAGTGAAACTCTACTTCACACATGCCACTTTTTACATTATACTAGGCAATTATCACACATCGATCTATAGTCATGCCATGTATGATCACTGTGAAGCCTGACTGATTCCGATAGTAGTTCAGGAGGTGGTATAATAATAATAATAATTGACACTTAATAAAATAATACAAATGCTTATATAATGTATATGTAATGCACAAAAGATGTTGCTAGATTTCTTTTAACCCCTTAGTGACCAGCCTATTTTAGGCCTTAATGACCAAGCAATTTTTTTCATTTTTCCATCGTCGCATTCAAAGAGCTATAACTTTTCCGTCGACATAGCTGTATGAAGACTTGTTTTTTTGCGGGATTAGTTGTATTTTTTAATGGCACCATTTTGGGGGTATATATAATATTTTTACTAACTTTAATTAACTTTGTTTGAGGGGGCTTAAAAAAAACAGCAATTCCGCCATTGTTCTATGCTTTTCAAATTGACGCCGTTCACCGTGTGGCGTAAATAACACATTACCTTTATTCAATGGATCGGCACGACTATGACGATACCACATATGTATAGATTTTTTATGTTTTACGACTTTTGCACAATAAAAACTATTTTGAATTAAAATTATTTGTTTTAGCATCATCGCTTTCCAAGAGCCGTAACTTTTTTATTTTTCCGTCAATGTATTGATATGTGGGCCTGTTTGTATTGCGGAACGAGACGTCGTTTTCAATGGTACATTTTTGGGGTACATAGGACTTATTCATTTAGATTTTTTTTATTAATAATTTAACATTAAGTACTTCTTTTTTTCAGTCCTACTAGGGCACTACACTATGCGATCTTTTTATCGCAGAAATGT
The DNA here is from genome assembly GCF_050947455.1 of Rhinoderma darwinii. NCBI lineage: Eukaryota > Metazoa > Chordata > Amphibia > Anura > Rhinodermatidae > Rhinoderma > Rhinoderma darwinii. The sequence continues at coordinate 149,489,539 of NC_134691.1, read as the reverse complement.
TGCTTTTGGTATACTTAGTATACCAAAGCATTATTGCCTGTTAGGCCTTCTTCACACCTGTGCGTTTTGCGTGCACAAAAAACGCTGCGTTTTTTGCGCGTTGCAGTTGCGTGTGTCATCAGTATGTGCTGCGTGGCTGCGTGATTTTCACGCATATGCCATGCTTATGATACTCTGTTTTTATGTTTACAAACATAAAAGCAGGAGGTGCTTTTTTTATTTCATTCATTTATTTTACAACTGTAGCGCGAATCACGCGCGGCACACGGAAGTTCCTCCATGTGTCGTGCGCGATTTTCACGCACCCATTGACTTCAATGGGTGCGTGATGCGCGAAAAACGGCCAACTATAGGACATGTCGTGAGTTTTACGCAGCGGACATACGCTGCGTGAAAATCACGGACTGTCTGAACGGCCCCATTGACTAACATAGGTCGGTGAGATGTGCGTGATTTTCACGCGCATATCACGGACGTAATACACGTTCGTGTGAATAAGGCCTAAGTGTGAGACCAGATTCACACAAAGTGTCTGTTTTGCGTCTGCAAAAAACGCACCGTAAATAACATGTTAACGTTATTATACAGGTAAACATGGGCATAGCCATAGCAGGCCGGTGCTAATTTCTACACCGCAATTAAAATATCTACCACTGTGATCTTGTGGGTACTGCCTGCCCTATGTACCAACGAACTAACAGCAAGACCGTGGCTACAATACACCCCCCCCCCCCCCGCAACCGGAGGTGAGTATGGCCTTATTTTTTTATTTTTTTTAGCCCATATGCAGGTTGAACAAACTTTTAACCGCTTATGTTCCTCTGATTTGCACAGTGAAACGGTTACTGTACTTGCTTGTGTTGTTCTGTAAATTTATTTGTCTTCAAATGCTGTAACATTTAGGAAAAGTTTAAGCATCACCCCGTGTGATAAGATCAAATAATATATTAAAATAGTAAGTGAATTATGCCTGAAATGAATAATTCATGCTACATACAGTCTACTTAAAAAAAGAAGCTCCTGACAAACAATCCTAAATTATATAAATTAAAAAATTCCTCTAAACCAGCATTAGTGGGACCTGACAGATTAGTTGGGTAATAAAATATTCTGAATCATTGGCTAATCACAGAAAAGTATATAAAACGAATTTCTTGTCATATAAAACTTTCAGTAAAAAAATAAAATAAATGTGAACACTCAATATGCTACTATAATGGTGTTTAATAGCAATTTCCTAATCAGTCGCTCGGTCTATTGCTTCTTGTCTTGTGAAACTACTTATTTTCATGCAGTGATAAAAAAAGATCTTGAGACTTTATGAATCATTGCAAACTGGATTAAAGAAATGTTACTGTATATTGTGCCCCCAATTGTCCAGATTTGACAAAAATCTATAGTATACATTTACTTAATGGTAATTACATGGTGAACGGTTTGGACTGTACATTGCTGTCTTTAAGTATTTACACAATTTTAGAAAGTTTTTGGAAATACATTTAAAAAGCAATGAAACAGCCTCAATTCTATGAACAAGATGGGAAAGTTCAGTCTCTTCAGAACACGAAATTACTGTTATTATGAGTAATAGGAAATTGATCTGACACATAGAGAGCTTATAGCAAAGTATAATGACTCTGGATTATTGGTCAGAGAGTACGCATTGAATAGGAACTATGCACTCCAGATTGTAAAATACACTTTTTGCCATATAGAAACATATTAACTGTCAAAATTGTGTATAAACGATCTGTTTAGACACTTATAGTAAGTAGACGTGGATTTACCACCTGCGTGTTGTAGAAAAATATTGCTAGATATTTACATTACTTTCAGAATTATTCTGCTAAATTATCTTAGGCTGCGTTCACATCTGCGTCAGGGATCCGTTCCGACGTTCTGTCGGAGCTTTCTGGTGGAACGGTGCCCTGACTGACACAGACGGAAACCATAGGTTTCCGTTTTCATCACCATTGATTTCAATGGTGACGGATCTGGTGCGAATGGTTTCTGTTTGTCTCCATTATGCAAGGGTTCTGTTGTTTTGATGTAATCATTACCATAGTCGACTACGCTATTAATTCTGTCAAAACGACGGAACCCTTGCACAACGGAGACAAACGGAAACCATTTGCACCAGATCTGTCACCATTGAAATCAATTTTGATGGAAACAGGAGCCTGTGGCTTCCGTTTGTGTCAGTCAAGGCTCCGTTCTGACGGAAAGCTCCGACAGAACGTCGGAACGGAGCCCTGACGCAGATGTGAACGCGGCCTTAATAAAGTTTTTTAAAAATAGATTTTATTATATGCAATTGTTAATATACTGTGCATACAAGAGGAATTAAAGGGGTTTTCCCACAATAGAGATGGCATATAGCTAGGATATGCAATCACTTGCTAATCGCTGGGGGTCCAAACTGCTGGGATCCCTAAAGATCTTCAGAATTCATCACTAATTTCTCCTGTACATCGAAGCTCCTGACAACTCACTGTGCATGGAACTACAATATAGCTCCATTGGCTTGAATAGAGCTGAGCTGCAGCTCCCTGCACAGAGGGTGGTCCGGAACGTCACAATGAAGGCAAAATCAGTGATGGATTCCAATGATTGTTGGGGGTACCAGCAGTTGTGCCTTCGTTTTAGGGGGTTGGGGGACCTATAGATTGGACTCCGACCAAACAGAATATGAATAGCATATCCTAGTGATATGCCATAATATTCTTAGTTGGGAATACCCTTGTAAAAGCAATTACAGCCCCAATTGTATGGTAATATGAATACAATGGTGGGTAAATGTTTAAAACTTTTCTTTTAATATGTCTTGTTTATCCTGTACTTTACTGCTGCCATGCCTTGGGATTTTTTTTGGCAATAGAGGTGCTTTGTTTTATTATCATTGCCTCACATACAAAATAGTGCACTTTACAGGACCTGGCAATAGGAATAGGGTAATTGGAAATCAATGTGGGCACATTTCTCACTATTTAAACCCTATGTGGCCTGAAAAAAGTTGAGTTACTACTGTGCATCAGCACTAACTGCTATAATACTGTCACATAGGGTTCATGGACCCACGCGGTCGTACCGCCTTGGCGGTATGGCAGCTGGCCAACAGGGCGCAGGTCAGAGTCTATAGTTCATATAGGGTGCCTATGGCAGCTCGGACAGTAGCAATTAATAGCTCAGGAAAAATGGGAATAAGTGCGGCGCTGCTACTCAATGAAAGTCGGATAATATAGGATGATGAAGTTTATTGAACAATCCAGGCTACGCGTTTCAATGCCGTACCGGCATCTTCCTCAGGCCATGTAAATTACAGTACAGACACCAATGTTTTAAATAAACCACGCGGTAAAAAAGAACCGCCAATGTGATCAGGGTCAAAGTGCATCAATGACGTAATCACTAGCAAAAACTCAAAAGTTAAAAGATCATTAAAAGAACAATAACGATACAAAAATTAAAAAGGCATGTGTGTATAAATACCTAACTATTTGCTCTATGGGGGCAATAGTGATTTTATTGAATTATTGAATTGGCAATTGTGAGATGAGGCACAGTGTCTCGAAACACTATGCTTTAGGAAACCTTTAAGGACATTGTGCCTGTGTTTATTAATTCTGCTGCGCAGACACTGGATTGTCCTACCAATGTATTGCAGCCGGCATGAACATTCCAGTAGATAGATGACAAACATACTCCCACAATTAACCCCTTAGTGACCAGCCCATTTTAGGCCTTAATGACCAAGCTATTTTATTCGTTTTTCTATAGTCGCATTCAAAGAGCTATAACGTTTTTATTTTTTCGTCTACATAGCTGTATGAGGACTTGTTTTTTGCGGGATTAGTTGTGCTTTTTAATAGCACCATTTTTGGGTACATATAATTTTGATATTAACTTTTATTAACCTTTTTGGGGGGGATTATAAAAAAAAACTGAAATTCCGCCATTGTTCTATGCGTTTTTAAATTGACGCCGTTCACTATGCGACGTAAATAACATGTTACCTTTATTCTATGGGTCGGTACGATTACGGCGATACCACGTATGTAGAGGTTTTTTTATGTTTTACGACTTTTGCACAATAAAAACACTTTTGAACTAAAATTATTTGTTTTTGCATCGTCTCTTTCCAAGAGCCGTAATTTTTTTATTTTTCCATCAATGTAGTGATTTTTTGGGCTTGTTTTCTGCGGGACAAGACGTAGTTTTGAATGGTACTGTTTTGGGGTGCATGGGACTTATTGATTCATTTTTATTATGACTTTTTTGGGGGGCAATGGAAAAAAATTGCAATTTCACCATCGTTTTTTGCGTTGTTTTTTTTACGGTGTTCACTTTGCGGTTTAAATTACATATTAACTTTATTAATGGAGTCATTACGGTCGCGGCGATACCATATATGTGTACTTTTTTTTTTTTTAACACTTTTACTAAATAAAACCACTTTTTATGGAAAAAAAAATGGTTTTTTTTATTTTTTTACTGTACTTTTTATTAATAATCTTTATTTCACTTTGATTTTATTAGTCCCACTAGGGGACTTTACTGTGCGATGTTCCGATCGCTGCTATAATGCTCTGGTATACTTCGTATACCAGAGCATTATTGCCTGTCAGTGTAAATCTGACAGGCAATCTGTTAGGACGTGCCTCCGGCGCGTCCTAACAGGCATATGTCCAGGGCAGACCTGGGGGCTTTTCAGTCCCCCGGCTGCCATGACACCCCATCGGAGACCCGCGATTGCATTCGCGGGCCGCCGATGGGTGACAGAGGGAGCGCACTCCCTCTGTAAACAAAGTTAAATGCCGCGGTCGCTATTGACGGCGGCATTTAACGGGTTAAACGGCCGCGATCGAAGTAAACTTCGATCGCGGACGTTGGAGCAGGAGCTCAGCTGTCATCAGACAGCAGAGCCCCGGCTCCTGCCTGCACGGGAGACCCGTGCAGGACTTAGACTAGGCTGACGTGAAAAGGCGTCAGCCTAGCCTAAAGCCCATTAGTGAATCACGTAAAAAGGCGTATTAGTGGTCACTAAGGGGTTAAGGAAAGCCCCAATAGGGAATATTTCAGTAGTTACATTAGAACAAAAGACATCCTTTCTGTGTGAAATATTGTTACAACATAAACAGCGAACCTGGCCGCATTTAAAAGAACCATTTAAAACTGGGAAAATGTTTGGAGTAAAAGACTTGGAATTGTTAATTCGGCTAGGGGCAAGAATATTTTTCAGATTTGCTGATCGCCTGAAAGTGATACCTGGTTTATCTGGCAAGGAATCTTTAAGAAATGGGTCATTTTTCAAAATATGCCAGTGTTTGGACAAAATTGATCTCACAAATTTATGACCACTATTGTAAGATGTAATAAAATTATTTGTTTGTTTATTCATATTTTTGTTTTTATTTTTATTTTTGCAATCTGTACTAACCTCGAGCGTTTTTGCTGGATTAATACAAGATTTCTGAGTTAATTTAGCGGCTCTAGAGCGTGCCCCCTTAATTAGTTGCAGTGGAAAATTCTTTTCTTTAAATCTATCTTCAAGGACATCACATTCTTTGAAGAAGTTATGATCAGAGGAGCAATTCTTCCTCACCCTCCTGAACTGCCCAAAGGGGACATTTTTAATCCACGGTGGGTAATGGGCACTTCTAAAATCAATATAACTATTGACATCCACAGTTTTAAAATGTGTTCTAGTATTAAAATTATTATTGGTTTTATCATACCCAATAGTTAGATCCAGAAAATCGATACAGCTAGTAGAAAAAGTATAAGTGAAAGTTTTACCAAAATCATTTAGATTAAGCTCTTCCATAAAAATAGCGGCTTCTTCTTCCTTTCCATTCCATACTATAAACAGGTCATCAATAAAACGTCTGTATAATAAAATTTTGTCTTTAAAATTATGATCATTAAAAATATGTTTGTCCTCAAATTCTCCAGGCACAATGTCCTTAAAGGTTTCCTAAAGCATAGTGTTTCGAGACACTGTGCCTCATCTCACAATTGCCAATTCAATAAAATCACTATTACCCCCATAGAGCAAATATCTTGTGACATCCCTAACCGGTTTCAAAAACTTAAACAAAGAGAAAACTTTTGGATCTTTAAACTTATGACCTTGCATCCAAACGGTTTGAATGACATCTCCGAAGCATCCCTTGATTAATGCATGATAGCTATACCTTCTGTATATACACATAATTTGAAAGCATTTTTAGGTATATTTACTATTTTCTATTTTTTATTTTTTTAGAATGCGCTAAATTTAATGTTCTGCTGATTGGCTTATCTTCTAGATGTATTTTATAAAAAAAAAAAATTGTGCCACCTTGCCAATATGATGGCCAGAGACTTAAGTGCCTCTCACTGCTTTGTCATTCTGCAATTGTATGTTTTTGATCCCTTTTTCGCTTCAGAACTGTGCTGGGCATCCAAATGGATGTCTTCAGAGTGTAGCATCCAAATGGATGCTAAGTGTCACTTTGCTGAGCGTCCTCTTGGATGTCTTATAACATAGCATCCAAATGGATGTTAAAGTCACTGCCTGTGCTTTACCCTCTTCTGTGACCATCCAAATGGGTGTTTGGTATCTTGAACATCCTTTTGGATGTTCAGAACTATGTTTGCACATCCTAATGGATGTTCGAGATCGTACTTACGCCTCACCTTCCGGTTAGCATACAAATGGATGTTAAAACGCTAAGACCTTTCTCCTTGCTGTTTTATACCTATTTTAATTAATGTTGCTAGTTAGGTATTTATACACACATGCCTTTTTAATTTTTGTATCGTTATTGTTCTTTTAATTATCTTTTAACTTTTGAGTTTTTGCTAGTGATTATGTTATTGATGCACTTTGACCCTGATCACATTGGCGGTTCTTTTTTACCGCGTGGTTTATTTAAAACATTGGTGTCTGTACTGTAATTTACATGGCCTGAGGAAGATGCCAGTACGGCATTGAAACGCGTAGCCTGGATTGTTCAATAAACTTCATCATCCTATATTATCCGACTTTCATTGAGTAGCAGTGGCGCACTTATTCCCGTTTTTCCTGAGCTATTAATTGTCTTCATTGCGGTGGCCAGTGGGCCTTACCGGTTGGGATTTCGGCAGCAGCACTCACCCCTACCAGTGATTTCAACGCGATTGTTCTACGGTCCTGTGGTGAGCATTCATTTGTATCTTACTGTCAATTCTGAGCTTACTCACACTATGTGGTGCCGTGTTTTTTCCTTTTTTTTCCTTTTATTTCTCGGACAGTAGCAAGGCAGGCTTGGCTGGGACTAGGCAGCAGGTAGACGTCAGGCGTGGAGTAGCAGGACAGGCGTGGTATACAGCACATCATGGCAACAGCTCTATACGGCACTAGCTCAGGATACAGGTTACAGGATACAGGAACAGGGAACACTGGGAGCAGGAAACACTAGGGGACAATTTGCAAGACAAACAGGATACGACAACGCTCAGGTATGGGAGGAAGGGGCTGAGACTTTCTTATAGCCCAGGGTGCTTCTGGGAGCAATCAGCTAAATCTATCACATGCGTGCGCTCTGGATTCTTGAGTCTGGACTGAGCTTGCGAGCGCACCCTGGTGGTCACTGTGGAAAAGGATGGCCGTATGTGCAAACATCTCTGGAGAGAAGGGCGTCGACTGGATGGAAGAGTTTGTGGTCAGCGACCAGCGACGTTACAGTATCCCCCCTCTTACGCCCACTGTTCTTGGGCCCAGAACGAGAGAGAAACCTCTTAATGAGCGAAGGAGCATTGAGATTCTCCTCTGGTTCCCAGGACCTCTCTTCTGGACCAAACCCCTTCCAATCTACTAAATAAAAGGTTCTTCCTCTTACTTTTTTAATGTCCAGGATCTCCTTAACCTCGAAGGTGTCTGAAGGACTGCTGGAGGCAACCGCAGGTCTAGGAGTCTTGGTAAAGTGGTTCAGAACCACCGGTTTCAGGAGAGAGACATGGAAGGAGTTGGGGATCTTGAGGGTAGGAGGCAGCCGAAGCTTGTAGGCGACAGGGTTGATCTTCTGTAGGAGCACGAAGGGTCCGAGGAACCTGGGAGCAGATTTGTACGACGGCCCCCTCAGTCGAATATTCCTGGAGGACAGCCAGACCTTCGTGCCAGGAAGAAACTGAGGAGGTTCCCTTCTCCTTGTGTCCGCCTTCCGTTTCATGCGGTCGACCGCCAGCAGGATGGAGGATCGAGTCTGCTGCAAGATCTGCAGAAAGTTCCCAAAAGCCGTGTCAGCAGCTGGTACCTCGGACGTATCAGGCACCGGGAGAGGAATTCGTGGGTGTTGGCCGTAGACAATGAAGAACAGTGTCTTCTGTGTGGACTCGCTGGTGTGATTGTTGTATGAGAATTCAGCCCACGGCAGCAACTGCACCAAGTCATCATGCTGCTTGGAGAAGAAGTTGCGTAAGTAGTTCTCCAAGATCTGATTGATCCTCTCGACCTGACCAATGGACTGAGGATGGCAGGCTGAGGAAAAGTCCAACTTTTCACCTAGGAGTCCGCAAAGGGCTCTCCAGAACTTCGAGGTGAACTGAACCCCCCGATCAGACACAATATGCTGCGGTAAGCCGTGCAGGCGGAAGATGTGTTGGATGAACAGTTTGGCCAGTAGAGGAGCAGAAGGAAGGCCGGTCAGAGGAATGAAGTGGGCCATCTTCGAAAATCGATCCACCACCACACAGACAGCACTGCATTCAGCAGAGAGAGGCAGGTCAGTAATAAAGTCCATAGCTATAAGCTGCCAGGGAGCATCAGGCACTGGCAATGGCTGGAGCAGGCCAGCAGGTCTGGAGTGAGCGACCTTGTTCGCTGCACACACTGAGCAGGAGGAAACAAAGTCCAAAATGTCCTTGGGCAGCGTGGGCCACCAGAAATGATGGGCAATCAGATCTCGGGTATTATGGGTCCCCGCATGACCTGCCAGTGTAGAGGAGTGTCCCCAGCGGAGGATTCTCCCTCGGTCAGCCAGGCGCACAAAAGTCCTCCCTGGAGGAATGTCCCCAACTTGCAGGGGATTGACAGAGACAATGCAAGACGGATCAATAATGTTCTGTAGCATCTCCATGCTGACCTCTGTCTCGAAAGACCTGGACAAGGTATCGGCCCTCACATTCTTGTCGGCTGGGCGATAATGGAGCTCAAACTGGAACCTGGTAAAGAACAGCGACCACCTGGCCTGACGAGGATTCAGCCATTGGGCCGTCTGGAGATAGGTGAGGTTCTTGTGGTCCGTAAAAATCAGGATGGGATGAGCTGCACCCTCTAGTAGATGTCTCCAATCCTCCAGGGCCAACTTGATGGCCAGTAACTCCCGATCCCCAATCGAGTAGTTGCATTCTGCGGAAAAGAAGAGCTTAGAGAAATATCCACATACCATAGCCTTGCCCTAGGAACCTCTCTGGAACAGGAGTGCACCAGCACCGACAGAGAATGCGTCCACCTCCAGCGAGAACTGTAGAGAAATGCCGGGATGATGGAGGATAGAAGCTGACGTGAAGGCATTCTTCAGGCTACTGAATGCAGACTCTGCCTCAGGAGTCCACACCTTGGCATTCATGCCCTTCTTAGTGAGGTCAGAGATAGGAGAAGTCAGTGAGGAGAAGTTCGGAATAAACTGTCTGTAAAAATTGTTGAATCCCAGAAAGCGCTGCATGGCCCTCAAGCCTTGAGGGCGTGACCATTGCAGAACGGACTTTACCTTTTCAGGATCCACCTTGAGACCTCTATTCGAGACAATGTAGCAAAAGGAAGGGCAGAGCAGCCTTTTCAAACACGCACTTCTCCAACTTAGCGTACAGACGATTCTCTCTTAACCGCAGCAAAAATTGACAGACATGTCTCTCATGAGTCACAGGATCTGGAGAAACAATCAAGATGTGTTCAAGATAGACCACAACACAAACATAGAGGAGGTCACAGAAAATGTCATTAACAAACTCCTGGAAGACCGCGGGAGCATTACACAGGCCGAAGGGCATTACTAGATACTCATAGTGTCCATCACAGGTGTTAAATGCAGTCTTCCATTCGTCACCCTGGGGAATCCGGATTAGATTATAAGCCCCACGCAGGTCTAGTTTGGAAAAAAATATGGCATCACGTATACGATCAAATAATTCAGGATGCAGGGAGCCATCCTTTTTCATGACGAGGAAGACTTCCATATGAAGCCCCTCTCCAAGCTCTCCTTAACATAGGTGGACATGGATAGAGTCTCTGGCAAGGAGAGAAGCTATATCCTACCACGGGGAAGGGATGCACCAGGGATCAGCTGGATAGTACAGTCATACGCCAGGTGTGGGGGCAGTGTCTCCGCCTCCCTTTTGCTGAAGACGTCCGAAAATGTAACATAATAACCAGGCAATCCTGCCAATAATCGATGCAGAGAAGGCTGGACCGAACAAATCTGCACCAGGCATCGGCTGTGACACTCGGGTTCCACTGGAGAACCTCTCCAGAGTTCCAGTCCAGGACTGGGGCATGTAGTCGGAGCCAAGGCAGACCCAGCAGCACAGGGTTAACGGCCTTGGACAGGACATAGAACGGTAGAAGTTCGGAGTGGAGAGCCCCTACTTGGAGCCTAAGAGGCTTGGTCACAGCTATAACTAGGTCTGGCAGAGGTAGTCCATTTACTGATACAACCAACAGCGGTCTCTCCAGAGGGGTAGTAGGTAATTGGAGAAGCTCCACCAGGTCTCTACAAACGAAATTAGCAGTCGATCCAGAGTCCAGATACGCAGAGACCTGATATATTCTCTCACCGGACACTATGGTCACGGGTATGGACAACTTAGTCGGGAGTCCTTCTTTACCCAAGGTTGTCTCTCCTACCAACCCTAGGCTTTGGGGCTTTTGGGGACACAGACGCACAAGATGGCCTCCGAGGCCGCAATAAAGACAGAGTCCCGAAGTGCGTCTGCGTTGTCTCTCCTGGGTAGATAGCTTACATTGGTCCATCCTCACAGACTCCTGAGGGGGATCGGCATCTGAGGACGGCAGGGGTTGCTGCAAGGTAGGGGCCAGACTAGGAAGGCCTCCCTCCCGACGAACCTCTGGGAGCCGTTCTCTGAGCCTTCTATCAATCCGGGTAGCCAGGAGGATGAGTTCATCCAGGGTAGACGGCAGGTCTCGAGCAGAAAGTTTCGTCTTTAATCTTAGGAGACAGTCCATGCCAGAATGTAGCCACCAGGACCTCATTGTTCCACAACAGTTGTCCCGCCAGTATGCGGAAGTGGATGGCGTACTCGCCCAGAGAGATGTCTCCTTGGCGTAGGTTCATCAAGGAAGCCGCAGCAGAGGAGACTCGTCCAGGCTCCTCAAACACTGTGCGAAATGTCCCGTGGAACCCCTGGAAGTCACGAGTCTCTGGTCCTTGCCTCTCCCAGATAGGGTTCGCCCATGCATGGACCTTGCCAGTAAGAAGAGAGATGATGAAAGCGACCCTTGCTCCATCAGATGAATATGACCTTGAATAAAGGCTGAAGTGGATCTGTCACTGGTTCAAAAATCCATGACAGGTACTTGCGTCTCCATCATAGCGGTCAGGAAGTGGCAAAGAAAAACGAGGATCAACAATGCCAGGAGGTGTAGTCTGAGGTACAGTACTACCAGGAGGTGTAGTAGGAGGAACGGCAGCTTGTGCCTCCTGCCGACGTGCGAGAATGTTTAAGGCCTGAAGGAGTTGGTCCTGTCGAGACCGGAGGTCTAGCATATCCGTCCGCATCTCTTGCGACGTCGTCATGGTCTTGGATCGACCAGCGAGGTCCATGGCCTGAGCATACTGCCACGTAGAGTTCGTGGACCTACAACGCCATACCACCTTGGCGGTATGGCAGCTGGCCAACAGGCGCAGGTCGGAGTCTATAGTTCATATAGGGTACCTGTGGCAGCTCGGACAGTAGCAAGGCAGGCTTGGCTGGGACTAGGCAGCAGGTAGACGTCAGGCATGGAGTAGCAGGACAGGCGTGGTATACAGCACAGCACAGCAACAGCTCTACACGTCACTAGATCAGGATAAAGGATACAGGATACAGGATCAGGGAACACTAGGGGACCATTTGCAAGACAAACAGGATACGACAACAATGCTCAGGAATGGGAGGAAGGGGCTGAGACCTTCTAATAGCCCAGGGTGCTTCGGGGAGCAATCATCTAAATCTCCCACATGCATGCGCTCTGGCTTCTTGAGTCTGGACTGAGCTCGCGAACGCACCCTGGTGGTCACTGTGGAACAGGACGGCCGTATATGCAGACATCTCTGGAGAGAAGGGCGTCGACTGGATGAAAGGAGTTTGTGGTCAGCGACCACGGATGTTACAAATACACATATGTACACCACAATGAGAATTGGCCACAAGCAGAAGAAATCTAATGTCTACCAACAATTTATTTGCGCTCCATGCGACTCATGGAGAAAAGTGTGTCAAAAAATAAACCCTGATCAGACCTGGTGTTGTTTTACGTCTGCACCATATTCCTTAAAGAGAACCTACACTATTCCATACATGTGCAGCTGAGTGCACCATGTTATAGGCGCTGCTGCACAGACCCTGGGGCACTTTAAGCTACTCGCCTAGCCTCCTCCGTTTTTGCGATATCGATGCCGTTATTTTTGGCTCTCGATTTGTAAATTAGCCCCTGTACTGTCAGTGGGGCATTTCTTTTCATGGAAAGGGCAGGGGAGGGCGTGATACTTAGCGCTCTGACACTTTCCAATCAGCCACGTACAGTGCAAGAGCGGCTTCTGCTGTGTGATCTCTCTTGCGAGCTCACACAGTCTTGTCATCACTCTCTGACAAGACCTGGAGAGAGGAGAGCGTGCGCGCATGCACGCGCAGAGCTCCGCCACCGCTATGGAACAAAAGAGGAGAAGAAGAATTCACATTCTTTTTCTGTTCTGTTCCATGTTGGCTGTCAGACAGTGATGACAAGACTGTGTGATCTCGGGAGAAAGATCACACAGCACAAGCCGATCTGACACTTTCCGTAGCTGCTTGGATAGTGTCTGACAAGAGCTGAAGAGAGAGGAGGTGAGCACACGTGCGCACGCACAGCTCCGACACCACAGCTGCATCCGCCACGGAACAGAAGAGGAGAAGAAGAATGTGAATGTATTCTTGTTCTCCTCTTCTGTTCCGTAGCAGCGGAGCTGTGAGCATGCGCGTACCTTCCCTCTCCAGCTCATATCAGACAGTGTTGACAAGAATGTGTGATCTCGCGAGAGAGATCACGCAGCATAAGCAGCTCTGACACTGTTCGTATATGATTGGACAGTGTCAGAGCACTAAGTATAACCCCCCTTCCCTTTCCATGAAACGAAACGCCCACTGATAGTACATAATTTACATATCGGGTGACAAATATAACGGCACCGCTATCTCAAAAACAGAGGAGGCTAGACAAGTAGTTTAAAGTGCCCCAGGGTCTGTGCAGCAGCACCTATAACATGGTGCACTCCGCTTCACATGTATGGTTTAGTGAAAGGTTCCATGGTAGTGAAAGGTAGTTAACAAGGTGTATGCCATCTCGAGGAATATAGTGTACACTACACTAATGTAATAACTGGTTTACCACTCGCCATTATTAGTAAATCTGCCACAATGCATGTGAATATGACCTCATGAAAGATAAAATTCCAGAGTGTATTATGTTTAGTTGGCAGATTCTTTGATAAATATGGAACACACCACCTGTTACAATATCCAGGATTCTCTTATGAAGTTTTTTTATTATTATTTCTGTCTTTTTTCTTTTAATAAATGTCATGAATTCATAAACTCACAATGCAACAGCTTCCAAAGTCAAGAAAACTTGCTAAACTGGCGATACAAGGGAGAGCTGTTTATAAAGTGGACCAAGATGTAACACTCAAGCAAGAAAGACAGACAACATAGCACAATGGAGGAAATATTTGGTGACTCAGTAACATTGTTTGTATTATATTCTGTAGGGTACATCCTTACATGTTGCCCTTTAGAAGTTGTAGATGATTAGCATCTGTATAGGTCACATAGCTTTGAATAAGCTTAATATTGTCAGTTAGGGTATACAAAGCTAAATTTACACCATGAATTATGTAAGCATGTGCTGAGAATGTAAAGCTTCATTCTGTAACAGGTGCGTGATATAGAAAAACGACACCAACTCTGCAGAGCAAATCTGTGTCTATGCCATAGCTCACTGCAAGAATTAGATATCAATATAAAGATATAAATGAAATGTTGCTGAAAACCTGCACAGATAGTATCATATCTTCACTTTTATACCCACAAGCTGTTCCTGTTTACTTACCAGCTTACGTATGATATTGAACAAATCCCCAAGAGGATGAGTCCCTTTCTCTTTGGAGGATAGCGATGTGGAGAGGTTACCATTTCTAAGACTGCAATAGGAAACACAGCTGTGTGCTGAAAAACAAACAAGCTCATATTTATATTGCATCAGATGAATTGATACTTTGTTGCCTATTTAATACTATATAGTGATGAGTAATGCTATTTTCTGATCTACTTTTAAATTTCGACTTAAAATATTTTTTTTACGCAAAGTCAGCAATGTGCACACCAGCGTGACCACCTGTTATACATAAGTTTACCAATCCTGTCGCTAGTTAGGGTAAGGCCACACGGTGCGGTCATGGTGCGTTTATGTTGCGTTTTTAAACTGCAGCAAGTCATTTTTCAATAGAAGTCAATGGTGAAATTATTGTTATGGACAGACTGCTGCTATTATATTACAATGTGTTTTTTTGTGCAGTTAACTGCATCTTCATAACATCCGACTGCATGCAGTTAATGACCGCGCTGCCAAAGTTGTTGCTGAACTGCTTGCGTTTTTGCAATGCATTGTAATGAACTATATACAAGAAGCACCTAACAAACTTCAACACCAGTGAAAACGATGTCCATCAATTATTTCCTTTAAAAACGCAACAGAACTACAACATTACAGAGACAAAAAAAACGCATGCAGTTGACCGCATGCGGTTTTCAAACTAAATAAAACCGCGTCAACGACGCACCGTGTGGACTTACCCTGAGTCTTCTGAACTCATTCAGGCACCCTCAGCAAGCTCAGCACTTGCAAATATTATTTATTAGGTAGCCCAAAGGTCAGTAAAACAGTAAAGGATACTACTGTCATGGAACCCGTGGGATTTTCTGTCACGGGGCTAGGAGAGGGCAGTGTGAACCCACCTTGTCACCAAGGAATTTGATGTGGGGCTAAACTGGGGAGCAGATTCTAAGGGGGACCCCTGGTCTTCACCCTTTAACCCCTGTATAGGGATCTGGATTTCTTTGCAGGGCAACCCCAGGCCGCTACCCCCAGGGTAGTCTCCCTTGGTGATGGCCAACATAACAGGTGTAATGTCTAAAAGCATGGTCAGGTGTAGCAAGTGGTCAAGACAGCCGGCAGAGGTTAGTCACAGGTAACGTAGCAAATGGTCAAGACAGGCGGCAGAGGTTCATCATGGGTAACGTAGCAAAAGGTCAGAGCAGGCATCAGACTAGGATGGTCGAAGATACAAGCTGAGGTCAATACACTGAAATTCAAAAACGAAATAGCAGAGGTATGCTACGAACACTTAGGAACACTAGATAAAACCAAATTTCTCTGGCAAAAAACAAGAATTTAACATGGACTCATATACCCAGGGATACTGGGTGAAAAATAGGACCCAGTACATAGCGTCAAAGGCATGAGCGGCCACCAGGCGCCGAGCAGGGAGCAGAGAAGTGGCGTGGATCAGGACGCTGGGAACAGGTAAGGTAAAGGCGGGAAGCAGAGGCCATTACAGCCGCAGTGTTCATGCAATGGTGTCACCTTTTTTGATCTATCAATTGCAGTGCCTCCTAGGAATTCTTGGAAAGCAGAGAAATAGTTTTCCACAGTGCCCCAAACACAAATTAACTTCAAGACACAACAGAGCTAAGCCCAGTGACTGAACAGTGACATACATAGTTAACAATAGATTGACACCAATGGGACAAATAAAATGACACTGAGTAGAATTGTGTATATTAGGGTCACTGATATATCAGCATACCCACATCAGTTACACAGTTACTTTTATAATCTTGGGAGAGGCCATTTGAATTCGTTACAGAGTCTGATGACATACGCTAGGAATGCTTTACACTGAAAAGTCTGCAATTGACATCCACTGTGAAAAAAAGTGGAGACGTTTACCTCTTGTTTCTGGCATAATTTTGGTCCATATAAATCTACAGGTATGTCACTGTACACATTTGGAAACTTTGTTTTGCTATCCACATACCTTTCTGACCAGGGCCGGCTCCAGATTTATGTGGGCCCTTGGGCGACACAGACTTAGTAGGCCCCTTTGCAGGGGAACTCACAGCAGCAGTAAAATGGCAGAAAACTTCACTTTGTGCCCCCATATAGATGTTAGGCCCTGTTTATGCCACCATTTAGAAGATAGGCCCCCAGTTTGTACCCTCATAAATTTACTTCCTTCTGTAGATAGTGCCACAAAGCCCCCCCAATCAGGTAGTGCCACACAGATCCCCTTCCTGGTAGTGCCACACATCTCCACTTCCTGGTAGTGCTACACAGCCCCTCCCTTCCCAGGAAGTGCCACACAGCCACCCCTCCCAGGTAGTGCCACACAGCCCCTACCTCCATCATAGTGCCACACAGCCCCCACCTCCCAGGTAGTGCCACAAAGCCCCCACCTCCCAGGTAGTGCCACACAGCCCCCCTCTCAGGTAGTGCCAAACAACACCTTCCTCCCAGGTAGTGCCACACAGCACCCCTCCCTGGTAGTGCCACACAGCCATGCCCCTGGTAGTGCCACACAGTCCCCCTCCCTGGTAGTGCCACACAGTCACCCCCTGGTAGTGCCACACAGCCCCCTCCCTGTAGGTAGCGCCTTTGGGGTTCCCTTTAGGAGTGGAATACCCAGCCAGAGCATTGCCGACGCTCTGGCTGGGGCTTTCGCTTCAGGAGAAGCCCCTGATGTCACTGTCCATATATGGACAGCGTTGTCAGGGGCAACCCCAGAGCGATAGTCCCAGGCAGAGCACTACTAGCACTCTACCTGGGACTCCTGCTCTGCTCCTGACATCACTGTCCATATATGGATAGTAATGTCCGGAGCAGAGCTGAAGTCCCTGGCAGAGTGCTAGTAAGGGCTCTGCTCGGGTACTCCGGCTCTGGGGTAGCCCCTGACATCACTGTCCATATACGGATCACAGATAGTAATGTCAGGGGCAACCCCAGAGCCAATGTCTCCGGCAGAGCGCTACTAGCATTCTGCCTATGACACTGCACTACTCCTGACAACACTTTCCATATATGGACAGTGATGTCAGGGGCTTCCCCAGAGACGGAGTCCCGGAGCAGAGCCGATAGCGCTCTGCCTGGGATGCCTTCTCTCCTCTTTACATCACTGTCCATATATGGACAGTGATGCCGTGACGACGACAGCGTCAGCAGCCGGCGGCTGAGTGGGCCCCCCAAGTGTAGTGGGCCTTGGCACTTGCCCGTGTTCGCCGAGTGCTGACACCGACCCTGTTTCTGACGCCTCTAAATATGTGTAAAAGGGGCCTTATTTATATTAATATATTCAGTTATGACCAATGACTTGTAGAGAAGCTGATATATGCAAACTACTAATATAAATATTACACCTAAGAATATTGAAATCAATAAAATGGACAGCATACGAACACTAAAATGTCCATTTATATAATAATAGATTTGAGTTATATTAGTTATATAAATATGCAAGGTGATATAGTATAGCTAAAGTAGAAAAAGTAAAACTATGGATGTGTTCACATATATCAGTTGTGTCCGGCCAGTTTTTCATTGCCTAAGAAACAACTGATAGAAAAATTGTGCACCCGTCTAGCATCCATAGCTGGACTGAGAAATGTTGCATGCAATGTTTCTCTATCTGGCTCAGGGAGACGTTCGGTGTTACAACTGATGCCACCAGACATAAAACTGTCCCCAAAGGAAGCTGTAGGATCAGTTCTGTCATCAGTTTCTCTGTGGCATGTTTGTACTCTGCCTGAGGCAATAGACACTGTGGGACTGGACATATGTGCATGTCCCTATGTGGAGTAATATGACAAGCCATGGGTTTTACACCAAATAATATACCTAGCAGCAACAATATGGACGTTTAAACTATTTTGTTCTTTATTTTGTTGTTCCCTTTAGTATGTCTTTTTTTTATGTTTTATATTAAAAAGTGTCATAAAGAAGAGAAACACATACATGCATGTATAACACACATACATTTTATTTTTTAATTTTTCATTCATGAATTGAGACCTAAGGCCTCATGCACACATCCATGACCTTTTATATGGCCGCAAAACACAGACCGCACACGGATTGCTTCCATGTGCAATCCGTTTTTTTAACAGACCATTGAATAAAATTGGCAAGACTGACAGGAATAGGACCTTCTCTGAGTTTTGCGGATCAGGCACACGCAGTGGCGTAACTATAGCAGTAGCAGCGGTCAAAATTGGGACCGGGCCCCGAAGCCACGTCTATAAAAAGTTACTATAGTAATTAGGGCCTATGTAATAAACTACACATTTACTGACAATACACTTACCCTTCTCGTTCAGAGCATCATGACGTCACAACGCTGTGCGCCGCGCATGACGTCACGACGCTGTGCACAGCGCATGACATCACGACGCCGTGTGCCTCGCACAACATCCCGACGCTGGATGGAGTCAGGACCTCCACTGCGGCCTAAGAGGAGGGTAAGTTTAATATTACTGTCTGCTGGAGCTGATAAGTCGGGGTCCGACTCCCGGGACCCCCGCAAATCAGCTGTTTTGAAGGGGCCGCGGCGCTCATACAAGTGCTACTTCCCCTTTATTCCAGTCACTTGCTCACACTGTGAATCGTCGACACGGAAGGTGGCGGCGATTCACAGTGTGAGCAAGTAAGGGAGATGAAGGAGGAGCAGCGCTTGTATGAGCGCTGCACCCCCTTCAAAATAACTTATTGGCGGGGGTCCCGGAAGTCGGATCTTGACCCATCAGCTATTGATGACCTATACTGAGGATAGGATCAATTTTTAGGGACTGGACAACCCCTTTAAGACTACCATGTGGTAGGCTTAGCCAGGGCCGGCCTTAGGCTACAGGGTAGCCTGTGCGGAATTGCACTTTGGTGCCCCCCACTCCATTTATCATTGTTATGTATTGTGGGCATTTGGTGCTTTTGTTTGTGCGAAAAACGCATAAAAAATGCTTGGTTTAAGCGTCCAATTGACATCATGGTATAGCGCGTCGTTAGTGCATAAGACACATTTTGTTTAAAAATGTGTCGCGTATAAAAAAAGAAGCGTCAGATCAATTCTTTGGCACTTAAACGTGCTGAAAATGCACCAAAAACGCGCTTATTTTCTATAGTCAATGGGAGTTTTGATTGAACGGCAAAAAAACACGCTGAAGTCGGGCAAAAAACGCGATGAATACGCGTCAAAAGCGCCTGTCGTTTAAAAGAAACTTTACAAAATCACTAGTGTTTTTAACACGTTTACACATTGTTGTTTTTAGCACAGTGTGAACAGGGCCTACGTTTTGTTAAGGCTGTTTTCACATTACGTCCTGTCTGTCCATTTATCATATGCGGCGGAAAAGCTCCTGGCGCATACATTAAATGGACTCAAAAACGTGCAGTATAATTATTTTTTACTGGACGCCACTAAATAAAATAGCGCAGTCCCACCCGAACTGAGGCTTTCTTAACCTCAATCAGGTGTATGGGACTGGTGTATGGGACTGTTTACCATACGTTATGGGAGCTTTGCTAGTGCATACATTACATGGATGGGGAGGATGTAATGTGAAATTGCCTTTAGGCTGAGTTCACACGGGGCAGATACGCTGCGTAAAAGAATGCATTGTATCTGCCCTGTGCGCCGCAGGGAATTTCGGGTGAAAAACCGCACCAAACTGTGGGCCAGTTTCTCGCCTGGAATGTCCGCTGCGAAAAACTGCAGCACTTAGCGAGCCTGCTTGCAGGCCGGCCTCCTGGGATGACCTCTCATCCCAGGAGACCGCGGCAGCAGCGGTCACATGGGATGAAGCGTCATCCCAGGAGACCGGCTCTCTGACATCATCCAGGCCGGCCTCCTGGGATGACGTTTCATCCATGTGACCGCCGCTACAGCCTGTGATTGGCTGCAGCAGTCACATGAGATGAAGCGTCAGCCCAGGAGGATGAAACACAGATTCCTAGGTAAGTATAATATATTGTTTGTTTTCTGAGTTGTGTTTTTTGCAGCGAGATCGCTGCGAACCCGCCGCAAAAAATGCAACAACTGCTTTTTGTTGCGGAATTTACCTCCCCATTGAATACAATGGAGAAAACCCGCAACAAATAAGGCGCGTTTACGCAAATACAATTGACATTCTGCGGAATAAAACTCTGCACCGCAGGTCAGTTTTTTACGGTCAGTATTTACGCAGCGTGTGGATGAGATTTGTTTTATATCATCCACTTTGCTGCTACTGTATTTGCTGCAGATTTTCTGCAACTAATTCCGTTGCGGAAAATCTGCAGTATTTACGCAACGTGTGAACTGGCCCTTACTCCGTTTTCTCAAAGGCTATCTTTTGTATAACAGAAAAAGATATTAAAACTTGTCCACGTGGGCAATGTTGGTACTTTTTATTACTTCTTATTTAACTCACAGTGAAGGCCGTAAAAAAAAAGTCAAAACCGCTGATTTTTGTTCACATTAGCTCTAAAAAACAAATTTAACAAAAAATTATCATAAAGTTACATGTACCAAAATATTGTACCAATAAAAGCTACAGCTCGTCCCACAAAAAATAAGCCCTCACACAGCTTAGACAAAAATATAAAAAAAGTTATGTCTCTCCAATTGTGGTAAAACAAAACTTTTTTTTTTTTTAACACATAGTTTTCTTTGTAAAAGTAGTAAAATATAAAAAAAACTATATAAATTTGGTATCACCGTAATCATTCTGAGCCGCAGAATAAAGTTAAGTTGTCGTTTTTACTGCAAGATGAAAGCCGTAAAATCTAAACCCTAAGAACTATGGAGGAATCACAGTTTTTTCCAATTTCAGCCCACGAAGAATTTTTTTCAGTTTCCCAGTACATTATATGGTACTTTAAATGGTGCCAATAGAAACTGCAACTCATGCCGCAAAAAATAAGCCCTAACACAACCCTATTGACGGAAAAATAAAAAAAAGTTATGGCTCTAGGAATGCGGGTAGTGAAAAACGAAAATGAAAAAGCAAAAAATGTTTCAGTCCTGAAAGGGTTAAAATAAGAAAGCAGCCCATACTTACCTCTCTCTTTCCAGACGTTCCTGAGTTGGGGGCTCCCGTCAGCTCTGTTCTCTGTTTGTATACAGATCGGCTGCAGTGGTGGCATCACGTCGACAGTACATCACGGCTGCAGCTGCCCTGTATACAAACAGTGAACAGAGGTGACAGGAGCCCCCAGCGCAGGAACGTCTGGGAAGAGAGAGGTAAGTATAAGTTCTTTTTTATTTTAACTTCTCCTCTACTGCTTCAACAGAATGTGTACAGGGTCTAAAAAAGGCAACAAATGGTAAATGTGCACTATGGAGCAACTGAATAATGTGCCCATCTGCCATTTATTACCAGTGTCGTTCAGTGCCTCCTTGATGCATATTTGCCATTTACTGCCCCTTTAGCACCCTTTGTCACAGAACAATAAATAGGCAATAAATGACAAATGGGCATCGAAGGGGCAATGAACAATACACTAAAGGGGCAAAAAGTGGCAAATGGGCACCAAGATGGCACTGAATGCTCTGCCCATTTGCCATTTTTGGACCCCCATCAGTGCCCCCATACAACCAAAGCCCACAGTCTGACTGACCTGCTGGGATTCTTACAGTGCACTGTGCCCACTGAGGCTGCAGGAGCTGAGCCCTGAGGAAATAGCGGTTCATGCCAGAGCAGGAACACATGGTAAGATAGTCTCCTCCCTGTCTTGCGTCCTGAGTGATGTCATCACGCCTGATCATCACTCAGGAAGTAAGACGAGGAGGGACATGCGGGGCATATTCACCCGCTGGCGCCCCCCTAACAGCGTGGCGGGCGACGCCCTGTCGCACGTAGCTTTAGGCCGGCCATGGGCTTAACTACAGGGCCCAGCAGACAGAATCACACATGGTTTGATCCTGTCTGCTGGCCCCTGTATCTAAACCAACCACATGGTAGGCTTAGACACATGGCACATGTGTGATCCTGTATCCTAGCCTACCACATGATAGGCTTAGATACAAGCCTCCAACAGACAGTAATCTAATACTGTATACGATTACTGTCTGCTGGATCCTATATCTAAGCCTACCTTGTGGTAGGCTTAGATACAGGGTCCAACAGACAGTATCACACATTGGCCCTGTATCTAAGCCTACCATGTGTTACTAAGGCTGGATTCACACGAGCGTGTTCAGTCCGTGATATACGGTCTGCAGGTCGGCCGCATGTGTTCAGTACGGGACAGTAGTTCCGTAGAAAGGCAGGGACTCCTAGCATCAAAGATAACGATGATGCTAGGAGCCCAGCTCCCTGCAGTGTGCTCAGTCCGGGAAATGCGACCGACCTGCGGACCGTATATAACGGACTGAACACGCTCGTGTGAATCCGGCCTAATGATTTTTTTTTCGTGTTTGTGTTTTTTTTTACAGGTTTGGACGTTGGACTATGTCGGATTCAAGGACTACTTAGATGACGGCTTTTTTATTATTAATAAAATGGTTAACAAGGGCCTTGTTTTGTTTTTTTATTTCAATAAAATATTTTTTTCTATGTCTCTGTATTTTTTTTAAACTTTATTACTACCACCTTAGTAATGGCCGCTGGCTGATTTACAGTGTCCGTTACTGAGACGGGGCTTAGTGTCAGCTGGTGCAGAGGCTAACACTAACTCCCATTAATAACCTGGTTCCCACCGCCACCAGGGATGCGTGCTGGGAAGAGTCGGGTACAATCCAGTACCCGACCATCAGCAGCGATGGCCGGGCACAGGGGCGGCCGCAGGCTGGTATTATCAGGCTGGGACAGACTAAACACAGTGGTCCTTCCCACCCTGGTAATGCTAGGCCCCACGTCATTCAAAAAAATAATAATAATAACAATAATTATTGGAAGAAACTATGTGGGGTTCCCCCATTTTTCATAACCAGCCAGATACAACAAAGCAGGAGCAGGCTAGCATTACTAGGGTGGGAAGGGCCACTGTTTCTGGCCTTTCCCAGCCTGATAATACCAGCCTGCAGCCACCCCTGTGCCCGACCATCACTAAAGATGGTCAGGTACTGGATCACACATGGCTCTTCCAAGTACCCCTGGTGGCGGTAGGTAGCGGTGTAATAATGGGGATTAGCACTAGCCTTTTCCCTGTCAATCAGCCAGCGGCCATTACTAAGCCGGTAGTAATAAAGTTTCAAATAATACAAGGACTTATTTTATGATATTTTATTGAAATAAAAAAGCCCCACAAGACTTTCGTTAACAATTTTATTGAGAATAAAAAAAATGCCGACCTCGAATCCAAAGTAGTCCAACAACCGAACCTGTAAAAAACCACAAACACACAAAAATAAGTAACACATAAAAAAGCAAAACAACTATTATTCTTACATTCCCTGGGTCCAGTGCTGGAGCCGCAATGCAAGCGATCTGGGTCCTATATCTAATCCTATCATGTGTGATCCGTTCTGTTGAGTCACTGTATCCAATCCAATCATGTGTGATAGGGTCTGCTGGGCCACTGTATACATATACACTTTTTTTTTGGGGGGGGTATATGTATTGGGGCTATTTCCCCTGACCTTAGTGACGCCCCTGGCAGCTAGTGCTGCATTGTTGGGTCACTTAGGAGACCCAGCGATGCAGCTGAAAACTGCGGGCTGTCGACCATGAGAAGAAGTTTGGGGGGGACCAAGAAGAACTTTTGCATCGGGACCCATCAGCCTTTATCTACGCCCCTGGGCACACGAATCAGCAAAAAAAACAAAAACGGATGTGTGCATGGCCCCATAGAAATAAATGAGTCAGTGTACTATCCATTAAAGAACAGATAGCACACTGAAGAAAATAACTGATTTGTGCATGAGCCCTAACACCAGCAAACAAGAAAGAAATGTGATTAAACAGTCAGAAAATCCCCAGCTACTGTATATTACACCACTTATTATGATCTGGCCAAGAATAGCAGAACATATATGGTGTTCCAGGTCCTGAATTTTCCTGAAAGACCTATTAACCTAGAATAGAACACATATATGTTTCTCCTCACTTTACTTTTAATTAATTTAAAGGGTTTATCCACTATTGAACATAATTTGACCATATATATATATATATATATATATATATACCCCATAATACCTTATAATAACAAAGTGAAAAAAGAATGTTAGTAATCTCTGCTAATTTATTGAAAAGGAAAAATTTAAATATTGCATTGACATAAGTATTCAGACCCAGTACTCACTACTTAATTGAAGAACCATTGGCAGCGATAACAGCCTCCAGTCTTCTTAGGTATGATGCCACAAAGTTTGCACACGTGGATTTGGGGATTTTCTGCCATTCTGCTCTGCAGCTACTCTAAAGCTCTGTCATGTTGGATGGGGACCCTCGGTGGACTGCCAT
The DNA here is from genome assembly GCF_050947455.1 of Rhinoderma darwinii. NCBI lineage: Eukaryota > Metazoa > Chordata > Amphibia > Anura > Rhinodermatidae > Rhinoderma > Rhinoderma darwinii. The sequence continues at coordinate 149,464,834 of NC_134691.1, read as the reverse complement.
TTTCAGGTCTCTTCAGAGATGTTCGATAGGGTTCATGTCAGGGCTCTGGCTGGGCCACTCAAGGACATTCACAGAATTGTCCCTAAGCCACTCCTGTGTTGTCTTGGCTGTGTGCTTAGGGTCATTGTCTTGTTGGAAGGTGAACATTCGGCCCAGTGTGAGGTCCAGAGCACTATGGATCTGGTTTTCATTAAGAATATCTCTGTGTCTGGTAAACGCTATAAATAGACAGGCCTCCCCTCCAGGACACAAACTCACAACCCCAGTGAAAACTACTCTGAAGGTCTGGCAAAGATCTTCATTGCTCTTTGACTCAGAAGAGGTGTCCTGGTCACCTAGAACGCCACTCTGGTATAACCCACTTCTGCCGCAGTTGAGGGGTCTCCCTAACCCTAGTGAGTGGGCTACCCTGGGTATATTTACCTTAGAGGATGTAGTAGAGGATGATAAAATAGCTACTTTTGCACAAACTTGGGTCCAAACACCAGATCCCGACTCATCTCAGGTTCCGCTATTTCCAGCTTAGACATGCCCTCTGGTCGCAGTTTGCAGGATATAATATCAGGCTATGTACATCCCCGGTGGAGGATTGGGTGACATAGGAGACATTGTCTAAACCATTGTCCACACTTTATAGGCAGTTGTTAACAGTATCTTTTTAAAAACTCTCCAGACGATCATAAGGAAATGCTATCTGTTTTAACAGGTCCCTTAATATCTACAAAGGACCAACTTATACAATTGAAATTTTTCCACCAAATTTATTACACCTCTTCCAAATTATTTAGAATGGGACGTATACCTACTCTTGTCTGTCCACGGTGCCACAGAGCTGAGGGCTCCTTCCTACACATGCTGGGATTGTCCGATTATAAATACTTTCTGGGATGAGGTATTAGAATTTCTTGGACTTAAAGTAGGACTCCCTCGTATACTTGAGCCCAGAATGTCTCTCATGACACTCCTATTTTTCTATACTAAAAACACTATTGTAACGGCTCCCGCGCCTTTCCCTGCTGCTTCTGCGGCCTCTGCTCCGGTTCCTGTATCCTCCATTCCCTAATTTTTGTCCGGAGCTCCACTCGCCCGATCCGGACACTCTGCAGGCTCTGAGCGTCGTCAGGTAACTGCATCTCTCACCTCCCTCCATGGCCGCCATCCACGATATGCGGCTGCAGCCACTAGAGGGCGCGCGTGCGCTGACTCTTCCCTTTTTAAAGGGCCAGCGCGTGCCAAAATCCTAAGACTTCCTATCTAAGGATCTTCCCCCCTCAGATCCTTGTTTGTTCAACCAAGTTATCCCTGTGAGCTTCCCTGTACCCAGTTTCCCTGTTACCTTGCCTTCTGCCTTTGGCTGGATTTCCCGTTGTGACATCTGCCTGAACTTGTACTATCCTTGCCTGCCGCCTGCCTTGACCTATTGCTATCCATACCCGTTATGACGTCTGCTGCCTGTCCTGACTTCTGGCCTATTCATTTGACTGCCTCTAAACCTGCTGTGCCAAGCGTTGCCCTAGGTTAACAAGCACCATCTCCCAGACGACACAGAGGATCCACAAACAAACCAGTGAGAACCGTTATAACTATACTCCTGAATTGGAAACATCCAAAGTTTCCTACGTTGTCAGCATGGATCACTCTGGTTAATTCTATGAATGAAGCACATGGGTGCCCTGACAAATTTCTGAAAGCGTGGAACTCTTAGAAAGCCAACCCTCATACTAGCTTATAGTTTGCTATTGCTCAGATTGCTTGGTTCTGGAACTGGCTGACGTCTCTCTACGGTCCCCCGTTCCTCTATTAACTGCTGCTATTGACTGGTCCTCACCAAATTTTTTTCTTACATTTTCTTCTGATGAGGAAAGGCTGTTTGTTCAGTTTTTATTTTTTTATTATATTCTTAGGGTATGTGCACACACAAAATTAAAAACGTCAGAAAATACGGAGCTGTTTTCAAGGGAAAACAGCTCCTGACTTTAAGCCATTTTTTAGCAACTCGCGTTTTTTACGTACGTTTTTGGAGCTGTTTTTCTATAGAGTCAATGAAAAATGTCTCCAAAAATGGCTCAAGAAGTTACATGCACTACTTTTTCGCAGGCGTTTTTTACACGGCCATTTTGAAAAAAGGCCACGTAAAAAACGCCCCATCGGAACAGAACACCATATTTCCCATTGAAATCAATGGGCAGATGTTTGTAGGCGTTCTGCTACCTATTTTTCAGACATTTTTCAGGACGTTTACTTTTATACTTCCCCATTTTGTACCGCGGTTTGATATGAGGTCTTAATAAAGTTACCTTTAAAATAAAAAAAGAATATCTTTGTACTTAGCCCCACTCATCTTTCCCTCAACCCTGACCAGTCTTCCTGTCCCAGCCGCTGAAAAACATCCCCACAGCCTGATGCTGCCACCACCATACTTCACTGTAGGGATGGTATTGGGCAGGTGATGAGCAGTGCCTAGTTTCCTCCAGACATGATGCTTAGAATTGAGGTAAAAAATGTTCAATCTTGGTTTCATCAGACCACAGAATCTTGTTTCTCAGTCTGAGAGTCCTTTAGGTGTTTTTGTGAAAACACCAGGCGGTCCTTCGTGGCTTCTTTCTGGCCGCCCTGCCCAGATTGGTAGAGTGCTGCAGTGATAGTTGACCTTCTGGAAGTTTCTCCCATCTGCAAACAGGACCTTTGGAGCTCAGCCAGAGTGACCATTGGGTTATTGGTCACCTCTATTACCAAGCCTCTTCTCCCCCGATTACTTCGTTTGGTGGGGTGGCCAGCTCTCGGAATAGTCCTGGTTGTTCCAAACTTCTTACATTTAAGAATTATGGAGGCTGCTGTGCTATTGGGAACTTTCAGTGTGGCAGAATTTTGTTAGTACGCTTCTCCATATCTATTCCTCCACACAATCCTCTGGGCTATACAGGCAGTTCTTTCCTCCTCACAGCTTGGCTTGAGACCTTATATAGACAGGGGTGTGTCTTTCCAAATCATGTCCAATCAAATTAATTTACCACAGGTGGACTCCAATCAAGATGTATAAACATTTATTTTTAATAAATATGCATACATTTCTGAAATTCTAAAAGGGTCTGAATACATTCCGAATGCACTGTATATATATTGAATATAGATATAGGTATATACGGAACATTACAGTAAAAAAACAATTCTGTCAAATTGAAACAGAATCCAACAGAAAAAAAACCTCTGCATAACTCCAGAGGTACTGAGGTAGAGCAGGGCCCAAAAAACAGTTGTGCACATGAGCCCATAGTCATTAGATTCGAAATAGTAACTGTCCGAATTTTAAATACCATATATGCATTTTTGACATTTGAAAGTGTTGTAGTTAATATCCTCAAAATGTCACAGAGTATAATAATCAATGGTCAACCATGCAGCCTTTGGAAAAATCCAAGTGGAGCTGTCCTAGTGCAGCTGCCACTATGTTATAGCTATTGCCAGTGGTCACATCAGCCAAACCACCATCAATAACACATTGATGGCATATGCTAGCAATATCTCATCAATTTTTTTAACATTTCTCACCTTTCCTCATATCCTTTCCTCATATCCTGAGATTTGTGGCGCGAGATGAGTAGCTTTGAAAAAAAACATGATTTTGCGATATTCTGTCACGAGACGTATATTCTCTGTGTGTGCATGTGTTGCCACTTAGTGGTTGTGATGTGAATTGCAGCCCGTCAAGGGTTTTGCTAGCATGTCGCGACATTGTATTGAATTAGTTTCATGAGAAATTGATGGCCTTGACCAAATTCAAGCAGAGGTAAGGGCAGACACATCTGTACGTTTGCGGTAGGTTCCTATGTAGGGCTCGGATGGAAATGTACAGTACTGTGCAAAAGTTTTAGGCAGTTGTGGAAAAATGCTACAATGTAAGTATGCTTTCAAAAATAGAAGTGTTAATAGTTTTTTTTAATATACAAAATACAAAGTAAATAAACAGAAGAGAAATCTAAATCAAATCAATATTTGGTGTGACCACCTTTGCATTCAAAACAGCATAAATTCTTCTAAGTAAACTTGCACAAAGTCATGGATTTTGTAGGATTATAGTCAAGTGTATGAGTAACCAATTATATCAAACAGGCGATGATGATCATCATTTTCATATGTAGGTTGAAACACAGTCATTAACTGTAACAAAAACAGCTGTGTAGGAGACTTAAAACTGGGTGAGGAACAGCCAAATTCTGCTACAAACGTGAGGTTATGGAAGACAGTTTCATGTCACAGGTCCACCATGGAAAGAGTGAGCACAGCAGCAAGACACAAGGTAGTTATACTGCATCAGCAAGGCCTCTCCCAGTTTCAGGACCGTTGACACAGTGGTCAGCCAAGGAACCTTAGTGCAGCAGATCAAAGATACATCATGCTTGTTTCCCTTCAAAATCGTAAGATGTCCAGCAGTGCCATCAGCTCAGAACTGGCAGAAACCAGTGGGACCCAGGTACACACATCTACTGTTCGGAGAAGTCTGACCAGAAGTGGTCTTCATGGAAGAATTGCCGCCAAAAAGCAATACCTTCGACATGGAAACAAGACCAAGCAACTCAACTATGCATGAAAACATAGGAACTGGGGTGCAGAAAAATGGCAGGAGGTGCTCTGGACTAATGAGTCCACAATTTTAAATATTTGGCTGTAACAGAGGGCAGTTTGTTCACAGAAGGGCTGAAGAGCGGTACAATAATGAGTGTCTGCAGGCAACAGTGAAGCATGGTGGAGGTTCCCTACAAGTTTGGGGCTGCATTTCAGCAAATAGATTTGGGGATTTGGTCAGGATTATTTGTGTCCTTAATGCTGGGAAATATAGGCAGATACTTAAGCAATACCATAAGGGAGGCGTCCAATTGGCTCCAAATTTATTCTTCAACAGCACAACAACCCCAAACATACAGCCAATGTCATCAAGAACTATCTTCAGTGTAAAGAAGTACAAGGAGCCCTGAAAGTGATGATATGGCCCCCACAGAGTCTGTCTGGGATTACATAAATAGACAGAAGGATTTGAGGAAGAATACATCCAGGCAAGATCTACGGTTAGTTCTCCAAGATGTTTGGAACAACCTCCCTGCCGAGTCCCTTCAAAAACTATTTGCAACTGTATCTAGAAGAATTGATGCTGTTTTAAAATCAAAGAGCTGTCACACCAAATATTGATTTGATTTAGATTTCTCTTCTGTTCATTCACTTTGAATTTTGTTAATTGATAAAAAAAACAAAACCTAACACTTCTATTTTTGAGAACATTCTTACTTTGCAGCATTTTTACACAACTGCCTAAAATTTGTGCACAGTACTGTATATGTTGCACAATAAAGCCAACGCTCCATTATTTGAAGTGTATAGATGAGTATATAAATACAAAGTCCCAATGATCTTTGCTCTTCCACTCTCTGATTATTCACAGCCTTAGAAAACTGTACTTTATCTAGCATTTGCACAGTAGTACTTATTCACTTGAATAGATTTTTCTAAATGTCACAATATGGAGATATAGCTGTAGAAAAGGCACTCTCATTTGTCTGGGTAATAGATATTTATTTAAAAGATAGACACAAGAACTCTCCATTAAAACTGAAATCCTGGATTTGTGTCAGTGTTTATCTAGTGAGGAGGAATTAGAGAGATTGAAGTTAAAATTACATGTGCATTAAGATGTAACTTCTGGTTTCATTTATTTCCGTTAAAGAACCTACATTTCTCACAATGCAGATGACAATATCTGCACTTTTGTGAAATTATGAATCACAAAATCTGTACACCCATAATGTTTCTTTGTTAATTTTACTGTGTTTATATCTTCTTTTCTACCAAATGGATTTTAAGCTGCAAACCCCTTTCACAGTCTTTGGAAATACGCATACAAGGAAAGTGGGAACAGTAAAATCTCACATCCAGGGCCTAAAGAGCACCTATCACCTGGATAAGTGTATGGATTTTACTCGAAAAATCTTTAGCTAGCATAAAAATAAATAATTATCACATATGTATATATATATATATATTTGGCAAGGACATGGTCTCCGAGACACAGTTAGCTCCGCCCACAGCCCAACCTGCAAGAAGCCTGTGAGGAAGGAGATGTGAGTGCTCAGTCTGTCTGTTGTTTGTGCCTCTATTTGTCTGTGTGTCACTGTGTTTGTGTGTGTAAGTTCCAGTATATGTGTCTTTGTGTGTGTGTATTTGTGTGTCTAAGTGCCTATATATGTATCTATATGTGTATATATTTCTGTGTGTGCATCTACTACATTATCTGTACTCAGAATTATCACTGTGTTATCTGTGGTGTTACATAGGACTGCAGGTAACATCTACATTATCTGTACTCAAAGAGTTACCACTGTGTGTTATCTGTGGTGTTACATAGGACTGCAGGTAACATATACATTATCTGTACTCAGAGAGTTATCACTGTGTAAGGCCTCGTTCACATCTGCGTCAGGGCTCCGTTCCGACGTTCCGTCGGAGCGTTCCGTCAGAACGGAGCCCTGACTGACACAAACTGAAACCATAGGTTTCCGTTTCCATCACCATTGATTTCAATGGTGACAGATCCGGTGCAATAGTTTCCGTTTGTCTCCGTTGTGCAAGGGCTCCGTCGTTTTGACAGGATGAATACCGTAGTCGATTATGTTTTGCATCCGTTTCGTTTCCATGTCTGATTTAAAAATGGATGATTTTAATTTGTACATTTTCTGCCACACGCGTCCTTCTGTAGATAATGCCACACCCTGCCCTCTCTAGATAATGCCACACACTGCCCTCTGTAGATAATGCCACACACTGCCCTCTGTAGATACTGCCACAGCCCCCTGTAGGTAATGCCACACAGCACCCCTTGTAGGTAGTGCCACACAGCCCCACTTGTAGGTAGTGCCACACAGACCCTCTTGTAGGTAGTGCCACATAAACCCCCTTGTAGGTAATGCCACACAGCCCCCCTGTAGCTAATTCTACACAGCACCCTTGTACATAGCCACCCCCCCCCCCCCACACTTTCCTGTAGGGGACAGCTCCAGGAGAAGTCCCTGACTTCACTGTCCATATATGGACAGTGAAGTCAGGGACTTCTCTTGGATGGGAATCACCGGCCACAGCGCCGGGGATTCCGCTACAGAAGTTCCTGACATCACTGTCCATATATGGACAGTGAAGGCAGGGACTTATCCTGGAGCGGAGTCATCGCCACAGTACCGGGGATTCCGCTTCAGAAGTCCCTGACGTCATTGTGTCCATATATGGACAGTGAAGTCAGGGACTTCTCCAGGAGCGGAATCCCCGGCAACAGCTTTGGCTGATTCAGGGAGCTCCTACAGGGAGCAGCAAAATACCCTCCTCCTCCTTGCATGCACTTTGCACGGTGAGGAGGAGAAGAAAGTGAGCGAGCGTCAGAATGCACGGCTGTCACTCACATCACACCCAAATGACAGCCATGCTTTATATGGCCCCGTAGACTAAGGGAGCCGTGCGGCCGGGAGAGCGGGCCGTCAAAAAATTGGTGGTGTGAATAGCTCAATTTGGGGTTTATCGTTATTACTGCGACCGTGAGACGGCCATTCAAAGAACGGCCGTCACACGGCCAAGAATCCCTGTAGTGTGAATAGGGCCTAACACTACTACATTATCTGTACTCAGAGAGTTATCACTGTGTTATCTGTGTCGTTACATAGGACTGCAGGTAACATCTACTACATTATAGGCTAACAAACGGAAAGAGGTCCATGTCCTTTACCCTGGGTGAATAATCTATTATTCAGCAAACGCTTCCGCATTTTTCTTAGGTTTAAAATTGGTAATTTGGTTTTAAAATACATTTATATTCTTTTATAATATTTTTTACAAATACTTATCATCATTCCTTTTGCTAGCAAACCCGTGTAATGGGCTTTCTATACTAGTGTAAATATAAGTAGTTAAAAAAATTATGAAAAATGTAAAATAAAAATGGGCTATTTTGCATATAAGGCAGGGCCCCATGTAAGCTTTTCTAGGGGTACAGGCGGCTACATTAGATAGATTATCCTGCTACTTTCTGACTTTCCAGGTATGGGACGTCAGCATGTAAGGAGTCAGAACACATTCCTTTTAAAATTTAGAATTTATTAGAATTCTACAAATGAAAATAAGAAAAAGCATCCTAATGATGCATTCTAAGGCCTCATGCACATGACCGTAGCCATGTGCACGGCCGTGATTTTCGGGTCGGCCAGCCACGGAGTGTCAGCCGTAATAAGGCTTGCCCGTTCTTTCTGTGGCCTGGGATCGGGGGCCATGCATGGACCGTGGAAACCACGTTCGTGTGCATGGCCCCATAGGAATGAATGGGGCTGCAATTCTCCCGTGGATTTTCGGGGGAATTGCGGTCGCAAAAGCACGTTCGTGTGCATGGGGCCTAAAGTATGAAATTACAAAAGAACCAGTGAGGACAAAGGAAAAATTAAAGGGTAATTAAACTTTCAAAAAACTTCTAGTTTTGATCAGTGGGGGTCTGAGCACTAAGACCCCCACCAATCGCTAAAACGAAGCAGCAGAATTGCTCGAATGAGCGCTGAGGTGCTTCGTTTCTGATTGGCTTTTCTAGTAAAGCTGAGCAATTGGTGTACCGGCTCAATAGAAAGTCTATGAGCCCGTACACCAATTTCTCAAATTTCCGAGAAAAGCCAATCAGAAACTAAGCGGCTCTGCGCTCACCCTTGCGCTTCTTCCGATTTATTTTAGCAATCAGTTGGGGTCTTAGACCCCCGCCGAGCAAAACGTCTGACATGTCACTATGACATGTCAGAAATTTTTGGAAAGTTTAGTTACCCTTTAAAGCAGATTTGTTGCAGAAATTTCTGTGACTGAAAATGTTTACTATATTTCTGAATGGGAATGTATCTGCGGCATATGCGTGGATTTCTACAAACCCCATTCAGATGAATGGAACAGTCATAGAAAATTCTGCAACAAATCTGCTGCATGTGAATATACCCCAATACATTAGTGCAGTTTGTGTACCCATATAGAACGTTATATTGGTACCATATTTTCATGTGTATTAGTCAGGTGAGAACCAAGAGGATTGTAAGACCCAACATTATAAATCCAACCCTAGTTATTCTACATCTTGAACTAGATCTTGAGTTTCCCTTAGTGTTGAAGGTGTTGAATGTGTTGCATTTCTGTTACTTACCACAGCATGATTAAGCCATTGTGGAATGACTTTATCCAAACCTTCAGGGTAAACCAATTGTCTGTCATAGGAATACAATGCCCAGAAGGATAGAAACACAAACTGTTAAAGAAGAGGAATATTGAAAGGGTTTACAACAATACAATTTCAATCTTTTTTTATAAGTCATGAGTATTTACTTTACATACCTTAGAACAGTGGTCTCCAACCTGTGTCTCTTTGTTTGCACAATACGGATGCTGAGCATTGTAGTTTTGCAACAGAGAAGAGATACAGGTTGGAGAGTTTTTTTTATATCATGTTTTGGACAGTTATGAGAATGTCTAAAACTATACCCTTCTATTGCCAACCCACATCTTTTTACCTCTTGGTGTATTTTTGGTGGAGCAGGGATATTGATCTTTTTGAGTCCAATGGAATCGGCCTGTCCAAACATCTAACAATGTATCCTTTTATTGGAGTGTTCTTGATTCATTATTATTTTTATATATATATATATATATACACTGTGTTCCAAATTATTATGCACATTGGATTTAAGTGTCATAAACATTTAATTATTAGTTTTTCAATTAAACTCATGGATGGTATTGTGTCTTAGGGCTCTTTGGATCATTGTAATCAATCTCAGACACCTGTGATAATTAGTTTGCCAGGTGTGCCCAATCAAAGGAAAACTACTTAAGAAGGACGTTCCACATTATTAAGCAGGCCATAGGTTTCAAGCAATATGGGAAAGAAAAAGGATCTCTCTGCTGCCGAAAAGCGTGAAATCGTGCAATACCTTGGACAAGGTATAAAAACATTGGATATTTAAAGAAAACGTAAGCGTGATCATCGTACTGTGAAAAGATTTGTGGCTGATTCAGAGCACAGACAGGTTCGTTCAGATAAAGGCATAATGAGGAAGGTTTCTGCCAGACAAATGAATAGGATTAGGAGAGCAGCTGCTAAAATGCCATTGCAAAGCAGCAAACAGGTATTTGAAGCCGCTGGTGCCTCTGGAGTCCCGCGAACCTCAAGGTGTAGGATCCTCCAGAGGTTTGCAAGTGTGCATAAAGCTATTATTCGGCCACCCCTAAACCATGCTCACAAGCAGAAACGGTTGCAGTGGGCTCAGAAATACATGAAGACTAATTTTCAAACCGTGTTGTTTACTGATGAGTGTCGTGCAACCCTGGATGGTCCAGATGGATGGCGTAGTGGATGGTTGGTGAATGGCCACCATGTCCCAACAAGGCTGCGTCGTCAGCAAGGAGGTGGCGGAGTCATGTTTTGGGCTGGAATCATGGGGAGAGACCTGGTAGGCCCCTTTAGGGTCCCTGACGGTGTGAAAATTACCTCGGCAAAGTACGTAGAGTTTATGACTGACCACTTTCTTCCGTGGTACAAAAAGAAGAACCGTGCCTTCCGTAACAAAATTATCTTCATGCATGACAATGCACCATCTCATGCTGCAAAGAATACCTCTGTGTCATTGGTTGCTATGGTATAAAAGGGGAGAAACTCATGGTGTGGCCCCCATGTTCCCCTGACCGCAACCCTATTGAGAACCTTTGGAGCATCCTCAAGCAAAATATCTATGAGGGTGGGAGGCAGTTCACATCAAAACAGAAGCTTTGGGAGGCTATTCTGACATCCTGCAAAGATATTCAAGCAGAAACTGTCCAAATACTCACAAATTCAATGGATGCAAGAATTGTGAAGGTGATATCAAAGAAGGGGTCCTATGTTAACATGTAACTTGGCCTGCTAAGATTTTCTTTGATTGAAAGAGCTTTTGATTCCTGTAAATATGATGCTGCAAATTCAACAAATTACCATTTTAGTTCTCTTTACAACCTTTAAAATGTTTTGATCTCTGTTGTGCATAATAATTTGAAACAGTGCATTTTGAGTTTTTTATTCTAAAAAAAAAATCTGTTATCATTAGGAGATTTGTTCAATAAAATTCGCATTATACTCCAACGATTGATAGCTTGAAGATTATACTAACTGTCATTTGCATCGATTATTTAGGAAAATCAGCGAAAAATAACATTTGCATAATAATTTGGAATGCAGTGTATATACAGTGAAGGAAATAAGTATTTGATCCCTTGCTGATTTTGTAAGTTTGCCCACTGTCAAAGACATGAACAGTCTAGAATTTTTAGGCTAGGTTAATTTTATCAGTGAGAGATAGATTATATATTTTAAAAAAAAAAGAAAATCACATAGTCAAAATTATATATATTTATTTGCATTGTGCACAGAGAAATAAATATTTGATCCCCTACCAACCATTAAGAGTTCAGCCTCCTCCAGACCAGTTACACGCTCCAAATCAACTTGGTGCCTGCATTCAAGACAGTTGTCTTAAATGGTCACCTGTATAAAAGACTCCTGTCCACAGACTCAATTAATCAGTCTGACTCTAACCTCTACAACGTGGGCAAGACCAAAGAGCTTTCTAAGGATGTCAGGGACAAGATCATAGACCTGCACAAGGCTGGAATGGGCTACAAAACCATAAGTAAGACGCTGGGTGAGAAGGAGACAACTGTTGGTGCAATAGTAAGAAAATGGAAGACATACAAAATGACTGTCAATCGACATCGATCTGGGGCTCCATGCAAAATCTCACCTCGTGGGGTATCCTTGATCCTGAGGAAGGTGTGAGCTCAGCCGAAAACTACACGGGGGGAACTTGTTAATGATCTCAAGGCAGCTGGGACCACAGTCACCAAGAAAACCATTGGTAACACATTACGCCGTAATGGATTAAAATCCTGCAGTGCCCGCAGGGTCCCCCTGCTCAAGAAGGCACATGTACAGGGCCGTCTGAAGTTTGCAAATGAACATCTGGATGATTCTGAGAGTGATTGGGAGAAGTTGCTGTGGTCAGATGAGACTAAAATTGAGCTCTTTGGCATTAACTCAACTCGCCGTGTTTGGAGTAAGAGAAATGCTGCCTATGACCCAAAGAACACCGTCCCCACTGTCAAGCATGGAGGTGGAAACATTATGTTTTGGGGGTGTTTCTCTGCTAAGGGCACAGGACTACTTCACCGCATCAATGGGAGAATGGATGGAGCCATGTACCGTCAAATCCTGAGTGACAACCTCCTTCTCTCCACCAGGACATTAAAAATGGCTCGTGGCTGGGTCTTCCAGCACGACAATGACCCGAAACATACAGCCAAGGCAACAAAGGAGTGGCTCAAAAAGAAGCACATTAAGGTCATGGAGTGGCCTAGCCAGTCTCCAGACCTTAATCCCATCGAAAACTTATGGAGGGAACTGAAGATCCGAGTTGCCAAGCGACAGCCTCGAAATCGTAATGATTTACAGATGATCTGCAAAGAGGAGTGGGCCAAAATTCCATCTAACATGTGTGCAAACCTCATCATCAACTACAAAAAACGTCTGACTGCTGTGCTTGCTAACAAGGGTTTTTCCACCAAGTATTAAGTCTTGTTTGCCAAAGGGATCAAATACTTGATTCTCTGTGCACAATGCAAATAAATATATATAATTTTGACAATGTGATTTTCTGTTTTTTTTTAAATATAATCTATCTCTCACTGGTAAAATTAACCTAGCCTAAAAATTCTGGACTGTTCATGTCTTTGACAGTGGGCAAACTTACAAAATCAGCAAAGGATCAAATACTTATTTCCTTAGTATATAAAAATGTTATGTTTTTTTTTTACCTAAATCTGCGCTTGTGGCATGTGCCTCACCATGCCCCCACCTAGATATGTCCTTGAATAAAATGTATCATCCAACTAAAGGCCAAAAATATATCAGGCTTCTATACTTGTGACTGCATGCACAAAATGGGGAAGATTTATTATGCTTGCTGGGCCTTGGTTCTGACTAATCATGCGTCTGTTTGTGTGGCGCACATTATTTGCATGTCATTTATTATTTGCGTGCGCCTGAAAAAATTTATTATTCTGTGCCACACTCAACACCGTAGTTAGAATTTGTAGATAATAGATGTGACTTTGGCTTGTTCTAGTTTGTGACAAGCTTTGGAATTTTTTTTAGACTTTTTATGCCGCAAATATTTTTTGCAAACTAAACCAGCTCCAAGCTAGACAGAAGTGTCTAAAGATGCGCCAAATTTATCATTCAGCATGAGCCACTGTGATAAACTTAGTGCAACTAGTCTAATTCTAAGCTGTCTAAATTTAAGGCACTATCAGTAATTCTGCCCCAGCATATCTAGTTAAATGTCCATGTAGTAAAAAGCATATATTTCGGTCAGATATCAAGACTGATTATGAAACAACTCAATGAGCCTTGTATATTGGTCCATGCTAAGTATGTGGTTGAGGTGTGGTAACAGGTGACGTTATCTTTGTAGTATATGATACTCTTAGGCTCTGTTTACATCTGCATTGGAGGCTTTACGTCATATTTAAAAAATAGCACAGCATGCAGCGCCATTTTATCCGGCCAAATGACAGGAACTATGACGGAACCCATTAAACTCAAAGGGTTCTATCGGGTGCCATTGGTATCCGTCATTTGACAGATCCAATGCTTTCATTATTTTGTTATTCTGTTTCTATGACGTAACGGAAGAACAAAAATATTGAGCACGTGTGTGAACAGAGCTTTAAAGACTTACATCGTCACGCATGAGGAAGCGGGTGGCGCTCCATGAAATGTTGCGTGACGAAGTGCTCTGTCGTCAGAGACCTCAGGATTTTTCATATCTTTTATGAAAAATGCATAGATTGTGGATTAAATAATTAAAGTGGATATTGTTCCAGATGTGTTACTGAAGTGTGAGTAGTCACTTTATTTACTGTATAAAGGAATCCCGATAAGAAACATGTATAAGGAGAGTTGGAGTTTATTGGCATCAGGCTAGGGCTCAATTACTGTGTTTGAATTTGAGGAGTCAGTGTGTAGTTTATTATTTTTGAAGTGTTTTGTAATCTACCCACTGTCTAAGTCTCTACATTAGCGCCATCACCAGGTGAGCATTTCATCTCTACATCACTTATTTTTACCGTATGTAGGTAATGCCCTATGGTTGCGCTGGTTTGTATTCTATTTTTCTTCTAGTGAAACTTAACGCCTCTTATGCTATATTCCGTATATGAACTATAAGCATTTATTATTACATATTATTTGATATGGAGGATATATATTACTCTAAGTGGCATCAAATTCAGCCACTTTTCTTGAAACCTAATACATTTGGTGGTGTCCATTTTTTTTTTTTTGTCAACTGGGATTTTGTTTTACCTAACAGAATCATTGTTTTTTTTCCCCACAAATGTACTTTCATTTAATTCGATTTTTATTAGTTTATATTGTACCAATGTATTGACCAGTGCTCTACACCCATATTGGCCCATGGGGCTCACAATCTAATTTCAAACATGCACAAATTGACTATTAGGTCAACTGCTCATAGTGCTGTAAGGGTATCACTAAATTAGGTAAATGGGGGGAGAAAGAGGATGCGTCATGTCCAAGAATCTACACCCGTCTAGCGAATATACACAGAACGATAATTGTTAACAACACAACTAAAAAATAAGATTGCTAACATTTATCGTTATGTCCATTTTACTAAAACGATCAGTTCTGACTGATGGAAATGTATTAGGGTATGTGCACATGGTAGCAAGCTTTTACGTCTGAAAAGACAGACTGTTTTCAGGAGAAAACAGCTGCCTCGTTTCAGACGTAAATGCTCCTCCTCGCATTTTGCGAGGCTTCTCTGACAGCCGTAAATTTTGAGCTGTGCTTCATTGAGTTCAATGAAGAACGGCTCAAATTACATCTGAAAGAAGTGCCCTGCACTTCTTTTGACGAGGCTGTATTTTTACGCGTCGTCGTTGGACAGCTGTCAAACGACGACGCGTAAATGACAGGTTGTCTGCACAGTACGTCGGCAAACCCATTCAGATGAATGGGCAGATGTTTGCCGACGTATTGTAGCCCTATTTTCATACGTAAAACGAGGCTTAATACGCCTCGTTTACGTCTGAAAATAGGTTGTGTGAACCCAGCCTTAGATTAATAGATAATGCCAGATTCAGGTCTTGCTTGAAATTTTTTATTACTGACTAAACAGTATGAGAGTAGCATTTCATCCGCTTTTGTATGAGAAAATGCAGTGATATTTCATACTATGGCTTTCTTAATAATTTTAACCCTTCATATAGCTATTTGTAGTACTGTGCTATACTTGTGCATTCTCCAGCTTATGTAAATAGTGTGGTTTTAATGTGCAATGTAGAGGCCCCCTTCAATGGTTTGTCCTGCCTACTCAATGATGCCATGATCCCCAAACACCTCCTTGTGGCACATGTCTCCACTGTACACACGTGAACTGAGAACTGGGATGCTATGTTAAATGCGTTACAGTATTAAACCAAATTATTTGCATTGTTCTCAGTCCATAAAAGTTTACTTGCTCTTTTTAAGAAAATATATATATATATACAGTATCTGGCCAAAAATATGTGGACAACTAACTATCACACCTATATGAGCTTGTGGAACATACCATTTCTAAACCATGGGTGCTATTATAAAGTGGGGCCCCTTTTTTGCGGGTATAACATTACCCTTCACTGGAAATAAGAGGAATAGCACAAACTCTAAAAAACAGTCTAAGACGATTATCCCATCTCTACTAAATTTTACAAACACTATACATTCCGGTAGGTAGCATTTTCCTGCCATCTGCCAAAACCAGATTCGTCCATCAGATTGGCAGATAGTGAAATGTAATTCATCACTACGGAGAACACGTTTCCACTGCTCAAGAGTCCTATACACTGCTCCAGCCTACACTTGGCAGTGCGTATGCTGAGCTAAGGCTTGTGTGCAGATTCTTGAACAAGGAAAAACATTTTATGAAGTTCCGAATGCACAGTTTTTATGTTGATGTCACTTTCAGAGGCAGTTTGGTACTCTGTAGTGAATGATGCAACAAAGGGTAGATCATTTTTACTCGCCTCCTGCGTCAGCACTCGGCAGCCCCGCTCTGTT
The DNA here is from genome assembly GCF_050947455.1 of Rhinoderma darwinii. Lineage (NCBI taxonomy): Eukaryota > Metazoa > Chordata > Amphibia > Anura > Rhinodermatidae > Rhinoderma > Rhinoderma darwinii. The sequence continues at coordinate 149,448,627 of NC_134691.1, read as the reverse complement.
AATGTATGTAGTCTACCATTTCATGGCTGAGCTGCTGTTACCCCTAGAGGCTTTCACTTTACAATAATAGCACATACAGTTGACCATGACAGATCTAGCAGATCATAAATTTAACAAACTAACTTGTGGAAAAGTTGGCATCCTATAAAAGTGCCATTTGAAGTCACCGAGCTCTTCAGTAAAACCCATACTACTAGCAATGTTTGTCTATGGAGATTGCACGGCTGGTTACTTGATTTTATGCAACCGTTTGCAATGGCTACGGCTGAAATACTTGAACATAATTCTTAAGAGCAGTGTCCACATATCTTTGCCCATATAATTTTTTAATATGTTAGTTATGTAATATTAAGTAGCCTGTGTGCGCTGGTGCAAGTCTGTGCGTTTTTATGTGCTCTGTCTTTAGTCATTTCACGGGAAAACTTCAGTAGTAATCCATAGCTTCAAGTATGAGGCCTTAAATGAGCACTGTCATTTCAACAAACTTTGCATAAATGAATAGTACAGGCGATCATAAGAAACTTTGTAATATGTCTTATCAGAATAATATCAGTAGCCTCTTTCTGCTCTTATCTGGCTGTTTTCCTGCTCCCCCTCCATCTGTTAAACTGAATTCCACTCTTATAATTCAGCTCTATCCGTCTCGAGTCAGACTGCAGTTCACTTGTATCAGATTACACATGTCTATGGAAGCCTATGGAGAGATGGGAGGGGGGAAGAGTGAGCAGGAATTACAGGAGATAAGAGCGGAACAGACAGGCATACAAACTTTGTATCACAACCAAAGTACTTTATTCACATCAATACAGGTCAATACTTTCAAATCAAATACTTTCACATCAAATACTTCTCTACATATATCCTGCATGATCCTTGAGCTGTTTCTGAGTGAGATAGAAGGTTATGGAGCAGATTCTCCTCTTCTTACTGCGTGTAGTGTATGGTTGCTAGTCTCCACCCCCCACCCCGAAATCAGAGAGAAATGCAAACGACAGATATAGCATGCAAAGACAAAAACTGCTAAAAAAATTAAAATCAAATTCATATAATGGCCAGAAATAGTGCCACTACTCATGTACACACATGGGAGCTTATCCTGAAAAGTCAAATGAAACCACAGGTACCCTTTAAACAAGCAAGACGTTCTCAATGACAAACCAACATATCAATATAGAAGCCCTGGTAGCTACATTATGATTTGCACTGATGCTAATCCCAAGAGGGGATCACTTTATATTTCAAACTTACAGTTGCTGCTGGAAAAGCCAGAACCGAGAAAAGAAGGTCTCTGCAATATATAATACACTTTACTAATTTAATCCCTCTTATTGGAAGAAGCAGATCCGTCAGAAAAGTGACAGCATAGAATAAAGTCTGTAAAACCTATAAAAGAAATAATAATATCTTACTAGTATAAGACAAAACATTACGGAAATGTTTATAAAATAGTAAATATTCGATTTTTTTCAAAAACATTTGTGTTACTTAACGGACAAATTATTAGTCAGTGATCTATTTTTACAAATGAGTGGAACTGAGTTACAGTATAAGGGTATGTTCACACGTAGAAAAAGAAGTTGAAAATTTCGGCTCTATTTTCAAAGGAAAACAGCCTCTTATTTCAAGGCATTTTTGAAGCCGAAAATTAAGCTTCTTTTATTTGTAGCTTCTTTTGAGGCTTTATTTTTAGGTGTTTTAAGTGTTTTTTTGAGGCGTTTTTGATGGTGTCAATGGAAAATCAGCTCCAAAAATGCCTCAAGAAGTGACATGCCACTTCTTTTTATGAGGCTTCTTTTTACGAGGTGTATTTTTTTATTTCAGCAGTGTAAAAATACACCTCATGTGAACAGCACAGTGTATTTCCCATTGAAACCAATGGGAAGCTGTAGGCGTTTTGCTGGTGTCTATTTAGGCATATTTCAAGGCGTTTACGCTCAGAAATACGCCTGAAAAAACGTATCCTAAAACAAACATTGATGTCACTTAGTTTCTGTTTGGCTTTCTCCGAAAAGCTGATGTATCGGAGTACGGGCTCATAGACTTTCTATTGAGTTCGTACTCCGATACAGTGATTTCCGGAGAAAGTCGAACATACACGATGCGGCTGCAGTTTCATTTTAGTGATTGGTGTGGGTCTCAGTGTTTGGACCCCCACCAATCTCAACTTCTGACAAGTCAATATGACATGCAAGAAGTTTGTCAAACGTTTAGTTACCCTTTAATATAGGTGAAAAGGAATACAAATTTGCATATTTCTGAACATGTCTTAGGAAACTTCATAAAATTGTTGTACGAAACGCACGCGATATACATGTTATTGCCTGCTGCACATTAAAATTGTAGGGATTTTTGGAGTAATATGTTGATAAACAATCAGTTCATATATATCTGAGAACTGTATTGTTAGAAAATTCCTGATATATGTCCCTTCACTTTATGAGAGGAAGTATTTCAGTATTATAGGGAAGAGCAGTTGCAGGGCATTCATGACTCCTGTATTTTGTTAATGGAGGTAGCAGGGGACATACTGCGGAAGCCCCTGAGCTGTCTCCATTCACTGAATATTCTGTATTCCGTGGTCCCCGGTGGCCACTACTAGTAAAGTAATAAGTATATATTAGTTAATAGCTGATATAACATACAAGGCAAGGTTTACGTAAATCCATGAATTGACCATATGAAACAGACAAAAGTACATTCAGTTTGGAAATAAAAATATTTTAATGAACGGTAATACTTACCACATTAAGTACTGTTAAGTATTTCCACTGCCCACCGTACAAAAAGACTCCGGCCGGCTGTTCTGTTGAACTAACAGTTAAAAGAGAGTATGTGAGAAAAAAGTACCAGATAAAAACCGAGCAGTGGTACAGAAGGAGAGCAGTGGTGGCCATGATCCAGCAATCGAATAGAGCGGCCTAGTGACTACTCTACAGCTGTCCCTTGAGCTCCTCTTGCTGTACTTGTCTCTAGGAAACTGCTGAGGAATACTGAGCTTTGTTCTGATGAAGAAATCGGATTTGGAACAAATTGTTTCGCCTGCGCTGGTTAACAGCACCCAAGAAAGTTAAGTTCAGTCTGAGGATTTTAAAGCTTCATGTAAGATCAGAGAAGATTAAAGTTATGTAATTGTATCTGAAACAAATGAGATCTTTGTTATTTGGAGTCTGTTACGTGAAAAGGAACATTTTTGATCATTCCTATCATTTCTGACACTGAGTTTTCTCATTTTGTTGTACAAGATGTTATTTAAAACAGTTTATTTATTTTATAATTTCACAACCAGCTTCCTCCAAGTCCAATGTAGGGGATTGAAGCAGTATGTGTGTAAGGTTATGTTCACACTGCAGACTATTTTTTCTTAAAATAAAAAACCACAGTGACATCAGGTTTCATCTGTGTTTTATCAGTGTTCTGCATCCATTCTCATCTATATTTGTCAGTTTTTCTATTTCCTTGTAGCAATCCATCTTTACATTATTTTGTGTTCTGAGTTAAAAAGAAGGATAAAAATGAATGGCCAAAATGATAAAATAAAATAATAACAGATTTTCCAGGATATTTAGCAAGAGCTTTTTCTTTTATCAAAAATACACACACACGCACACAGTGGGTTCTCCCCATTAAATTCAATGGCGATGCAAAAAGAAAGCCAAGCATTGCGACTTTTGCGATGTAATCGCAGGGCTTACGCTGCAAAAATCGCAACACCGGAAGAAAAAATAAATAAAACGTACCCAAAACACCCTCTTTCTTCCTGGAGTTCGGCCTCCTGGGATAACATTGCATCCCATGTGACCACTGCAGCCAATCACAAGCTGAAGCGTCACATGGCCTGCAACGTCATTCAGGGAGGCCGGAGCGGACGTCAGAGGAGGGAGGGGGTAACTATGAACGGCTTTCTCCCGCAGTGGAATTTCCGTCCAAAAAATCGCACCACAATGTGGTGTGATTTTTCAGACGGAATGTCCTGCGGGTTCCAGGTCGAACATGCTGCGTGATTTTTACACAGCATATCCGTCCCGTGGGAACCCAGCCTAATAGAGCTGATTTTCAGTTGCAGAGATGTCTGCAACAAAAACTGTAGCGTGTGCCGGGTGGCCTAATTACAACAAGGACACAAAACGGAAAAAAAATATCTAATGTGAACAAACCCTAACCATCTAGAATGATGTGTCTTTATTTCATTAAGGGCAGATTCACACGAACGTTGCGTTTTTGCGCGCGCAAACAACGCGGCGTTTTGCGAGCGCAAAAACCATTTGACAGCTGCGTGTGTCATGCGTGTCTGATGCGCGGCTGCGTGATTTTCGCGCAGCCGGCATCATAGAGATGAGGCTTGTCGACGCCCGTCACTGTCCAAGGTGCTGAAAGAGCTAAATCTTTCAGCACCCTCGACAGTGAATGCCGAACACAACAGCGAAAAACCTGTAAAAAAAAAAGATAAAGTTCCTGCTTACCGAGAACTTCCCTGCCGTTGCCTTGGTGACGCGTCCTTGGTGACGCGTCCTTGGTGACGCGCCTCTCTTGACATCGGGCCCCACCTCCCTGGATGACGCGGCAGTCCAAGTGACCGCTGCAGCCTGTGATTTGCTGCAGCCTGTGCTTGGCCTGTGATTGGCTGGAGCTGTCACTTGAACTGAAGTGTCATCCCGGGAGGTCGGACTGCAGGAAGGAGACAGGAGTAATCGGTAAGTTAGAACTTCGGGTTTTTTTACAGGTTCATGTATTTTGGGATCGCAAGTCACTGTCCATGGTGCTGAAACAGTTTAACTCTTTCAGCACCATGCACAGTGAATGTCTCCCGACGTCGCGGACCGGAATTTTTTTTGCCGGGTTCGGCCAAAACGAGTTTGGCCGAACCCGGTGAAGTTAGCTTCGGTTGTCCGGGTTCGCTCCTCGCAAAGACACTCCGTTTGGATGCTTGGAAACAGAAAAGCACGTGGTGCTTTTCTGTTTACATTCATCCTTTTGACAGCTCGTGCGCTGTTTCAGTCTGTTCGCACGGAAGTGCTTCCGTGCGACCTGCCTGGTTTTCACGCATCCATTGACTTCAATGGGTGCGTGATGCGTGAAATACGCAGAGTTATTGAACCTGTCGCGTATTTTGCGCAGCGAACAAACGCTGCGCAAAATACACAGACTGTGTGTACTGCCCCATAGACTTCTATAGGGGATTGCGTGCCGCGCGAAAACCACGCGGCCTACACGCTGCCAAATCACGCTCGTGTGAATCCCCCCTAACAGTGACGTGAAAATGTACCTATAAGCAGAGCTTGATAGAGGCCCCAGTGAAAATAAAATGCGGATTCTTCGCAGGTTCCACTACTGTCAACAGGATCTGATTTTTAGGTGTATGAGGGCAGCCCCACTGACCCCAGTGTTTGCTGTTGGAAAAAGCAAGATTCAGCACCTTGAATTTTAACATTCAACTGGGAGATAAGCATCGTCAGAGGTGTCTGGAAGCTGCTTATCCCCCTCTCCTTATGGTAATAAACATGCATGGCCGACTAGGGGTGGATGCAGAGGGTCCCAATGCGAAAACACTACATGCGCCGCTTTCTCTCAAGTAGCACAGCATAGAATACCCCCTTAAATCTCTCTAAAATCCTCCAGTAATAATGAATTGTGAAATCCAGTATTTCAATATATATATTGCAATCTAATAGACAGTAGGAAACAGCAATGTAGACAGGAGTGCCGTTGTACAATTACCTCTTCTTCCACATATTAACGCTTTTATATTGTTGAAGGTGTGCTTTAAATATTTTCATAATCTTCCTGCTGGGAGAATGGATAGAGGGAACTGAATGGTAATTGCCCTTTTTGGCCTCCCTATAATCCAGCCCCACCCAAAAGTAATATCTAAAATGATTAAAAAAAGAAAGCTATATAATATTCAACTATGGCATGAACTGTGGGGAGCTATTATATACTAGAAAGGACCTTGCTTTAGGCCTTATTCACACGAACGTGTATTACGCGTCGCACGGACCTATGTTAGTGAATGGGGCCGTTCATACAGTCTGTGATTTTCACGCAGTGAATGTCCGCTGCATAAAACTCACGACATGTCCTATACTTGGCCGTTTTTCGCGCATCACGCACCCATTGAAGTCAATGGGTGCGGGAAAATCGCGCATGGCACACGGAAGCACTTCCGTGTGCCGCGCGTGATTCATGCTACAGTTGTAAAATAAATTAATGAAAACATAAAGGCACCTCCTGCTTTTATGTTTGTAAACATAAAAACAGAGTGTCATAGGCATGGCATATGCATGAAAATCACGCAGCCACGCCGCACATACTGATGACACATGGAACTGCAACGCGCAAAAAAGGCAGTTTTTTTGCGCGCGCATAACACACACGTTCGTGTGAATAAGGCCTTAGGGTTTCAGGTTTTCATAGAATATTAGATTAAGGCCTCATTTACACGAACGTGATATACGTCCGTGCGACTCGCGTGCTTTTCACGCGGGTCGCACGGACCTATACAAGTCTATGGAGGCATGCAGACAGTCCGTGAGTTTTGCTCAGCGTAAGTGCATTGAAAAAAACTCACGACATGTTCTAAAAATCAGCGTTTTTCGCGCATTACGCACCCATTGAAGTCAATGGGTGCGTGAAAACCACGAAGGTCGCACGGAAGCACTTCCGTGCGAACTGCGTGATTCGCGCAAGAGCTGTCAAACTGAATGTAAACAAAAAAGCACCACGTGCTTTTCTGTTTACAAACATCCGAACGGAGTGTCTTAGAGATGACCGAACCGAACTTTACCGGGTTCGGCCGAACTCGTTTTGACCGAACCCGGCAGGAGACAGTCACTGTCCAGGGTGCTGAAAGAGTTCAACTGTTTCAGCACCCTAGACAGTGACTTCCGATCCCAATATACGTGAACGTGTAAAAAAAAAAAAAGTTCTGACTTACCGATAACTCCCGGCTTCTTCCTCCAGTCTGACCTCCCGGATTGACAATTCAGTCCAAGTGACAGCTGCAGCCAATCACAAGCCAAGCACAGGCTGCAGCGGTCACATGGACTGCCGCGTCATCCAGGGAGGTGGGGCCAGATGTCAAGAGAGGCGCGTCACCAAGGACGCGTCACCAAGGACGCGTCACCAAGGCAACGGCCGGGAAGTTCTCGGTAAGTACGAACCTCTTTTTTTTAAAACAGGTTACTCGATATGGTGATCGGAATTCACTGTCGAGGGTGCTGAAAGAGTTACTGCCGATCAGTTAACTCTTTTAGCACCCTGGACAGTGACTGACGTCGACTAGCCTCATCTCTATGATGGCGGCTGCGCGAAAATCACGCAGCCGCGCATCATACACTGATGACACACGGAGCTGTCAAGTGCCTTTTGCGCACGCAAAACGCTGCATTTTTTTGCGTGCGCAAAACGCACACGCTCGTGTAAATAAGGCCTAAAACTATTTTGACCCGCACACTGATTTACATGCTCTGAAGAATACTTCACTGCTAACAACAATGACCATAAGGGTATGTTCACACGAGGGCGTCCGTAATGGGTGAAATAACGGGGATGTTTCAGCCTGAAAACATCCCCGTAATTTCAGCCGTAACGGCATGTGCAGGCGCTTGAACGCCGCGTCCATTACGGACGTAATTGGCGCTGCTATTCATTGGACTCAATGAATAACGGCTCCAATTATGGCCAAAGAAGTGACAGGTCACTTCTTTGACGCGGGCGTCTATTTACGCGCCGTCATTTGACAGCGGCGCGTAAATTACGCCTCGTGTGAACAGACAAACGTCTGCCCATTGCTTTCAATGGGCAGATGTTTGTCAGCGCTATTGAGGCGCTATTTTCGGACGTAATTCGGGGCAAAAAAGCCCGAATTACGTCCATAATTAGTGCGTGTGAACATACCCATACAATTTCAAATATAGCAACTAAAGAAACTCAGTGTACAGCACAATCTCACCTGTTTATACTGTCGTGGAAATCCATCGCTCAAAATATATTAGACTGAAATTTATACGAGTCCAAACAGACTCTCAAGGCCAAACTCCATTAGTCAGAATCCTAATTAGGATATTTCACCGATATATATCGAGAGAGGAGAAGAAAACACACAGACACTCTGATATGTTAAAAATGCTCCTCTGAAGGATTTATTACAAAACTCAAACTGTTAAACTGAAATTCAGAAGGGGTGTAGGCTTGAGGTAAACCAATCAGAGACAATGTAACAATATTTGTTATTCAGTAAAAAGCATACAATAAAATACATCCCAGATACATCATTATAATTCTTCACACATTATGTTTACAGGTGTCTTATCTCTCTTTTGGACAGAATATTCTCGTGGAGATGGGGGAGACCTTCCCTCACGCATACTTGCCACCCTCCCATCTCCCTCCCTGTCCAACTTTGCATGGGAACCAAGGTCAAAGATAAAACATACGAAATCAACATTACTTGTATTAAAGGAACAATTACTTTTCTATTCACTACAATAAAACCAAGATGGGAACTCCACACAAGATGGCTGCTGCACGAAACTAAATCATTTAAACATTATCATCACTTTCACATAATACATATCTTAGTAATTCGGCATCCTGCTTGATAATTCACAATGTAATTTCATACAGAGAATATAAGCAAATAAATCATCCTTCACAAACCCCCCTTTTTCTCATATTAAATTACAGAAATTATATATTATGATTATGAAACTCAAGCAATATCTCAATAGGGCCAAACTAATATGATGCCATCATGTCCGGTTAGGGTATGGGGTCCCACCAGTGTATTGACAAGTCATGTACATCATCGTCCTCTTCTTCTCCTGTCTTCTGATTAAAACACTTGATACTGCTGATGGATTCACTCAGGTCTTTGGTCCTTACTTTGAACTTTGCTGATGTCATCAGGACTTGGTTTGGTCCTTCTCATCTTTCAGACCCCGTCTCTTTTAGTTTATGTCACCGGGCTGTACACAACACCTCATGCTGTGAGCCTGGGGTGAGATCCCACGTAGGCGGATTAGTGGAGTGTTATTATGACCACCACAAACCCTCCGCTCATCTGTCTTCTTCCTCCAGTAAGTTACTTGTCTGGGCGGCTGCTTGGAATTGTGACACTGCCGTCAGTTCATGACAAACGCGTTGTACTGGCTCCGGCTGCGCCTGCCGCACCTCAGTAATGGAGTTCATCGTATTAAAAATCTTTTAGTTCATGTTTACTGGCACTTGCTGGGGACCCCCAACCCTTGTCAATTGTTAAAATAAATACTAATCTGGTGAGAACATCTACGTACTATAAAGGTTGTTCTAAGTACATACAATAACAATATCAGGCCCTTAAACTCAATCAAACAAACAAACAAACAAACAAACAAACAAACAAACAAACACCTTTCATATAAGAAAAACTTCTCTGTTCCAATGGACAGGGCACCTAGAAGATGTGTAATTATTGGGTACATTTCATTTGCACTTGGTGTCACGCTTTCCAGCAGGATTTGTACCTTGATCTGAGATGATTGCCTGGAACATTTCCAACTCACCAAAATATACACAGATTCCACATGTTTATCTGACAAATGTCACAAACCAATTTTTCTTACTCTAATTTGTATTGCATGGGAAGGGCTCTCAAGGTCTGTTCTCTTCATGGGAGGCGGGTATGATAAGGTTGGCACCGGTCTGCCAGGACTGTTCTGTAGGCAAATCAAACAGCTCTAACAGAATTTAGCAGCAACAGCTGTAAAGCCTGGGACATACCAATTAGATCTTACCAAATCGATCCATGCAGTCTTGGGGCATATGTGAGGTCATACACCATCAATGCAAGTGTCATCAAGAGTGTCTTGGGTGTTACCGGTTCACCTTCCCTTATCCGTCCACATTCTGTTAGAATCTGGTTCTCACGCCTTCCGCTCCCAGTTGGACTCTTCCTGTGGAGAACAAGCTTTTTCATTGTATAAACATTAATTGATCTTAATCAAATAATTAATTTGAAGAAAAACATTAACAAATAACATCTTTACATCAAACGTTCACATTGAGCAATAACTAGAAGTGATACATGCAAACTCATTTTTCTTTCTTTATATATATATATATATATATATATATATACATATACACACACACACACACAAACACTGCACAGAATTTTCCTTTCACAATAACAACGACAAAAAACAAATAACTAAAAATGTTTTCAAATGGGAATATTCCACTTCTGTACCTTTTATCTGTCGCATGACTCTAATAGTCCAATGCTAAGGCTGGTCCAGAACTTTACATAAAACTTAACTTCAGTATTTTATTTTCCCACAACACTTCTTAAATACAATTATTAAACAAACTAACTTTGGGATAACATCTGGAGAACTGCTGATATCTTATTGTACAAACATCAGGTCAATACTTGGGATAACATTGTTCCCCTGTCACTTACACACAACGTCTGCAGTGGGGAAAATACAGGCCGGGCTTCAGGCCTCCCTGAGAACAGGTCTACACACACGAGCACATTGTCATACACTTCTACCTCGGGTAGTTGTATGTTCTGCAGTCGCTGGGACTGTTAATCTGGCCGGGCTGCACTTTTCACAGGTACCTTTGCTGTTTTACCTATGTCACGTCGTGCGCACATCATGCCGGCTGCTACAAACCTAGTGGTGGCATTATTGTATCCAGGGACAAGCCAATTTACTGACACCTGGCTGCACATACCCTTGTTGTCAGGTCTGTCTTCTCTCGCTCTCTCAATTGGCTTACCTGATGATCCAATAAAGTTCCTACTACCAATGGGCCCATAATTGTGGGCGATGCCAAAAGAGTCAGTGTAAATGTCGGCCGTCTTACTTTCTGCCGGGTTACAGCCTCAGCGAGCACCTCCAGCTCCGCTCCTTGAGATGAACAAGAAGGTGAGAGTGGTTTCTGGGTGATTTACCTTGTGCCTCGTATCCTGTTCTACACATACTGTATATGATAAAGTATGTCTACATGACAAATTTACATTGGAAACCCATGTCACATATAGATAGAACATTTCAAAAGGGTGGAGTTTTATTGTTCCACATTCATCTGATGATCCAGAACACTTGTAAATCCCACCCACCAGGTCCTGTAAATACCTGATTAATACAAAAACAAACAAAATATGTTACTGAAATCTGGCATAAAATAAACATTATTCAAACAATTTTTTTTGTTTTGCCTTCTCCCCATCTAAATCTGTAAAGACTCATCTGTGAGTGACGTCACCTCTGCCTCCTGTGTAAATTTGCTGGAGGGGGATGGTCTCTTACACAATACCTCATATTGGGTGGAGACTACAGCACAGCTTACCCAGTGCCATATTCACCGTTCTGGAAGGATCTGGAACCATCTACACAGAAAAACCTCAAAATGTAGGTTACTGTCATACACATTTAATCTGGGTTACTCCTTGAAGCTCATACACATTTTGTAGATCTCCTAAAACCAAATTCATTAATTCAAAACAAAATAAAACACAAAACAAAACTACCTGATCAGTCCCTTCAACATTCCCTCCTATTTGGACTCTGCGAAAGTAATGTAGCAGGGTTCAAAACTACATATCAACATAATAAAATTAGGCACTCTATCGGGGGGGGGGCACTAGTTTAACCCCCTGTAATACACAACAGCCTGGAACAAAAAAAAGATTACTTTCTCCTGACAAAAATACATTTTATCTTTAAAATGACCTGCAACCATTTACCTGTAAAACATCTCACATTTTCAAAAATAACATTTAGGCAGCACCATAGCATGTGCCTCATGTGTGAAAACAAAAAAAAACAAGACAAATGTAATTAGTTATTCAATAACACAGAAAATAATATATCTGGTAATATTAATTACTGAAAACCAATAAGCTGTACATAAAAATAAGGAACAGAGGGGGCACATACATTTTCAAAACCCCGTGTCTCACAATATCTGTATTTTAATTCATTTGAATCAACATCAAAACATTCCAACATTAAATCTTATCACATTATAACACATTAATCTGCAGTATAACTTTTATCTTTTTACAAACAGATCCAGCCGGCTGGCAGTGCAAAGACACAGCGTGTTCTCGAGAGATCACGCTGTGACGTCACTTCCCCAGGTCCTGCATCGTGTCGGACGAGCGAGGACACATCGGCACCAGAGGCTACATTTTATTCTGCAGCAGCATCAGCGTTTGCAGGTAAGTAGCTACATCGACTTACCTGCAAACGCCGATGCTGCTGCAGAATCAACTGTAGCCTCTGGTGCCGATGTGTCCTCGCTCGTCCGACACGATGCAGGACCTGGGGCAGGAAGTGAGTGACGTCACAACGTGATCTCTCGAGAACACGCTGTGTCTGTGCACTGCCAGAAGCTGGGCGTTGTGAAGAGAAGTGGATGATACTTCTATACACAACGCCCAGCTAGTAAAAGAAGTAAAAACGCCCCGATGTAACGAACACAATACACGCCCAGTTGAACTTTTACTTTAAACACGCCCAGTTGTACTTTAGAAAGCCTCATTTACATAAATATAAAAATGGTCATAACTTGGCCAAAAATGCTCGTTTTTAAAAAAAAAAACGTTACTCTTATCTCCATTGCAGCGCCGATCTGCTGCAATAGGAGATAGGGGTTGCAAAATCTGGTGACAGAGCCTCTTTAAGTTTGTCTAAGCAAATGGTCTCCTAGTGTTTTCCAGTTCCCAGTGTGTCCCGTTCCTTCTGCCTGAAACCTGTATCCCGTGCTATCCTGGTCAAGTGCCGTTCTGAGCTGAAGGCATGTTGTGCTGAGTACCACGTCTGTCCAGCTACTCCACGCCTGGCGCCTGCCTGCTACTTGCACGTTGCTTAGTCCCAGCCGAGCCTGTCTTGCTACTGTCTGAGCTTCCACAGGTACACTATACGAACTATAGACTGTGCCCTGTGTCCTGTTGGCCAGCTGCCATACTGTCAAGGTGGTACGGCCCAGTGGGCCCATGTACCCATCATGACAGTACGCTCAGGAACCGGACCCCGCTGGTCGATCCAAGACCATGACGGCGTCACAAGAGATGCGGACAGATATGCTAGACCTCCGGTCTCGACAGGACCTACTCCTCCAGGCCTTGAACATTATTGCACATCGGCTGGAGGTGCAAGCTGCCGTTCCTCATACTACACCTCCTGGCAGTACTGATACTCCGACTACACCTCCTGGCAGTTCTGATCCCCGCTTTTCTTTGCCACTTCTTGACCGCTATGATCGAGACGCAAGGACCTGCCGTGGATTTTCGAACCAGTGCCAGATCCACTTCAGCCTGCATGCCAGGGCATTTTAGTCTGATGGTGGAAGGGTCGCTTTCATCGTCTCTCTCCTCACTGGCAGGGTCCTTGCATGGGCGTATCCTAACTAGGAGAGACAAGGACCAGAGACCCGTGACTTCCAGGGGTTCCTCCAGACATTTCGCACGGTGTTTGAGAAGCCTGGACGAGTCTCGTCTGCAGCCGCTTCCTTGCTAATTTTACACCAGGGAGACACCTCCGTTGGTAAGTACACCATCCACTTCCACACACTGGCGGGAGAACTGTTGTGGAACAATGAGGCCCTGGTGGCTACATTCTGGCAGGGACTGTTCCCTAAGATTAAGGACGAGCTTGCCGCTCGAGATCTACCGTCTACTCTGGATGACCTCATCCTTCTGGCTGGCTAGATTGATATAAGGATCCGAGAATGGCTCCAAGAAGCTCGTTGGGAGCGAGGACTCCCTAGTCCGGTCCCTACTTTGCAGCAACCCCTGCTGTCCTCAAATTTCGACCCTACTAAGGAGTCTGTGAGGATAGACCAGTTTAAGCTATCTACCCAAGAGAGACAACGCAGATGCACCTCGGGACTCTGTCTTTATTGCGGCCTTGGAGGCCATCTTGTGCGTCTGGGTCCCCAAAAGTTAGGAGAGACAACCTTAGATAAAGAGGGACTTTCGTCTAAATTGTCCATTCCCGTGAGCATAATGTCCGGCGAAAAAACGCATCGGGTCTTTGCGTGTCTGGACTCTGGATCCGCTGCTAATTTTATTTGTAGAGACCTGGTGGATCTTCTCCAATTGCCCACTACCCATCTGGAGAGGCCATTGATGGTTGCATCTGTAAATGGACTACCTCTGCCAGACACAATTATAGCTGTGACCAAGCCGCTGAGGCTCCAGGTAGGAGCTCTCCACTCCAGGCTCCTCTCGTTCTTTGTCTTGTCCAATGCCGCTAACCCCGTGCTGCTGGGTCTGCCTTGGCTCCGACTACATGCCCCAGTCCTGGACTGGAACTCTGGAGGGGTTCTCTAGTGGGGTCCCGAATGTCTCAACCGTTGCCTGGCACAGATTCGTTCGGCTCAGCCTCCTCTGCCCCAGGCATTGGCAGGATTGCCTGGTCATTATGCTGCATTTTCAGATATCTTCAGCAAGAGGGAGGTGGAGACGCTGACCCCACACCGGGCGTATGACTGCCCTATTGAGCTGATTCCTGGTGCATCCCTTCCCCGTGGTAGGGTATATCCTCTCTCCTTACCAGAGACACAGTCTATGTCTGCCTATGTTAAAGAGAACTTTGAGAGGGGCTTCATACGGAAATCTTCCACTCCGGCAGGAGCCTGGTTCTACTTCGTCAAGAAAAGGGATGGTTCTCTACGTCGCTGTATCGACTACTGGGGTCTCAACCAGATCACGGTGAAAAAAAGGTATCCGTTGCCATTGATTGCCTCAGAACTGTTTGATTGAATACGTGGTGCCAAGATTTTTTCCAAACTAGACCTGCACGGGGCTTACAACCTAGTCCGGATTCGCCGGGGTGATGAATAGAAGACTGCATTTAACACCCGTGACGGACACTATGAATATCTAGTAATGCCCTTTGGCCTGTGTAATGCTCCCGCTGTCTTCCAGGAGTTCTTTAATGACATCTTCCGTGACCTCATCTATGTTTGTGTTGTGGTCTATCTTGATTTTTTCTCCAGGTCCTATGAATCATGATGACTGTCAAGTTTTGCTGCGGTTAAGGGAGAGCCAAGTTGGAGAAGTGCGTGTTTGAGAGAGATGCGCTACCCTTCCTGGGCTACATTGTCTCGAATCAAGGTCTCAAGATGGATCCTGAAAAGGAAAAGTACCTCCTGGAATGGCCACGCCCTCAAGGCTTGAGGGCCATACAGCGCTTCCTGGGATTTCTCTAATTTCTACAGACAGTTCATTCCAAACTTCTCCTCACTGACATCTATCTCTAACCTCACCAAGAAGGGAATGAACGCTGAGGTGTGGACTCCAGATGCAGAGTCCGCATTCAATAGCCTGAAGAGTGCCTTCACGTCAGCCTCTATCCTCCATCATCCAGATGTTTCTCGATAGTTCTCGTTGGAGGTGGATGCCTCCTCTGTCTGTGCTGGTGCACTCCTGTTCCAGAGAGGTTCCAAGGGCAAGTCAATGGCATGTGGCTATTTTTCCAAGCTCTTCTCTTCCGCAGAACGCAACTACTCGATTGGGTATCGGGAGTTACTGGCCATCAAATTGGCTCTGGAGGAGTGGAGACATCTACTAGAGGGCGCAGCTCATCCCATCCTGATTTTTACGAACCACAAGAATCTATCGTATCTCCAGACAGCCCAACGGCTAAACCCTCGTCAGGCTAGGTGGTTGCTGTTCTTTACCAGGTTCCAGTTTGAGCTCTATTATCGCCCGGCTGACAAGATTGTGAGGGCCGATGCCTTGTCCAGGTCATTCGAGACAGAGGACACCATGGAAATTCCACAGAATATTATTGACCCGTCTTGCATTGTCTCTGTCAACCCCCTGGAAGTTGTGGACATTCCTCCAGGGAGGACCTTTGTGCGACTGGCTGAAAGAGGGAGAATCCTCCGCTGGGGACACTGCTCTAAACTGGCAGGTCACGCGGGTACCCGTAAAACCCAAGACCTGATTGCCCGTCATTTTTGGTGGCCCACACTGCCGAAAGACATCATGGACTTTGTTTCTTCCTGCTCGGTGTGTGCAGCTAACAAGGTCGCTCACTCCAGACCTGCTGGCCTGCTCCAGCCGCTGCTTGTGTTCGATGCTCCCTGGCAGCATATAGCTATGAACTTTATTACGGACCTGCCTCACTCTGCGGGAGGCTGTACTGTCTGGTTGGTGGTGGACCAATTTTCGACTATTGCCCACTTCGTTCCGCTGCCTGGCCTTCCTTCTGCTCCTCAACTGGCCAACCTTTTCATCCAACACATCTTCCGCCTGCACGGCCTTCCGCAGCATATTGTGTCTGATCAGGGGGTCCAGTTCACCTCTAGGTTCTGGAGAGCCCTCTGTGGACTCCTCAATGTGAGATTGGAATTTTTCTCAGCCTACCTTCCTTAGTCCAATGGTTAAGTCGAGAGGATCAATCAGATCTTGGAGAACTACCTACGCCACATCATCTCCAAGCAGCATGATGACTGGGTTAAGCTTCTTCCGTGCGCTGAGTTCTCATATAATAATCACACTAGCGAGTCCACAAGGAATACACCTTTCTTCATTGTCTACGGCCAACACTCACAAATTCCTCTCCCGGTGCCCGTTATGTCCGAGGTACCAGCAGGTGATTCTGATTTTAGGGACTTCCTGCAGATCTGGCAGCAGACTCGCTCCTCCATCCTACTGGCAGTCGACCGCATGAAACGGAAGGCAGACACGAGGAGAAGAGAACCTCCAAAATTTCTCCCTGGCACAAAGGTCTGGCTGTCCTCCAGGAATATCTGACTGAGGGTGCCATCATACAAATTTGCTCCCAGTTTCCTCGGATCCTTTGAGATCCTACAGCAGATCAACGCTGTCGCCTACAAGCTTCGGCTGCCTCCTACCCTCAAGATCCCCAACTCCTTCCATGTCTCCCTCCTGAAGCTGGTGGTTCTGAACCGCTATGTCATGATTCCTAGCCCTGCGGTTGCCTCCAGCGGTCCTTCAGACACCTTTGAGGTTAAGGAGATCTTGGACACCAAGAGAGCAAGAGGAAGAACTTTTTATTTGGTGGATTGGAAGAGGTTTGGTCCTGAAGAGAGGTCCTGGGAGCCAGAGGAGAACCTCAATGCTCCTACCCTTCTGAAGAAGTCTCTCTCTCGCTCTGGCCCCAAGAGGAGGGGGCGTAAGAGGGGGATACTATCATGCCCATGCCCGCGAGCAGTCAGGCTCACTCACCTCCTGACGGCCGCAGCCATAGATCTGCGAGCACTGGCCCCAGCCTCCTCCTCAGGAGATGCCAACGCTCACTTCCGCTTACCTCGGCCAGGTCGTGCCCGCTCTTAAAGGGCCAGCGCACGCACCTGAGTTTAAGTCAAAATTAGCCCATGAGCACCCTGGACTATAAGAGGGGCCCATCCCCTTCCTGCCTTGCCTGAGCATTGTTGTCCTACCTTAAGTTTGTCTAAGCAAATGGTCTCCTAGTATTTTCCAGTTCCCAGTGTTTCCCGTACCTTCTGCCTGTAACCTGTATCCCGTGCTATCCTGGTCAAGTGCCGTGCTGAGCTGAAGTCGTGTTGTGCTGAGTACCACGCCTGTCCTGCTACTCCACGCCTGGAGCCTGCCTGCTGCCTGCCTGCTGCCTGCCTGCTGCTTAGTCCCAGCCGAGCCTGTCTCGCTACTGTCTGAGCTTCCACAGGTACACTATACCCACTATAGACTGTGTCCTGTTGGCCAGCTGCCATACCGTCAAGGCGGTACGGCCAAGTGGGTCCACGTACCCAACGTGACACTAGCTTCACACCCTTACAGTAGGTAATAATACAATGTAGTTGATTTAGCATTTGGCCACATGTTTATTTATTAGATCAGTACAAACATGATTGATTGATTGATTGATTGATTGATTGATTGATTGATTGATTGATTGATTGATTGACTGATTGAAACCTTTTACTTTACATTCTCTTATGTTCAATGTAAGAAAGTCACATTACTTCATTCTGTTATAACTTGAAATTATCCAGAAATAACACAAGCACAATATTATTTGGGGTATTTGTCTTTGATTTGCGTTATATATGATATGTTGACTTCATTAAGCAGGTCGTTATAATCATGGTGGTACCAAATATTTTTAGGTTTGTTTTTTATGTTTTACTACTTTTGCACAATAAATATTTTTTTTTAATTGAAAATAATTTGTTTTTACCAAATATCTAGGTATCAATATTACCACCACAATTCCAAACCTATTTAAATGTACCCTCTTTCCCCACCCACCACGTTAATTAATGGGCTAAGGGACTAGTTCTCATGCTGTTTTTGATGACACGCCACACTCCTGCATGCAGTGCCATTTGCAGGATGGGACTGTCACACTGACAGCCCTATACTCTAATGTGACAGGGAACTAAAATAATTCTCTGTCGCAAAAACCATAAACATAGCGCACATATTCAGCACTGTATTCCTAAATGCAGAAGCCGCTGGTTTTGCAGTCGGGCAGTTGCTAGGGCATTAATAGCAGTTTATGTGGTTAGATGCAGGTGACAGGTCCTCTTCAAAAACTCAGGACCATTAGGCCATGTGATCAGCTGTGGATTAGTTGTGGATTTTTCAAGCAGAATCTGCATTGAAAATCTGTAAGAATGCATGTGAAAACCCCATACACATTCTGTGAAAATATGCACAGAGTGCAAAAAATGTTTTTTTTTACTGGTTCACTGCCAATTTAATCTACAAATGTTAAAATCCGCAAATAAATTTGCTTTGGAATCGAAATGAAACACACCTTCACATGCACATTGCCTTAAAGGAAATGTGTCACATAGATATTTTTTTTTATTAATTAGAACCAGATACTGAAACAAAATCTATTTTTCTTATTTATTTTTATTTCTGATTGTAGATTTGTTTTTATTCTATTTTCTGTACATGATTATGGGTGTAGGCATCTGCTGCCCAGCTCTGTTAATAGCAGTTCAGAGATATAATTTGCCACAGCCACATGGACCATCTTCAGACAAATGTCTTGAGATGACCCATTGACTCCTATGGGAGTGTGTTCTAGGCATTCTCTGTGATCTGGGCAGTGGTCATTGTGCAGGGAGATGGAGGACGTGAGCTGTGTCCACCACCAGGACTGATTCTAGCTTTTTTGCTGCCTGAGGCGAAAATTGAAAAGGCGCCCCTCCCCCCAGGCTGTTCTACATCACTAGCTGGGTGGTAACGAAGAGAAGTGGATGATGCTGATTCGTCATCATCATACACTTCTATTCACAACGCCCAGCTAGTAAAACAAGTAAAAACGCCCAGATGTACACACACAATACACGCCCACTTGGACATAACTTTAAACACGCCCAGTTGTACTTAAGAAAGGCTCATTTGCATAAATATAAAAATGGTCATAACTTGGCCAAAAATGCTTGTTTTTGAAAAAAAACAAAACGTTACTGTTATCTACATTGCAGCGCCGATCTGCTGCAATAGGAGATAGGGGTTTGAAAATCTGGTGACAGAGCCTCTTTAAGGTCCTTTTACACAGACCAATGATTGGATGAACGAGCGTTCATGCGAACGCTCGTTCCCGATCATTGGCCAGTATAAACAGGCCAAAGATCAGCCAATGAACGAACAAATGCTCGTTCATCAGCTGATTGCATCTTTTATGCAGCACTAAATATTATCGTTGTTGGCAGCACATCTCCCTGTGTAAACTGAGAGATGTGCTGCCGACATGATGCAAATGCATGGGGACAAGCGATCGTAGTAATGATTGTATGTCCCCATACTAAGTGATGTCCCCATACTTAGTATGTCCCCATACTAAGTGATCATTGTTGGGAGAGCCGATCGACAAGTTGTATTGTAGATCGGTACTCATTTTAAAAGTGGTAAACACGGGCAATATCGGCCCGCGTAAAACCACCTGTACCTTTCATTGTAATTGTGATGATAATAAGATGACTTCTGAGAAGTGATCTCTACAGAACAGAACGTGTCAGTCTATAATGAGGATCAGTGGCCAGAGGTAGAACTGCAAGATTTCAGGATTTTTCAACATTTTTAAAATATATTTATTAAACATAAAAATTTGATTTAAACAATAGGTCATTTTCTGATACAACATTCCTTTTTAGAACCTTTATTCTCTGGATAAGGGGGGAAGGATTTTTCCTCCTTTGTCAGTCAGACAATGTTTGTTTGCTTTTATTCTGCTTTGATATATCTAGTAATCAGTAAAACGCTCTATAATATGTATGGTTTGAAAGGAAACCCGAGTAATTTATTCACTAGTGCAAAATGTGATCTGTATGGGAACAAACTGTATAGGTATGAAATGCTTGCTTTAAGAATTCATTCCACCCACTGCCACCCACATGAAATGTACAGATTATTTTATCCTCCAAAAACAGCTGCTCAAGAGGAGCCAGCTGAAAGACAATTTCTTCTAAGGGAAAATAATACTTTGTGTGTTGTGGTGGAAAATAATCTCTATATGTGAGACATGAACTTCCCTCTAATCATCTAAAGATCAGCATGTAGGATCGGATATATTAATATGAATTATGTTTTACTGTACCAACATCTTTGTTAGTCCCTTAGTGCATGCCATAAGTAAACCAAGAGGGGGAAACATGGGAGCATATTTACAAAAATTGGTGCGACCGGGTTTTTGGAGGAGATCTGGAGTGCAGAGTCTGGTCTCCATTTTATGCATTTTCTCTTTGCTGATGAAAATTTTCAGTTTCACTACGTGGCTTATTTTGCTGCAAGCGTAAAATAGCATACATGTTTACATATATAACCATTTAAATATTTAGCAAAATTGAACCATATTGAAATGCCCAATATCTCAATTATAGGTTGTGATGGCAAATTCCTATAAGGCAAAGCACTTTGACACACCTCATACAAACGTAACAATTTGCTTACTAATAAATGGCACATGACCCTGTTTGTAATTGTGGCCTATTATGTACATAAGCAGTTTCCATAGATCATAATTCGACTTTATAGTTTTCTGCTTTGGTTTAAATATCTAGTTTGTGCCCTTCACCAAAGATTTAAGAATGGGGAAAAACAAAATGTCCCTGCACACTTGAATTTCTATTTTTGCCGCTGGTTAGAAAGATTCATTCATAGACTGTACAGAAGTTATGAATGATTAATGGGTACGTCTCCCAGAGGTGTTTTCAAGTGAAAATAGTTCATGAATACTTCCATGCTTTTCTGTTTACTGCACATAGAAAACATATTTTCAGACTAAATTTAAGCTTTTTCTAAATGTGTATGTGAGTCAATAATACATTGCTGTATATAAGGACACTAAAGCTGTAGATATAAATGTATATGGTCTAAACCAAGGGTCTCAAGCACGCGGCCCGCATGCGGCCCCTGAGGCTGTCATCGGGACACAATGTCTGGGGTTTCCCCAGAGCCAGAGTCCCGGGCCAAGCGCTAGTACAGGCTCTGCTCCGGGACTCTGTGGAATTCCCTGACATCGCTGTCCATATATGGACAGTGTGTCAGGGTCTTCCCCAGAGCGGAGTCCCGGGCAGAGCGCTAGTACAGGCTCTGCTCCGGGACTCTGTGGAATTCCCTGACATTGCTGTCCATATATGGACTATGGACAGTGTGTCAGGGCCTTCCCCAGAGCGGAGTCCCGTGCAGGGCGCTAGTATCGGCTCTGCTCCGGGACTCTGTGGAATTCCCTGACATCGGTGTCCATGTTTGGACACACGATGTCTGGGGCTTCCCCAGAGCCGGAGTCCTGGGAGTCCTGGGCTGAGCGCTAGTATAGGCTCTGCTCTGAGACTCTGGGGAAGCCTCTGACATCGCTGTCCATACATCGACAATGATGTCAGGCGATTCCCCAGAGCAGGAGTCCCAGTGATGTCAGAAGCACAGGTTGAGTCCCAGGAAGAGCCTACTAGCGCTCTTCCCGGGACTCCAGCTCTGGGGTTGCCCCTGACATCTCTGTCCATATATAGACAGTGATGTCAGGAGCAGAGCTGGAATCCCAGGCAAAGTGCTAGAAGCGGCTCTGCTCCGGGACTCCAGCTCTGGGCAAGCCCCTGACATCACTGTAGCAGCATCTGTGGTGGGCACCGTGGCAGCGTCTACGGAGGGCACTGTGGCAGCATCTACAGAGGGCACTGTGGCAGCATCTACAGAGGGCACTGTGGCAGCATCTACAGAGTGCACTGTGGCAGCATCTACAGAGTGCACTGTGGCAGCATCTACAGAGAGCACTGTGGCAGCATTTACAGAGGGCTCTGTGGCAGCATCTACAGAGGGCACTTTGGCAGCATCTACAGAGGGCACTATGGCAGCATCTACAGAGGGCACTCTGGCAGCATCTACAGAGGGCACTGTGACAGCATCTACAGAGGGCACTGTGGCAGCATCTACAGAGGACACTGTGGCAGCATCTACAGAGGACACTGGCAGCATCTACAGAGGACACTGTGGCAGCATCTACAGAGGACACTGTGGCAGCATCCACAGAGGGCACTGCGGCAATATGTACAGAGGACACTGTGGTATTATCTAGGGGTGTGTTGCATTATCTACAGAGGCACTGTGGCAGCATCTAGAGTGCACTGTGGCAGCATCTACAGAGGGCACTGTGGCAGCATCTACAGAGGGCACTGTGACAGCATCTACAGAGGGCATTATGGCAGCATCTACAGAGGGCACTCTGGCAGCATCTACAGAGGGCACTCTGGCAGCATCTACAGAGGGCACTGTGGCAGCATCTACAGAGGGCACTGTGGCAACATCTACAGAGGACACTGTGGCAGCATCTACAGAGGACACTGTGGCAGCATCTACAGAGGACACTGTGGCAGCATCCACAGAGGGCACTGTGGCAATATGCACAGAGGACACTGTGGTATTATCTAGGGGTGTGTTGCATTATCTACAGAGGGCACTGTGGCATTATTTAGGGGTGTGTTGCATTATCTACAGAGGGCACTGTGGCACTATCTAAAAAGGGGCTGCCCAATCTTGACATGTGTGTCTGCCAAACACTGCCAACTGAGCCGCCGGACTGCATTTAGCGACACTTTTAAACTGGAAAACTGGATTGTTGAAATAAGCATGTGGAGAAATATCTCACATTTTAAATCTAGCAGTATTATTATAGTAATGTAGTATTATTATTATTATTATTATAGTAATGTAGTATTATAGTAATGTAGTATTATTATTATTATAGTAATATAGTGTTATAGTAGTTCAAATAACTACTTGATTAACAATAATTTTGTATTGTATCAAATTTGAAAGTAATGCGGCCCGTCAACTTCCCATTTTTTCTATATGCGGCCCACTTACCCGGCCGAGTTTGAGACCCCTGGTCTAAACCTACATTCTGACGTCTATGGTATTATTTACCAACTCTATAGTTATTATTATAGAGTTGTTATTGTGGCATTGTACAGGGTTGTTATGCGTCCACTGTATAGTACTATTATATAGGCACTAGATGCAGCTTTAGATCTCTGTAGCCTATAGCCACACAACACACAGCACCTTGCTATAGGCACAGCGCCTTAGGCTGCAAGTACACTGGTGTTTGGGAGTTGTGCTCTCCCGTCTGTCTTTAATCACCAGAAATGGGACCCAGCACAAAGGAAAAGGGAAACATTCCCCAAAATATACACTTCTACTTCAGTACCCTTCCCTAAAAATAAAAACTCTAGCTATCTGCCTCTAACCATCCTATCTGTATGTGAAATATCTTCAACTCGGGTAAATTCTTTATGTTGTGCTTTCTACGTACAAGTTAATAATTGTTTCCTAAAATATGCTGCATGTATCATAGGATTAGTTGTTTTTAACAACGCTTTGTACACACTGGGGAATATTAACCAACAATGTCTACGTTTTACATGGCATAAACTTAGACAAGGCAGTAAAAAAAATGTGCCAAATCTATCAAAGTAGCACACGCTGTATGATAAATTTGGCGCATCTCCTTAGACATGCTAGACACCTTTCTCTTCTTTATACCTCCAAAATGTAGGCTCTTTTTTGGCGCACAGTGTCACATCTTAAGCCATGCTCCCTTTCTGCAAAACAACACTCCCTTGCTTTATATGTCACGTCCCCTTGTCGAGCGTGTCGGAAAAAAAGTGTCTAAAATAGCTAATAAATGTGGCGCACAGAATTCTGGCGCATTTTGAATAGTAAATCTGCCCCATAATATCTGCTAGTGTTTTATCCACCAATTCTTTATAGATATACATCATACAAAAATGTTTTTTAACTACTTTGAAATGAATGACAACTACAGGACTTACATTTATATCCAGCACTACCATCTCCTCCTCAGCTATGGGCATTTTTATAATAATAAATGTGCCAACATCATAAATCTTACTCATCACAACTGTCTTAGAGAAAAGGTAACCTTGTCTTTATTTTCAGAAGTAGTCACGAGTAGTTAACAGCTAAAGTTACATAACTGTTGTCAGGAGCATATCTATTCCAGTATTCTGTTGACAGCTCTTCCTCCTTATACTAGGGCGATTTACTGTTGTCATTGGAAATATTGGAACTCATTTATATAAAATTAGATTCCAGCTTAAAGGGAATGTGTCGCTAGGAAAACATTTTTTTTTTAGTTAAACAGTTAGTGTATAGGTGATTAAACATTGTTCTAATTTTTTTATTTTTTTCACGAGTAAGGAAATATTATAAATTAGATTCTAATTTATAATATTTCCCAGCGCTGGTCACAAGATGGAGCAATTCCCAAAATTGCAGCATTGCATGTGGTAAAGCAACCACATTACTTTATGCTGCAAAATTTGAGAAAACTCACTCGCTCTAGTGAGCTCTCAGAATCCTCCCTCCTTTATCCTGGCTAGTGCCGGGAGAAACGAGGGGATTGAACGGTCAAACCTCCTACACTGTGTGTCGCCATTTTTTGAGCTAACACACAGTGTAGTAGGTTAACATACAGTAGTAAACACACAGTAAAACATGTACATACACAGACCTAACTTACCTGCTCCTGCCGCCGCCGCTCCCTCCGGTCCGTCCGCTCCGTCTGCTACCTCCGCTCCAAGTGCACAAGTCCGGAAGCCACGACCGGAAGTAGTAATCTTACTGTCCGGCCGCGACTTCCGGTCCACAAGAAAATGGCGCCGGACGTCGCACAGTTCTATTTGGACTGTGTGGGAGTGGCGCATGCGCCGTTCCCACACAGACGGCGTACAGCATAGTGGATGGAACGGGCCCCGTTCGCATTCACTATGGGACTGTATGTGCCATATTCCATGTCTGTATGTGTTGTTAATCGACACATACAGAGATGGAAAAAAAAATGGCAGCCCCCATGGACAAGAAAAAGTGAAAAAAAAAAAAAAAGTAAAACACAAACACACAAATAAATTAAAAAATGTTTAATAAAACACTAAAAGCAAATTGGTCTAAAAAAATTTTTTTCGTGACACTGGTCCTTTAAGGCCTCATGTACATAACCGTATGATATGCGTATGAGATTCGTATTAAGCATTTTTCCCCTAGAAGCCTTTTTTTCTAGGGGAGAACAGCTCAGTAAATACAGTACCGCACCAGATAGAGCATTGAACATTGACACATGAAGCTCCAAAAAGACGGGACTACCACATACAGACAGTACTGCCGCCGCACAGACTCCTTGTTGCGTGCATGTGGCCTCATTCTCTCGAATGCAGTTTAAAAACTTACTATGGGCAATTGATCCAATTTTATTTGCAACATTTTTTTTATTTAAAATCCTTAGTGCGGAACCAAACCTTCATCCACATCAATATAAACATCCTTACTACAAATAAAATCAGGTAGGATAAAAATGAAAAAATTGACTAAAATGTCTACAATTTTAAGAGTCGGAATGTTGTATTTTTGTGGTCACCATCTTTATTATGCAGCCTGACTGTTTTGTGCTGTCTAGCAACTTGGCCACTTAAATTTTGTTCCAATGCTGTCCAATTTTTGCTGTCTCTGAGATGTCTATATAACATGTCAGAAAATAGAAAACTACACTCACTTTAAGAATTTAACCTTTGTTAACATATGAATAAGCACAGTAATTTGACCTTTTGCGCATATAAATTCAGTAGGAGTTTTGTGAGCCTCATTGAGTGACGGAGGCCAGTAAATCTTGCAAGCATTTTTTATGGAATAAGGAACATTAAACACTGTGAATTCCCTTGATTGCATTTGCTGAATATTTTGCTAGTACATTAATACTAATGATACACTGCTGAGGGATTATTTTTTTATAAGAGTCCTCCTCGCACTTGGAAATTGCTTAGTAAAACAAAAATTACATGCTTTTCAAACTACTGGTAGTACAGGAAAAATAAAAATATGTGAAGCTGAAATAAAGATCATTGAAGTGGACTGACCTATAGCAGCTAGTCATGGGTCACAGAACCACATAGTGAAGTACGTGCCTATGTTTCATCTTCCTTAATCACGTCTCCTTTTCCTGGAAAGGGATTATCTAAATTATCAATCTAGTCACTTTACACAGCTTGTGTGGGTGGTGAATGTGAATTTTACAGAAGATCCACAGTTATTTCTTCTTTTCTACTACTGTGAAAATTGACAGCTTTTGTAGATTATTTTATATAGTTTAGGAAATGAAAGTTAGCTACTTGTCTCCACTGGACCAGTGTGATTTTATATAAATGCATTTTAATAATTATCTAGTCCAATAATCCAAAATAAACTTTTCTTTTTCTTAGGTAAATGGACAACATATTGGCTATTGGATGTATAATCATTGTGTTACTGTTTTGTTATCCATTATTCATTCAGCTATCATTGACTTTATAACTCCGTACCTCCGGTGAAAAATGAAAACTTCACAGTGATATTAGATCCTCAGTATCTTTGTGAAGCCTTTCCCTTCAAAGCTCAGCAGCTATGACTTCTCCTTCCTCCTAATTCACTAACAAGAAATTGTTGTCGTTGTCTGCAGTGGTCATGATACAGTGTAGCTGCAGCTTAGTCACCATCCACTGTTTCTACAAGTCTGCCAGCTCACATCACACTTGCCACTTCTCCCAGAGACTGTTTGATTGAATCAGTGCTGATGCTGCTGTGATCACAGTACTTTATTTGCTAGATTCCTCTACAGACAAGCTTGCAATTTCGTGTTTGAGTGAGATTTTCAAATTTTTTTAACTATATTTTTCTTTGTCATTAACTTACCTTATCGGCACCAGATTTGCAACTACCTTTTCTAGGCTGCGGTCGCAATGAGGTACTCAACAGGGCGGGTAGGGATGCCAGGCAGAGTATGCATATTGCTAGCGGCTGTCTGGCCAACCAAAACCAAAGGCGCTCAATTTAAAGGAGCTCCACACTGGCCTTTGTGACAGTCATAGATTTTACCCCTTTGTTTTGGCATGCATTTGCTATTTAACTTGAACTGATCTGTTGTGACCTTGCTTCCCTGAATATTTTTCGGAATCTCCAAAGTACCGCATCCTGATTCTGACTGACCACCATTACATGACTTATCTGTTTGACTATGCTCTAGTATTCACTACTTGACCCTACCCTCATTGGTACGTTCTTATATTGACTTTCAGTTGTTGTTGTATCAAGTACTTGCTGGACAACCCGCCTGATCTGATAGTATTTAGTAGTAAATAATAGGCAGTAAGTCAGCATGGTGCACTACACGTACAGTAAATGTGTGACTGGCACCCTGTAGAAGCCTTATTGTGTGCAATGTTAATACTAAGCAGCGAATCCCTTCATGAGTGATAGGAGAAGTGGATGCTTGTCAGTATTTTGCACCTGTGCTAACTCCCCATATAGCATTGCAGCTTGTTTGCATGCTACTGGGAATTGGTCTTGAACCTGCCATTGTATCAGTAAGCATGGCATTTTTCTGTGATTTGCTGTGTGCTGCAGGAACTATCGATTTCTCAGCAGGGGGTAAGTGATGGACTGTAAAATTAAATTTTCCTGGAAAATAGTGTAGACCCCCCATAAGCATGCAAATTGAAGCAACAAATCTTTAACTCTAAAGTTTAACCAGAAGAAAATCATCTAAAATTGGGTCCAATGTTAACAAAAACATGTCTAGTGTACAACTTTTCAATTCTTCAACATTTTCAAGTTCTGTTTCCTGACAATGGATGCCACTTAATGTTAAAAGTTTGATTAAAGTGTTTAGACATCGCGGATTTGTTTCGGATATATGGATTCGGCCAGGGCCGCCATTAGGGCAGTACTGGCGGTACTATAGTCAGGGGCCCGGGCATAATTGAAAAAAAAAAATGGGCCCGCACCCTGCCGCTGGAATTAATATACTCACGGCAGTGTAGCCCTTATGATTTAATTTTGGTGAAAGGAACAGGTCCCATCACAAAACCGGGGCCCTTTCTTTACATCAGAATAAAACCATAAGGGTCCGCTGGAGAGTGAGATGTACCCGCCCATCCTCCTCCTCCACAACAGCGTGACAGTGTGTGGGGAGGAGACAATGAGTGGAGACTTCACGGCAGCGGGAGTTATGAGCTCAGCCTCAGAGGATACGTGCAGCAGCAGCAATCTTCTTCTGACACAGTGAGTACTAAGTTATGTCTGTGTCCAGTTGCTGCTGCCCGGAGTCTCCCCAAAAAATCTCCTCCTGCCCCCATAAAAAGTAAATATCTTACCCACCTCTGTATTATTTCCTCTTAACACAGCAGCATAGGATTGTATCACTATCAGCTCTACCATGGATCTTATCTCCTGTGCTGTGTAACGGGACAATAAACCTGTCTTCTCCCTCTGTTTACACAGCACAGGAGATAAGAGCCGTCGTAGAGCTGATAGTGATACAATCCTATGCCGCAGGGTAAACTAATACAGACGTGGGTAGGATTTTTGCTTTCTATGGGGGGGTAGAGTTACATGATAATGGGGGCAGGGAGATCATAATGGGGGCAGGGAGATGATAATGGGGGCATGGAGATGATAATGGGGGCAGGGAGTGTCACGTTGGGTTCGTGGACCCAGTGGGCCGTACCGCCTTTACGGTATGGCAGCTGGCCAACAGGGCGCAGGTCACAGTCTATAGTTCGTATAGTGTACCTGTGGCAGCTTGGACAGTAGCAAGGCAGGCTCGGCTGGGACTAGGCAGCAGGCAAACATCAGGTGTGGTGTAGCAGGACAGGCGTGGTATGCAGCACAGCATGACTACAGCTCAGCACGGCACTTGACCAGGATAGCACAGGATACAGGATACAGGTACAGGAAACACTGGGAACTGGAAAACACTAGGAGACCATTTGCATAGACAAACTTTGTATGACAACAACGCTCAGGCATGGGGGGAAGGGGCTGGGCCCTTCTTATAGTCAAGGGTTCTCATGGGCTAATTTTACATTAAACTCCGGTGCGTGCACTGCCCCTTTAAAAGCGGGCAAGAGCGTGCGCGCGCACCCTACAGGACCCAGCCGAGGTGAGCGGAAGTGAGCGCTGGCGTCTCCTGAGGAGGAGACTGGGGACAGCGCTTACAGACCCATGGCTGCGGCCGTCAGGAAGTGAGTGAGCCTTACAGCCCGCAGCCATGGACATGACAGGGAGATGATAATGGGGGCAGGGAGATGGCATTGGGTGGGGAGGGAAATGATGCTAGAGTGGGACGGAGATAATAATGGAGGGAGGATGGCACTGGAGGAGGCATTGTACTAGGGGGGTAATAATTGGGGGAAAAGAGATGATATCTGAAGGGAGTGGAGAAATTCTACATGGGGAGGGGTAGAGGAAGGAGAGAGTATGCCTGGGTAGGGGGAGAGCTTATACTGGAGGCATAGTTGGCAACAGTCCCGAATTTGTAGGGACTTTCCTGAATCGACAGAGACAATCCCGGCAAATTACTGTCCCAGACGTTTCCCAGACACTACCATATTCAATTGTATCTGCGTCCACAGGATGCAGATACAATTAAATACTATGGCAGAGCAGGAAACTATCAGCTTCCTGCTCTGCCATTCACCTATCCAGGAGCGGAATCCCCGGCCAGAGAGTTTCCGACTTTCTGGCCGACGATTTCTCTCCCAGAGGTAGCCCCTGAGGTTACTGTCCATATATGGACAGTGAGGTCAGGGTCTCCTCCTGGACTGGAATCCCCTGTAGAGAGTGCCACACACACCCGACTGTAGATAATGGCACACCTACCCCTGTAGATAGCGCCGCACATACCCCCCTGTAGATAGTGTCACACATACCCCCCTGTAGATAGCACCACACCCCCTGTAGATAGTGCCACACACACCCCCTGTAGATAGTGCCACAGCCCTCCTGTAGATAGCACCACACACCCCCTGTAGATAGCGCCACACACCCCCTGTAGATAGTGCCACACACACCCTTGTAGATAGTGCCAAACACACCCCTGTAGATAGTGCCACACACACCCCTGTAGATAGTGCCACACCCCCCTGTAGATAGTGCCACACAAGGCCCACCTGTAGATAACTCCATACAGAGCCCCCTGTAGATAGCGCCACATAGACCCCCCCTGTAGCTAGGTCCACACTCAGACCCACCTGTAGATAGCTCCACACACAGACCCCCCTGTAGAGAGCGCCACACAGCCCCCTGTAGATAGCTCCACACACAGCCCCTGTAGATAGCTCCACACATGGCCCCCTGTAGATAGATCCACTCACAGCACCCTGTAGACAGTGCCACACACAGCTCCCCTGTAGATAGCTCCCCACTCAGCCCCCCTGTAGATAGCTCCACACTCAGCCCCCCTGTAGATAGCGCCCCACACAGCCCCCTGTAGATAGCACCACACACAGACCCCTGTAGATAGTGCCACCCTCCTTAAATAGCGCTCCACACCCCCTGTAGATAGCGCCACACACAGCCCCCTGTAGATAAAAGTCTAAATGCTAAACTCTGGCCACAGGTAGGGGTCTGGTGGAAAGGTGTCTGAATTACGTAACAGGTCTGGTCTAGGGTCTGAATTTGTTTCTGGTTTGGTGTCTGAATTCATTTTGTTGTGTGTTTTTTTACACAGATAACGTGTGTGCGGTGTGTGAAGAGAATGCAAAAACATCATCCAGGCGTGCCCGTGGCGGTGGGAGATCTTAGGGATTGCAGCAGTCAGAACGACATTTTGGTGAGTAAGTCTTCTGTGTATAGGACTTCAGCAGCTTCAGAGCAATGACTTTTGTTTATGTTGCCCCCCTACACCCCGACAGATTCTTTTTTACACACATTGTTTCCCTTTATGCCCCCCACAGAGCCATTGTCTCTTCCCTGTCACTCCACAGAGCCACTGTGAGGTTGCGTCTCCCCCCTGGCTACCACGTCTACTTTCAGTTCTCCCAGCCCTGGCACTTAGGCCTCAAGCCCACTTCAGTGTTTTTCTTCAGGGTGCTAGCCATTTTTCTGACGGCTAGCACCCTGACCCATTCATTTCAATGGGGCAATGCACACTTCAGTTTTTTTGTCGGTCCCCTTGCTCCGTTCCGATCCAAAGTAGAGCATGTCCTACTTTGGTCTGAGATTCCGTGACCGTGAGGCCCATGCAAGTCAATGGGGCCATCAAAAAAACTGTAGGCACACGGAAGGCATCCGTGTGCCGTCCGTATGTGACGGAGCCGTTGCCTAACAACGGCCGGGCGGGCAGAAATACATTACAAATATATTACACTAATCGGCAGCCACTTGTCTCTATCAATCACTGATAGAGAAAAAAGGCTGCTGATTAAAAATAAAATAAAAAGCAGTTCATACGTACCCGGTCGTTGTCTTGGTGACGAGTCCCTCTTCTGCCTCCAATCTGACCTTCCTGTATGATGCGGCAGCCTGTGATTGGCTGCAGAGGCCGCTGCAGCCTGTGATTGGCTGCAGAGTCACGTGGGATGAAGCATCATCCCTGGAGCCCGGCCTTCTGACGTCATCCTGACGTGCATGACTGTCACTACAGCCTGTGATTGGCTGCAGCGGTGACATGGATGAAACGTCATCCGTGGAGGCCGGACAGGAGGAAAGTAAGTATGAACTTATTTTTTTTTTCTTTTATTTCATTAAAACTGTATTTTCCGAGCACCGAGCATGGTACTGTCCAGGGTGCTGAAAGAGTTACCGCCGATCAGTGCAGCCCATTAACTCTTTCAGCACCCTGGACAGTACCATGCTCGGCGCTCGGAAACGGAAACACAGAGTGCATACGGGAGTGCACACGGCCGCTAAAACGGGCACATGGATCCGTCAAAAACGGCCGTGAAAACGGTGTCGGAAGTGTGCACGAGGCATTAGTCTCTACCCTTTGCCCTCCGACACCCACCTCCTGTCTCTGCACTGCTCCTCCAAAGAAACCATGCTAGTTTTCTTTTTACTGTGCCCTACCTCCCGCCACTTTACATTTCACCCCCCCCCCTCCTAATAATGAGGGGGTAGCTGGGGCCCCGTCTCATTATCAGTATAGGGCCCAGAAATACCTGATGGCAGCCCTGGATTCAGCACTGATTCACATGTAGTGGATTATTCCACTGAAAATTTGAGAGCATGTTGCTGATTTTTAAATTGGCACAATTCCTATTACGTTGCAGATTTTCATAAGATTTTCACCACTAATTTCAACCTTTGCAAAGTAATGAGTAAAATCTGTGGCAAATACTCATTAAAATCAATGGCAAAATCTGTATGTCACACATGAAGTGGTGCAGTAAGTTTGCTATCTATTTGCATTGAGTCCAGCCTGAAACATTTTTATCATACTATAAAAACAGAAAATATATTTATATTACTAATAGGTTTATCTCACAAAGAATTGACTAGTAACAATTATAGCAAACTTGCAGCTGTAAAAATAGGTATTTACAGATGTTTCTTTGCCTCTGCATGTAAATAAAAGGGTTTTCATTCATTGACAGAAAGCAGGGAAGATGGTGAAACAAAAAATTTTTTTTCATTATAGTGAATGGGGAATGTGGAAATATCCAACTAAATTATCTCCCATTCACTATATTAGAGAGCAGGGCTAGTTTTAAGGTTGGCAAACTGGGCAAGTGCCCAGGGCCCTTATCTCCTTATAGGCCCTAGAGCACGGGACACTTAGATGCCACCTGAGAGTGGAGCTCAAATGCATTTTGCTATACTGTTAGTTCCAGCAGTCTACACATCACTCATTTAAAGCAATGTGAATAGAAGGAACTGTGCAGCTGTTGAATCACAATGGTGTGACCAACAATAGACAGAACTGTGCAGCTGTTATATTACAATGGTGTGACCAACAATTGACAGAACTGTGCAGCTGTTATATCACAATGGTGTGACCAACAATAGAAAGAACTGTGAAGCTGTTAAATCTCAATGGTGTAACCAACAATAGAGAGAACTGTGCAGGCCTTATATCACAATGGTGTGACCAACAATAGACAGTACTCTGCAGCTGTTATATCACAATGGTGTGACCAACAATAGAGAGAATTGTGCAGCTATTATATCACAATGGTGTGATCAACAATAGAGAGAACTGTGCAGCTGTTATATCACAATGGTGTGACCAACAATAGAGAGAACTGTGCAGCTGTTATATCACAATGGTGTGACCAACAATAGACATAACTGTGCAGGTACTATATCACAATGGTGTGACCAACAATAGAGAGAACTGTGCAGCTGTTAAATCACAATGGTGTGACCAACAATAGAGAGAACTGTGCAACTGTTATATCACAATGGTGTGACCAACAATATAGAGAACTGTGCAGCTGTTGAATCACAATGGTGTGACCAACAATAGAGAGAACTGTGCAGCTGTTAAATCACAATGGTGTGAACAGCAATAGACAGAACTGTGCAGCTGTTATATCACAATGGTGTAACCAACAATAGAGAGAACTGTGCAGGTGTTATATCACAATGGTGTGACCAACAATAGAGAGAACTGTGCAGCTGTTAAATCACAATGGTGTGACCAACTATAGACAGAACTGTGCAGCTCTTATATCACAATGGTGTGACCAACAATAGAGAGAACTGTGCAGCTATTATATCACAATGGTATGACCAACAATAGAGAGAACTGTGCAGATGTTAAATCACAATGGTGTGACCAACAATAGAGAGAACTGTGCAGCTACTATATCACAATGGTGTGACCAACAATAGAGAGAACTGTGCAGCTACTATATCACAATGGTGTGACCAACAATAGAGAGAACTGTGCAGCTGTTAAATCACAATGGTGTGACCAACAATAGAGAGAACTGTGCAGCTGTTATATCACAATGGTGTGACCAACAATATAGAGAACTGTGCAGCTGTTGAATCACAATGGTGTGACCAACAATAGAAAGAACTGTGCAGCTGTTAAATCACAATGGTGTGAACAGCAATAGACAGAACTGTGCAGCTGTTATATCACAATGGTGTGACCAACAATAGACAGAACTGTGCAGCTGTTATATCACAATGGTGTGACCAACAATAGAAAGAACTGTGCAGCTGTTAAATCACAATGGTGTGACCAACAATAGCAAGAACTGTGCAGCTGTTAAATCACAATGGTGTAACCAACAATAGAGAGAACTGTGCAGGTGTTATATCACAATGGTGTGACCAACAATAGAGAGAACTGTGCAGCTGTTAAATCAGAATGGTGTGACCAACAATAGACAGAACTGTGCAGCTCTTATATCACAATGGTGTGACCAACAATAGAGAGAACTGTGCAGCTATTATATCACAATGGTATGACCAACAATAGAGAGAACTGTGCAGATGTTAAATCACAATGGTGTGACCAACAATAGAGAGAACTGTGCAGCTACTATATCACAATGGTGTGACCAACAATAGAGAGAACTGTGCAGCTACTATATCACAATGGTGTGAGCAACAATTGAGAGAACTGTGCAGCTGTTAAATCACAATGGTGTGACCAACAATAGACAGAACTGTGCAGCTCTTATATCACAATGGTGTGACCAACAATAGAGAGAACTGTGCAGCTATTATATCACAATGGTATGACCAACAATAGAGAGAACTGCGCAGATGTTAAATCACAATGGTGTGACCAACAATAGAGAGAACTGTGCAGCTGTTATATCACAATGATGTGACCAACAATAGAGAGACAATTGCAGCAGTTATATCAAAATGGTGTGACCAACAATAGAAAGAACTGTGCAGCTGTTATATCACAATGCTGTGACCAACAATAGAGAGAACTGTGAAGCTATTAAATCACAATAGTGTGACCAACAATAGAGAGAATTGTACAGCTGTTAGATCACAATGGTGTGGCCAACAATAGAGAGAACTTTGCAGCTGTTAGATCACAATGGTGTGGCCAACAATAGAGAGAACTGTGCAGCTGTTAGATCACAATGGTGTGGCCAACAAAAGAGAGAACTGTGCAGCTGTTATATCAAAATGGTGTGCCAACAATAGAGAGAACTGTGCAGCTGTTAGATCATAATGGTGTGGCCAACAATAGAGAGAACTGTGCAGCTGTTAAATCACAATGGTGTGCCAACAATAGAGAGAAATGTGCAGCTGTTATACCACAGTGGTGTAACCAACAGTAGAGAGAACTGTGAAGCTATTAAATCACAATGGTTTGACCAACAATAGGGAGAACTGTGCAGGGGTTATACCACAGTGGTGTGACCAACAGTAGAGAGAACTGTGAAGCTATTAAATCACAATGGTTTGACCAACAATAGAGAGAACTGTGCAGGGGTTATACCACAGTGGTGTGACCAACAATAGAGAGAACTGTGAAGCTATTAAATCACAATGGTGTGACCAACAATAGAGAGAACTGTGCAGGGGTTATACCACAGTGGTGTGACCAACAATAGAGAGAACTGTGAAGCTATTAAATCACAATGGTGTGACCAACCGTAGAGAGAACTGTGCAGCTGTTAGATCGCAATGGTGTGGCCAACAATAGAGAGAACTGTGTAGCTGTTAGATCACAATGGTGTGGCCAACAATAGAGAGAAATGTGCAGCTGTTATATAAAAATGGTGTGACCAACAGTCGAGAGGACTGTGCAGCTGTTATATCACAATGGTGTGACAAACAATAGACAGAACTGTGCAGCTATTAAATCACAGTGGTGTGACCAACAATAGAGAGAACTGTGAAGCTATTAAATCACAATGGTGTGACCAACAATAGAGAGAACTGTGCAGCTGTTATATCACAATGGTGTGACCAACAATAGAGAGAACTGTGCAGCTATTATATCACAACGGTGTGACCAACAATAGTGAGAACTGTGCAGCTTTTATATCACAACGGTGTGACCAACAATAGAGAGAACTGTGAAGCTGTTATATCACAATGGTGTGACCAACAATAGAGAGAACTGTGAAGCTATTAAGTCACAATGGTGTGATCAACAATAGAGAGAATTGAGCAGCTGTTAGATCATAATGATGTGGCCAACAATAGAGAGAACTGTGCAGCTGTTATATCACAATGGTGTGACCAACAATAGAGAGAACTGTGAAGCTATTAAGTCACAATGGTGTGACCAACAATAGAGAGAACTGTGAAGCTATTAAGTCACAATGGTGTGATCAACAATAGACAGAATTGAGCAGCTGTTAGATCATAATGGTGTGACCAACAATAGAGAGAACTGTGAAGCTGTTATATCACAATGGTGTGACCAACAATAGAGGGAACTGTGAAGCTATTAAGTCACAATGGTGTGATCAACAATAGAGAGAATTGAGCAGCTGTTAGATCATAATGGTGTGGCCAACAATAGAGAGAACTGTGCAGCTGTTATACCACAGTGGTGTGACCAACAATAGAGAGAACTGTGAAGCTATTAAATCACAATGGTGTGACCAACAATAGAGACAACTGTGCAGCTGTTATATCACAACGGTGTGACCAACAATACAGAGAATAGTACAGCTGTTAAATCACAATGGTGTGACTAACAATAGAGAGAAATGTGCAGCTGTTATATAAAAATGGTGTGACCAACAATCGAGAGTACTGTGAAGCTATTAAATCACAATTGTGTGACCAAAAATCGAGAGAACTGTGCAGCTGTTATATCACAATGATGTGACTAACAAAAGAGAGAACTGTGCAGCTATTAAATCACAGTGGTGTGACCAACAATAGAGAGAACTGTGAAGCTATTAAATCACAATGGTTTGACCAACAATAGAGAGAACTGTGCAGCTGTTATATCACAATGGTGTGACCAACAATAGAGAGAACTGTGTAGCTATTATATCACAATGGTGTGACCAACAATAGTGAGAACTGTGCAGCTGTTATATCACAACGGTGTGACCAACAATAGAGAGAACTGTGCAGCTGTTAAATCACAATGGTGTGACCAACAAAAGAGAGAACTGTGAAGCTATTAAGTCACAATGGTGTGATCAACAATAGAGAGAACTGTGCAGCTGTTAGATCACAATGGTGTGGCCAACAATAGACATAACTGTGCAGCTACTATATCATAATGGTGTGGCCAACAATAGAGAGAACTGTGAAGCTATTAAATCACAATGGTGTGACCAACAATAGAGAGAACTGTGCAGCTGTTATATCACAATGGTGTGACCAACAATAGAGAGAACTGTGCAGCTATTATATCACAATGGTGTGACCAACAATAGAGAGAACTGTGAAGCTGTTATATCACAATGGTGTGACCAACAATAGAGAGAACTGTGAAGCTATTAAGTCACAATGGTGTGATCAACAATAGAGAGAATTGAGCAGCTGTTAGATCATAATGATGTGGCCAACAATAGAGAGAACTGTGCAGCTGTTATATCACAAAGGTGTGACCAACAATAGAGAGAACTGTGAAGCTGTTATATCACAATGGTGTGACCAACAATAGAGAGAACTGTGAAGCTATTAAGTCACAATGGTGTGACCAAGAATAGAGAGAACTGTGAAGCTATTAAGTCACAATGGTGTGATCAACAATAGAGAGAACTGTGAAGCTATTAAATCACAATGGTGTGACCAACAATAGAGAGAACTGTGCAGCTGTTATATCACAATGGTGTGACCAACAATAGAGACAACTGTGCAGCTGTTATATCACAACGGTGTGACCAACAATAGAGAGAACTGTGCAGCTGTTAAATCACAATGGTGTGACTAACAATAGAGAGAACTGTGAAGCTGTTATATCACAATGGTGTGACCAACAATAGAGAGAACTGTGAAGCTATTAAGTCACAATAGTGTGACCAACAATAGAGAGAATTGTGCAGCTGTTAGATCACAATGGTGTGGCCAACTGTAGAGAGAACTGTGCAGCTGTTAGATCGCAATGGTGTGGCCAACAATAGAGAGAACTGTGTAGCTGTTAGATCACAATGGTGTGGCCAACAATAGAGAGAAATGTGCAGCTGTTATATAAAAATGGTGTGACCAACAATCGAGAGAACTGTGAAGCTGTTATATCACAATGGTGTGACCAACAATAGAGAGAACTGTGAAGCTATTAAGTCACAATAGTGTGACCAACAATAGAGAGAATTGTGCAGCTGTTAGATCACAATGGTGTGGCCAACCGTAGAGAGAACTGTGCAGCTGTTAGATCGCAATGGTGTGGCCAACAATAGAGAGAACTGTGTAGCTGTTAGATCACAATGGTGTGGCCAACAATAGAGAGAAATGTGCAGCTGTTATATAAAAATGGTGTGACCAACAATCGAGAGAACTGTGAAGCTATTAAATCACAATTGTGTGACCAACAATCGAGAGAACTGTGAAGCTATTAAATCACAATTGTGTGACCAACAATCGAGAGAACTGTGCAGCTGTTATATCACAATGGTGTGACAAACAATAGAGAGAACTGTGCAGCTATTATATCACAACGGTGTGACCAACAATAGTGAGAACTGTGCAGCTGTTATATCACAATGGAGTGACCAACAATAGAGAGAATTGTAAGCTGTTATATCACAACGGTGTGACCAACAATAGAGAGAACTGTGAAGCTGTTATATCACAATGGTGTGACCAACAATAGAGAGAACTGTGAAGCTATTAAGTCACAATGGTGTGATCAACAATAGAGAGAATTGAGCAGCTGTTAGATCATAATGATGTGGCCAACAATAGAGAGAACTGTGCAGCTGTTATATCACAATGGTGTGACCAACAATAGAGAGAACTGTGAAGCTATTAAGTCACAATGGTGTGACCAACAATAGAGAGAACTGTGAAGCTATTAAGTCACAATGGTGTGATCAACAATAGAGAGAATTGAGCAGCTGTTAGATCATAATGGTGTGACCAACAATAGAGAGAACTGTGAAGCTGTTATATCACAATGGTGTGACCAACAATAGAGGGAACTGTGAAGCTATTAAGTCACAATGGTGTGATCAACAATAGAGAGAATTGAGCAGCTGTTAGATCATAATGGTGTGGCCAACAATAGAGAGAACTGTGCAGCTGTTATACCACAGTGGTGTGACCAACAATAGAGAGAACTGTGAAGCTATTAAATCACAATGGTGTGACCAACAATAGAGAGAACTGTGCAGCTGTTATATCACAATGGTGTGACCAACAATAGAGACAACTGTGCAGCTGTTATATCACAACGGTGTGACCAACAATAGAGAGAATAGTGCAGCTGTTAAATCACAATGGTGTGACTAACAATAGAGAGAAATGTGCAGCTGTTATATAAAAACGGTGTGACCAACAATCGAGAGTACTGTGAAGCTATTAAATCACAATTGTGTGACCAACAATCGAGAGAACTGTGCAGCTGTTATATCACAATGATGTGACTAACAAAAGAGAGAACTGTGCAGCTATTAAATCACAGTGGTGTGACCAACAATAGAGAGAACTGTGAAGCTAATAAATCACAATGGTTTGACCAACAATAGAGAGAACTGTGCAGCTGTTATATCACAATGGTGTGACCAACAATAGAGAGAACTGTGCAGCTATTATATCACAATGGTGTGACCAACAATAGTGAGAACTGTGCAGCTGTTATATCACAACGGTTTGACCAACAATAGAGAGAACTGTGCAGCTGTTAAATCACAATGGTGTGACCAACAATAGAGAGAACTGTGAAGCTATTAAGTCACAATGGTGTGATCAACAATAGAGAGAACTGTGCAGCTGTTAGATCACAATGGTGTGGCCAACAATATACATAACTGTGCAGCTACTATATCATAATGGTGTGGCCAACAATAGAGAGAACTGTGAAGCTATTAAATCACAGTGGTGTGACCAACAATAGAGAGAACTGTGAAGCTATTAAATCACAATGGTGTGACCAACAATAGAGAGAACTGTGCAGCTGTTATATCACAATGGTGTGACCAACAATAGAGAGAACTGTGCAGCTATTATATCGCAACGGTGTGACCAACAATAGAGAGAACTGTGAAGCTGTTATATCACAATGGTTTGATCAACAATAGAGAGAATGGTATATCACAATGGTGTGACCAACAATAGAGAGAACTGTGAAGCTATTAAGTCACAATGGTTTGATCAACAATAGAGAGAATTGAGCAGCTGTTAGATCATAATGATGTGGCCAACAATAGAGAGAACTGTGAAGCTGTTATATCACAATGGTGTGACCAACAATAGAGAGAACTGTGAAGCTATTAAGTCACAATGGTGTGACCAAGAATAGAGAGAACTGTGAAGCTATTAAGTCACAATGGTGTGATCAACAATAGAGAGAATTGAGCAGCTGTTAGATCATAATGGTGTGACCAACAATAGAGAGATCTGTGAAGCTGTTATATCACTATGGTGTGACCAACAATAGAGGGAACTGTGAAGCTATTGTTGACATAGGCTCGTATGGAAGCTCTGCAGATGCCCGCATATTCCGTTCATCAAGAATGGGTAAACGACTTTTGAATAATCGACTGGCGGTGCCGGAACCTTCCATCCTCCCTGGCTCCAGCGGCCCACCAATCCCATATGTCATCGTTGCGGATGAGGGGTTTGCCCTGACAAGGCAAGTAATGCGGCGTTTTGCAAGAAGGGGCTTGGATGAGCGTCGCCGCATGTTCAATCTCCGCCTATGCCGAGCTCGAAGATGTGTGGAATGTGCCTTTGGCATTATGTCGAACAGGTGGCGGGTCTTTCTGTCTACAATGCAATTGTCCCCGCAGAATGTGACACGTGTCATACAAGCGTGTGTAGTTCTGCATAACTTCTGCCGCATTCATGATGCTACCTTTGATGCAGAATATATACTAACACATGCAGCCACCAGTGACATTGTCCCGGCTATTCCTCTAGGGAGATCTCTCACATCCGGACTTCGAGTGCGGGATAGTTTGGCGGCATATTTTGAGAGCCCATCAGGAGCCGCACCATGGGGGCTTGATTTCATTTAAAGGGTTGCATATTTTTTAGAGTTTTCAGTCCACAGGTCCCAAGTGGCTAGTGTTTGGTGTTTTAGGTTATGGGCGTGTAGTGTTAGGGACTCGCAATACATGAGGACCCTTGACGTGGGTTGCGAGTTTACATCTGTTGGGGTTTGATCGGGCCATTTGCCATTCCTGAAACTGTTTTCATGAGAATGAATGCAGGTTGGCCAAAAGTTAGGTGACTCAAATCGCGACTGTCCTTAGTGTGGCTATTGTCACATGACAGCACGCCAACTTTCACGTCTCTTGCAAACAATGGCAAACCCCTATAGATGAACTAATACCTCATAGAACGTGTGCACGAATTTGGGGCCAAGCTCAGCAGTGTGTGAGTGTACAGTAAAATACATTTGCGGAAAACATTGTGTGGAGGGATGTGAAAAAAAAACACCACACAATTGCAACTGTCAACAACCTGGTTTTACTGTTTACAATGCACAGCAAAAAAGGGGTGCAAAGGTACACAACAAAAGAAAAAAAACTACACACCAACATGGTGTAAAACGTGCGTGGCCAGACTTTAGAGCCCTTCACTAATGTGCGTTGCTCCGCACAGCACACAGGCACTTTCACAAGTTCTGGTAGTGGTGGCCTGGGGAGGAGTATGCGGGCATTTCAGCACCACTATGCTGGCCATGGAGATGCTGAGGATGTTCCTCTCCAGCATAGTGGTGCTGATGATGGCCCTGGTAACTTGGGCCTGGGAAAGGGGGAGCCATGGGTCGGAAATAAGGGTGAGGCCGTGCGCTAGGGGTGGGTGGGTGGTATGGGGTGGGTAAATTAGACGTGGTGCTAGCCAGGGCAAATCCGCGCCACTGCTCGATCGCAGTGAAGCAGTGGTGCGGATTGTGGGGGGTGTTGAGGAATCGATAAGAGTTATGATGGCCGCGTGTAGGCGTGCCACCCTATCCTCTGGGACCCTCCTCAGCAGGGGAACAATTCTCCGGGCAAAGAAGTCCTGCCCGTCCTCGTCAGCCGCGCACTGAAGGTAGTCCAGTACCCGATTATCCACCTGTGCCCCGGCAGATGGCTGCTGACTGCGTCGGCGTCTTGGTGGTTGTCGCGGGGGGCGGGTCTCAGACGGAGAGAGTACGGCAGGGGCCGACTCTACTGGGGCCGGGTCCTGGGGTGTTGGCTCCGGGGTAACGGGCACCACTCGACTGCTGGAAAGTTGTGGCCCTGACTTGGCCACGTCACTCTCCTCCTCTGTATCGTTCAAATTGTCTGTAGTTCTGTAATTGGAAAACATCATGAGAACCCAATAGTAATCATTGTCATTGCCTAAAAAAACAGGATGGCGAACACGACCTGTGCAAACAAACATTTTACACATGCAATAGCACATTTACTTACGAACGCATCTCCATGATGTCCTTCAGGAACATCATGTTCTTGGTATATATATAGGGCCGCTTTTGTGAAGCCCCATCCCCACTTCTGCCTCTGTCGCCCATCTCACGGTTGAACTAGTCCCTACAGCTCCGCCAGCGGGTTTTTATATCCAGGACTGTAAGAGGAAAAACAAATACATGGTCACACATTGCGGTAACGCACAAACAAATCGGCCCTAAAATACCTGAGGGGCCCTACACAGCAAATGACATGCTACACGGTAATGCGTCAGCAACACACAACGGAAGTTGGGCATTTAGCTAAAGACACAGACAGGGACACACTACTTCAATAGGGATGACATTGCATCGTTTATAAACACATGTACTCACCCATCCTAGTGCGTTCGCGGGTCCTGCTGCTCTCCCATTCGGAGCGAAACTGCGCCTGGGCTATCTGCTCCCAGGCGTCCTCCTTGGCCGTGCGGTCGTGATAGGACTCCGCGCGGGTGTCCCAGATTTCTCTCTTCTCCTGCACCAGGCTGATAAGCCTCTCCACATCCAGCCCACGCGGCATGCCTGCAGTTGTCTGGGTGGAGTTTCCAGTCTGGCCCACTCGCATAGGAAACGCAAGCACTTCCTGGTTTGTGCTTGTTTGGCCCAGTTTTATAAACTCTTTTTCATGGACATAACAAGTGATGCGTGAAAAACGTGCATGCAACGCAGGAGCTTCCGTGTGTCATGCGTGTTTTTCACGCACCCATTGACTTCAATGGGTGCGTGATGCGCGAAAAACGCACGAATATAGGACATGTCGTGAGTTTTACGCAACGCACTCGCGCTGCGCAAAATTCACGCACTGTCCGCACTGCCCCATAGCCTAATATAGGTGCTTACGACATGCGTAAAAAGCACGCGAGTATATTACGCTCATGTAAATGATGCCTTACCGAGGTTTTCACGAACATTGACGTTCCCAACAAGCTCTGCATTATTAGAAATGACCAGATCCAACAGAGCTTCAC
The DNA here is from genome assembly GCF_050947455.1 of Rhinoderma darwinii. NCBI lineage: Eukaryota > Metazoa > Chordata > Amphibia > Anura > Rhinodermatidae > Rhinoderma > Rhinoderma darwinii. The sequence goes on along the minus strand of NC_134691.1, from coordinate 149,404,901 downwards.
CTCTAGTCGGGTCTTCCACAAACTGTCCCATAACATTTTCCTGCAACAGGTTGAGGAAATGTCTCCCCTTTGCAGTTGAAGCCGAACCATGACACCAATTAATATCCCGGTAATTAAAATCTCCCATTATCACTACTGTACCCGCCTGCACAGCCCGCTCCATCTGTTTATATAGCTGACATTCCATCTCCTCAATTATATTGGGGGTCTATATATTACACCAAAAGTAATTTTTTCAGTGTTTACCTCCTTTTTTAATTCCACCCACAAGGTTTCAACCTCCTCACAATCTTCACCCTCTAATGTCTCATTCGCACTCACCTTCATATCACTTCACACATACAGACATACACCACCGCCTTTCCTATTTGCCCTGTCTTTCTGAAACAGTGTAAAACCCTGTCGATTTACAGCCCAATCATGTCAAGAGTCCAGCCACAATGGTGTGACCAACAATAGACAGAACTGTGCAGCTGTTAAATCACAATGGTGTGGCCAACAATAAAGAGAACTGTGCAGCTGTTATATCACAATGGTGTGACCAACAATAGAGAGAATTGTGCAGCTGTTATATCACAATGGTGTGACCAACAATAGAGAGAACCGTGCAGCTGTTATATCACAATGGTGTGACCAACAATAGAGAGAACCGTGCAGCTGTTATATCACAATACTGTGACCAACAACAGACAGAACTGTGCAGCAGCTGTTATATCACAATGGTGTGACCAACAATAGAGAGAACCGTGCAGCTGTTATATCACAATGGTGTGAACAACAATAGAGAGAACGGTGCAGCTGTTATATCACAATGGTGTGACCAACAATAGAGAGAACTGTGCAGCTGTTATATCAAAATGGTGTGACCAACAATAGACAGAACTGTGCAGCTCTTATATCACAATGGTGTGACCAACAATAGAGAGAACTGTGCAGCTGTTATATCAAAATGGTGTGAACAATAATAGAGAGAACTGTGCAGCTGTTATATCACAATGGTGTGACCAACAATAGAGAGAACTGTGCAGCTGTTATACTACAATGGTGTGACAAACAATAGAGAGAATTACGCAGCTGTTAATTCACAATGGTGTGACCAACAATAGAGAGAATTACGCAGCTGTTAAATCACAGCTGCACAGCCTGCTCCACACAGATCTATATGGCAGTATTATTTAGACAGAGATTATTTTGCCCTTGAATTACAGTATTGTATGGGCATTACATGGCATTTCTATGAGGGCAATATATGGCAGTAGTATTTTTTGGATACTTTATGGAGGTATATTTTAGGCATTATATGGCAGTATTATTCTCTAATACCGTTATGCTATGCCCTATAAAAAATACGTAAAGAACTTAAGGCCAATTATCAACGTTGAGGTGTTTGTTGTACAGCAAAGAACTGTAGCATACTTCCTTGTATTCTGAGGGAGTTCAGTTTCGATATAATCAGCTCAACCTCCGTCTACTAGAATATATCTCGGCCCGCAACTACCTTTTCTTTGCTGGACAATATTACCACCAGCTCATGGTTGCTGCGATGGGGAGTCATTATGCCATCTGGTCTTCTCAGAACATTATGAGGAATGGCATCAACCCATTCGATTGAGCACTTTAAAGATGACATCTTTGTGTTGTGGCAGGGGACGGAAGATGGGTTTATTACTTTTGTTGGAGCCCTTAACAGCACACAAAAAAACGTCTATTAAGGACATTAGTGTGGGATAAAACTTGGATTGCACATCTACAAATTTGTATTGGAAGCCGACATACAGTCGATAAGAAGACAATAGCCTCTTAAGGTGTGGCAGTTTTTACCCATATCCCCTTCGTAAAGAAATTAATTAGTATAACTTTTCATTATATAATGAATAAACCTTATGTTCATAAGCCTGAACAATCCCATTAGGAGAGAAGGATTGGTCTCAATATCACAAGATCTTAGGTAAGAACTTTTTGTCCACACCACAGAGGTCATAAAGACCTGATAATTTACAAATGTGTCTACTAAGAGTATAAATTCACTTAAATAACTAAAGGAAATGAACAAAGATTTAACAAAATCAGAGTGTTGAGTTTTCTAAATTTCAGCAGCAATTAAATCAATTTATCTTCACTGTGTTTTCAGACTGGGTATAATATTAGCAGTTCTGAATGGTTTTATCTAAAACAGAGAATGTATTAAAGCATCTATTACATATTTTATAAAGCTGCTGCAGTTGTTTTATTAAATAGTCATGTAAAAATGAAGCCCATGGTTTGATGACATTTTTTTTTCTAAAGCACAGTTTTCATGTGTTTAATATAATGAAATTAATCTTTTCATGGGGCGTCAGAATGACACCGATCTAGCCTCAATAACTAAAGATATTATAAATATTTCAAACATTTTAGAATATTAAGAACATGCTGAGCTATTACTCTAATTATGCAATGGAAACATACTCCATTTCTAAACAGCACTGTTGTCTTCCCCCCTTTCAGTAAAATACATAGGTAGCAATAACGTTAAATTATACCAATGTAAAGGGAAATGTAAAATATATCTCAATTACATATTTAGTTTAAAGTAGCACTCCGCCTTGTTTACTCCTTTTACGAAACAATTAGAGTAAGAGCACAGCAACAACACTACAAATCGGTGTGGTTTGTAATGCTCGTTTATGGCAGCGCAGTTTTTGAAGGTAACACTATTTGCAAAAAACACACGGACAATCTCCCTTAGGCCGTCCTTTTGGCATCATCAGCAGAAGAACGGCGCTGTGCTTGCTTTCGTCATTCCCACTATACAGGTTCAACTTTATTTCAATCTTGTAAAGGACCTGAATTTGGATTGGAGGAGAGATGAACAGGTTTCCCAAGCAACAACCCATGCCATGTTGTGAAGCTGTTGTTCCAAATAGGTTAACTGGACCTGCAGCCTAGGTGCTAGGAGTTAAGATTCGGTGTCTGTCAATCTGCATTAAACATGCGGTTTCTAGGCACTCTTTGTGAGTAAAAGTAGCTATGCTGTGTCTGCGGGACCAAGAAGAATTATTACAGGGGTTTCCCAGGACTATAATATTAGCGGCCTATCCTTAGAATAGGCCATCAATATCAGATCGATGCATTGTTTACACAGTGCCGTGCATTTTGTAGTGGCTGTGCCTGGCATTGCAGCATAGTTCAGTTCATTTGAATAGTACTGAGCTGTAGTGAGCTGCAGTACTAGGCATAGCCACTACCAAATATACTGTGCTGTGCCATGTGAAATTTGACATGTACAAAACTTTAGGCACCATTTAAGTTAGGCATTTAAGTTCACATCTGCGTTGGGCGCTCCATTGGGGCTTCCGTCGCAGATCTGGTCAATAATGGAGGAAGAAATAGTGCATTATGCTGCGCTATTTTTTCAGGTAACACGACGAACACCCTGGGGCAAACCCAACGGAACCCATAAAAGTCAATGGTCAGGCGCCGTTCGTGTGTACTGTTTGGGCACTACCGTTTTTTTTTTTCTGTTCCTATGTCGAAATGGAAAAAAGGAACGCAGATGTGAACCCAGCCTTAGTCCAATATATTACTTATTCCTTATTCTTATTCATAATGAACTTCTTTTTATGACAAACCTTTTTTACTATCTGTAAAAGTCATAAAGGTAAGTTAGGTGGGGTCTGACCTCTATAAACCCCTCTGTTGCCAAGAATAAGGGGTCCCAAATGCCTGTTCTTGGGCAAGAAGCAGTCGTTAATCCAAGTCATGACTAGAAACTTCCAAAATGTAAAGGATTGTTCCCATCCTATAAAGTGATGGCATATCCCTAGAAATCATTCGTCGCAGCACTGCGGCCCATCCATTCTTAGGATCGGTGGGGGTCCCAGACGTTAAACCTCCACTGATCATAAAGTGATGGTATATCCCAGGGTTATGCCACCACTTTATAAGATGGGAATACCCCTATAAAGGCCATGTACACCTTTGAAAACATATATATATATATATATATAACAAAAAGACAAGAGCATGGAAGCAGCACTCACACTGTATCAGTGTGATTGGTGCAACTTTGTAATTACATTTTATTAAAAAATGATTTTTACTTTTTGAGATACAGCAGCGTTGTATCCTGTATACTGAGCAGCTGTATCTTGAGCTGAAATCCGTCAGGTTAGCGGCACTAACGTGTTCAGTTACAGCTGGTCCTGTGTGTCTCTAACATGCAGAATCCACCTGTTATCCATCACCTCTAATTTATGAACTTAGATGTGATCGATGACAGCTTGGCCTGACAGATACAGGTTTCAGTGCACAATACAGCTGCTCTGTGTACAGAATAAAAAGCAGCTGTATCTCAAAAAGTAAAAATTATTTTTCATATAAAGTAATTAGAAAGTGGCACCAAACACACTGATACACATTTTTATTTAAAAAAAAAAGATGTTTTCAAAGGTGTCCATAGCCAAATTGTAACCATTCAAACAATTGTGCTTACACTCAACAGCCATAAATTCCTCTAAGCAACTGACTGAGGATCCAAATATAAAGAAAACTGCCTCTCACAAATAAGAAGATTATAAAAAAAGATATCTAAACGCTTTCTGCTCGTAATTTCTTTGATCCAAAATTTTATTATGAGGAGGGCAACTATTGAAATCAAGACAAGATTTGGAAGACCAAGACCATGATCAATATCTCACCTTTAACTTTTTATCACTTCGAATGTTAGGGATCTGCCAGGTACTACGTCTAGGTATACTCCTGGGATTAATCAATCCACACCTGAGGCCAGACCTGTTCGACTGACACCATCTCCCACCAACCAGGGTGGCAGGCTCAGGAGTGGGAGAGCCTATCGCGGCCTGGTCAGTCGGAGTTAGCTCCGCCCCATGCCCTTTATTACCTGCCGTGTTCTCCTCCTCAGTGCTTGTAATTCTTCTGGATTCCTGGCCCCACTGCTGCTTGCTCCAGCCTGCTTCTGCCGTGCTTCTGCCTTGCTGCAGTTCCGCTTAACCTGCTTTGCCTCTGGCTTGCTTCCTCCTCCGTGCTCACTTGGGTATACTCCACTTCATCCTGGTCCGGACTACTCATTCACCGCTCCGTTTCCTCGCGGCGTTCCGTGGGCTACTGCCCCTTCCCTTGCGTGTTCCCTGTTTGTTCTCCCATGCACTTAGACAGCGTAGGGACCGCCGCCCAGTTGTACCCCGTCGCCTAGGGCGGGTCGTTGCAAGTAGGCAGGGACAGGGCGGTGGGTAGATTAGGGCTCACTTTCCCTTCACCTCCTTCCTGCCATTACATAGCCCATACCTAGTCTACCATTTCTCCTACGCTGACGCTATCATGGACCCCCTTGAGACCCTGGCCCAGCAGATGCAGGGCCTCTCCCTACAGGTCCAGGCCCTGGCCCAGAGGGTCAACCAGGGTGACGCTGCCTTAGTAGTTCCCCTCACCTCACCGCTAGAACCCGACCTCAAGTAACCTGACCGGTTCTCAGGGGACCGTAAGACGTTTCTCTCCTACCGGGAGAGTTGCAGACTGTATTTCCGCCTAAAACCCCACTCCTCAGGTTCCGAGAACCAGCGGGTGGGTATCATCATATCCCGACTCCAGGAAGGGCCCCAAGAGTGGGCCTTCTCCTTGGCTCCTGACGCCCCTGAACTTTCCTCTGTTGATCGTTTTTTCTCTGCCCTCGGACTCATTTACGACGAGACTGACAGGACTGCTTTAGCCGAGAGTCAGCTGGTGACCTTACGTCAGGGTAGGAGACCGATGGAGGAATACTGTTCTGATTTTAGAAAGTGGTGCGTAGCTTCTCGGTGGAACGATCCGGCCCTAAGGTGCCAGTTTAGGTTAGGATTATCTGACGCCCTGAAGGATCTGCTGGTTAGCTACCCCTCTTCTGACTCCCTTGACCAGGTTATGGCCCTAGCAGTACGACTTGACCGACGTCTCAGGGAACGTCAGCTTGAATGCTTCAATGTGCTCCCCTCTGACTTTTCTGCGATCCCCCCCGAGGTCCCGTCTCCTCGCCCCTCCACGGAGGACTCGGAGGTACCTATGCAACTCGGGGCCTCCATGTCCCCTCGACAACGTAGGGAGTTTCGCAGAATGAATGGTCTCTGCTTCTACTGTGGGGACGACAAGCATCTTCTGAACCCCTGTCCCAGGCGCAAGAATAAAAAGCCGGAAAACTTCCGCGCCTAAGTGATCATCGGGGAGGTCACTTGGGCGCACAGGTATTTCCCGTTAATGTGAAACGCAATAAAATTTTGCTTCCCTTTCAGGTCTCGTTTGCTGGCCGGTCTGCCACGGGCAGTGCTTTCGTGGATTCTGGCTCATCTGCTAATATCATGTCTGTGGAATTTGCTACGTCTCTAAAGATGCCATTTATTGATTTACCGTATCCTATCCCTGTAGTAGGTATCGACTCAACTCCCCTTGCTAATGGTTATTTTACTCAGCATACTCCTGTTTTTGAACTCCTGGTTGGCTCCATGCATTTGGAGCAGTGCTCTGTACTGGTGATGCAGGGATTATCGTCTGATCTGGTATTAGGTCTTCCCTGGTTGCAGTTGCATAATCCCACGTTTGATTGGAATACTGGGGATCTCACCAAATGGGGTAGTGAATGTCTTATGTCATGTCTTTCTGTTAACTCTATTTCTCCCCGGGAGGAGGTAAACACGCTTCCTGAGTTTGTTCAGGACTTCGCCGATGTGTTTTCTAAGGAGGCCTCCGAGGTGTTGCCCCCCCATAGAGATTACGATTGCGCCATCGATTTGGTGCCTGGTGCCAAGCTTCCTAAGGGTAGGATATTTAATCTTTCATGTCCTGAACGTGAAGCTATGAGGGTGTATATCCAAGAATGCTTGGCCAAGGGTTTCATTCGCCCCTCGACTTCTCCTGTAGGTGCTGGCTTCTTCTTCGTGGGGAAGAAGGATGGTGGTCTTAGGCCGTGCATTGATTATCGTAACCTGAATAAGGTCACCGTAAGGAACCAGTACCCACTTCCTTTGATTCCGGATCTTTTTAATCAGGTTCAGGGAGCCCAATGGTTTTCTAAATTCGATCTACGGGGGGCATATAACCTTATCCGCATCAAAGAGGGGGATGAGTGGAAAACTGCGTTCAACACACCCGAGGTTCATTTCGAATACCTGGTCATGCCCTTTGGGTTGTGTAATGCCCCTGCTGTCTTCCAGAATTTTATTAATGAAATCCTGAGAGATTACCTGGGTAATTTTCTTGTTGTGTACCTTGATGACATACTAGTGTTTTCCAAGGACTGGTCCTCCCACGTGGAGCATGTCAGGAAGGTGCTCCAGGTCCTTCGGGAGAATAATCTGTTTGCTAAGACTGAAAAATGTGTCTTTGGGGTACAGGAGATACCATTTTTAGGGCAAATCCTCACTCCTCATGAATTCCGCATGGACCCTGCCAAGGTTCAGGCTGTGGCGGAATGGTCCAACCTGCCTCCCTTAAGGCGTTACAGTGTTTTTTAGGGTTCGCCAACTATTACAGGAGATTTATTGCCAACTTCTCGGTCGTCGCTAAGCCTCTTACGGACCTTACTCGCAAGGGTGCTGATGTCCTCCATTGGCCCCCTGAGGCCGTCCAGGCCTTTGAGACCCTCAAGAAGTGCTTTATCTCGGCCCCCATGCTGATTCAGCCCAACCAAGAGGAGCCATTTATTGTGGAGGTTGACGCATCCGAGGTGGGAGTGGGGGCCGTCTTGTCCCAGGGCACCAGCTCCCTCACCCATCTCCGCCCCTGTGCTTACTTCTCTAGGAAGTAACTATGATATTGGCAACCGCGAACTTCTAGCCATTAAATGGGCTTTTGAAGAGTGGCGGCACTTCCTGGAGGGGGCCAGACACCAGGTAACGGTCCTTACGGATCACAAGAATCTGGTTTTCCTAGAATCGGCCCGGAGGCTTAATCCTAGACAAGCTCGGTGGGCACTATTCTTTACCAGATTTAATTTCTTGGTTACCTATAGGGCTGGGTCCAAGAATATTAAGGCTGATGCCCTGTCACGTAGTTTCATGGCCAATCCTCCTTCTGAGAAGGATCCTGCTTGTATTTTACCCCCTGGTATAATCGTTTCTGCCACGGATTCTGATTTAGCTTCTGATATCGCGGCTGATCAGGGTGCAGCTCCCGGGAACGTCCCTGGGGACAAACTGTTTGTTCCCCTGCAATACCGGCTAAGGGTACTCAGGGAAAACCATGACTCCGCTCTATCTGGTCATCCTGGCATCTTGGGCACCAAACACCTCATTACCAGAAACTATTGGTGGCCTGGGTTGCCTAAAGACGTTAGGGCTTACGTCGCCGCTTGTGAGGTTTGCGCTAGGTCCAAAACCCCTAGGTCCCGACCTGCGGGCCTACTACGTTCCTTGCCCATTCCCCAGAGACTTTGGACCCATATCTCCATGGATTTTATCACTGATTTGCCTCCATCTCAGGGCAAGTCGGTGGTGTGGGTGGTAGTAGACCGCTTCAGCAAGATGTGCCACTTTGTGCCCCTTAAGAAGCTACCTAACGCCAAGACGTTAGCTTCTTTGTTTGTGAAACACATCCTGCGTCTCCATGGGGCCCCAGTCAATATAGTTTCTGACAGGGGGGTACAATTTGTTTCCTTATTTTGGAGAGCTTTTTGTAAAAAGTTGGAGATTGATCTGTCCTTCTCCTCCACCTTCCATCCCGAAACTAATGGCCAAACGGAAAGGACTAACCAATCCCTGGAACAATATTTAAGGTGTTTCATCTCTGACTGTCAATTCGATTGGGTCACATTCCTTCCCCTTGCTGAATTTTCCCTGAATAACCGGGTCAGTAACTCGTCAGGGGTCTCCCCGTTTTTCTGTAATTTCGGGTTTAACCCAAGGTTCTCCTCCATTTCCCCTGGTTGTTCCAATAATCCTGAGGTAGAGGATGTTCATCGGGAACTGTGCACTGTCTGGGCCCAGGTTCAGAAGAACCTAGAGGCGTCCCAGAGCGCACAAAAGATTCAGGCGGATAGTAGACGTTCTGCTAACCCCCGGTTTGTCGTCGGGGATTTGGTCTGGTTGTCGTCCAGGAACTTGCGCCTTAAGGTCCCGTCCAGGAAGTTTGCTCCCCGATTTATTGGACCTTATAAGATCATTGAAGTCCTCAACCCTGTATCCTTCCGTCTGGAGCTGCCCCCATCCTTTCGCATACATGACGTCTTCCATGCCTCCCTCCTTAAACGCTGCTCCCCGTCCTGGTCCCCCTCGAGGAAACCTCCTGTTCCCGTTCTCACCACTGAGGGGGTGGAATTCGAGGTGGCCAAGATTATGGACAGTAGGATGGTCCAGGGCTCCCTCCAGTACCTGGTCCATTGGAGAGGATACGGGCCGGAGGAGAGGACTTGGGTACCTGCCCGTGATGTTCACGCTGGGGTATTGATCAGGAGGTTCCACCTTCTCTTCCCTACTAAACCGGGACCTCTTAGTAAGGGTCCGGTGGCCCCTCATAAAAGGGGGAGTACTGTTAGGGATCTGCCAGGTACTACGTCTAGGTATACTCCTGGGATTAATCAATCCACACCTGAGGCCAGACCTGTTCGACTGACACCATCTCCCACCAACCAGGGTGGCAGGCTCAGGAGTGGGAGAGCCTATCGCGGCCTGGTCAGTCGGAGTTAGCTCCGCCCCTTGCCCTTTATTACCTGCCGTGTTCTCCTCCTCAGTGCTTGTAATTCTTCTGGATTCCTGGCCCCACTGCTGCTTGCTCCAGCCTGCTTCTGCCGTGCTTCTGCCTTGCTGCAGTTCCGCTTAACCTGCTTTGCCTCTGGCTTGCTTCCTCCTCCGTGCTCACTTGGGTATACTCCACTTCATCCTGGTCCGGACTACTCATTCACCGCTCCGTTTCCTCGTGGCGTTCCGTGGGCTACTGCCCCTTCCCTTGCGTGTTCCCTGTTTGTTCTCCCGTGCACTTAGACAGCGTAGGGACCGCCGCCCAGTTGTACGCCGTCGCCTAGGGCGGGTCGTTGCAAGTTGGCAGGGACAGGGCGGTGGGTAGATTAGGGCTCACTTACCCTTCACCTCCTTCCTGCCATTACATCGAAAATTAACAGAATATGTAATTTGACAAGGGTTGCCCAAACTTTTGCATAAGACTATAAGTAAGGGCCTGTTCACATCAGCGTCGGGCTTCCGTTCATCGGTTCCATTCAACCTTTCCGTCGGAGGAACCGATGAACGGAAAGCCAAACAGAAGCCATACATTCTGTTTGCATTACCAATGATTTCAATGGTAATTATTCCATTGCAGTTGGTTTCCGTTTGTTTCCGTTACATAAAGTTTCCGATTTTTCACGGAAACAATAGCGTAGTCGACTACGCTATTGTTTCTGGAAAAAAACTTGAAACTTTAGACACCCTTACTAGCGCACTGTGATGTCAATTGAAGTGAATAGAAACACTAAAAGGAGGATTTTGCATTGCTAGATTCCTGAAATCCAAGCCCTTGAGTACAGAGGTGTGACTGGGAATGACATATACAAGATTAAACGACAAGAAGTGAGAAGCTCTTTTTATCATATATTGCTGATATTGTAAATATAGATGAATATTACAAATTTTGTGCTTGCAGTAGAAACAACCTCATACAGATGGATGGAACAAATTTTCAGTCGCAACGTATGCGGGGGCCTTACTCTGAATTTTGCTCTTTGATCCATAGAGACACCTTTCATGGCTGTTTCACTGTCACTATTAAACAAAGATTGATCAATGTAATCACCCATTTTTATTATTTTATTAATGCAAAAAGATGAAGCAACACCTAGTGGGCGTAAATATTAAATATTTTTATTATTTTAAATTGCACAAGCATCTGTCTGACACATAGGATAGGTTGTTATTAGCTTTTCATGACATATAGGTTAAACGGATACTATTATAGTCTATGGTGACTGATGACACTGTTAGGACATGTTCAGACGTGACGGAATTTGCAGCAACATTTTCATATTTGACAGGTAATTCAGACGTTGTGGATACCACAGCGGACTTGCTGCAGATTTCAGCCTTTGCAATGCAAATGCTGAAATCCGCAGTGAAATTCCGCTTCTTCTCCGCAACATAATGAGCACGCTGCGGAGGGAAAATTCTGCACCGCAGCCTAAATTCTGCACAGTTATTTTCCGCAACGTCTGAACTAAGTTTCCTAAAAATGTATAGAAACAAATAAAAAATGGCTGCTGCAGAATTCCACTGTGAACTGTCCGCAGCGGAATTCAACAGCAATTCCGCCACGTCTGAATGTGCCCCTAGGGCTTGTTTTTAATGTATATCTCTGGGGCTTTCCTGGCGTATATGTCGGAATCTTTTCCCAGCGCATACGACAAACATAGTGAAATAAACATGATGTGACGGGTCTGCTATTTTTACCATACTGAGGAGGGTACTCATAAACTTAGGGCATGCCTGTAATGATGGGGGTGGGGAGACAGACAAGTGAGCCCTAATCTACCCACCACTCAGTCCCTGCCTACTTGCAACGACCCGCCCTAGGCGACGGGGTACAACTGGGCGACGGTCCCTACGCTCAATAAGTGCACGACAGACAAACAGACAAGGGTACACAGAGCTAGGGGGAGAAAGGGCAGTTGCCCACGGCAACACCGTGAGCAACAAGAGAAGTGAACAAGCCGAGTCAAACCAGGAGAGTACGAGGTGCCAAACGCAGAGGAGAAGAGTAGTAAACAAGCCGAGTCAAACCAGGAGTGTACGAGGTAACAAACGCAGAGCAGGAGAGTAGTCAGCAAGCCGGGGTCAATAAGAAGCAAGGACAATGGTACAAGAAGCTGCAGCAGGGCCAGGAAACCAAACGAGAAGAATCACAAGCAAAGGAGGGACAGGAAAGGCAGGTATAAATAGACAGAGGGCGGGAGCTAGCTCCGTCTGGCCAGGCTGTGATAGGTTCTCCCACTCCTAAGCCTGCCACCCTGAGTGGTGGAAGATGGAGTCAGTCTCACAGACATAGAAGCAGGTGCAGACTGATTATCTATGGGCATTAACCCCGAAGCTGTGCCTGGCAGATCCTTTACAATGCCCAGACATGGCGGAATTCTTCCGCTACTGTCCGCATCAATGCCGCACAGAATCTGCGTTGCAGATTCTGTTGCGGCTCTGCCCAAAATGGGCATTAAATTGATGCGGACTAGCCACTGCGTATTGAGGTGAAGTACTTCCCTTCTCTCTATCAGTGCAGGACAGAGAGAAGGGACAGCACTTTCCCTAGTGAAAGTAAAAGAATTTTATACTTACCCGGCCGTTGTCTTGGTGACGCGTCCCTCTCTCGCCATCCAGCCCGACCTCCCTGGATGACGCGGCAGTCCATGTGACCGCTGCAGCCTGTGATTGGCTGCAGCCGTCACTTAGACTGAAACGTCATCCTGGGAAACCGGACTGGAGGTAGAAGCAGGGAGTTCTCAGTAAGTAAGTAAGAACTTCTATTTTTTTTACAGGTTGATGTATATTGTGATCGGTAGTCACTGTCCAGGGTGCAGAAACCGTTACTCCCGATCGCTTAAAGGGAATGTGTTGCCAGCAAAACATGTATTTTTTTTTTAGTTAAACAATTAGTGTGTAGGTGATTAAACATTGTTCTAATTTTTTTTATTTTTTTCACGAAATATTATAAATTGGATTCAATTTATAATATTTCCCAGCACTGGTCACTAGATGGAGCAATTCCCAAAATTGCAGCATTGCATGTGGTAAAGCAACCACATTGCTTTATGCTGCAAAATTGGGAAAAAATCCCTCGCTCTAGTGAGCTCTCAGAATCCCCCCCTCCTTTATCCTGGCTAGTGCCGGGAGAAATGAGGGGTTTGAACGGTCTAACCTCCTACACTGTGTGTCGCAATTTTTTGAGCTAACACACAGTGTAGAAGGTTTACATACACTAGTAAACACACACTGAAACACGAACATACATAGAAATCACTTACCTGCTCCAGTCGCCGCCGCTCCCTCCGGTCCGTCCGCTCAGTCTGCTGCCGCTGCTCCATGTGCACAAGTCCGGAAGCCGCGACCGGAAGTAGTACTCTTACTGTCCGGCCGCGACTTCCGGTCCACAGGAAAATGGCGCCGAACGACGCGCATTTCAAATTGGACTGTGTGGTAGCGGCGCATGCGCCGTTCCCACACACACGGCATACACCATAGTGGATGGAACGGGCCCCGTTCACATTCCCTATGGGACTGGAGCTGCCGTATTCCATGTCTGTATGTGTCGTTAATCGACACATACAGAAATGGAAAAAAAAATGGCAGCCCCCATAGGGAAGAAAAAGTGTAAAAATAGAAAAAAGTAACACACAAACACACAAATAAATATAAACGTTTTTCATAAAACCCTAACATAAAACTGATATAAAAAAATTAATTTTGGTGACACTGTTCCTTTAACTCTTTCAGCACCCTGGACAGTGACTATTTACTGACGTCGCCTAGCAACGCTCCCGTAATTACGGGTGCACACACGTAGTCACCCGTAATTATGGGTGCACACACGTAGTCACCCGTAATTATGCGTGCACACACGTAGTCACCCGTAATTACGGGAGCCCCATTGACTTCCTCAGTCTGGCTGTAGACCTAGAAATACATAGGTCCAGCCAGAATGAAGAAATGTCATGTTAGTAAAACCAATACGCTCCGCAGCACACATAACATCTACATAACATCTGCGGACTTCATTGCGGAATTTTGACTCTCCATTGAAGTCAATGGAGAAATTCCGCAATGAGTCTGCAACAAGTCCGCTACACGTCCGCAACAACCATTGTATGCTGCGGACACCAAATTCTGCTCCGCAGCCTATGTTCCGCAGCGGAATTGTCCGCAACGTGTAAACGAACCCAACCACAAAGCTGTGGAAGGCAATGGAGAAACGTGTACGCTGCGGATTTCAGCTGCGGACTGTCCGCAGCGGAATTCCAGAGCAATTCCGCTATGTGTGGTCATGCCCTTAGGGGATTTGCTGCAGACTCTTGACAGCGTATCCGCAGCGTTTCCACAGAATTTCCATTGCGCTTCCGCATCAAAATCCACATTTGAAAATCAACATCATGCTCCTATTTCCGTGCAGAAAACGCTCAGCAGGATGTGGATGAGATTTTTTAATACCGAAAAATCAACAACAAATTTAGGGGGTCTAAATGCGAGGGTCTTAGCATACATTTTGATCAAATTATGTCAGCCCTCCCGCCATGACAATACAACCTCATTTAGATGGGTCTCTAAGTTAAACATTATGCCCGTACAACAGGAGACTTACCTCCGTCACTTGGACCTATGCCTACAAGTTGTTCTTGGGCACTCCTCCCACATGTCTAAGGCTGTTTTTAATTAGAATAGAATAAAGCTTGTTCCTACCTTTCCTGAGTACACTTTGTAAACCTAGGCCCAAGAAAGAGAGAGAGAGAGAGAGGTTAGTCTTCTGTTGTACAGGTATAATGTTAGATCCGAGAGCCATCTGAATGAGGTTGTCTTGTTGCGGCAGTTAGGCCTACACAATTTGATCAAAGAACCTCACATTATAAGTAGAGTAAATATAGCAGTAAGGGTATGTTCACACGGCTTATTTTCGGCCGAAAATTCGGAAGCAGAACGCCTCCAAACATCTGCCCATAGATTTCAATGTGAAAAACGGCGTTCTGTTCCGACGGGGCGTTTTTTTAAGTGGCTGTTTTTAAAAATTACCTCGTAAAAAACGCCCGAGAAAAAGATGTGCATGTCACTTCTTCAGCTGTTTTTGGAGCCGTTTTTCATTGACTCTAGGGAAAATCAGCTCCAAAAACAGCCGTAAAAAATGCAGCGAAGAAACGCTAGTTAATTAAAAAAACGTCTGAAAATCAGGAGCTGTTTACCCTTGAAAACTGCTCCGTATTTTCAGCAGTTTTTTGTTAAGCGTGTGAACATACCCTAATTCAATTTAGAGAATCAGCATTGAGAGCACTACCATTTCCCCAAACTTAATTACAATATTTATCAGTTGCTACTAGTATCTTTTTGCAGACTAATTGAGTCTAAATTTAAAATTGTTATACTTTACAATAAAAATCCCAGATTATATTAGGGTGCGTTCACACATTTTGCTGGATTTGACAATTTTTCCCGTAAATCTCTGCTCATGACTGTACAGTCAACGGATCCAATTCCTTTCAATGGAACTTAAACTGATGCCAAAGTGCAAAAACGTTGATTAATCTTTAGCAGTTCAGTCATAATAATTTATTTATTTTTTAATCGACGATGGGTGAAGGGTTGAATAAAATTGATGGATAAGTTGCCAACTACTTTTCAATCAGTGTGAACTGAGTTTGATGAAAAGCAAAAGAAAAGTTTGAGTCTATTTACACTGCAAGTTTAGTATAGTGAAGTCTGATGAGCTTTTCTTTTCTGTCAACAAAAAGGGAAACCTGACAAGCCCATTTTAAAGAGGCTCTGTCACCAGATTTTGCAACCCCTATCTGCTATTGCAGCTTATCGGCGCTGCAATGTAGATTACAGTAACGTTTTTATTTTTAAAAAAACTAGCATTTTTGGCCAAGTTATGACCATTTTTGTATTTATGCAAATGAGGCTTGCAAAAGTCCAAGTGGGCGTGTTTAAAGTAAAAGTCCAAGTGGGCGTGTATTATGTGCGTACATCGGGGCGTTTTTACTACTTTTACTAGCTGGGCGTTCTGACGAGAAGTATCATCCACTTCTCTTCAGAACGCCCAGCTTCTGGCAGTGCAGACACAGCCGTGTTCTCGAGAGATCACGCTGTGTCGTCACTCACAGGTCCTGCATCGTGTCGGACGAGCGAGGACACATCGGCACCAGAGGCTACAGTTGATTCTGCAGCAGCATTGGCGTTTGCAGGTAAGTAGCTACATCGACTTACCTGCAAACGCTGATGCTGCTGCAGAATCAACTGTAGCCTCTGGTGCCGATGTGGCCGACACGATGCAGGACCTGGGGCAGGAAGTGAGTGACGTCACAGCGTGATCTCTCGAGAACACGGCTGTGTCTGCACTGCCAGAAGCTGGGCGTTCTGAAGAGAAGTGGATGATACTTCTCGTCAGAACGCCCAGCTAGTAAAAGTAGTAAAAACGCCCCGATGTGCGCACATAATACACGCCCACTTGGACTTTTACTTTAAACACGCCCACTTGGACTTTTGCAAGCCTCATTTGCATAAATACAAAAATGGTCATAACTTGGCCAAAAATGCTCGTTTTTTAAAAATAAAAACGTTACTGTAATCTACATTGCAGCGCCGATCTGCTGCAATAGCAGATAGGGGTTGCAAAATCTGGTGACAGAGCCTCTTTAAGTCGAAGGAATCTGTCATGATCTGTTACTAGGTTTGTATGAATTGGGACTAATTGTGTTGGTAGTGGCATGCTGGGATTTGCATGAAAACACAGAAATACTGCACTCTGATTCTATTATATACTGAGCTGGAATTCTGCAGACCATAGTGTACATAACTTGTAGTCCTGTAAGGTGCTACATGAGGGGTATACCATTCTAGGGTATATATACCACAATAAATAAGTTATTTATTTCGACTGGACATTGAAATCTTGTTAACATTATCTTTAGAGAGTCTTTCTAGAAACAAGACTCAAACATCATTGTCACGATCTGGGGGTATGTGGACCCACTAGGCCGCTCTCCCATAGCGGAGAGGCAGCTGGCCAAGTCACAGTCTATGCAAAAGTCTATACATGTTCGTAGCACAAGGGTACCTGAGATAGACCAGATGGTGGCAGTGGCTCTGGCACAGATGGGGCTAGATGTTGCCGGTAGTAATTAATTACACATGCGTGCGCTGGCCCATAAAGGCCAGGGACCAGCGTGCGCGCACCCCCAACCCCCCCGCGACCATTGCAGGACAGAGCGGCGGGATGCGCTGATGTCTCTGGAGAAGGAGACGTCGGCCATAGAGAGGAGGTCTGCGGTCCGCAGGTAAGGGAAGGCTGCGGTCCGTGACTGCGGCCATTACAATCATAGTTATATTATTGGCGTTGAAATATAGAATTGGTTGTGGTGGAAGGAAACTATTAAAAGCTTATATAATTTGTATAATTTGAACCCTAGATATCTTCACAGTGGCATAGACGAATTATCTCTCTATGTCTGGCTTTTAATAGCATTCCTAAAGCAAAATGATCAAAAGTTAATTCTTTGCTAGTTCAGATTTACCAGAACCCTTGCTATATGATAATAACGCTGATGGTCCTAAGGGCTGATCACATAAATAACACTCTTACAAATATGACTCATGCAGTAGTCTGGTTTCACAGCCATTCTAGTTTACGGCAACATCATTTCCTTCACACCCAGAGGGGGAAAAATCACCTAGACTTCTGTCTATATAGAGGTTACATATAGGTAACATGCAATGTCTGCTGTTTATTTTCTTGGTTTCCATTAACCCCTTGGAAACGCAGCCAATTTTAGTTTTTTCCTCCCCGCATTCAAAAAGGCAGAACTTTTTTATTTTTCCGTTGACATAGCCGTATGAGGGCTTGTTTTTGTGGGACGAGTTGTATATTTACACGGCACCACTTAATATGCCATACAATGCACTGGGAAACTGAAAAAAATTCTTTGTTGGGTGAAATGGGCAAAAAATAGTGAATCTTCTCTTGCTTTTGGGGTCTTTACGGCGTTCATCACGCGGTAAAAACAACATGTTAACTTTATTCTATGGGTCGATATGATTACAGCAATACCAAATTTATATCGTTTTTTTTATGTTTTACCACTTTTACAAAGAAAAAAATATTTGTTAAAAATAAATTTGTTTTGTGTCGCCACATTCTGAGAGCCAGAACTTTTTTATATTTTCGTAGATTTTTTATATTTCATATGAGGGTTTCTTTTTTTGCGGAGTGAGTTGAAGTTTTCATTGGTACCATTTTGAGGTACATGCGACTTTTTAATCACTTTTTATTCAATTTTTTGGGGGAGAGGTGGCCAAAAAACAGTTTTTAATAAAAAAAATTCCCACGTTCACCGTGCGGGTTAAATAACATTATATTTGAATATTTCAGACTTTTATGGATGGAGCAATACTAGTTATGTAAAGAAAAAATATTAACGTTACTTTAGGGAAAAATATTTTAACTTATGTGTTTTTGTATTTTTAAGAGTCTCCTACATTTACAGATTCCTATATTTAGTCTCCTATTAAGTCCTGCCTTTGGCAGGGCTTAATAGGAACACAAAGATTGCAGACCTGGCAGCCGTCATTAGGCCCCCAGACTGCCATGACAACTATCGTCACTCTGTGATCGCATCGCGGATGGGTCGATGGGCTGTCGGAGGAGGGCCACCCCCTATTTTTAACAGCTTAGATGCCGCGGTCACAATTGACCACGGCATATAAGTGGTTAAACAGGCAGATTTGGCAGACACGTTGCAGTGAAATGCAGCCGACACAAGATTAGTATGGAGCTCACTCAGCCCGTGAGCACGCTCCAAACTTCCCCTTGGTGGCGGCCAAGTACATGTATGTGGCATGTCGCCAAGGGGTTAAAATAATTATTTTCCTAATAATCTGTCTTTAAATCCTGAAAAACATTAACTCTTATACCATCTTTTATTTTAAGAATGTACCGCTTTTTTGTTTTGATCTTACCTATAAATTACGGTTACAATTTTCTACAGTGCTAGTTTTCTACTGTTTTCAGATGTATATTGCTGGTCATTGAGCATGGAATAAATATCACATAAAATTAATAAATTATAGGTCATTCATTGGCCACATTTGACAGACAATCTTAATTTGTAGTGTTTTCGTTCCACCGAATGCGGAATGGGCATACATTTAAAAAAAAATTTTTTTTTTTACCTGCTCTTTGATGAATCTGATAATCTTATTATTAAGTATGTCTCTGGTGGCGGTGGCCATAAGTTCCATAGTTCATATCTCATTTCTATGGTCAGCTTTAGACAAACAGAAAACTGGCAAAAAATTCAGACTAGTCATCAAGTTTTCATGCATTATGTGATCATTAAAGGGCATCTCCACATAAATCACACTCTCTTGTTTAGCGCTGTCTATCAGTTTGGAGCATCCAGATCACAACATTGCACTTGATTTTGCAACGCTTCTGACATCTTGGACTTTTGTGAAAGGAATGATTAGAGCAGTGAAGACTGATCGTTCTTCGTTGAGCAGATGTCTTAGATACATTTTTGGCACTAATTAATGGTGAATGGGATGCAAATTGGGCTGTAGATGAGAAATTAATATAAGCATTAAATGTATATGTCATGCCCATGGCTGCGGGCTATCAGGCTCAGTCTCCTCCTCAGGAGATGCCAGCGCTCACTTCCGCTCACCTCGGCCGGGAGCGCGCGCACGCTCGTGCCCGCTCTTAAAGGGGCAGCGCGCGCACTGGACTTTCATGTTTTATTAGCCCATACCACTCTGGACTATAAGAAGGGCTCAGCCCCTTCCTCCCACGCCTGAGCATTGTTGTCGTACCCTAAGTTTGTCTATGCAAAGGGTCTCCTAGTGTTTCCCAGTTCCCAGTGTTCCCTACTCCTGTATCCTGTATCCCGTGCTATCCTGGTCAAGTGCCGTGCTGAGCTGAAGTCGTGCTGTGCTGTATTCCACACCTGTCCTGCTAAACCACGCCTGACATCTACCTGCTGCCTGGTCCCAGCCGAGCCTGCCTTGCTACTGTCTGAGCTGCCACAGGTACCCTATACGAACTACAGACTGTAATCTGCGCCCTGTTGGCCAGCTGCTATACCGCCAAGGCGGTACGGCCCAGTGGGTCCACGAACCCAACGTGACAGTACGCTCATGCCAAGGACCACGCTGGTCGATCCAAGACGAAGATGGCGTCGCAAAAGATGCAGACGGATATGCTGGACCTCCGGTCTCGACAAGACCAACTCCTACAGGCCTTGAACATTCTCGCACGTCGGCAAGACGCACAAGCTGCCGTTCCTCCTACTACTCCTCGTGGCCTCCTTTGCCACTTCCTGACCACTATGATGGAGACGCAGGTACTTGTCGTGGATTTTTGAACCAGTGCCAGATCCGCTTCAGCCTGTATGCAAGGACATTTTCGTCTGATGGCGCAAGGGTCGCTTTCATCATCTCTCTCCTCACTGGCAACTCTTGCATGGGCGAATCCTATCTGGGAGAGACAAAAACCAGAGACCCGTGACTTCCAGGGCTTCCTACGGACTTTTCGCATGGTGTTTGAGGAGCCTGGACGAGGATCTACTAAACCTATGCCAAGGAGACACCTCTGTGAGCGAGTACGCCATCCACTTCCGCACCCTGGCGGGAGAACGGTTGTGGAACAATGAGGCATTCCGGCAGGGTCTGTCTCCTAAAATTAAGGACAAACTTGCTGCTCGAGATCTACTGTCTACCCTGGATGACCTCATCCTTCTGTCCGCCCTGATTGATATTGTCATGTCCATGGCTGCGGGCTGCCAGCTCCGTTCTTCCCCTGACAGCCGCAGCCACGAGTCGGCAAGCGTTGGCCCCAGCCTCCTCCTCAGGAGAAGCCAGCGCTCGCGTCTACTCACCAATTCCGGATCCCGTAGGGTACACGCACCGGACCTCGTTCCTGAACTTTGACCCGTGAGTACTCTGGACTATAAGAGGGGTCCAGCCCCCTAGTTCTATGCCTGAGCTTTGTTGTTGTATCCCTAGTCTGTCTTGCAAATGGCCCACTAGTGTTTCCTGCTCCCAGTGTTTCCTGTTCCTGTATCCTGATCTAGTGCCGTGCTTGCTGTAGCCGTGCTGTGCTGTATTCTATGCCTGACCTGCTTCTCCACACCTGACGTCCACCTGCTGCCAAGTTCCTGCCTAGCCTGCCTTGCTACTGTCCGAGCTGCCACAGGTACCCTATACGAACTATAGACTCTGACCTGCGTCCTGTTGGCCAGCTGCCATACCGCCAAGGCGGTGCGGCCCAGTGGGTCCACAAACCCATCGTGACAGATATGAGGAACGAGAACGGTTCCAAGAGGCTTGTCGGGAGGGAGGCCTTCCTAGTCCAGTCCCACCCTTGCAGCAACCTCTGCTGTCCTCAGGTGCCGATCCTCCTAAGGAGTCTGTGAGGATGGACCAGTGTATGCTATCCACCCACGAGAAACAACGCAGACGCACTTTGGGACTCTCTCTATATTGCGGCCTCGGAGGCCATCTTGTGCGTCTGGGTCCCCAAAAGTCCCAAAGCCTAGGGTTCCTATGAGAGACAACCTTGGATAAAAAAGGACTTTGGTCTAAATTGTCCATACCAGTGACCATAGTGTCCGGCGAGAAAACGCATCAGGTCTCTGCGTATCTGGACTCTGGATCCGCCGCTAATTTCATTTGTAGAGACCTGGTGGATCTTCTTCAATTACCCACTACCCCTCTGGAGAGGCCGTTGACGGTTGCATCTGTGAATGGACTACCTCTGCCAGATCCAGTTAATGCTGTGACCAAGCCACTGAGGCTCCAAGTGGGAGCTCTCCACTCCGAGCTGTTATCGTTCTTTGTCTTGTCCAAGGCCGTTAAACCCGTGCTGCTGGGCCTGCCTTGGCTCCGATTAGATGCCCCAGTCCTGGACTGGAACTCTGGAGAGGTTCTCCAGTGGGGTCTCGGGTGTCACAACGATTGCCTGGGACAGATTCGTTCGGCTCAGCCTCCTCTGCCTCAGTCATTGGCAGGATTGCCTGGTCATTATGCTGCATTTTCGGATATCTTCAGCAAGAGGGAGGTGGAGACGCTGCCCCCACACCGGGCGTATGACTGCCCTATTGAGCTGATTCCTGGTGCATCCCTACCCCATGGTAGGGTATATCCTCTCTCCTTGCCAGAGACTCAGTCCATGTTTGCTTATGTTAAAGAGAACTTTGAGAGGGGCTTCATAAGGAAATCTTCCTCTCCGGCAGAAGCCGGGTTCTTCTTCATCAAGAAAACGGATGGTTCTCTATGTCCCTGTATAGACTACTGGGGTCTCAAGCAGATCATGGTGAAAAATAAGTATCCGTTGCCACTGATCTCAGAACTGTTTGATCGTATACGTGATGCCAAGATTTTTTCCAAACTAGACCTGCGTGGGGCTTACAACCTAATCTGGATTCGCCGGGGTGACGAATGGAAGACTGCATTTAACACCCGTGATGGACACTATGAATATCTAGTAATGCCCTTCGGCCTGTGTAATGCTCCCGCGGTCTTTGTTAAGGAGTTTGTTAATGACATCTTCCGTGACCTCCCCTATGTTTGTGTTGTGGTCTATCTTGATGACATCTTGATTTTTTCTCCAGATCCTATGACTCATCAGAGACATGTCCGTCAAATTTTTACAGCCAGTTCATCCCAAACTTCTCCTCATTGACATCTCCTATTTCTAAACTCACCAAGAAGGGCATGAACGACAAAGTGTGGACTCCTGAGCCAGAGTCCGCATTC
The DNA here is from genome assembly GCF_050947455.1 of Rhinoderma darwinii. Taxonomy (NCBI): domain Eukaryota; kingdom Metazoa; phylum Chordata; class Amphibia; order Anura; family Rhinodermatidae; genus Rhinoderma; species Rhinoderma darwinii. The sequence continues at coordinate 149,382,450 of NC_134691.1, read as the reverse complement.
ATTAGCCTGAAGAATGCCTTCACGTCAGCCTCTATCCTCCATCATCCAGATGTTTCCCTACAGTTCTCGTTGGAGGTGGACGCCTCCTCTGTCGGTGCTGGTGCACTCCTGTTCCAGAGAGGTTCCAAGGGCAAGTCAATGGTATGTAGATATTTTTCTAAGCTCTTCTCTTCCGCAGAATGCAACTACTTGATTGGGGATCGGGAGTTACTGGCCATCAAATTGGCTCCTGAGGAGGGCGCAGCTCATCCTATACTAATTTGTATGGACCACAAGGTCGCTAACAAGGTCGCTCACTCCAGACCTGCTGGCCTGCTCCAGCCATTGCCTGTGCCCGATGATCCCTGGCAGCATATAGCTATAGACTTTATCACTGACCTGCCTCTCTCTGCAGGATGCAGTACTGTTTGGGTGGTGGTGGACCGATTTTCAAAGATGGCCCACTTCCTTCCTCTGACCGGTCTTCATTCTGCTCCTCAACTAGCCAAGCTTTTCATCCAACACATCTTCCACCTGCACGGCTTGCCGCAGCATATTGTGTCTGATCGGGGGGTTCAGTTCACCTCAAAGTTCTGGAGAGCCCTCTGCGGACTCCTAGGTGTAAAGTTGGACTTTTCCTCAGCCTACCATCCTCAGTCCAATGGTCAGGTCAAGAGGATCAATCAGATCTTGGAGAACTACCTACGCCATTTCATCTTCAAGCAGCATGATGATTGGGTGCAGTTGCTCCCGTGGGCTGAATTTTCTTACAATAATCATATCAGCGAGTCCACAAGGAAGACACCGTTCTTTATTGTCTATGGCCAACACCCACAAATTCCTCTCCTGGTGCCTAATAGTCCGAGTTTCCAGCTGCTGACACTGCTTTTAGGAACTTTTTGCAGATCTGGCAGCAGACTCGATCCTCCACCCTGCTGGCGGTCGACCGCATGAAACGGAAGGTGGACACTAGGAGAAGAGAACTGCCTCAGTTTCTCCCTGGTACGAAGGTCTGGCTGTCCTCCAGGAATATCCAACTGAGGGTTCCATCTTACAAATTTGCTCCCAGGTTCCTCGGACCCTTCGACATCCTGCAGCAGATCAACCCTGTCGCCTACAAGCTTCAGCTGCCTCCTACCCTCAAGATCCCCAACTCCTTCCATGTCTCCCTCCTGAAACCGGCGGTTCTGAACCGCTTTACCAAGACTCCTAGCCCTGCGGTTGCCTCTAGCGGCCCTTCAGACACCTTCGAAATTAAGGAGATCTTGGACACCAAGAAAGTAAGAGGAAATACTTTTTATTTGGTGGATTGGAGGGGGTTTGGTCCTGAAGAGAGGTCCTGGGAGCCAGAGGAGAACCTCAATGCTCCTACCCCTCTGAAGAAGTTTCTCTCTCGCTCTGGCCCCAAGAAGAGGGGGCGTAAGGGGGGGATACTGTCATGAACAAGGCCGCGGGCCGTCAGGCTCACTCACGTCCTGACGCCCGCAGCCATGGATCTGCGAGCGCTGGCCCCAGTCTCCTCAGGAGACGCCAGCGCTCACTTCCGCTCACCTCGGCCGGGTCCCGTAGGGTGCGTGCGCACGCTCATGCCCGCTCTTAAAGGGGCGGCGTGTGCACTGGACTTTCATGTTTTATTAGCCCATAGCACCCTGGATTATAAGAACAGCTCAGCCCCTTCCACTTATGCTTGAGCATTGTTGTCATACCCTAAGTTTGTCTATGCAAATGGTCTCCTAGTGTTTCCCAGTTCCCAGTGTTCCCTGCTCCTGTATCCTGTATCCGGTGCTATCCTGGTCAAGTGCCGTGCTGAGCTGAAGTCGTGCTGTGCTGTATACCACACCTGTCCTGCTACACCACGCCTGACGTCTACCTGCTGCCTTGTAATAAGCCGAGCCTGCCTTGCTAGCTGCCACAGGTACCCTATACGAACTATAGACTGTAACCTGCACCCTGTTGGCCAGCTGCCATACCGCCAAGGTGGTACAGCCCAGTGGGTTCACGAACCCAACGTGACAGTATACAAGAAAAAAAATCTGTTAATGAATAAAAAATATTGGATAAATGGAACCCCACTGCTGGGCTAAAATCCAGATGTGCTCAATATCTTTATATTTTTTACCTTGTGGATGGGATAGAAAGTAAAGTGTCAGTTTTTGCTAATGACACAAAACTTTGTAGAATACTTAAAATATTACAGAAAGACCTTGATAAGCTGGCAGTGTGGGCAAGAAAATGGCAGTTGAATTGTAATGTAAAAAACTAGGTGATGCATCTAGGCCACAGTAAAAGTATTACTACATATAGATTAAATGGAATAAAACTGTATAACAGAACAAGAGAAGAGCATGGATATTCTGGATATAAGTAAGCGAAGCATCAGTTCTCAATGTCAAGCAGCAGCTGCAAAAGCTAAAAAGAGTGCATAAAAAAGTGATTAAAATGAATGAACATTTAAACATAAATAAAGGAAAGATTCCTTTACAGAGAGTAGTAAAACTATGAAATAACCTACCCCAAGTGGTAGTAATGGCCGATACAATGAAAGTCTTTAAATAAGACCTAGATTCTTATTAATTGACAAATGACAGTGAGATAATTAATTAATTAAATTAGCATTGAACAATGTGTAATTGATATGACAAAGGTTTAAGTTAGTGGACATGTGCCTTTTATTAACTTAATTACCTACGTCATTTTATAAATCATGTGCAGGGCCGGCCCTAGGATAGATGGCGCCCTGTGCGAAATGATCTTTCGGCGCCCCTCCCCATCATTAAAAAAAAATGCCCCATAAAAAAATTATAATGCCCCTTTAGTGCCCCCATACAGTATAATAATAATATTTAATAATATAATATATTACAACGCCTTCAAGGACACAGTATTTTGTCCTCTAATTGTGCCCACAGTATTATGCCATCTGTAGTACCCCTACACAGTATAATGTCCGCTTAGTGGCCCCCACACAGTATAGTGCCCCCTGTAGATTTTGCCATACAGCCTCCCTGTAGACAGTGCCATAATTCCCCACCTCCTTTTTGTAAATCGTGCCATACAGCCCCCACCTCCCCCTTGTAGACAGTGCCATACAGTCCCCCCACCTCCCCCTTGTAGATCGTGCCATACAGTCCCCGCACCTCCCTCTTGTAGACAGTGTCCCCAAACAAAAACAAAAATTGTACTCACCTAGGCCCCGCTCCCATGACGAACTGAGCTGCTCCATGACGGGACCCTGTAGCTTAGTACAGAGTTTCCCAATCTTTTCGGACTCGAGGAAGCACTGGAAAAACAAAATTTCCTCAGGGCCCCCTTACCAAAAATTGTTTTGAGGAAGACAGAAAACGGCTAAGAACAAGCACTACACTCATAGGGTACGTTCACACACGTTTTTTGTAAGGCAAAAAAAATCTGCCTCAAAATTCCTTCAGCAACTGACAGCGTTGTGTGACCTTTTTTCTGTGTTTTTTCTTAAGCTGTTGAAGCGAATGCAAGAGACGCAGGAAAAAAAGCTCCAAACGGACGCCGCAGGTATTTTCTGCCTCCTATTAATTTCAATTGGAGGTCAGAGCTGGAAACCACTTGAAGACCATCAGCCCACCACTCACAGTAAAATGACCATCAGCCCCCCACTGACAGATTCCCCCTGTAGGTAGCGCCACACAGCCCCTTGTAGGTAGCGCCACACAGCCCCCTGTAGGTAGCGCCACACAGGCCCTTGTGGGTAGCGCCACACAGCCCCTTGTGGGTAGCGCCACACAGCCCCTTGTAGGTAGCGCCAGACAGCCCCGTTGTAGGTAGCTCCACACAGCCCCTTGTGGGTAGCGCCACACAGGCCCCTTGTGGGTAGCGCCAGACAGCCCCCTTGTAGGTAGCGCCAGACAGCCCCCTTGTAGGTAGCGCCAGACAGCCCCCTTATAGGGAGCGCCAGAAAGCCCCCTTGTAGGTAGCGCCACACAGCCCCCTTGTAGGTAGCGCCACACAGCCCCCTTGTAGATAGCGCCACACAGCCCCCTTGTAGATAACGCCACACAGCCCCCTTGTAGATAGCTCCACACTGCCCCCTGTAGAGTGTGCCGCACAGCCCCCTATATGGACAGTGACATCAGGGGAAACTCCTGAAGCGGAATCCCTGGTCACAACCTTGCAGACTCTACGACTGGGGATTCCACTCCAGGATAAGCCAATGACGTCATGGACACAGACGACAGGAGCTTCTCCTGGAGTGGAATCGACGGTCATAGCGTCTGCAACGCAGTGACCGGGGATTCCGCTTCAGGAGTTTCCCCTGATGTCACTGTCCATATATGGACAGAGACATCAAGCAGTGCTCCACAGAGCTACAGTGGCGCTAGTAGACAGCAGAGCAGGGAGATATTTCCCTGCTCTGCTATAGTGCCCCCTGTAGATAGCAACCCCCCCCCCCTTCCAGTATAGATAGCGCCACTGTAGCTCCCTGAAGGAGCGGAATCCCCGTGTGGCCGGGGATTCCGCTCCTGGAGCGCTGCTTGATGCCTCTGTCCATATATGGACAGTAACATCAGGGAAAACTCCTGAAGCAGAATCCCCGGTCACTGCGTTGCAGACGCTATGACCGTCTATTCCACTCCAGGAGAAGCTCCTGTCGTCTGTGTAGTAGTGCCGTTGCTACCGCTATAGCAGCCACAGCAGCTGCTAGCGGCGCCACCGCCCTCATGCCCCTTGTCACCGCTAGCAGCCGCTATGGCTGCTACAGCGGTAGCGACGGCTACTAAGTGAAGAAGCGCCCGTGTGGAAAGGCGCCTGCAGTTAATGTGTGTATCTACGCTGGTAGTTGCAACGGCGCGGGGATACACACACCCGCTGGCACCCCTCTTGCAGTGTGGCGGCTGGCGCCCTGTGCGACCGCACTGGTCGAACATAGCTAAGGCCGGCCATGATCATCTGTATCTGGCATGGGTTAAATTGCTATAAACTGATCCGGTTGCTAGAGTAGGAACTAATCGTACTGTTTTATCTATTTTCCCACTAGAGCAGGGCACAAGACAGGGGTGTCAACTCTCCCCCTATCTTTTTTCTTTGGTCTAAAGCCCCTGGCTGCATTATTTCGAACCTCACCCTATGTAGTAAGCATATAATGAGGTACCATTATTGAAACAGTTGGTCTTTATGTCGATGATTTGTTAGTGGACATATGTGGCAGATGTGGATCCTTCTCTGACTTTGCTTCTGGATCTTGTTAATAGCTTTGGGTCATTATTGGGCTGCGGACAAACGGGGATAAATCCCCCTGGGCTCCCACTTTCCCCCGTCCCTTCTCTCTAATGTTCCTCTGTTAGGGCTAATCAAATTTCTAGATCTAGGAATTCAAATCTCTGCGGCTATGACACAGAATTTAGCCCTGAATATCCTTCCTATTCTAGCTAATGAAGAGAATACTCTTAAAAGGTGAACCGCCGGTTCACTTACTTTACTAGGTAAAATCAACATTTTTAAAATGGTGTTTCTTCAAAGGTTCCTTTATGTGCTTCATGCCTCTCCAACAATGATACCTAGATCCTTCTTCAAAGCTGACATGGTCCTAAGAACTTTATGGCATGGGGATCTTGTTGAATTTCACTCAATACCATGCAGATGACAAAATCCACTGGTGCTCTGGCAGCCCCGAATATTCTCTTTTTTTTTCTAGCAGGTCAATTGGCTTATGCCCATTGGTGGCTGGATGTGGACATAGGTAATACAACTGCAGCTCTAGCAGGCACGCTTACTGGCTAATATGAGGGGTTAGCACACTGTTTCAGTATAAGCCTTTGAGGAATCCAACTACTTCCACGCTAGAAGTTGTGGTGAAGATATGGTCAATTTCACTAAAGCTAGACAAAGACAATTTTGTGTTTTCCATGAAAACTCACACTTATATTTATCAAATGAGTTGCAAAATGACTAGAAAATATAGTCAAGACATTGACAAGGTTAGAAATAATGATTTTTATGTGAAATAATAATTTTCTCCTTCAAACTTTGCTTTCGTCAAAGAATACTCCATTTGCAGCAATTACAGCATTGCAGACCTTTGGCATTCTAGCTGTTAATTTGCTGACGTAATCAGGAGAAATTTCACCCCATGCTTCCTGAAGGCCCTCCCACAAGTTGGATTGGCTTGATGGGCACTTCTTGCGTACCATAGGGTCAAGCTGCTCCCACAACAGCTCTATGGGGTTGAGATCTGGTGACTGCGCTGGCCACTCTATTACAGATAGAATACCAGCTGCCTGCTTCTTCTCTAAATAGTTCTTGCATAATTTGGAGGTGTGCTTTGGGTCATTGTCCTGTTGTAGAATGAAATTGGCTCCAATCAAGCGCTGTCCACAGGGTATGGCATGGCGTTGCAAAATGGAGTGATAGCCTTCCTTATTCAAAATCCCTTTTACCTTGTACAAATCTCCCACTTTACCAGCACCAAAGCAAACCCAGACGATCACATTACCTCCACCATGCTTGACAGATGGCGTCAGGCACTCTTCCAGCATCTTTTCACCTGTTCTGAGTCTCGCAAATGCTCTTCTGTGTGATCCAAACACCTCAAACTTCGATTCGTCTGTCCATAACACTTTTTTCCAATCTTCCTCTGTCCAATGTCTTTGTGCTTTTGCCCATATTAATCTTTTCCTTTTATTAGCCAGTCTCAGATATGGTTTTTTCTTTGCCACTCTGCCCTGAAGGCCAGCATCCCGGAGTCGCCTCTTCACTGTAGACGTTGACACTGGCGTTTTGCGGGTACTATTTAATGAAGCTGCCAGTTGAGGACCTGTGAGGCGTCTATTTCTCAAACTAGAGACTCTAATATACTTGTCTTGTTGCTCAGTTGTGCAGCGGGGCCTCCCACTTCTCTTTCTACTCTGGTTAGAGCCTGTGTGTGCTGTCCTCTGAAGGGAGTAGTACACACCATTGTAGGAAATCTTCAGTTTCTTGGCAATTTTTCGCATGGAATAGCCTTCATTTCTAAGAACAAGAATAGACTGTCGAGTTTCACATGAAAGCTCTCTTTTTCTAGCCATTTTGAGAGAGGTTAATCGAACCCACAAATGTAATGCTCCAGATTCTCAACTAGCTCAAAGGAAGGTCAGTTTTATAGCTCCTCTAAACAGCAAAACTGTTTACAGCGGTGCTAACATAATTGCACAAGTGTTTTCAAGTGTTTTCTAATCATCCATTAGCCTTCTAACACAGTTAGCAAACACAATGTACCATCAGAACACTGGAGTGATGGTTGCTGGAAAAGGGCCTCTATACACCTATGTAGATATTGCATTAAAAACCAGACGTTTGCAGCTAGAATAGTCATTTAGCACATTAACAATGTATAGAGTGTATTTCTGATTAATTTAATGTTATCTTCATTGAAAAAAACTGTGCTTTTCTTACAAAAATAAGGACATTTCTAAGTGACCCTAAACTTTTGAACGGTAGTGTACATATCGCCCGAAACTCCCTTATTAGATAATCCTCATTTGTCTCACCTATATTCGCTCCAAGATTGTAAAATTTGGACAAAAATGTGTATTAAGTACCCAAAACAGCTTTTTCAAGAAGATGCAGGATTTCCCTCACTTGCTAATCTTCAAGCTTCCTTCAACATTGTTAACCTCTCACCGGATACTATGAATATCTTACTACCTTTGGAATTAAACCCTTCAAAGTAGCATACGAAAAAAGGGGGTGGTGTTGCTCTGCCTGATACTGATTACAGGAGGAATCTTGCATAACGTTGGTGGTCAGTGCCAGAAACATTCTGATGCAATTTAAGTTTCTTAACAGGAATTGTTACATACCAGGCAGATTGTTCAAAAGAGGGCTCATTCCATATGATCTATGCTTTAGGTGTCACACACATAAAGGCACTTTCCTACATGCTGTCTGAAAATGTCACAGGATAGCTCCATTCTGGTTTCAAATCAAATTTCTTAACACTAACTTTCAATTTCCTGGAGTGATCTCCCCACAGGTTTGCGTCATGGGAATCATTGATGAGATTGTACAAGGGTTTTATAATAGGCTGTTCTTCCTACCGCTACTGGTTTTTGCCCGGAAAGTATTCGTTATAGCATAGAAGTCGGAAGATCCACCTAGCCTTTCTCAACGGTACTTTATATTCTTATCTTTCATTGTATGAATTGCTATACATGAGTAGAGGATGACCTTGAAATTTTTACAACTTATAAGGTGGGTGGATAAACTGTAATCTTACTGCTACAAAATATCCTAATCAGAGTGTACATACCCGCTGTATCCTTCCTTACCTTTCCTCCTGGTTTGAGTTATGCCGAGATGAGTGACACGAGATGACCAGCAATAAAAAAAATACTTTCGCGTTACTCTGATGGAGGATGTGAGTAACGCAAACGTTTTGTTTTTCAAATCTGGTCATCTCGCTCCACACATCTTAGCATAACTCGAACCAGGAGAAAAGGTAAGGAAAGATACTTCTGTAATCTAGAGTGGCTGGTATAGGCAAGGTGTAACGACTGGCAGGTATGTGGACCCACTGGGCCAGTCCACCGAAGCGGAGAATATGGTGATCAACAAAAAATCTATGGCAGTCAGTGCAGTGAAAGTATCTGTATAGTCAGAGGTGGGCTTGTGCCAGACAAAATAATGGAACTTGGCTAGGACACTGGACAGGAGTAGTGCAGTCGTCTCGAACACTGGACTTGGCTGGAACACCAGACAAGAGTAGTGTAGTCGTGTTGAACACTGGTTTTGGCTAGGGCACAGGTAGTGAAGTTGTCTCAGACCGTTCACTTGGCACGGGTGCCGGACACAGATGGTGAAGTTGTCTCGTACACTCAATTTGGCTCGGGCACCGGACACAGATTGTGAAGTCGTCATGGACACTTGACTTGGCAAGAGAACCGGACACAGATACTGGATACGGGATGCAGGATACGGGATACAAGATGCAGCTAAGAAATCATTTGCAAGGCAAGCGATGGGAGGACACAACCTTGCCCAGGCAAGGAGGGAGTGGGCAGAGTTCCTTTTCAAGTTCCATGTGTGCTGGGATAGGTTGGGGGGGAATTTCCTGGTGTGCCCGCTGGCCCTTTAAAAGCACATGCGCACCCTACAGGCATTAGTCAGGGAGGAGAGCAGTGCACGCCGGCGTCTCTAGGGAAGGAGACGCCGGCAAGTCTTCAGGGACCTGCGGTCGCGACTGCCGGCAAGCGGGAAGACCCGGCGGTCAGTGACCGCAGGCATTACACAAGAGAGGTTGAATGAGTGGGGACAGTGGGTGTGTGGGGTATGACTGTTTGTCTCTACCAACTGGATTGGTGCTGAGCACCTGGTACTAAGCTGTCATTATTTTTCGCATTGATGTTCTTATATAGCAAAATATAAATAAAGCCTTTTAACAAAAAATTAAAAAATTATGTCAGTATTGTGCAGTGATTTTTCAACCAGTGAAAAACGCCAAATCAAATCATTCTCATTTCTTATAGAAAAAAAAATATATATCAACCCCCGTAAACGTATGAAGCTTTGACATGTTGTCCAATGTTTCCTTGTGTTTATTAGAAAGAAGTAATTAATAATTCTAAAAAATGGCTGGTCCAAAAATTTATTATTTCCATAGGAAATTTTTAGATAAAGTTACCATTTAAACCAGTGTTCCTCAAATCCAGTCCTCAAGTACCCTCAGTGCCTCTCTCTCTAGGATATCCCCATGTCGAATATTTAAAAAATGGCACATAAACGGCAAGATAAATTTGCCGCAACTTGCTAAGGATGTTAGGTATATTCTTATTCGCTTTGCGACCATATAGACGTAGTATATTTGCTTCATAATTTTTCACCAAAAATGTAATAATAAATAATGATGCAAAGTGAACAGGGAATTTTATTGCTTATGCCCTTTGCTATACAAAAAAATTAATTACCACTATACACTAGGTAAATTGCAATTATACATCTGTTTCTTTTGCAAAGTGAGTACTATTTATTTATTTTTTTAATTAATTCTGTGTCCTAGGTTGTTTTTGTTTCCTTTTAATGAACAGATCTCAATGTTTTTCCACACAAGCATTCTTTGAGTCCAAAGCAGAAGCAAGCAATGTGGTTCCAAGAAGTTAAAGCAGTTGGCTGTCTGACATGTTTCCTGTCACTATGGGACTTCTTCCAGAGCATCATACTTAGAAAAACTGGGTTTACGTCTACACAGGAATATTTCATTAAATCAAACAAATTGCTGCGACTGAATCAAAATTTATAGACAACCACCTTTATAAATCAGATTGCACTCAATCCATTTGTGTCAATAGTCAATTGCCCTACCCTGCTGGGGCTCAAACCGTCTCAGAAGGTTCAAAGAGGAGCATAAAGGGTAATTTCTTAATAACAGAACATTTTCTGTCCTGTACAAACACTGTCTGATATACATGCTGTTAAAATGCATCTGCTTAAAGTGTCTCTGGGGATCTGGTTCAGGAGGGATCTGACTGCATACAGCCACGTCCATGCCTGTGGCTCTAAAAATGGAGCGGCTCACATAGACAGTATTGTCAGCAGTTCTGTCCTTAGCGCCTCGGACATAGATATGGCTGTGTACACAATTCCCGCTCTCTCTTCTCCCAGGGATGACAACCTATTTTTTTTCCTCCTCTATTTACAGGCAATTTTGAAAAACAAAATAGATTATATAGCTGATATGTAATATACTATATGTCTATGGGTCAGAATACTAATATGGAGAGATTAGCAGCATTTACTATGGAATGTAAAATTATAATAATCAAAATATCCTGCACAGCCTCCCCCAACCTTCCAAAAAATCATGGACGCAACTTTTTCTTATTCCGAAAACTTGACAAAAGGTAGTCAGGGGTGGGTAAGGGAGCGCAACGCTCTTGAAAAAATCATGTATTATCAGTTGCAGCGTTGTGCCTCTGACGCCTATCCCCTAATCAGCACTGACAAGCATCAGTCCACAACCTAGTGATCACCGTCTGCAGTGGGCACTCTGGTCAGAGCATAGTGCTAAGCCTGTGCCTAGCACCAGCACTGTACTGCTGCTATTACCTTAAGGCCACATGCACACGTTGCGTATTGCGTGCACATTTGCTGTGCGGATTTCCCTGCGGCAAATCCACAGTGTTACCAGAGCCTACAAAGTCAAGTAATCTCATCTACACGTTGCCAAATTTTTCCGCACATAAATTGACATGCAGTACAGATTTTAAAATCCACTGCATGTCAATTTATCTTGCCTTTCCATCTCGGAATTATTTTGGATACATTTTTAAAAAATCGCACCAAAATCCTCAGCATAAAACCCTCACCTGTTTCTGCATCAAAATGTAAAAAACGCATTTAAAAATCTGCATCAAAACCGCAGATTTCTGCAACGAAGCATGAATATGCATGTGGCGGGTGCAGGCACCACAAAGGGGGCGCGCGATGCAGGAGGAGAGGAACACTACCCAATGAATGCTTTCCCCATCAGACTGATGGAAGTGCTCATTGACCAATGTGCTCATCCATCATTTTGAAGAGGAAAGCTCTCATTGGTGTACGTGATACCCAATTTGATTCTGCTAGCCAGTTAGATCCAAATAGCCCGTGCAGTCCTATTACTGAACTGTCAGATGCATTGATGGCTGTTTTTTTTAAAAAAAGGAATAGGGGTACGTTAAGGCATGTGGCACTGTTTGTCAACGTGTGGACTCATGGGGGAGGGCACTACATGAGGGAGAATGGGGCACTTGAATAATAATTTATTATTAAATAATATAATAATTTAAGTTCATTAATTAAAGATTTAAATAAAGAAATCATTTTTAAAAAGCCCACTCTCTCACATTGTTCATCATCCAGTAAGACAGCATTCTCTGGTCTCATGCGATATGTTAAACTAGCACCTTGCACTTGTCAGTCATTTTGTGCAGTATGCCTTTTATCCCGAATCACTCACTGACAAAGGTACCCATGGACAGATCTCCGTACACTTCATGCTGCCGGACTCATTCTTCTTTAAATCAATGTAAGTAGAAAATATACTGGACACTATAGCTTTTGTAAGAGGCGTAACTTTAAGTTCCAGGGCCCCAGTGCAAAACCTGTTAAGGGGCTCCTCAAATATGACATGCCAGTGACAGTGCTAGCATCCTCATATCAGGCCGAGGGGCAATTGGGTGCTTTTCAGGTATCAGGGCCCAGGTGCGACTGCAACCTTTGCCCCTATAGTTACACCCTTGTTTGCTGTATCTAACGCTCTAATACTTTTGGAATCTTCCTCTTGCTATATATTAGATTAATGAACATTACCACAGATTTCCGTAAATCCCATATCAGTGTCCATTATTAAAGAGGCTCTGTCACCACATTATAAGTGGCCTATATTGTACATGATGTGATCGGCGCTGTAATGTAGATTACAACAGTGTTTTTTATTTAGAAAAACAATCAATTTTGACGGAGTTATGACCTATTTTAGATTTATGCTAATTACTTTCTTAATGCCCATCTGGACGTGTTTTTACTTTTTGACCAAGTGGGCATTGTAAAGAGAAGTGCATGATGCTGACCAATCAGCGTCATACACTTCTCTCCATTCATTTATTCAGCACATAGTGATCTTGCTAGATCACGATCTGCAGTCACTTACTCACACATTAACGTTACTGAAGTGTCTTGTGAGGTAATAGACATCGCTTCCAGCCAGGACCCGATGTCTATTCACAATCCCAACACTTCGGTAACGTTTGTGTAGGACATACAGCACAGCAAGCGTAATCTCGCAAGATCACGCTGTAAACTGTCATTTACAGTGTGATCTCGCGAGATTACGCTTGCTGGGCTGTAAATTAATCGTTTTTCTAAATAAAAAACACTGCTGTAATCTACATTACAGCGCCAATCGCATTATGTAGAAGATAGGGCACTTATAATGTGGTGACAGAGCCTGTTTAAGCATTGTTTCTGGAATTGCTTGAAATGAAGCTCCACTGCATGTTCCCAAATAATAACAGCTTTGGGGGATACTGGCACTGGTGTGGTTAGCACTAGTATGATTGGAGCTTAGAGTCTTTAGTCACACATTCATCTGCAATAAATAATGAACATCAATCAAATATGGAGATTAGGACCTTCCTTCTTCTAGTATTCTGGCGTGCACTATAATAAGTGTCCCACCAGAAATACTCTCCTGTAGTAGATGCTCCCTCACTGTTTATGCAATAGGAGCGTTAGGCCTCAAGCGCAGATCCGTTCTTGAATTCCATTGTTCTGCTCCATCATAGTAGTTCCATTGAATTCCATAGTCCTGCCCGACCTACAGTACCCCTGTCAATCCCTGGTCTACCTCTGCAGTATGCATGTTATGCAGTCGTCTTCAGCAAGAAAGAGGCTGATACCCTGCCTCTGCATCGTGCTTACGAATGTCTGGTCGAGTTACTTCCTGAGACTTTATCCCTTCGTGGATGGATATATCCTCTGCCAGAAACCCAAGCTATTACAGCATTTGTTAAACAGAACCTCGAGAGGGGGTTTATAAGAAAATCAACCTCCCAGCCAGAGCCGGATTTTTTCTTTGTTGAGAAAAAGATGGATCCCTTCGGCCCTGCATAGACTATCATGGTCTGAATAAAATCACTGTCAAAAACAAGTGCCGCTGAACTCTGAGCTCTTCGACAGAATCTGTGGAGCCAAGATTTTCACTAAGTTTGATCTTCTTGAGGTTTATAACTTGATCTGTTTCTGCAAAGGTGACGAGTGAAAAATCGCATTCAACACCAGAGATGGTCATTATGAGTATCTCGTAATGCCCTTCGGTTTATGTAATGATACAGCTGTGTTCCAAGAGTTCGTGAACAATATATTCCAGGATATGCTGTATGTCTGTGTGGTGGTTTATCTGAACAACACCTTGATCTACTCGCCCGACCTCACAAAACACCAGAAGCATGTTCGCCAAGTCCTGTCGCGATTAAGGGGGAACAACCTCTCTGCTAAATTGGAAAAATGCATCTTTGAAAGGAAATACTTGTCTTCCCTGGGGTTTTTTTTGTGTCTGATCGTAGACTCCAGATAGATTCGTAAAAAGTAAAGGCTTTCTGGATTGGCCTCGTCCTCTAAGTTTCCGTTCTATACAGAGGTTTATGGCCCCTACAAATTTCAACCGTCATTTCATCCTTAATTTTCCTTTACTTACTGCTCCCAAGTCGGCCCTCACCAAAAAAGGAGACAACGCAAAAAATTGAATCACTGAAGCAGAACTTTTAATAAGCTTAAAAAAACCTTCACTACTGACTCCGTTCTACATCATCCAGATGTCCCCCGATAGTTCTTGTTGGAGTTTGACGCCTCTTCCATTGGTGCTGGAGCACTTCTCTTCCAAAGAAACTCTAAGGCAAAAGCTGTCTTTTGTGGCTTCTTCTCTGCTGCAGAAATGATCTATTCCATTAGTGTCCGTGAGCTCCTAGCCATCAAGTTGGCCCTAGAAGAGTGGAGACATCTGTTGGAGGGTTCTGCACATCCAGATGTCATTTACACTGATCACAAAAACCTCACCTAATTACAGTCTGCACAAAGTCTGAATCCACGTCAAGCCAGGTGGTCACTTTTCTTTACCAGATTTAATTTTTAACTCCATTTCCGTCCAGCTAATTTAAATATCAAAGCAGACACTCTATCCCATTCATTTGAGACAGCTGACCTAGAAGAGGATCTTCAGCATATCACTGACCCCTCACGCATAATAGCTGTTACTCCTCTGCAGATGAAAGACATCCCTCCAGGGAAAACCTATGTTTCTTCCGCTGATAGGGAAAAGATTTTCTCCTGGGGTCACAACTTCAAGTTGGCAGGTCATTCTCGCATTCATAAGACTCAAGACTTCATCATCCCTCACTACTATTGGTGGCCCACGCTACCCAAGGATGTACAAGACTATGTTTGCCCAATTGTGGCCAAAACAAAATTGCTTATTCAAAGCCTATGGGCCTACTAAAAAAAAAAGTTCCTGATGGTCCTTGGCAGCACATTGCCATGAATTTTATTACAGATCTTCCCCCCTCTGCTGGCTGCCAAGTAAAAGAAATTAGCCAAGTGCTCGAAAATTATCTCCGCCATTTTATATTAGCTCAACATGCAAACTGGGTACATTTCATTTGAACCAAATTCTCATATAATAATCACACGAGCGAATCTACTACTTCTTCTCGGTTTTTCATTATTGACAGCCAACATCCTCATGTGCCTCTCCCTGTGCCTGCTACCTCCGAAGTTCCAGCAGCTAATGTTTCCTTTGCAAGCTTTCTCCAAATCTGGTAGCAAACCAAGGCTGCAATCTTGCAGGCAGTGGTTTGGATGAAGAAATACGCTGAAAGGAAAAGTAGGCCATCTCCTCAATTCTCTCCCGGAGTTAAAGTCTGGTTATCCTCTAAAACTATTCGCTTAAAATTCCTTATTATAAATTTGCTCCTAGTGCTCTTAAATTTCTCAGTCCCTTTTCAAGTCTTACGACAAATCAGTCCTGTGTCCCACAAATTACGCCTGCCTCCTACCCTCAAAATTCCCAACTCCTTCCATGTGTCTCTCCAAAAACCTGTGGTCCTAAATCGGTATAGCAAGTCCCCTAATTCTGCAGCTGGTCCTAGGGTTTCTTCAGATGTCTTTGAAGTCAAGGAGATTCTGGATTACAAGAAAGTAGGAAAACCTTTTATCTTGTGGACTGGAAAGGTTTTGGTCCTGAAGAGAGATCTTAGGAACCTGAAGACAACATTGATGCCCCAGCTCTCATCCAGAAGTTCCTAATACAATTGGACCTAAGAGGACGTGGCATAAGGGGGGTACTGAGGCACCGGTGGCCGCTGACTGCTGGCATCTCTCTCCCCCCTGGTGGCCGCGGCCATGATTTATATAGGTTTTTTTTAATGTTTTATTACTTTTGTTCAATAAAAACACTTGAAAAAAAGAAATTAATAAATTAAAGCCAAGTTATGAGGGCTTTTTTGGCAGGACGAGTTGTAGTTTTTATTGGTACCATTTGAGGGTACATACGGCTTATTCATCAATTTTTATTCCTTTTATTCCTTTTTTAGGAGACAGGATAAACAAAAAATAGCGTTTCTGTCATTGTTTTTCAGTTATTTAGTCTCATTATAGGACTTGACCATGTGATCATTTGATTGCTTCGATAATACACGGCAATGTGCGGAAACTACCACAGCCAGCACAATAAGGCCTAGTTCACACTGAGTTTTTTGGCGCTGTTTTTGATGCGGAAACCGTGCCAAAAAACAGCCTGAAACGCCCCCCCCCCCATTGATTTCAATGGGAGGCGGGGTTTTTTTTTCGTCACGGGAAAAAGAAGTCACATGCTGGCATCTCTCTCCCCCCTGGTGGCCGCACCCATCCGTCTGTTTGTGCTCGCCAGCGTCTCCCTTCCCAGGCTATCTCCCTTCCTACCTGTATCCAGTAATCCATTACCTGCCTGTATCCAGTAATTCTGTTCCTGCCTATATTCAGTAATTCGGTACCTGCCTGTATCCAGTAATCCGGTTATTGCCTGTATCCAGTAATCCGGTTATTGCCTGTATCCAGTAATCCGGTTCTTGCCTGTATCCAGTAATCCAGTTCCTGCCTGTATCCAGTAATCTGGCACCAGCCTGTATCTAGTAATCCAACACCAGCCTTCTATCCAGTATTCCAGCTACCTGTTGCCTGACCGCATACTGCTATCAGCTACCTGCCTGTGGCCTGTTATCTTCTGCCAGCTGCTACTATCATCTGTGGAGTAGTCCAGAGGGTCCCCAACCCAGTGGACGCTACACAACTATATGCATATACAGTTGCACATGTCTGACATAAACTGGCATATAAAAAATAACTTATCAATGAGCAATATGTTGGGTTTTATGCACAGTGGTCCCCCAGCTTACAATGGCTACAGGGTACAACATTTTTGACATACAGTGATCTTTCCTGGGCCATTGTTTCTTGAAACCACTTACAATGCCACTGACACTCCCAATTGGAGCCACATGCGATTGGCTGGAAGATCCAGCCAATCAACATGGAAATTTTTCTGGTAAAACACCTGTATGCACTGATTGGCTGTCTAGTAGAACCTTTCTATAGTACAATACTACATGTCTTGTAAAGCTCTTAAACTTTGCCAGCATGAGCTGTTATTTTGGACACAGATGAGAGTGGCCCTATTTTATTTTTTCGGTACACTGTGTATACAGGAATCGATTTACACTATCCAGAAGCGGTTTCTAACTTTTATTTGTAAGGACTTGCTTTATCTGTATTAGTTATCTGCTTATTTTTCTTTAATCTTCATTTTTTTCTTATTTTGGGTTAACATTTTGGACTTTTGAAACCACTTACTAGTTTTCTATAGAGTTATGGTCTGAATGTTGATCCAGTCTGATCGCCACTTAGGATCAGGAGGGAAATTTTTCCTTTTTAAGGCAGATTGATTCAAGCCGAATTTATTTTATTTTTTTAGCTGTATGACGTCAAAGCGTGTATGCTATGTGCGCTGACGCATTTCAGAGCAACTCTCTTAAGAAGTCATGTGGTGATGAAAAGCGTCAGTGCACATAGCATATACGCTCTGACTTCACACGCCTGGGATCCCGCGTGTTCGGCCATGTTCAATTACTTGCTGCCTTGCATGTGGCCTTACTGGCATAAACACTTCAATTGCTGCCTGATACTCGTATAGCAGAGAACGTCTGCCATACTGTTCTGGCCTTGTACTGGGGCCTACTCAAGACTCTGTCTTCAAGGGGATTTATATCGCCTGCCATGGCTAAGATTTTTCCTGGATACTTTGTACCTGGATGGATGGTAACTGATTCTGCTCAGTCCTGGATTTGGACATATTTTGTTCATTTACCACAGCATTACCATGGTTGAGATTGATTACGAACATTGCTTACCCATACCTCCCAACTGTCCCGGATCCGGCGGGACAGTCCCGGTTTCTCACCGCTGTCCCGCAGTCCCGGGCGGTCTGCAAAATGTCCTGCTGGGCGCTGCAGCTGTATCAAAACAGCTGATCGCTGCTGACAGGCGCCCTGCATGCCAGACGACTGCAGCAGCGATCAAAAGAAGGCAAGAGTCTTGCGGCGGTGTTCTCACTGGGATCGATGCCGGCACAGGAGTGGACCAGTCCAGTCACCTGACCTGTCATCTGACCTCACCAGTCAGGTGACAGGTCAGCTGACTGGACTGGTCCACTCCCGGGCTGGCATCGACACCAGTGAGAACGCCGCTGCAAGACTCCTGCCTTCTTCTGATAGTGAGTGAAAGCAGAGCGGAGAGTGGCATCAGTAGGGCCGGCTACCTCTTATAAGGGGGTTGTGTTGCGCTACCTACGGGGAGCTATCTACAGGGGGGCTGTGTCTGGCGCTATGTTAAGGGGCCTGTGTGGAGCAATCTACAGGGGGGCTGTATATGGAGCTATCTACAGGGGAGCTATGTGTGGAGCTATCTACAGGGGGGCTATATCTGGAGCTATCTACAGGGGGGCAGTGTCTGGCGCTATGTACAGGGGGCTGTGTGGAGCAATCTACAAGGGGGCTGTGTCTGGCGCTATGTACAGGGGGGCTGTGTGTGGCGCTATCTACAGGGGGCTGTGTGTGGAGCTATCTACAGGGGGGGCTGTGTGTGGATCTATCTACAGGGGGGGCTTTGTGTGGAGCTATCTACAGGGGGACTGTGTGTGGCGCTATCTACAGGGGGGCTGTGTGTGGAGCTATCTACAGGGGGGCTGTGTGTGGAGCTATCTACAGGGGGCTGTGTGTGGAGCTATCTACAAGGGGGCTGTGGTGGAGCTATCTACAGGGCGGCTGTGTGTGGAGCTATCTACAGGGGGGCTGTATGAGGAGCTATCTACAGGGGTCTGTATCTGGAGCTATCTACAGTTGGGCTGTGTCTGGCGCTATGTACAGGGGGCTGTGTGTGGAGCAATCTACAGGGGGGCTCTGGTGGATGATTTTTCCATTGACCGGTAGCAGAGTTACATAACTGGAAAAAAAATCCCCATCTTGTAACTCTGCTACCTGTCAATTGAAAAGTCATCAACTACAGGGTCTCCCTCTTGACTTTCATTGTTCTCAGCCTTATGGTTTGTCCTGCAGCTACTGCCGTGGTGAGCAAATGTTATACCCAAGGTAGGAAAAGTAACATAAAGACGATATAACCGGATCCAGGGGCGTAACTAGGAAAGACTGGGCCACATAGCAAACTTTTGACTGGGGCCCCCCCTCCCCTGGGTGTCACACAGCCCCCCCTTGTAGATAGTGCCTTTTTTACAGCCCCCCCTGTAGATCACGCCATACAGCCCCCCTGTAGATAACGCCATACAGCCCCCTCTGTAGATAACGCCATACAGCCCCCCTGTAGATAACGCCATACAGCCCCCTCTGTAGATAGCGCCATACATCCCCCTGTAGATAACACTATACAGCACCCCCTGTAGATAACGCCATACAGCCCCCCTGTAGATAGCGCCATACATCCCCCTGTAGATAACGCTATACAGCCTTCCTGTAGATAATGCCATACAGCCCCCCTGTAGATAACGCATTACAGCCCCCTGTAGATAGCGCCATACAGCCCCCTGTAGATAGCGCCATACAGCCCCCTTTGTAGATAACGCCATACAGCCCCCTTTGTATATAGCGCCATACAGCCCCCCCTGTAGATAGCGCCATACAGCCCCCTTTGTAGATAGGGCCATACAGCCCCCTTTGTAGATAACGCCATACAGCCCTCCTGTAGATAGCGCCATACAGCCCCCTTTGTAGATAACGCCATACAGCCCCCTTTGTAGATAGCGCATACAGCCCCCCTGTAGAGAACGCCATACAGCCCCCTTTGTAGATAGCGCCATACAGCCCCCTTTGTAGATAACGCCATACAGCCCCCTTTGTAGATAGCGCCATACAGCCCCCTTTGTAGATACCGGCATACAGCCCCCTTTGTTGATAGCGCCATACAGACCCCTTTGTAGATAGCGCCATACATCCCCCTGTAAATAACGCCATACAGCCCCCGCTGTAGAGAACGCCATACAGCCCCCTGTAGATAACGCCATACAGACCCCCCCTGTAGATAGCGCCATACAGCCCCCCCTGTAGGTAACGGCATACAGCCCCCCTGTAGGTAACGCTATACAGCCCCCCTGTAGGTAACGCTATACACCCCCCCTGTAGATAGCGGCATACAGACCCCCCCTGTAGATAGCGCCATACAGAACCCCCCTGTAGATAATGCCATACAGCCCCCTTGTAGGTAACGCTATACAGCCCCCCTGTAGGTAACGCTATACAGCCCCCCTGTAGGTAACGCTATACAGCCCCCCCTGTAGGTAACGCCATACAGCCCCCCTGTAGGTAACGCTATACAGCCCCCCCCTGTAGGTAACGCTATACAGCGCCAACCCCCAAAAAAAAGCCGACCTATAGTGTGTCCTACAAAAGACATGTATCCCCTATCCACAGGATAGGGGATACATGTGTGATGGCTGGCAGCGATAGGGAGAACGGGGGACCGAAAGTCCCCTGAAGTTCTCCATGACTAACCTCTGACTTCCGGCGTCTGCGCAGCTCAATAAAATTGAAAGGAGCGCTGGTCACGCATGCGCACAAGTGCGACCGGCGCTCCATTCATTTCTACGGAGCTGCCGACACAGACCCCGGAAGTCCGAGGTTTGTGATGGAGAACTTCAGGGGACTTTCGGTCCCCCGTTCTCCCTATCAATGCCAGCGATCACACATGTATCCCCTATCCTGTGGATAGGGGATACATGTCTTTTGTTTAATGGCAGAGCGGGGAGATAACTCCCTGCTCTGCCGTAGTGTTCAGTGGCGTCGCGCTGTAGCAGCCATAGCGGCTGCTAGCGGAGCCTCCGGCCATGGTGGGGGCCCGTGCCGGTGGGCGACACGGGCCCCCTCATGCCGCGGGCCCTGTAGCAGCCGCTACGGCGGTAGTTACGCCACTGGGTGGGCCTCTGCCATTAAAGAGGCTCTGTCACCAGATTTTCAAACCCCTATCTCCTATTGCAGCAGATCGGCGCTGCAATGTAGATAACAGTAACGTTTGTTTTTTTCAAAAACGAGCATTTTTGGCCAAGTTATGACCATTTTTATATTTATGCAAATGAGCCTTTCTTATGTACAACTGGGCGTGTTTAAAGTTATGTCCAACTGGGCGTGTATTGTGTATGTACATCTGGGCGTTTTTACTTGTTTTACTAGCTGGGCGTTGTGAATAGAAGTGTATGATGCTGACGAATCAGCATCATCCACTTCTCTTCGTTACCACCCAGCTTCTGGCAGTTCACAGACACACAGCGTGTCCTCGCTCATCCGACGCGATGAAGTTCCTGTGGGAGGAAGTAAGTGACGTCACAGCGTGATCTCTTGTGTGCACTGCCAGAAGCTGGGTGGTAACGAAGAGAAGTGGATGATGCTGATTCGTCAGCATCATACACTTCTATTCACAACGCCCAGCTAGTAAAACAAGTAAAAACGCCCAGATGTACACACACAATACACGCCCAGTTGGACATAACTTTAAACACGCCCAGTTGTACATAAGAAAGGCTCATTTGCATAAATATAAAAATGGTCATAACTTGGCCAAAAATGCTCGTTTTTGAAAAAAACAAACGTTACTGTTATCTACATTGCAGCGCCGATCTGCTGCAATAGGAGATAGGGGTTTGAAAATCTGGTGACAGAGCCTCTTTAAAAGAAGTTGTGCGGGGGCCCAAGCTGAACTTTTACCTCGGGGCCCATGAGACTTTAGCCCTGTGGTTACATGTTGTCGTTAGGGGGTACTCACTGTCCTAATATTGGTTTGTTTTTTTAATATGCAGCACAGTGTATGATCATAGGCTTGGAGGTACTTTGATGTATTTTATCTGAGTACGGAGTACTTGGCTTAGATTACAACATTCTGGACAGAACTAAAGAGGAAGCAACCACTTCGTCTCTAGCTTATATCTAATCAATTTTTTAAATTTAGGCATGTTAAGTCACTCGAGAGAAGGGTGCAGTCACACGTGTCAGATTTTGTTGCAGACATTTCTATTGCTGAAAATCAGTTTCTTTTATCTGAATGGGGTTGTTTCTGCAACAAGAACATGGATTTCTGCAACTTGCATACAGATGAATAGAACTGATTTTCAGTCACAGATATTTTTTGCAACAAAATCTGCCGTGTGATATTCCACCATAAGAGTATGTGCACATGCTTAACCAAAAATGTCTGAAAATACAGAGATGTTTTCAAGGTAAAACAACTCCCGACTTTCAGCCGTTTTTTAAGCAAACTCGCGTTTTTCGCTGCACTTTATACGGTCGTTTTTGGAGCTGTTTTTCTATAGAGTCAATGAAAAACGGCTCAACGGTTTTTTTCTCATTGAAATCAATGTAATTTTGGAGGCATTCTGCTTCCAATTTTTCGGCCGTTTTTCAGGCGAAAATAAGCCGTGTGAACATACCCTAATAGTTCCATCTCACTTCCTCTATTGAAGTTGCTTCCTATGTGAGCCGACATGGTTACATAATATTACAGCTTGGAAATGCACAGAATCCAGATCATGTAATGACTGGGATTTTCCAGGTCCAAGTGAAACAGTTGCTTAGAGATTTATTACTGTCCCTTGAAAACTGAGCCCTGTAAATACCAGTCAGTTTCCGCTACCCAAAATAGAATACAGAGAAGATCTGGGTATTAGTAATGCAGCATAGCTATACAAACCCCCTCCTTGCCTAGTGCAATGTTTCATACGATTAGTAATTGGATTGTAATTTTAGATTAAGTACATACTACTGCTAGAGTCCATTCCATCATGTTTCCGTTGGTTTTTAGTGGTTAGAATAGAATAGTCTTCTGCGCTATTCCTTCTTGTAAAAAGGGATCCATCAGTATCTATTGCACTACAGATCTATCATAACTGTAAAGGTCCGGGTGATAAAAGAAACAATGATGCTAGTGTGAACAGTCTTATTTTAATTCTAGTGTAACACTTTTCTGGAAAGGGGGCATTTTTAACGCTTTCAAGGCAAAGCTAATTTTGGCCTTTAAGCGTTGACTGTTGAAAATCCTCACAAGCAGCTAACTTAGATACGTAAGATGCAGGCAGCCACAGACCAGCAACAACGTATTATTACACGGCGCCCATTGAGATGAATGGGAAACCATGTAATATAGGGTTGTACCGAGTCTACCAGAGTGGTAGCTAATCTCTCCCACGTTTCTCTACTCTGGCTGATAGGAAAATATCCTGACTGGGGGACCTCACTCTTTGAAGTCTATATGCCCTCTTAGGTGTTCTCCATTAGGGACAATTACAATTTTTTCAACAATAAAAGTGCTCAAAATGTAGTAAATAGCTAACCTGTTACATTTTTTCAAATATATTGCAACATTTGTCAGTGATTTTTTTTATTTATGACCACCTAGTTTCCCTCAATATCCTGGATGTACTTTCAGAACACAAAATAGTTTGGATAATTTATTAAAGGGGTATTCCCATCTCGGCAATCTTATTTAATCGGATAGATAATGTTAATACAGGGCCGGTTCCAGGTTTATGTGGGACCTTGGGCGACACAGACTTAGTAGGCCCTTTTGCGGGGGAACTCACTGCGGCAGTAAAATGGCAGAAAACATCACTTTGAGCCCCCATATAGACGTTAGGCCCTGTTTATGCCCCCATATAGAAGTTAGGACCCCAGATTGTACCAGCATAAATTTAGTGCCCCTTGTAGATAGTGCCACACAACCCCCCTCCCAGGTAGTGCCTCACAGCCCCCTCCCAGGAAGTGCCACACAGCCCCCCTCCCAGGTAGTGCCACCCCCCAGGTAGTGCCACACAGCCCCCCTTCCTTGTAGTGCCACACAGCCCCCTCCCTGGTAGTGCCACACAGCCCCCTTCCCAGGTAGTGACACACAGCCCCCTTCTCCCAGGTGGTGCCACACAGCCTCCCTTCCAAGTAGTGCCACACAGCCCCGCTTCCTGGTTGTACCACACAGCCCCCCTCCCTGGTAGTGTCACACAGCCCCCTTCCCTGGTAGTGCCACACAGCCCACCTCCCTGTAGGTAGCGCCTTTGGGGCTCCATCTAGGAGTCGAATCCCCGATGCTCTGGCTGGGGATTCCGCTGAAGGAGAAGCCCCTGACGTCACTGTCCATATTCAAATACATTTATTTTTCAACTGTTATCCAGATGAAGATTCCTCTCCACCTAGGCTCCTCTTTATTATTTGGCAGTCGTTGTCTACGGTTACGACCACTGCCGCAGTCTAGCAGTGGTGGCCACGCTTGCTCCGTTCTATCATCTCTTTACATTATAGGTTTAGGGTTAGGACCATAAGTTGGCGCTGCTGTTCAGTAAATAATTCCAAGTGAAGGTATTAGATTAAATAAATATTAGGTATATTTAGACAAGGCTACGTGTTTGAACGCTGGACTGGCGTCTTCTGATATGATGGCCTGATGAAGACGCTAGTCTAGCGCTGAAATGCGTAGCCTTGTCTAAATGAACCTAATATTTATTTAATCTAATACCTTCACTTGGAATTATTTACTGAACATCAGCGCCAACTTTTGGTCCTTTTCGTCTCCAAACCCTAAACCTATATGCCTTGCGGCAACATTTCCAGTTGCCGGTTCGGACCGTGGCTGCAGCTGTCCTTTGGATTTCCTACTTTGCTGACATCAAGGTTGTGCCTGAATTAGCACAACCACTATAGGTGAGCACATCACTGTTCACATCTTTCAAACATCCCTCCTTAGTTGACCTGCACCATGTGGTGCCGTGCATCTCTTTTTTTTTCTGTTTTTTAGATTTCCATCTTTTTACATTAAGGATGGCTGGGAACCTGGAATGCGTGGCAGCTTCCTGCCCGGCCACCTCACTGCAGCTCTATTCAAATCTATAGAACGGCTCCCGAGCATGCGCAGTAGCCCGGGAGTTGTTCTATAGTGCTGCACAGGGCACATTGCTGCGGAGCCCGGAAGGAAGTCACAGTGTGAGGTGGATCGGGGAAACAATAGGAATCGTGGCAAACATGCTAACCATGCTGGTTGTCACGAGTAGGCAGCTTTCTATACTCCCAAAGCATACAGAAGAATCCGGAGTGCGCATGGTGGAGTCAGTGACTGGGGGATTGTACCACCCATAAATGGTCCTGATCGTGGGAACGAAGATCCGCCAAGAAACACTATAAAAACAGAAATCTTGGTAAGAAAATTGAATTGACAACGCCAGGAGATTCTGTTCTTATCATGCATTTGAGATAGCCAAAAAAAACAACAAAGCGCCAAGATGGGAATAACTCTTTAACTTTACATACCCTAGTACTAGCCGCGTAACTAGCAGCCATAGCGGCTGCTACGGGATCCCCCCATGTCCCGTGGCGCCAATTGCAGCTGCTATGGCTTCTACAGCAGTAGTGACGCCACATTCCAAAAAGGTGATAGAACGGAGCAAGCTAGACTGCGGCGGTGGTCATAAACATAGACAATGGCTGTCAACCAATAAAGAGGAGCCTGGGTGGAGAAGAATCTTCATCTGGATAACAGTTGAAAAATAAATGTATTTGATAAAGTAAATATATTTACTGTACATGGCCGGCGTCAGCACCCTGCGAACCCGGGCTAGTGCCGGGCCCACTACCCTTGGGGGGGACCACTCGGCCGCTGGGTTCTGACGCTGCCGTCTGGCTCCTCCAGCAGTGGTATCCCCAGCCAGAGTCTTGCCAGGGATTCTGCTTCTAGAGGGAGCCCCTGTCTGGGAGGCGGCGTAACTACCGCTGTAGCAGCCATAGCGGCTGCCACAGGGACCGCGGCATGAGGGGGCCCATGCCGCCCACCGTCACAGCCCACCCCATTTCCAGTGGCCCCGCTAGCACCCGCTATGGCTATTACAGCGGTAGCGACGCCACATTCAATAGTATCTTTGTCCTTGAACACTATGGCAGAGCAGGGAGATATCAGGCAAAGGATCCCATCGGCGTTGATGCCTTTGAGCAGCTACGTTTGTCACGGGAACAAGGCCTAGGTGAGTGCAAAGATTTTTTGTTTTATTTGTTTGGAGGACGCTATCTACAAGGGGAAGGTGGGGGCGCTATCTACAGGGAGGGGCTGTATGGCGCTATCTACAGGAACGGCTGTATGGCGCTGTCTACAGGGACACTGTATGGCACTATCTACAAGGGGGCTGCATGGCACTATCTACAGGGGGGCTATATGGCGCTATCTACAAGGGGGCTGTTTGGCACTATCTACAGGGAGGGGCAACATGGCACTATCTACAGGGAGGGGCTGTATGGCGCTATATACAGGGAGGTGCTGTATGGCACTATATACAGGGTGAGCCTCTGGTGGCCCAGCCTTTCCTAGTTATGCTCCTGACTATTCGCATCAAAGGTGACATGATCATTATTAGTAATGCTGATGGAAGAGCTCATTTGTCTGTGCTGTTCTTTCCATGGAATTGGTACTGCAAAGTTAAAACTAAGGTAAGGTGCCAAATTAGACTGGAGCAGGATCCAGTGGACTATAATGCTAGACTTCAGATATAAAAAAAATCCAAAGATGCTTTACTACCTATACGAGTTCTATGTAAACTACTTTGAGAGAGTATACATAGACATATAAGTAGCTATAGAACTTTACAATGTATGTCATGCTCTTCATTCTTTTGTCGATAACTAAAGGCATGGAATTCAATACATCTGCATGTCTCCCCTTTAATTATACTAGAAAGACGTAGACATTTCACAAAATGATTCCCCAGAATTATAGCTTTCTCTTACTCTATGATTACTCACCAGATTAACTAAAAATAGCCAAATTAATGGCAGTGCCCTTTACACTGCTAATGTCTTGAGTCTCAGTTGGAGTTAGACTGCTGGGCGCACTTATTAGTCATACTTGGATCCCAGATTAGCATCATGTTTAGTAGCTGAATTGCATTTCCCAGTTGATAAAACTGCAGACGTAGGTCTTCTTGATAGTCTACAACGGCATGGCCTTTTTTAATCGCTGGCTAGTAAACTGTTTGCTTTGTTTAGTACAGTGCACAATTTATTAAGTAATAATACTCGTAATTACGAGCACGGCCGTTCACGGGCGGCCACGGGCAGCCGGCCGCTTTTGCGAGCCGTGCTGCCATTATAAAGTATAGCAGCACGGCCCGTAAAATGAAAAAATAGAACATGTTCTAACTTACAGCTGCTGTAAATGTGGGAGGGAGACTCACCCCCCCTCCCTATTTTTGGCTACAAGCTCGGAAAAGGTGTATTCAAATTACTAAGCATTGTCCAGGTCCATTTTGGGAGTGTTTTTACAATAGCAGCTGGTAAAAGGCTAAGCATGATGAAAGTCAAGAGGGAAGAACCTGTGGTGAATGACTTCTCAGTTAACAGGTTCATATAGCGTGTATTTGATGCGCTTTTTGGCACATTTTACGCGCCGAAAAATGCGTCAAACGGTTGATTAAGCTTCCCATTCACATCAATGGAAAAGCGCTCCATTAGTATATACAACACGATTTTTTACGCAAGTGTTTTTAAAAAACTCACTGCGGAAAAAATTGAGTCTTGTCAATTCTTTGGAACATAAAGCGTGCCAAATGTTCCCATAGTCAATGGGAGTAATACTTATGCGCCAAAAAGCATGCACAAAATGTATAAAAAAACACGTGAAAAAACATGTAAAAAATGCCTGTATTTTAAAAGGCGCTTTACAAGAAACGCTGGAGTATTTTACACGTCTAAACGTGGTTTTTTTTTTTTTTAAGCGGCGTGTGACAATGCCCTAAGGGAATTATTTTACATTGGCGTCTAGTTTCTATTGTGGTGCAGGGAGAAGATAGAAGTTGCTGTAGTGAGAAGAGTTTTATTTTTTATATTACTAAGTTTATTTTTTTATTTTGCAGGTTGTGCTCGACTGTTTGGAATACGTCATAGATTCGTTGCACTACTTCGATGATCTATATTTAAAAAAAAAAATGTCTAACGAGGTTTGTGCTGGGGAGTTTTTATTTGAATAAAAAATATTTTCTTAGGGTTTATTCAAACAGTGCGGTTTTCCCATGTTTTCGCCACCGAATCGAAAAAATTGTAGTAAAAACGCATGCGCTATTCTATGTGGGTTTCAGCTGTTCTGGAAAGAGGCGGCAAAACCGCACTGTGTGAATATACCCTTAGGCCCTGTTCACACAGAGCTTCTTGCAGGCAGAAAAAATCTGCCTCAGAATTCCATCAGGAATTTTGAAGCCGATTTTAAACTGCTTGCACTTTTTTTCCACCGTTTTCACGGCAGTTTTCTCCCACGGCCATTGAAGCTAATGCAAGAAAAATGGGCAAAAACGCCACGAAAAACGCCTCCGAAAAGATTTCAATGGGAGGTCAGAGGCGGAAGCCGCAAGAAAGGAAACATAATTTTTTTTTCCCGCGAGCGGTCAAAAGCCGCCGGGGAAAAAGACGCTTCTGCCTTCCATTGAAATCAATGCAGGGAGACTTCGGGGGTTTTATGGCGCTGATTCCGAAGTGGTTTCCGCATCAAAATCTGGTTATGAAAATGGGGGGGACCCCATGTAGTTTGTTTTCTTTTTAAATTAATAAATGACTAAAACGGCGTGGGGTCCCCCCATTTTCATAACCAACCGGATGCAATTAAACAGCGGCAGCCTAGCATTACCATGGTGGAAAGGGCCACTGTTTTTGTACCCCACCCAGCCTATTAATACCAGCCTGTGGCCACCCAAGTGCACGACCATAACTACAAGTGGTCGGGCACTGTATCGTACGCAGCTCTTCCCGATACCCCTGGTGGCAGTGGGTATCGGGGTAATAATGGGGGGTTAGTGCTAGCTTTTTTACTGGCTAACACTAAGCTCCGCCTTAGTAATGAACGTCGTCAAACAGACAATTGCCATTACTAAGGCGCTAATAAAGCATTAAGAAACACAGAGACATAAGAAAATATTTTTTTATTGAAATAAAATCTCCCCCACACAACCCTCTTTCACCATTTCATTTAAAAGAAAAAAAAAAAAAAGTAGATCATCGAAGTAGTCCAATGAATCTACGATGTAGTCCAAAAGGTCCAGTGGAACCTGCTAAACAAACAAAAAAAAAAATGTTAGTAACATGCCGCTGCTACTTCATTCCTTGTTCCTACTGTGAATCTCCATGTAGTTACTTGGCGGTTCACAGTAGGAGCAAGGAACAACGGAGTAACGGTGCTCGCCGCTGATCCTTCAAAACAGCTGATAAGCGGCTATGAAGGCTCAATGGTGCTCATATGCCGCTGATCCTTCATAGCCGCCAATCAGTTGTTTTGAATGAACAGTGGCGAGCACCGCTGCTCCATCGTTCCTTGCTCCTACTATGGATGCCTCTCCTATTCAAGTGAATAGGAGAAGGCTGTAATACTGTGAACAGCCGCTAGAGGGCGATTCACAGTAGGAGCAATAAACTAAAGAGCAGCGGTGCTTGTCGCTGATCCTTCAAAACAGATGATAAGCGGCTACTTAGGATCAGCAGTGCTCGTGTGCCGCTGATCCTTCATAGCCGCCAATCAGCTGTTTTGAAGGAACAGCGGCGAGCACCGCTGCTCCGTTGACCACCCCCCAACACACAAACACCCCCACCCCCGCACGAACACACACACACACACACACATCTTACCTGCAGCCGGTCTTCACCAAAATTACGCCGGATTTCCCCCTACAAACCAGCTTCTATGCTGGGTCACTCTGAACTGCGAGCGATACGGCAGAAACAGAGAATATAATGAACGGCTCAGGTTCGTTATGTCCTATGCCCTGTAGCTGCCATATTTCATCTGTGTATGTGTCGTGAAGAGACACAAACACAGATGAAATAAAACATGACATCCCCAGTAATGTAAAAAAGTGTTAATAAAAAAAAAAACATTTTATGTGAAAAAAGAAATAAAGTACATATAAAATTTCATTAAATAAAAACACATAAATTACAAAAAAAAAAAAAATTATGACCTTTTCTTTAAGTTGACACAAAGGCAATGTTAAATTGTTTATCCTGTAAAATAAAATTGATGGCCTATACTACTGAGAATAGGCCATCAATATCTGATCGGTGGGGTTAAGGGTATGTGCACACGACCAAATTTCAGGTGTAATGGGGGCGTTTTACGCCTCGAATTACGTCTGAAAAGACGGCTCCAATACGTCGATAAACATCTGCCCATTGCTTGCAATGGGTCTTACGATGTTCTGTGCAGACGAGCTGTCATTTTAGTGCAGGACACTTCATGGGACGTAATTGGAGCCGTTTTTCATTGACTCCAATAAAAACCAGCTCCAATTACGTCCGAAAAAGACGGCGCGAAAAACGCGTGCACTTGAAAAAATGTCTGCAATTCTGGAGCTGTTCTCTCCTGAAAACAGCTCCGTAATTTCAGACGTTTTTGGCGTTGTCGTGTGCACATACCCTTAGACTCTCAGCACCTCCATCGATAAGCTGTTTGATGGGGCTGTGGCACTCCAAAGAGCACTGCTTCCCATCAATTTTTTTACACATCTCAGCTCTGCATAACGCCATCATATTCATAGCAGCAGTGTACAGTATTACAGATTACCGATATTCACTTCAATGGGAGGAAGGTATAATACTGTGCACAGCTACTACGAACGTGATGGCGTTAGGCAGTGCTGAGTTGTACATGTTGAAGGGGAAGCTGCACTCGTGGGAGCGCCGCAGCCCCTTCAAACAGCTAATCGACGGGGTTGTTGAGTGTTGGTCCCCCATTGATCAAATATTAATGGCCTATCCTGGGGATAGGCCCTCAGTTTTATTTAAAGAGGCTCTGTCACCACATTATAAGTGGCCTATATGGTACATGATGTGATCGGCGCTGTAATGTAGATTACAGCAGTGTTTTTTATTTAGAAAAACAATCATTTTTGACGGAGTTATGACCTATATAACTTTATGCTAATGAGTTTCCCAATGGACAACTGGGCGTGTTTTACTATATGACCAAGTGGGCATTGTACAGAGGAGTGTATGATGCTGACCAATCAGCGTCATACACTTCTCTTCATTCATTTACACTGCAGAAAGCGATATAGCTATATTGTTATGTGCAGTCACATAAACACACTATAACGCTACTCATGTGTCATGACAATGAATATACATTACCTCCAGCCAGGACGTGATGTGTATTCAGAATCCTGAACACTTCTGTAGCGTCTCTGTGAGTTACAGCATAGCAGCTGTATGGCGTTAGCGCCATACAACCCCCTCTGTAGATAACGCCAAACAGCCCCCCTGTAGAGAACGCCATACAGCCCCCCCTGTAGGGAATGCCATACAGCGCCCCCCCTGTAGAGAAGGCCATACAGCCCCCTGTAGAGAAAGCCATACAGCCCCCTCTGTAGAGAAGGCCATACAGCCCCCCCTGTAGAGAACGCCATACAGCCTCCCCTGTAGATAACGCCATACAGCCCCCCTGTAGATAACGCCATACAGCCCCCCCTGTAGATAACGGCATACAGCCCCCTGTAGATAACGCCATACAGACCCCCTGTAGATAACGCCATACAGCCCCCCCTGTAGATAACGCCATACAGCCCCCCTGTAGATAACGCCATACAGCACCCCTGTAGAGAACGCCATACAGCCCCCCCTGTAGATAACGCCATACAGACCCCCCTGTAGATAACGCCATACAGACCACCCTGTAGATAACGCCATACAGCCCCCTCTGTAGATAACGCCATACAGCCCCCTTTGTAGATATCTACAGGGGGGAGGCTGTAAAAAAGGCACTATCTTCAAGGGGGGGGGTTGTGTGACAACCAGGGGAGGGGGGGGCCCCAGTCAAAAGTTTGCTATGGGGCCCAGTCTTTCCTAGTTACGCCCCTGGCCAGGAGGATGCCTCCGTGGGCGAATACACCATCCAGTTCCGGACCCTGGCAGGAGAATTGTCCTGGAACAATGAGGCCTTGGTAGCATCTTTCTGGCATGGCCTATCGCCCGAGATCAAGGATGAACTTGCTGCTCGAGACCTACCAGCTGCCTTGGACGACGTGATTGTACTTGCTACTCGAGTGGACATAAGGCTCAGAGAGAGATCTCAAGAGGTTCGACAGGAGAGACGGCTTCCTAGACTGGCGCCCAACTTCCAGCAACCCCTCTTGCCTTCTTCTTCTGCTCCGCCAGAGGTTTCCGATGCAGGTGGATCGGCTTAAACTGTCCGTTCAATAG
Organism: Rhinoderma darwinii; assembly: GCF_050947455.1. Taxonomy (NCBI): domain Eukaryota; kingdom Metazoa; phylum Chordata; class Amphibia; order Anura; family Rhinodermatidae; genus Rhinoderma; species Rhinoderma darwinii. Next base: position 149,350,204 of record NC_134691.1, on the reverse strand, counting down.
AAACAATGCAAGCGCATCTCTGGACTCTGTTTATATTGCGACCTCGCTGGTCATGTCGTGCGTCTGGTTCCTCAGAAGCCAAAAAAACTCAACGCCTAGAATTGGTTGGAGAGACAACCCTGGGCGATATTGCATTTAATAGAGAACTCTCCTCCAAACTGGTCATTCATGTGACCATCGTCGCTGGTGAGAGGCCCCATCCGGTCTGTGCCTACGTGGACTCTGGCTCTGCAGCCAATTGAATCTGCCAAGACCTTGTGGATCTTCTTCAGTTGCCTACTGTTCTGTTGGAAAGGTCGTTGATCGTTGCCTGACTCAGTTTTGTCTGTGACCAAGCCGTTAAGACTCCAAGTGGGAGTTCTTTACTCTGAACTCATCTCCCTGTTTGTCCTGCCCAAGGCCGTCAGCCCCGTCCTGCAGGGTTTGCCTTGGCCCCGTCTACACGCCCCAGTCCTGGACTAGAACTCTGGAGAGGTTCTCCAGTGGGGTCCCAAGTGTCTCGACCGCTGTCTGGTGTATGTCCATCTTTCCCTTAGTCTCCTCCGCATCAGTCACTGGCAGGGTTGCCTCCTTGTTATTCTCTGTTTTCGGATGTCTTCAACAAGAAGGAAGCAGAAACATTGCCTCCACATCGAAGCGTATGATTGACCTATCGACTTGGTTCCTGATTCGTCCCCTCCTCGAGGTAGAGTATACACTCTCTCCTTGTCTGAGACCCAGTCTATGTCAGCCTACATTAAGGAGAATCTGGAGAGGGGCTTCATACGAAAATCCTCATCCCCGAGAAGAAAGATGGATCCCTCCGACCCTGCATTGACTACCGAGGCCTCAACCAGATCACGGTAAAGAACAGGTACCCATTGCCTTTGATTTCAGAACTGTTTGACCTGCGGGGGGCTTACAATCTAATCCGGATTCATCAGGGTGATGAGTGGAAGACTGAATTTAATACTCATGATGGACACTACAAATATCTGGTCATGCCCTTCAGCCTGTGTAACGCCCCCGCGGTGTTTCAATAATTTGTCAATGACATTTTTCGTGATCTCCTCTATGTCTGTGTTGTGGTGTATCTTGATGACATTTTGATCTTTTCCCCAGATCTTGTGACTCATCAGGGTCATGTCCGCCAGGTGTTGCTTCGATTAAGGGAGAAGCATCTTTATGCCAAGCTGGAGAAGTGCGTGTTCGAAAAGAAGTCTCTACCCTTCCTGGGCTACATCATCCCTAATCAGGGTCACAAGATGGACCCTGAGAAGGTAAAGGCTGTCCTGGAATGGCCACACCCTAAAGGCTTAAGGGCCATACAACGCTTCGCTGTTCATTCCCAACTTCTCTTCATTGACAGCTCCCAACTCCACCCTCACTAAAAAGGGTATGAATGCCAAGGTGTGGACTCCAGAAGCAGAAGTCGCATTTAAAAGCTTAAAAAAGGCCGTTACGTCAGCCTCTATTCTTCATCACCCTGATGTATCCCTACAGTTTTCATTAGAGGTGGACGCTTCCTCTATTGGTGCCGGTGCACTTTTGTTCCAGAGAGTTTAGAACGGTAAGACGGTGGTATGTGGCTACTACTCCAAGCTGTTTTCTCCCGCAGAGCGCAACTACTCAATTGGAGATCGGGAGTTACTGGCCATCAAGCTGGCCCTGCAGGAGTGGAGACACTTACTGGAAGGCACAGCTCATCCTATCCTGGTCTTCACGGACGACAAGAACCTGACCTATCTACAGACGGCTCAACGCTCGTCAAGCCAGGAGGTCATTGTTCTTTGCTCGGTTCCGGTTCGAACTCCACTACCGACCTGCCGAAAAGAATGTGAGGGCCGATGCCTCGTCTAGGTCATTTGAAACAGAGGACACTGTGGAGTCCCCACAGAATATTATCGACCCTTCCTGCATCTATTCTGTTAACCCTCTGCAAGTTAGAGACATTCCTCCAGTAAGGACATTTGTACGTCTGGCAGACAGAGGAAGAATCCCTCGCTGTGGTCACAGTTCCAAGCTGGCAGGTAACGCGAGTGCCCGTAGTACCCGAGACATAATTGCCCGTCAGTTCTGGTGGTCCACGCTGCCCAATGACGTCATGGACTTTGTCTCCTTCTGTACGGTGTGCGCAGCAAACAAAGTTGCCCACTCCAGACCAGCCGGCCTGCTCCAAACACTGCCTGTGCCCGATGTCCCCTGGCAGCATGTTTCTATGGACTTTGTCACAGATCTGCCTCTCTCTGCGGGATGCAGTGTGATCTGGGTGGTGGTGGATCGATTTTATAAAATGGCTCATTTTATTCCCCCGACTGGCCTGCCTTCTGCTGCTCGATTGGCCGACCTCTTCGTTTAACACATCTTCCGTCTGCATGGCTTGCCCCTTCATATTGTCTCGGATCGAGGGGTCCAGTTCACCTCGAAGTTCTGGAGAGCACTCTACGGCCTCCTCTGTGTAAAGTTGGACTTCTCCTTGGCTTATCATCCTCAGTCCAATGGACAAGTTGAAAGGGTTAACCAGATTATGGAGAACTATCTGCGGCACTTTGTCTCCAGACGCCATGATGACTGGGTGCAGCTGCTTCCGTGGGCTGAGTTCTCCTATAATAACCATACTAGTGAGTCCACCACCTCCAGTCCGTTCTTCATCGTCTACGGCCAACATCCTCGTATACCTCTTCCTGTCTCTACTATGTCCCTGGTGCCTGCAGCTGACTCTACCTTCAGGGACTTCCTGCAGATATGGCAACAGACACGATCTTCTATTCTGCTGGCGGTGGACCGCATGAAGAGAAAGGTAAACACTAGAAGACGTGATCCTCCCCAGTTTCTTCCAGGTACGAAGGGCTGGCTGTCTTCCAGGAATATGCGGCTGAGGGTGCCATCTTGCAAGTTTGCTCCCAGGTTCCTCGGACCCTTCGAGATTCTGCTATAAATCTATCCTGTGTCTTACAAGCTTAGGCTGCCTCCTACCCTCAAGATCCCTAACTCCTTCCATGTCTCCTTGCTGAAGACCGTGCTCCTGAACCGCTACTCCAGGACTCCTAGTTCCGCAGTGGCTCCTGGCGGCTCGTCAGGGACTTTCGAAGTGAGGGAGATCCTGGCCACCAAGAAAGTGGGAGGAAGGACGTTTTATTTGGTGGATTGAGACGCCGGCACTCACTTCCGGGTTCTGTGACTGGTTCCCGCAGGACGCGCGTGCACGGCCTTAAAAGGCCAGTACGCGTCCAGCAGTCTATTATCAGTAATTAGCCCAGGATGCTGCTGGACTATAAAAAGGACTCTGCCCACTTGTTCTTTGCCTGAGCGTTTTTGTATACCGAAAGTTTGCCTTGAAAATGGTCTCCCAGTGTTACCCGTTCTCTGATTGTGAACATCTCTATGACGACTTCTCCTGACGACTGCAGAGTTTGCTGCTGAGACATCATTGGCCCCTTCCTTTTGCAGCCATCCCCATCTTCTATAGCAACACAAACAAATTCAGACCCCAGATAAAACCCCAAAATTAATTCAAACCTAAGACCATACCTTGAAATTAATTCAGACCCCTAAATTACGCAGTGTATCCCAGACCAGACCCCTACATTACGGGCATGACCACACGTGGCGGATTTCCTCCGCAACTGTCCGCATCAATGCCGCACAGAATCTGCGTTGCAGATTCTGCTGCGGATCTGCACAAAATGTGCAGTAAATTGATGCGGACTAGCTGCTGCGGACTGCGGGAAAAGTGCTTCCCTTCTCCCTATCAGTGCAGGATAGAGAGAAGGGACAGCACTTTCCCTAGTGAAAGTAAACGAATTTCATACTTACCGGCCGTTGTCTTGGTGACGCGTCCCTCTTTCGGCATCCAGCCCGACCTCCCTGGATGACGCGCCAGTCCATGTGACCGCTGCAGCCTGTGCTTGGCCTGTGATTGGCTGCAGCCGTCACTTAGACTGAAACGTCATCCTGGGAGGCCGGACTGGAGACAGAAGCAGGGAGTTCTCGGTAAGTATGAACTTATATTTTTTTACAGGTTGCTGTATATTGTGATCGGTAGTCACTGTCCAGGGTGCAGAAACAGTTACTGCCGATCGCTTAACTCTTTCAGCACCCTGGACAGTGACTATTTATAGACGTCTCCTAGCAACGCTCCCGTCATTACGGGAGCCCCATTGACTTCCTCAGTCTGGCTGTAGACCTAGAAATACATAGGTCCAGCCAGAATGAAGAAATGTCATGGCAAAAAAGCAAGACGCATCCGCAGCACACATAACATGTGCATGACAGCTGCGGACTTCATTGCGGAACTTAGAATCTCCATTGAAGTCAATGGAGAAATTCCGCCATGAGTCCGCCACTGCTCCGCAACAGACAGAGCATGCTGCGGACACCAAATTCCGCTCCGCAGCCTATGCTCCGCAGCGGAATGTTACGCATCGTCTAAACGAACGCTTCTAAATAGAAGTGGAAGTCAATGCAGAAACGGCTCCGCTGCGGATTAACGCTGCGGAGTGTCCGCAGCGGAATTTAAGTGAAATTCCGCCACGTGTGAACCCAGCCTACTTCGACCCCTCGTATTCAAGATAATAATTGAGAGGCCAGCAATCACACATGAAATATGTGAAGGATAGACCACATTGGTGTGCACCACCTAGGTAAATATGTACAATTTGGGAAAAGGGAGAAAGGAAAGTATGTGGTCTTATAATATATAACTTTTATTATTTTGGTTAAAAATAGACAATATGTGATAAAAGTTTCAATTGGTGCAATTGGGTATGTGTGAGTGACCCCCAAACTCACATGCCCTGTAGGCCAAATAAGCAGTGTGACATGTGTTTGTCACTGTTACCACAATATGAATAGCACGTAAGTGCTGTGCTGCGTGCGGTTGGCATGCAGCACTGTCTGAATGAGGTCCAGACAGTGGGATCTCCCACAGCGGTGCTCCTTAGTGAGGGCAGAGCGGCAATGTGGGGGATGCCGTCTGGAGCTGATGCCCAACCACTTCGGACAGAATGTGACTTGCAGCGGCGCCCCAGCGAAACAGAGCTGAGGCAGCGGTGCAAGCAAATTGTACGGAGTGGTTGGCCAGAGTCCGGACAGTGCAGACCCCCGCAGTGGTGCTCTGCCTAGGTCAGCAGTGCGGCAGTGCACTGGGTGCCGTCCGAAACTGGAAAGCGGCAGGGGCAAGAGATTCTCGCTGGATTGTACCCGGCCGGTAAAAATAAGGACAGGTAGTCGGCTGCAGTGGCGCCCCAGCAGGCCAGGTGGGGCGGCGATGCAGGAGAGACCGTCCGGTGTGAGCACCGGAGAGTGGTCTCAGGGTCCCCCAGACGGCAAAGGCAGGTGAGCGCTGAATTATGCTTGATTACGCTTGGATAGATTCAGGCGAGGTTGCGAGACCTCGCTGGGACACGTGCAGGACAGCCTGTCCGATTGTGGCAGTGAGATTAGCTGCGTAAATACTATTATTGTACTATGTAGCTAGAGGCCATATTGTTGCACATTAGAATATTAAAATTACTGAGCACCTGACCAAGTTTCGCCAGCATTTTGGCTTCTTCCCCTAGATCCGTTCCATTTTCTTTCCAGCTGGTGAACTGTTGAGAGGTGGGGATTAGTAAGGAGGCAGGGCTTAACTATCTGTGTGTCCTACTGCAGACAGAGCAGAAAGGAAGGCTCCTGCTGCAGCCAGTTGTCTTACAACCAGCCAAAGGATTGTGAGGAGAAAGGGATGGTGGATTGATGGCTGATCTCCTGGAACACATATACAAGATTTATTTATATATTTTTTAGTATGAAGTGCAATATGATACAAAATAGTGTAAGAATGTGGTGGAGAATTCCCCACTCTTAACCCGTTAGTGACCGGCCCATCGTGTTTCTACGTCGGTCACTAACGGGCCTTATTCCGATGCCATAGACTTTTTACGTCGCGGCATCGGAATAAGTTTACAGAGCAGGGAACTGTCAGATCTCCCTGCTCTCAGCTGCTAGAGGCAGCTGAGGGCTGGGAGCGTCCCTGCTCTGCCGTGTGAGATCGATATTAGTATCGATCTCACCCGTTTAACCCCTGAGATGCGGTGCTCAATAGCGAGCACCGCATCTGAGTGGTTTTGGAGAGAGGGAGGGAGCTCCCTCTCTCCCCCACCGACACCCGGCGATACGATCGCCGAGTGCCTGTGTCTCTAATGGCAGCCGGGGGTCTAATAAAGGCCCCCAGGCTGCCTGGAGTGAATGCCTGCTAGATCATGCCGCAGGCATGACCTAGCAGATGCCTGTCCGTGTTAAACGGACAGGCAGTAATACACTGCAATACAAAAGTATTGCAGTGTATTATAAATGCGATCGCAGAATCGCATATTATAGTCCCCTAATGGGACTAGTAAAAAAGTGAAAAAAAAGTTTAATAAAGTTAATTTAAAAAAAAATGTGAAAAAAAATGAAAAACCCAGCTTTTCCCCTTACAAAATGCTTTACTATTTAAAAAACAAAATAAAGTTAAAAAGTTACACATATTTGGTATCGCCGCGTCCGTAACGACCCGAACTATAAATCTATTACATTATTTAACCCGCACGGTGAACGCCGTAAAAAAAATAATAAAAAACTATGGAAAAATTGCTGTTTTCTGTGAATACTGACTTTAAAAAAATGTAATAAAAAGTGATCAAAAAGTCGCATCTACTCCAAAATGGTACCAATAAAAACTACAAGTCGTCCCGCAAAAAAAAAGCCCTCATATGACCGCATCGGCGAAAAAATAAAAACGTTACGGCTCTTCAAATATGGAGACACAAAAACAAATAATTTTGAAAAAAAAGCGTTTTTACTGTGTAAAAGTAGTAAAACATACAAAAACTATACAAATTTGGTATCGTTGCAATCGTAACAACCCGCTGAATAAAGTTATTGTGTTATTTATACCACACGGTAAACGGCGTAGATTTAGGACGCAAAAAATGAGTGGCGAAATTTCTGATTTTTTTCTATTCCCCCCCAAAAAAAAGTTAAGAAAAGTTAATCAATAAATAATATGTACCTAAAAATGGTGCTATTAAAAAGTGCAACTTGTCCCGCAAAAAACAAGATCTTATACAGCTATGTCGACGCAAAAATAATAAGGTTATAGCTCTTGGAATGCGACGATTGAAAAACCTAAAAAATAGCTTGGTCATTAAGGTCCAAAATAGGCCGGTCATTAAGGGGTTAAAGGTGACTTGCTGATATAGTTTGCATATTTGTATATATGCCAGTATATGGTTTACTTATTTATAGACTGTGTCTTTAGGATGTGCTGTTTGTTCTGCTTTCTTTCCCTAGGCATTGTTTTACAGGAGGAGTAACATTTCTGGCATGTGTACAAATGTTGCGATATTTATTGTCATTAAACTGTAACGTTACTGTTTATTTGCAGGTGAAGCGGTTTGATGGTTGGCTCAGTGGTAGCTAGTTTGTATTGGCATAGAGATGTACAGGATCTTTGTACAGCAGCTCACTCTCTGGAATGGTGGCTGCACAACTGCTGGAGAGAGTGAGTTGCTGTAGAGAGCAGCTGCAAGGGCAGCTGTGGAGCTGTGTGGCCTGCTGCTGTGAAAGTGACAGGCACTGACGTTGGGCCTGAGTCTGTGAGTGCTGGGAAGTGTTGAAGGTAATGGGTAGGTGCTTCCACATATGCAGAGTCGTGTGAGCAGAGGTGGATGACGAGCGGATGGAGCTATCACTCTGGCAGAGATTATTAAGGAGAGCATTGACGCCAGTAATACTGTCCGAGCTGCCACAGGTACCCTATACGAACTATAGACTTTGACCTGCGCCCTGTTGGCCAGCTGCCATACCGCCAAGGCGGTACCGCCCAGTGGGTCCACAAACCCTACGTGACAGTACGCTCAGGCCATGGACCCCGCTGGTCGATCCAAGACCATGACGACGTCACAAGAGATGCAGGCGGATATGATGGACCTCCGGTATCGACAGGACCAACTCCTCCAGGCCTTGAATATTCTCGCACGTCGGCAGGAGGCACAAGATGCCGTTCCTCCTACTACACCTCCTGGCAGTGTTGATCCTCGTTTTTCTTTGCCACTTCATGACCGCTATGATGGAGACGCAGGTACCTGTCGTGGATTTTTGAACCAGTGCCAGATCCACATCAGCCTGTATCCTAGGGCATTTTCGTCTGATGGTGCAAGGGTCGCTTTCATCATCCCTCTTCTTACTGGCAGGGCCCTTGCATGGACGAACCCTATCTGGGAGAGGCAAGGTCCAGAGACCCGTGACTTCCAAGGGTTCCTCTGGACATTTCACATGGTGTTTGTGGAGCCTGGACGAGTCTCCTCTGCAGTGGCTCCCTTGCTGAACCTACGCCAAGGAGACATCTCTGTGGGCGAGTACGCCATCCACTTCCGCACCCTGGCGGGAGAACTGTTTTGGAACAATGAGGCCTTGGTGGCTACATTCTGGCATGGACTGTCTCCTAAAATTAACGACGAACTTGCCGCTCGAGACCTGCCATCTACCCTGGATGACCTCATCCTTCTGGCTGCCCGGATTGATAGAAGGCTCTGAGAACGCCTCCAAGAGGTTCGTCGGGAGGGAGCTCTTCCTAGTCCGGCCTCTACCTTGCAGCATCCCCTGCCGTCCTCAGATGCCGATCCTCCTAAGGAGTCTGTGAGGATGGACCAATGTATGCTATCTACCCAGGAGGGACAACGCAGACGCATCATTCCGGCAGATTTCCGTTTTTCTGTTAGAATCAATAGCGCAGTCGACTCCGCTATTGATTCCGTTAAAACGGAAACCTGCCGGAATGGTGACGAACGGAAACCATTAGCGATGTTTCCGTCACCATTGATAACAATGGTGACTGAAACGGAAGCTGTGGTTTCAGTTTGACTTTCCGTTGCTGATGGAAACCTCCGACGGAACCCCGGAACGGAAAGCCAACGATGATGTGAACAGGCCCTTAGCCAAGCGAAGAGGAAGGTTTCATGTCAGAAAGGGCTAAGGTTTGAATGGCTGGAGTAACAATAAAGGTGATGTGTTTATCTACTGGTCTATAATAAAGCAAAATAACTGCCGCAGTGTTGGAGACGGAGAGACAGTAGAATTTCATGTGGTGAAAGGGAAAAAAGGGCACTGAAGCTGCCAATGTCACAGGCCCCGGAGGTGCTCCGGCAGATTTGCCCCAGACACACAGCGGCCTCATTGGCGTTTCCTCCAGCCAAGGGTATAGAACATAGAAGCAAAATCCAGGCGACAGCTGAAGTGTCAAGTCCAGCAGCAGAATTCGCACTAGCAGCGGGGCCCCCATCTTGCCTGCTGCAGGGGACATGTATAGCCGGCTGCAGCTTCCCCCGACCATCACAGCTTTACCTAAGTTACAGAATGCGGACCCGCCATGATCTGTGAGACAATCCCCTCAGGCTGGCCGCTGGTCATACACATTAGATAAATGCCAGCTAGACCCCTATGGCAGCAACTTCTCTCATAGGAACAAACGATCACAACATGCCCAATCATTTGTTCCCATAAACTAAGCCGCTGCAGAGGCTTATTTGGGAGCCCTCTATATATACACTAGAGGGGTCAGCACCCTTCGACATGTGAAACTACAACTCCCAGCATGCCCTGACCGGCGCAGGCTGTCAGGGCATGCTGGGAGACGTAGTTTTACAACAGCTGGTCTGCCACGGTTGTTGACTCGTAGAACATCAGCCAGTCCTGGAGAATTCGCCGATTTCTGCCGCCTTTTATCTAAAGTGTAGGGCCAGCTTTATGCAGGTACTTTTGCTGCTCCCAAAAAGCGTCATAAGGAAAAACATATATTCGTTGTGGGACGGCACCTATTTTGGAATAACACTTTTGCCAGTACCGCTGGACTGGCGGTTGTCACTACTCCATTTTTGGACAGATCACAATAAAAATCACCAGTGTCCGCTAAACAAGATGTCAGTGTGGACTTATGGGCAGTGAGGACGTGAAGCACTGAGGGGATTCCTTAGCCGGCCATGCACATTGTAGGTCTGAGGTCCTGCCCCTAGCTCCACCCCTTCTCAGCAGAGGAAAGCAGGGATCCCTCCGCTCACAAAATGACAAAGCATAGAAAACTAATGGAAAGTATAGTCCATGAGCGCTGAGAGAACGTCGCGTCTATAAGCTTTATCCCGCTTTCATTTCCTGTCCCTCACCCCGGACATATAATATTCACGTTTCTAGAAAAAGGGGAGGGGGCCGGGAGCTCCTTCCAGTTTCCCCCCTATGTGAGGGAAACCCCGTGCAAGTTCTGGTGAGTATGTCGTAATTCTAGCTCTATGTCTAGCGATAGCGGAGTGCTTGCTTGTATGACACTTTCACTGCCGGAGGAGTGACGCAGCAGGGCAAGTCGTTAACAGTTTAGAGGGTTACTACATGTGAAGGTTAAACGGATGCTGAGCGGTGTGAGGACACAACATGGCACAGGAGGGCACGTTACATGGTCGGAGAGGAACCTCCGGGATCTCCGGCTGCCCTAATGAGGATGTGTAGCGCGGCTGTTAGGGAGGGCACACTACAGGCTAAGCCTACTGAGGGATTTCCGACATACGTCATCTCAGGGACTTTCTGCAGTGACAGGAAAAAGGAAAACCCGTCGTCTGTCATTCGTTCATGTGAGATTTCTACACCGTGAGTTGCTAAAAGTGATCTACAGTAATGCTGTTGTATGTCTGAAATGCTGGGCAAAGTAGTTTTCCCGGGAACATGAGGAAAATATATTTTTTTTAAATAATATACATATATATAAAATTATTTTACACACATCCTTGCTAAAATGGAAAATAAGATAAAGTACCTTTCTATGTAGCCCAGTGTCTATTCTGCCCCCGCTTGCTTTCGCTCTAGCATCATGTCACGAGATGCGGCATTGTGTGGCACGTCCATGTAGGCACATAGTGACATCTAATTATACAGCGCTAGATCCATAAGATGCTTTGTCCCGTGACCATGTCCCTATGCACAATAGCATAGCCCCGGCACAGTAAATGTGTATATATGAAAGTGTCCGTATTCTAGCCGTGAGATGCCTTTCTGCCATCAGCGGAGAGGGACGGGCTGCTTAGAATACAGCATGTGGTAGTGAGTGCCATAGCTCCCAAGGGCACCAATCCAATACTGTAAAAATATCATCGTTTTAGTAGGATCAATGCACGAGAATCTCTTGGAATTGTACAGTTGCCTCAGCACCTTGTCCGGGTGGGAGCATGGAATTGGTCGGACACTTTAAAGAACACCTGGTTCATAATGTCCGATCTGCGGGCAGCATGTTCTAGAGCACAAGATGCCGAGCAGATTGATCTGTTACTTTGTGGGAAAAGATTTGGGATAACTTGTGTGTGTTTGGCTAAAAATCCTTGCTCACTCTGAGGCTTAAGAGTCAGGTAGGCGGGCTCAACCATTGATTGACCGTCTTACATGCATTTGTGTGCATAAAGAAAGAGTTGTTAAACACGGAGTAGGACCGCCTACTGGACTCTTAAGCCTAGAGAGAGCAGGTACTTCTGTAATACAGGTTATACTGAATCTTTTCCCACAAAATATATATCCATCTATTCAGCTCCTCCTGCTCTATAACATGCAGATCGGCCAGCCAGCATGTATAACAGGACAGCTATCGTATAAAAGGGTTAGTCCCAAATTGATGGCACATCCCACGCTTGGCTGTATCCATAACTCCTATAGCTTATAATGGCGGGATATGTGTGCACGCGCTGCCCGCTCTTCATCTGCGGCCACCTCACCAGGCGAAACTGGGGTTAAGTTAAGCAAATGGGAGAAAAACACTGCATAATCGTGACGAATTGTGGAAAGAGCGTTTTTGTTAATATTTTTAGAAATTCACTTATTTACCATAAAACGCATTGAAAAACGGCGGTTTTATGTCTGAAGTGGGCTATTGGCGCTGTTTTTTTTTTCCTGCCTCCAGTTGATTTCATTGGAGGTCTAAGAGCGGAATCTTCACCAAGATAGGACAGGAGGCTTTTATATATATATTTACTATAATATGATTTTTTTTTATTTTTACGCAAGCAGGAAAAAAAAGAAATAAATAATCTGTCCTGGAGAAGAAGAAAAAATGGCCTTTTCATTCTTATTGGAAGCAGATTTGAGGCTTTTTAAATGTTGATTCCGACACGAAAAATGTGTCAAAACCAGTGTGAACATACCCTAAGCTTTTTAGCATATGCTCGGTTCTGCCTATGCCAATAATGTTGCTATAAAGCTTCAACCTTCATGCCAGTTTTGTGACTGAAACCATATTGCTGTCTAGAGAAACAAGTTCATGTGATATGTTGCTGTAAAGCAAATCTCATTTGACATGTTTTTGTTGTTTTGCAGTTTCGAGGTTTGGGGTTTAATTTTCTATAAATTAGATTACTAAAAATATAGCTCCACTAACTGTGTAACCCTCCCTCAGTGGGCCCTCGGTGCAGAGCGTCAGGTTAGGGGAGGGGAGGCTAGGAGTCACAGAGGGGAGGGGAAGCCCAATGACGTCATTGGAAAGCTTAAGCAATAGACAGTGGGCAGGGCTAGACGGATCCCCCTGACAGCCCCTCCACCACCGAAACACATGACTGAAGGCCTGCCAAAAGCTTTCATAGTGTCAGGCTGTAAATGCAGTTCTTTCCACCTCCCCCAGCACAAACACCGTGCGTGAGTCCATGTCACAGTACACCAAGGTCATTTAAAAAAAAAAAAGTTGGTACCACTGGATCTTGTTGTTCAAAATGTTCGGGCCATAATGTACTGCTTGCCTGGTGGGACCCTAAAATCAAATCCTGGAGGGAATATTACACTATGCAACTGACTATTGCAACGATATATATGTATGTGTGTGTATATGTATATAGGTTTCCGTTCACTTTAAATTCAAATCGTATGACTGCCTGTATGAGTGATTAAAAATTCAATTTTATTGAGGTAAGTCAAAACACTAAAATAAAGGCTAGGTAGCCAATATACTGGACAGGCGTAAGCAAAATGACCAGAGAGGGGGGTACAAAACAGGTATCACACACATATGTGCACCTACAGTACCAATGTATCACTCCCCGTTCCTGCTTATTATGATATAATGCCCTGGTCAATTTATGCCAGGAGTTGCGTCCCTACGCGTTTCTGCACCCCCTGTTTACAGAGTGCATCATCAGGGGTCACATTCGTTATTGTAATAGAACACCTAATGGCCGGTGAGCATTTACTGCGTGCTCATACATTCACCGGCTCGTGCACGACACTAGTAAGCTGGTCGCATCGGCCAGTAGGTGTTCTATTACAATAACGAATGCGACCCCTGATGATGCACTGTAAACGGGGGGTGCAGAAACGCGTAGGGACTTGGCTCAATAAAATTACATTTTTAATCGTTCATACAGGCAGTGATACCAAATCCAGGAGGGAGAATGTGGGGGTCTCAATTCACAGGTTGTAGATAGTGGGGAATTTTTACTAAGCAAAATAGAGCATCTTTAAAAAGATGTGCGCCATTTTATTTTGGCACAACATGTGTATATGTACGTCAGCCGTGGAGCTGCATCTCGTGTCTCAAACTTTCTTATCGAGCTGTGCCAAATTTCTATTGCCACGTGCACTGTGACCACCAGATTTTGAATGCATACATCTCAGAGTAAGGCCCTATGCACACGACGGTAATTACGGCCCCTAATTACGGGCCCATAGACTTCTATTGGCCACGGGTACCTTCTTGTTTGCACACGGGAAGGTGCCCGGGCCGTTGAAAAATATAGAACATGTTCTATTTCAGGCCGTAATTACGGCACGGACAGGCCAATAGAAGTCTATGGGCCTCCCGTAATTATGGGTGGCTACGTGTGTGCACCTGTAATTATGGGAGCGTTGCTAGGCGACATCAGGGGATTTCAATATTTCAATAAAGAGAAGCAGAGAAAATGGCGTCTGAGCGATCATGTGACCCCTTTTAAGGGGTTTGGACATGATTGTGACATCATTTCCAGCCCCCCTTTTTTACGGGTCCGTAAATGTGGGTGGAATACGGATGACAACGGACCCGTATTTACAGGCACGGGTCCGTAAATACGGGTTAAAAACGTGTGACAAAGGGCCCATCTTTACGGCCAGTATTTATGGGAGGGAAAAAATACGGTCGTGTGCATGGGGTCTAAGGCTATATGCCAGTGCCGCATGTACCGAGGCACACTGATTTCCTGTGGCTCCATAATATGGGAAAAGCAAAATTATTTTTACCGGCAATAGCCTGTGCCGGTAGTTTTGCATAAGACAGTCAGTGTGCAGTCAGGTTACTTTCTATTTGCCCTAGGAGCATCAGCAGCGCCAGGACCAGCTCATGTGTGAGATTTGCGTCGGCGGGGTAAAATGCAGCTGAGAGCACACTGCCTGCCTCTAGCCCTGACAGTCAAGAGTGGGGGTAGGAGGACACGAACAGAGACAAGAGTTAGGCCTTATTCACACGACAGGGTCCGAGTGTCGGCCGATAAAAACCGCCGTTTTGGACCGTTTTTCCCAGCCGTCGTTCATCCGTTTCGATACCGTTCCGGGCCGTGTTGCCGTTTTTAACGACCGATTTTGACCTGTCCGTTTTAAAATCGGATGAATTTAATTTGTAATTTTTTTTGCCACACACTGCCCTCTGTAGATACTGCTACAGCCCCCCTGTAGGTAGTGGCACACAGCCCCCCTGTAGGTAGTGGCACACAGCCCCCCTGTAGGTAGTGGCACACAGCCCCCCTGTAGGTAGTGGCACACAGCCCCCCTGTAGGTAGTGGCACACAGCCCACCTGTAGGTAGTGGCACACAGCACCTCCCCATAGTTGGCACCCCCCATCCCTGTCTGCAGATAGCGCCACCGTTCCAGGAGAAGTCGCTGACTTCACTGTCCTTATATGGACACGGTGAAGTCAAGGACTTCTGGAGCGGAGACGCCGGCCACAGGGTCGGGGATTCCGCTTCAGAAGTCCCTGACTTCACTGTGTCCAGTGATGTCAGGCACTTCTGAAGCGGAATCCCCGACCCTGTGGCCGGCGTTTCCGCTCCAGGAGAAGCCCCTGACTTCAATGTGTCCATATATGGACACAGAGACGTCAAGCACTTCTGAAGCGGAATCCCCAATCCCCGGCCACAGCGTTGCCGAAGCTGTGGCCGGGGATTGGGGATTCCGCTCCTACAGGGAGCAAACAAATACTCTCCTACTCCTCACATGCACTTCGCACTGTGAGGAGGAGAAGGAGAGAGCGAGCGACGGAAGACACGGCCGGCACTCGGGACACATTCCAGTAATGGCCGTGTATTGCCCGGCCCCATAGACTTCTATTGGAGCCGGGCAGCCGGGAGAACGGCCGAAAATAGGGCATGTCCCATTTTTTTGATGCCAGGGTTTCCTGGGTCGTCAAAAAGTCGGTCGTGTGAATAGCCCCATTAGGGGTCTATTGTTCCTACTGCTGCCGCGTGACGGCCGTTTTATGAACAGCCGTCACACGGCCGGGAAACCCTGTTGTCTGAATAAGATCTTAGGGAGCAGTCACACGTGGCAGATATTGCTGCAGAAATTTCTTCAACCCTTTAGGGTGAGTTCACACAGAGTTTTTTGCAGGAGGAAAATCTGCCTCAATATTCCGTTTGGAATTTTGAGGCAGATTTTCCTCTGCCTGCACGCCGATTTTCACTGCAAAATACGCTTTCTCTGCCTACCATTGATTTCAATGGGAGGTCGAAGGCGTAAACGCCCGAAGATAGGTCATGTCCCTTCTTTTTCCTACGAGCCGGTTTTTCCGCTCGAGGGGAAAAAAACACCTCCGCCTCCCAGTGAAATCAAAACTCATCAAAAAAACTCTGTGTGAACTCAGAGTTCACACAGAGTTTTTTTGCAGGAGGAAAATTCTGCCTCAAAATTCCATTTGGAATTTTGAGGCAGATTTTGATCTGCCTGCACGCAGTTTGTCGCGTTTTTCGCTCGCGCCCATTGAGTGCCACGGGCAAAAATGCAGTGAAATACGCTTGCTCTGCCTCCATTGATGTCAGAGGTGTAAACGCCCGAAGATAGGGCATGACGCTTCTATTTACCGCCAGCGTCTTCTACCGCTCACGGTAAAAAACCATGTCCACCTCCCATTGAAATCAATGGGAGGCATTTTCGGCCGTTTTTTGGCACGGTTTCCGACGTGGTTTCCGCGTCAAAAAAACTTTAAAAAAAACTCTGTGTGAACAGGGCCTTAGTGACCAGCCTATTTTAGGTCTCAATGACCAAGCAATTTTTTAAGTTTTTCTATCGTTGAATTCAAAGAGCTATAACTTTTTTTATTTTTCTGTAGACATAGCTTGTTTTTTTGGGGGACAAGTTGTATTTTTTTAATAGCACCATTTTGTGGTACATTTAATTAGTTGACTAACATTTTTGGGTAATGGAAATAAAACAGAAATTTCGTCATTCTTTTTTGCGTCTTAAATTGACACCGTTTACCGTGTGGCATAAATAACGCTAACTTTATTCAGCGGGTCATTATGATTGCAGCTATATATATTTAAAATTATATCGTTTTTCTTTGTTTTACTACTTTTACACAGTAAAAACACTTTTTCGAAGTTATTTGTTTTTTGTCTTGCCATGTTTTAAGAACCATAACGTTTTTAATTTTTCTGCTAATGTAGCTGTATAAGGGCTTCTTTTTTTTTTTTTTGCAGGACGACTTGTAATTATTGGTACAATTTTGGAGTACATTTGACTTTTTCATCGATTTTTGACTAATTTTTTTTGAAGCCAGGATGAACAGAAAGCAGCAATTCTGGCATTGTTTTTGTATTTTATTTTTTTACAGGGTTCACCGTGCAGGTTAAATGTTTATAGTTTGGGTCGTTACATAGTAGAGCATTTAGGCTCCATGCACACGAACGTGCTTTTGCAGCCGTAATTCCCCCGAAAATCCATGGGAGAATTGCATTGATTTCTATGGGCCCATGCACACGTGCATGGCCTAGGAGCCTGGACCGCAGAAAGAACGGACATGTCTTATTACGGCCGTATTCTGTGGTCCAGGCTCATAGAAAATAATCGACGCGGCCGTATGCACGGCCCACGTTTTGCGGGTGACACTCCGCGGCACGTCGACCGGTGCATAAGGCTACGGTCGTGTGCATGAGGCCTTTGTAAGGAAAAAAAGTGTTGTTTTTTTATTTGGGATCTTTATTTATTAACTTTATTAAACGGTTTTTTTTTTAGTCCCACTATTTATTATCATTTGATCGCTTTTATAGTACACTGTAATACTTCTGTATTGCAGTGTATTATTGCTTGTCAGTGTTGTTATTGTTAGACCCCCGGCTGCCATAAAAACCATCTGCACCCTGCGATGCTCATTTCGATCCCGCCAGCTCGAGCAGGTCAGCTCCAAGCCTTCAGCTAACTCTGATAGCTGAGAGCAGGATACTTTTACTCCTCCCGACGGCTCTGCTTTATTCTGATGCAGCGTTGTAAAAAGGCTACTTCGTCAGAATAAAGCCCGTTTGTGACCGCCGTAAAAACACCTATGGGCGGTCACTAACGGGTTAAATGAAAATCAGTTTTATTCATCTGAATGGAACTTGCAGACATCCATGAACCTTCTGCAGAAACTTTGACCTTCAGGGTATGTGCACACACACTAATTACGTCCGTAATTGACGGACGTATTTCGGCCGCATGTACCGGACCGAACACAGTGCAGGGAGCCGGGCTCCTAGCATCATACTTATGTACGATGCTAGGAGTCCCTGCCTCTCTGCAGGACAACTGTCCCGTACTGTAATCATGTTTTCAGTACGGGACAGTAGTTCCACGGAGAGGCAGGGACTCCTAGCATCATACATAAGTATGATGCTAGGAGCCCGGCTCCCTGCACTGTGTTCGGTCCGGTACTTGCGGCCGAAATACGTCCGTCAATTACGGACGTAATTAGTGTGTGTGCACATACCCTCAGATGAATAGAACTGATTTTCAGTCACAGAAATGTCTGCCCTGTGGGACTGCACTCTGAGGCCTCATGCCCACTTCAGTCTTTTTCTTCAGGGTGCTAGCTGTTTTTCTGACGGCTAGCACCCTGACCCATCCATTTCAATGGGGCCATGCACACTTCAGTTTTTTGACGGTCCCGTTGCTCCGTTCCGATCAAAAGTAGAGCATGTCCTACTTTGGTCCGAGATTCCGTGACCGTGAGGCCCATGCGAGTCAATGGGGCCATCAAAAAAACTGAAGGCACCCGTGTGCCGTCCATGTGTGACGGAGCCGTTGCCTAGCAACGGCCGGGCGGGCAGAAATGCATTACAGAAATATTACACTAATCGGCAACCACTTGTCTCTATCAATCACTGATAGAGAAAAGAGGCTACTGATTAAAAATAAAATAAAAAGCAGTTCATACGTACCCAGTCGTTGTCTTGGTGACACGTACCTCTTTTTCCTCCAGTCCGACCTTCCTGTATGATGCGGCAGCCTGTGATTGGCTGCAGAGGCCACTGCAGCCTGTGATTGGCTGCTGAGGCGGTCACGTGGGATGAAGTGTCATCCCTGGAGGCCGGCCTTCTGATGTCATCCTGACGTGGGTGACCGCCACTATAGCCTGTGATTGGCTGCAGCGGTGACATGGCATGAAACGTCATCCCTGGAGGCCGGACAGGAGGAAAGTAAGTATAAACTTATTTTTTATTTCATTAAAATTGTATTTTCCGAGCGCCGGGCATGGTACTGGACAGGGTGCTGAAAGAGTTACCGCCGATCAGTGCTGCCCATGCACCCTGTACAGTGACTAGTGCTGAACAACCATGCTCTTTCAGCACCCTGGACAGTGCCATGCTCGGAAACGGAAACACGGAGTGCACACGGCCGCTAAAACGGGCACACGGATCCGTCAAAAAGGCAGTGAAAACGGTGTTGGAAGTGTGCACAAGGCCTTAGGCCGGATTTCCAGGGGTCGGATACGTTGCCTAAAACTACTCCGCATATCCAACCTAGAACCCGCAGCACATTCCGTCCGATAAACCCCGCACCACATTGTGGTGCAGTTTTTCAGGTGGAATTTCCGCTGCGAAAAAAACAAAAACAAAACTTTCAAAATTACCCCGTCTATAGTTGTGGCAACGCGTCCCTCCATTGACGTGCAGTTTGGCCGCCTGGGATGACGCTTCAGACCATGTGATCGCTGCAGCCTGTGATTGACTGCAGCTGTCCCATGGGATGAAACGTCATCCCAGGAGGCCAGCCTGGAAGCACAACAGAGGAAAGCATTGTTATGACAACGCCCGGGTTGTAAGTATACGTTTTTTGTTTGTTTCTGAGTTGCGGATTTTACATCCCCATTGAATTCAATGGAGAAAGTCTGCTGATGGTTTGTCCAATAGGGGCTGTGTAGAGAAAAGAGAAGCAGACCTTGGACTTATACCGGAGGAACCCCGATAGCAAGGGGAAGAGATTAAAGCGGCCCTGTCACCAGATTATAAATGCCCTATCTCCTACATAATCTGATTGGCGCTGTAATGTAGATAACAGTGGTTTTTATTTTGAAAAACGTTCATTTTTGAGCAAGTTATGAGCTAGTTTAGATTTATGCTAATGAGTTTCTCAATGGACAACTGGGTGTTTTTTTACTTTTTACCAACTGGGTGTTGTACAGAGGAGTGTATGAGGCTGGGAGAAGGTTTTTTTTTTTTTTTAACTTAATACATTTTTTTAGTTTATTTTGGTTTTAAATTTGTTAACCATTTTTTAAATTTGATTTTTTTTTTTTTTTTTTTTTTTTTTTTTGTCCCCCTATGGGAGTTTACCATAGATCGCTCATGCAATACTTCAATACTTGCGTATTGCAGTGTAATCCTTTTTTTTGCGCTCTGCTAATAAGATTTGACTCTGGCAAAAGTGGTGAGAGCGGTGTATAAAGGGCAAAAGTCGCAATTTGCACCGCAAATTACAACTTTTGGGCCCTTCTGCAAGTTTATTTAGACCACACCCTTTTGTGCTTGCCACGCCCCCTATTTGCATGTTACGCTATTGAATAAATATTTATTCCCTGAGCCTGCTGTATACTGCTGCATATAATATACCCCCTGATACTGCCCCAACGCAGTATATTGCCCCCATAGTGCTCTCCACAGTATAATGCCCCATTTCTACCCCCACGCTGTATAATGCCCCCACAGCAGCCCCAGTAGTGCATGATAAAAATAATCTACATACTCCCCTAACCCTGTTCCAATGACTAGTGGAGGAGATCCCTCTGCTCTTCTGGTCTGTGCGGCAATGGCGAAGACGGGCGTGATGACGTCACTGCCCTGCGTCCGGCAATACATAGTGAATGCGGTCCCCTGCTCTACCATTGGATTCAACTGTATTTGGGCCCTGAAGATGCAGATACAGTTTAAACTTGGGAAAAAAGTAATTGATAAAATCAAAATTCACAACGATTAATTGCGCTGAATTTTGATTTTTGGTTATTTTTCAATTAATTGCCGCCTAGTAGAAAGGTTGATAAATGACCACCATAGTGTACACTATTGTAAGCCTGGCTTAGCACTAACTAATTCTGTTTTAATTTTTGTTTTTCCTTTTTTGTTTAACTGTACAAGTAGTAAAAGAAACCACTGAAAGGGTAGCGCGGCATAAGACTGTAATGATACTATAGCTACCTATGAAAACCACACCAATAATAATGTACCCCTTTTTTTAATGACAGCCCCACCAACACATGCATAAAAACTCTTTTCTGAATCGCTCTGTACAGTTACAAATTATAGTGTATGTGGAATTGCTCACTTTCATTGTGTTTGTGCAGCCTCTGCTTGTCAATCCTTTGTAGCTAAATATACTCTCAAAATTGGAGTTGCTTTATCACACGTATAGATATGGATTTTTTTATTCTCTGTCTATTATAGATATAAATCTGGGTCAGTGTTTCAGGTCACACAATGAACTTTCCTGAATAACACTAAGACCTCATGCACACGGCGCGTGATTACGGCACGGCCATCCGCAAATCACGGACCACAAATGCGGCCCGTATAATGACTTGTCCTATTTTTTTACGGTCCGGGCTCTCGGCCAATGCACGGACCGTGGAAACCACGGTTGTGTGCATGGGCCCACAGAAATGAATGGGTCTTCAATTCATCCGCATTTTTAACTATGAATAACGGACACAAAAACACGTTTGTGCTGCATGAGACTTGGAAACGTGTACTGATTATTTTATACGATTTCCCCTAATTTTCATTAAATCTTTTATGATGACAAGTGAAGCAAAGTGTCTCATTGTTCTCATCCTAGAGGCCCCAGACCCGTGCACTAGATTAACAGTCAATTTTATGGCCCCTTTACTCTTTCAGGACCAGACAAATTTTCATTTTTAGGGCTGATTCAGACGACCGTGGCGTTTTTGCGCACGCAAAACACGCGGCGTTTTGCCTGCGCAAAAGCCACTTACCTGCTCCTTGAGGCAGCATCATATGATGCACGGCTGCGTGGTTTTCGGGCAGCCGCCATCATTATGACACGCCATTTGGATGTTTGTAAACAGAAAAGGCACGTGGTGCTTTTCTGTTTACATTCATCCTTTTGACAGCTGTTGCGCGAAACAGGCAGTTCACACGGAAGTGCTTCCGTGCGGCATGCGTGGTTTTCACGCACCCATTGACTTCAATGCGTGCGTGATGCGCGAACAGCGCACAAAGAAAGGACATGTCGTGAGTTTTACGCAACGCACTCCGCAAGACTGTCTGTACTGGCTCATAGACTTCTATTAGTCCATGCGAGCCGCGTGAAAACCACGCGACCTGCACGGACGCAATTCACGGTTGTCTGAATCGGCCCTAATTCTTTTGTTTTTTCCTCCCTGCCTTCAAAAGGTCATAACTTTTTTTTTTTTTTTTGACACCGCCATATGAGGGCTTCATTTTGACGCAAGAAGTTGTACTTTCTAACGGTACTATTTAATAGTGTGTGTGTACTGGGAAGCTAGAAAAAAATTCTGAATGGAATTGGAAAAAAACAGCAGTTCCTCCATTTTCTTGTGGGTTTTGTTTTTACAGTGTTCACTGTACGGTGAAAATGACACATTATCTTTATTTTGCGGGTCAGTACAATCACGGTGCTACCAAATTTATATAGTTTTCATCATGTTTTAGTACCTAATTTTTTTGCACCGCCTTATTTTGACCCCTGTATTTTTTTATATTTCTGTGTACAGAGCTGTGTAAGGTGTCATTTTGTAAGTGGAAAGATGTCGTTTCATTACCATTTTGGGGAATCTCAGGCATTTCGATAACTTTTTTTTATTCAATTCTTTGGTGGGTTGAAGTGGCAAAAAAAAAAACTTTGAATAGGCCATTTTGACCTTTTTTTTTCCTGCTACGACGTTTACCTTTATTGGATAAATATTTTTATCGTTTGGCGATTTTCAGACGTGGAGATGCCTAATGTTTGTTTATTATTGTTTTTTATATGTGATCTAAGAAAAGGGGGGTGATTTGAACTTTTTGATATATATAGCCCTAGGGGGCTTGAACCTGCGATCATTCGATCGCTTATGCCATAGACTGCAATATTGCAGTCTATGGCAAAATCAGTGCATTACTATTGAGACCAGCCAGAAGCAAATCTCCATAGCAATCTTCCTATAGCAGGGCCGGGAGCGTTCACAAGGCTCCCAAATACTACAGGAATACACCGGCTCGAGATCTCGTCGTGTGGGATCCGGTGAACGGCCCTGAAGTGGAAGGGGCAGTATAAACCCCTCAGATGCCGGTAGTCACATCTGACACTGGCACCTGAGGGGTTAAATGCTTGTGATCAGATCAACACAGCAGAGACCAGGCGGCTATGGCGACTGTTCTGCTTCTGAGCGGGCGCCATATTTAAATACCCTTTCTTGACGTAAATCGCTGGTGGAGCGATGGGAAAGGGTTAAAATAACTTGTTTTGCTACAAGATGAAGTGAGTATTTTCTGGCCGCTCCATTTGGCCATAATAGCTGATTGCATCGGGTGGAATGGAACCTACACCGGGAAAATGTAATAGAAGGATTTATACGTCTTCTCTGCATCCACAGCTGATTTCATACTGAAGAAATCTGCAGTGTGAGAATGAGGCCTAAGGCCGGATTCCCACGTTGCGTAAAATTTCTGCAACGGAATTCTGTGTGGAAATTCCGCAACATTTGCAGTAGCAGCAAAGTGGATGAGATTAAGAAAATCTTATGCCCTCGCTGCGGAAAAAAACGTAGACGGCCTTAAAGAGGCTCTGTCACTAGATTTTGCAGCCCCTATCTGCTATTGCAGCAGATCGGCGCTGCAATGTAGATTACAGTAACGTTTTTATTTTTAAAAAACGAGCATTTTTGGCCAAGTTATGACCATTTTCGTATTTATGCAAATGAGGCTTGCAAAAGTACAACTGGGCGTGTTGAAAAGTAAAAGTACAACTGGGCGTGTATTATGTGCGTACATCGGGGCGTTTTTACTACTTTTACTAGCTGGGCGTTGTGTATAGAAGTATCATCCACTTCTCTTCAGAACGCCCAGCTTCTGGCAGTGCAGACACAGAGCGTGTTCTCCAGAGATCACGCTGTGTCGTCACTCACAGGTCCTGCATCGTGTCAGACGAGCGAGGACACATCGGCACCAGAGGCTACAGATGATTCTGCAGCAGCATCGGCGTTAGCAGGTAAGTCAATGTAGCTACTTACCTGCAAATGCTGATGCTGCTGCAGAATCATCTGTAGCCTCTGGTGCCGACACGATGCAGGACATGTGAGTGACGTCACAGCGTGATCTGCCAGAAGCTGGGCGTTGTGAAGAGAAGTGGATGATATTTCTCATCAGAACGCCCAGCTAGTAAAAGTAGTAAACACGCCCCGATGTACGCACATAATACACGCCCAGTTGTACTTTTACTTTAAACACGCCCACTTGGACTTTTGCAAGCCTCATTTGCATAAATACGAAAATGGTCATAACTTGGCCAAAAATGCTCGTTTTTTAAAAATAAAAACGTTACTGTAATCTACATTGCAGCGCCTATCTGCTGCAATAGCAGATAGTGGTTGCAAAATCTGGTGACAGAGCCTCTTTAATCCAGCTGCATTTTAGTGTCTCTATTACGACCGCAGGACTCTGCAACTCATCCCCCCCCCCCCCCCCCCCCGTGGTTCGAGTACACTGAATTCTATTCACCATGGAACCCTATGGTAATCGAAGTTTGGTTCACTATGGAAATCCATTATAGCGGCTGTAATATAAACACTAGGCTCGTACTTGATGATCAATCACAATGACCACTTTTGGCTAGAATTGGAAGTCTGGAGTAGTGCAGGCTTGTCAAGTTCTTCCACACCAAACTCTGTTAACCAGTAGTTTAAGACCCCTCCAAGGTCATTGTCACACTGAAAAGGCAGAACACCGTTCTCTGGAATTACCTTTTAGGCCCCATGCACACGGCCGTATTTTCATCTATCAGTAAATACTGTCCGGAAAAGCCGGCTCCGTAGGCATCCGTAATTCATCCGTATATACAGATTGGTATCCACAAATACGGTCCGTATTGCATCCGTATTTGATCCGTATATACTGATCCGTAAAAAAAAAAGGGGGGAGGCTGCAAATGATGTCATCAACATGTTGCCTTGCAATGCTTCATTAAATACAGACTGTTTACTGATGCGCATCCGTAGCCGTCCGTATTTACGGAAGTACCCATAGGCTTCTATGAGAGAGTCTGTGCCGTAATTACTGACAAGAATAGGACAGGTGGTAAAATTTATTCAGTATGGACAGCCATCAGTGAATATACTGAAAGGTGTCCGTGGCCAATAGAAATGAATGGGTCTGTAATTACTGATGAAAAATACAATCGTGTACATGGGGCCATAGCCTCATGCACACGGCCGTGCCCGTAATCACGGCCCGCTATTGCGGGCACGGCTGTGGGCCACAGCCCACATTTTCGACCCGTGCTCCAGTATGGGAGCATGGCCCGTAAAACACAAAAGATAGGACATGTTCTATATTTTGCGGTACAGTTCTACGGCACGGACACCTATCCGTAGCGATACGGAAAGGCGTCCGTGGCCAATAGAACTGAATTGATCCGCAATTACGGAGATTTTTTACGGTCGTGTGCTTGGGGCCTTATGCTGTAGCATCACAATTTCTCTTTACCTGAAATAAGTGGCCTAGCAAAACGGTGACAAACATACCCAGATTATTGTTTAGAAATTTGCATTTGTTCTGGAAGTATTTTCCAGGCATAGATGCCAAAACCAGATTCTGCTGCCAAGTACTAAAATGCCATTCATTGCTTTTAGGAAAGTGTTTCCATTGGTCCAGAGCCCATTGGTGGGGTGCTTTATGCAATTCCAGCCACATCATGGAATTGGAAATTGTGATCCTCAAGTACATCAGTTTAGTCAGGGAAACCAGCCCATGAATGCATGAATTTCTGCACATGGTTTAGTGTCTGTCTATTTCTGTTAGGTTGTTTGCATACTTTTAATTTTGCCTTGATTTTACATTCCATTTGACTATCTTTGTTGATGCTAAAATGTCCTTCCACACAAGACACAAATTTACATGTAACAATGTTTCAACAAGTAGTTGATAACAAACCACAAAGCTTCCACTTCAAACTCCTCATAAGGTTAAAGTAATAATATAATCGCAGATCCAAACCCAGGTTTCATTCTTAAAGGGATTTTCCTGTTTTGAAAACCCTTTTCAAAATATACTATTAGGGATTTCTGAATAAATAGACGTGTGGGGTGTGTGTGTGTGTGTGTGTGTGTGTGTGTGTGTGTGTTTGGGGGGGTGCCATTCAGGATCCTCATCTATTAGCCAGAGTAGAGATTTTCTACAAAGAGTGTTTCTCACTCTGGAGGACGCAGCTTTATTTCCCCTATGGTGGCGCTGCAGGGAAAATGACTTGCTGCCAGGTTCACCCACATATTATAGCGGATTGCTGGGAGCCCCAACAGCGGGACATCCTGTAATCTGCATTTCTCCAGGGGGCCAATCTAACGCAAATTGATTGTCCAAAGTGGACAACCCCTTTAACACCACTGATGGATTTTTACACGTAAACCATTACCTTATCTTGCAGATGACTATTTTGATCTCTGTTTCCATGATCTACATCTGCTGATAATGATTGTTGAGGCAATTTACATGCACTGTCACTTAAAGGGGGTTTTACATAGGACGATTATCGGGCAGACGAGCGTTCGTATAAAGCTCGTTGCCGGGAAAGATCAGCAGATGACCGCACAAATGCTCGATCATATAACGGTCGTATCATTTTTAAAAAAGTAAAATATTATCGTTGTCGGCAGCACATCTCCCTGTGTAAACAGAGAGACGCGCTGCCGACATGATGATAATGGATGGGGACGAGCGATCGGAGTAACAACCGCTCTTTCCATCCATAGCTCCTTGTGACCGGAGCAAACGAGCGTCGATCAACGATGTCTCGTCGATCGGTGCTTGCTGCACTGGCCGCTTATCGGCCGGTGTAAAAGGGCCTTGAAAATCAATGTTAATTGAATCGAATGTAAAATTGAAAAAATAGCTTTAGCCTGCTCTGCCTACTTCTCCACAGCGCAGCATTTCTTTCACCAAAACATCCATTTCACAATAAAAGGACTTGCAAGTGGCAGGTGGAATTTGCCAAACTTTTCCTTTTGAAAGGTGACTGATACGGTGAAGGACGCAAATTAATGCCTGTTTATATCAGCGTTGTCTTTCTGTTGAGGGGTTTCGTCTGAGGTTTCCGTTTGCATCACCATTGATCTCAATGGTGACAGAAACTTTGCTAATGGTTTGCGTTGTCGAGCAATGGTTATGCAAACGGAAGCTAAGATTTCCATTTGCCTTTCCGTTGAGGGGTTCCCCCGACGGAAACCTCTGATGAAACCCCTCAACGGAAAGACTACGCTGATGTGAACACAGCCTTAGGCCTTATTAACACGAACGTGTTTCACGTCCGTGATACGCGCGTGACAATCATGCGCGTCACACGGACCTATGTAAGGCAATGGGGACATTCAGACATTCCGTGTTTTTCACGCAGCATGTCTCCGCTACGTGAAACTCCCGACATGTCCTATACTTGAGCGTTTTTTGCGCATCACGCACCCATTAAAGTCAATGGGTGCGTGAAAATCACGTGCAGCACACACGCACTTCCGTGTGCTGCGCGTGATTCGCGCAACAGTAGATCAAGAAATGAAGGGGAAAATAAAACCACCTCCTTCATTTCTTTTTCTAAACCTCAAAACCGCGTGTCATAAGGAAGGCATATGCGCAAAAATCACGCAGCCACGCACCAAACACTTATGACATGCAATGCGCAAAAACTCTGCGTTTTTTGCGCGTGCAAAACTCATGTGTGAATTTCGCCTTAGAGGATTTTCAGCTAACCTCCGTCGGACTGGCTTAAATCTATGTAACTTTTTTATTTTATTTTTTAAGTATGGCATAGCGTAGTAGACTGCTTTTCCATTCGGAGGGATCCCACAAAAAATCTAATCCAATGTGAAAGTTTTTGTGTTTTTTTTAGCATGGGCGCTAATGGGTGTCATATGCCGCCGTATGGCATACATCACAGGTGTATGTTTAACGTATGTCATGGCTTTTCAATAGCCTTTCATGATGTATATGTTAGGCCTTATTCACAAGACCGTAGTGGTGTGCACAGCCGTGATTTGCGGCTCAGACGGCTGCGGAGTGCACGCAAATCGCCGGCCATGCACGTGGCTGCGTGCATTCATTTCAATGAGCCTAATTTCAATAAGACATGTCCTATCTTTTTGCGGTCCAGGCTCCTGGGCAATGCACGGACCATGGAAACCACGGTCGTGTGCATGGGCCCATTGAAATAAATGGGGCCGAAATTTACCCGCCTATTTGTGGGTTAATTGGGGCCACAAAAATATTTTCGTGTGCATGGGGCCTTAATTGGATACCATTAGTCAATGGGAGATGTGTGTGTGTGTTAAACGGATGCCTAATTGTGGCCCATAGAGTATAATGGTATCCGTTTAACGTATATGTCAGATCCCACATTAAAAAAGTTGTCCGGTTTCAGCAAATTTATTATTTTTGTGTAATTAAGTTGTGCAATATTCCAACATACTTTCTGTATTAACCCGTTAGTGACCGGCCCATAGTCTTTTTACGTCGGTCACTAACGGGCCTTATTCCGATGCCATAGACTTTTTACGTCGCGGAATCGGAATAAGTAAACAGAGCAGGGAGCTGTCAAATCTCCCTGCTCTCAGCTGCCAGAGGCAGCTGAGGGCTGGGGGCGTCCCTGCTCTGCCGGGTGAGATCGATATCAGTATCGATCTCACCCGTTTAACCCCTCAGATGCGGTGCTCAATAGCGTGCACCGCATCTGAGTGGTTTTGGAGAGAGGGAGGGAGCTCCCTCTCTCTCCCACTGACACCCGGCGATAAGATCGCCGAGTGTCTGTGTCTCCCATGGCAGCCGGGGGCCTAATAAATGCCTCCAGGTCTGCCTGTAGTGAATGCCTGCTAGATCATGCCGCAGGCATGACCTAGCAGATGCCTGTCTGTTTTAAACGGACAGGCAGTAATACACTGCAATACAAAAGTATTGCAGTGTATTATAATAGCGATCGGAGGATCGCATAGTGAAGTCCCCTAGTGGGACTAGTAAAAAAGTAAAAAAAAAAGTATAAAGTTAATTAAAAAAAAGTGAAAAAAAAATGAAAAACCCACTTTTTCCCTTACAAAATTCTTTAGTATTAAAAAAACTAAATAAAGTTAAATAGTTACACATATTTGGTATTGCCGGGTCCGTAACGACCCCGACTATAAAGCTATTACATTACTTAACCCGCACGGTGAACGGCGTAAAAAATGTAATAAAAAACTATGGAAAAATTGCTGTTTTCTGTGAATCCTGACTTTAAAAAAATGTGATTATAAAGTGATCAAAAAGTCGCATCTACTCCAAAATGGTACCAATAAAAACTACAAGTCGTCCCGCAAAAAAAAAACCATCATACAAACGCATCGGCGAAAAAATAAAAACGTTACGGCTCCTCAAATAAGGAGACCCAAAAACAATCGTAACAACCCGCTGAATAAAGTTATTGTGTTATTTATACCACATGGTAAACGGCGTAGATTTAAGACGCAAAAAAGAGTGGCGAAATGCCAGATTCCCCCCCCCCCAAAAAAAGTTAATAAAAGTTAATCAATAAATAATATGTACCTAAAAATTGTGCTATTAAAAAATACAACTTGTCCCACAAAAAACAAGACCTTATACAGCTATGTCGATGCAAAAATAAAAAAAGTTATAGCTCTTGGAATGCGACGATGGAAAAACGTAAAAAATAGCCTGGTCATTAAGGTCTAAAATAGGCTGGGCATTAAGGGGTTAAATCTTCATGGTTTTCATGATCTCTGCTTGTTGTTATTCAGTAGGAACATTCATTGTTTACTTGCAGTAGATAAAATTCTGTCTATGGTCATGTGATGACACGCAGGTGCACGGCTCGTTACAGTTAGTTATCAGAGCTGTGTCTTCTAACGATCCCAGCACCTGTGTGTCCATCACATGTCCATGGACAGAATTGTGTCCACTGTAAATAAACAATGAATGCTCCTACTCAATAACAACAAGCAGAGATCTTGAAAACCATGAGGAATTAACACAAAGTATATAGGAAAATTGTATAACTTGTAACTATACAAAAAATAACATTAATTTGCTCAAAGTGGACAACCCCTTTAAGGCATCTGTCACGGCCTATGTGTAACGTGTACGTCTGGAGCTTTCCCCAGCAATGTGATGACGTTAAACGTGATGCACAGAGCCTAATTTAGTTGTCAGGCTTTACAATTTGTTTCTGTATGGTCATCAGTCATAAAGCTTGCAGTCTACGTGTACCTTTTGTAGCGCAGTGTCAGCGATATTCTCTCTGGCTATGTGTGTATTTTCAAAACCCGTATATCAGTGTCACCAGAGTGAAAGCAGCCCAAAATGATAAATTCACAAACCACAATATCCTGCAGGAACATTAACAGAACATTTGATTTTCCACGTTTCGTCAAGAGATATGTTCAAATGTTTTGAAGTTTTACCGGTAGTTCCAATATAAAAAGCTCATACATTCAGGTCCAGATTTTACCGCCGTGCACACTTTTGCAAAGCAATTTTTTTATTACGTGTCAATGCGGTGGAATCATCACACCCCAGATTGAATACAGACCCCAGAATAAATTCATTTGAAATGATCTGCACTTGGCATTGGCAGGTACTTTACGTAGATTGTAGAGAAGACTGACCACTCAAAGTCAGACTGATCCTGCACGATTCTTCCCCACTGCTCAAAATGACCATTTCATTTTTTATGCCAATTTAATTGTTTAAGATAATGTTAATGTATCGTTTTAAAGTGAAGTTTACAGATGAGCGAAACGATTCAACACATTAAATCCGGTCTGAATTTTCTACGTTTCGGATTCGCCGAATTCAGAAGCCTTTGGGGTTTGTGGTGCACGAATGGCGGTAAAATTATGGTCTCCTCCCCCCCCCCCCCCATAATGCCTTGCAGTCATCCTTGCCAAAGTGCACTGCGGTTGTCCCTCCCTCTACCCATATATGTTGCTGTCATATACCTTGCCATTACTTGCTGGCTTGGTGTTAGAGGCTCTGTCACCAGCCTCTCTAAAGAGCTTGAAAGGGGTTGGATTTAACTTCGATATAGTCCTAGAGGACATCAGAGAGTCGGACACGAGTTTTCAGGGCACTTTGATTAGTGACGAATTTATTTGGACTCAATCGGACAGTCAATTCGACTGCGTTGGACCCAAAACAAATTTTGTGAAATTCGCTCCTATCTAATCATATTGTTACCTATGGAAGTCCTGAGATTTTATATTTTTATGGGCTTATTCAGACGAACGTGATATACGTCTGATTTTCACGTGCGTTGCACGGACCTATATTAGTCTATTGGGCTGTGCAGACAGTTGCGTGATTTTTGTCACGACATGTCCGTTCTTGGTGCGTTTTTCGCGCATCACGCACCCATTGAAGTCAATGGGTGCGTGAATATCATGCATGCCACACGGAAGCACTTCCGTGGGACGCACGTGATTCGCGCAACAGCAGTGAAAAGGATGAATGAAAACAGAAAAGCACCACGTACTTTTCTGTTTACAAACATCCAAACGGAGTGTCATAATGATGGCGGCTGCGCGAAAATCACGCAGCCGCGCATTATAAAGGGCTGACACGGAGCTGTTAAATGCCTTTTGCGCACCCAAAACGCTCGTGTGAATCCGGCCTTAAGGTAACTGAGTCACAATTCTAACTAGAGCAGGGGTGTGCAATCTTTTTTTTGGTCCTAGGACCACATTGTTCACTTCCACTCACAAAGGCCTCAATACAACTTGTATGGGTATTCCCATCTGAGACATATCGGCTGTATATGTCATAAATGTCTGATAGATGGAACTTCCACTTATTCTGACAATAGGGATCCCCTGCTCCCTCTTTTCCAGTGTGGAAGCGTCAAGGTGGCCACGTAGAAGCACGGTTCTCTCCACGTAGTTTGTGGGAGATACTCCCATAAACTACAATGGAAAGATCTGCATTTCTACACAGACTCCTCTCAACTTCATCTCTTCCTCTATAGAGGCCCAAACCGAGAGGAGTCCCAAATATGAGACTGTCAGAAAAGGTTAGGGGCTGCACAAAATAGCATCGCGGGCCGCAGGTTTTGCACCCTTGCTATAGTCATCCTATTAATAATCTTCGTATCTTCAGTGCCTTAAGAAAAGCTTGTCTGTTAGATGCACTGGCCATGTACCTACATACTGCAACTAGCCCCTTTGTCCTACCCTTGCCCAGAATGCAGGAGATGTTCTTTTATACCCTAGCTCCAGTGATCTGCCAAATAGTTTAGTAGAAAGCTGGCATACCAGACGATGGTGTGTTAATGCCTGCTGCTCCGCACTGTCCCTCCCATTCTCAACACTGTGCAGAGAGGTGGGAATGAGGCAGTCTCCTCTCATTGTCCTTGAAAGTCATCCTCCCATCTGAAATGATAGACGCTTCCATCTCTGGTCCATATCTTCTCACACGGCATACAACATTACACTACCATAGCGTGAGAAATAAGGAGTGTGTCATGTATGCAAATCCCACTGTGTATAGCGGAGACACGGCTCATAATGGAACAAAGGAAATCTGTGATGACGTCGGCTTATCAAAACGATGATGTCATTTCTGGTGCAACACTACACTGCACGTGACTGTATACACGTGTACCAACAGAAAATGACTCGTGTGTATTGCGTTTTTTTTTTTTTTCTTTTTTCTAAGGAACTTTTTTGGAAGAAGTGTTGTTCTCAAAAGAAAGGAGTTTATCACCAGTTAATGCAGTCGGCCGCTGTTTTCTCCTTCTTGTGTATATTTGTTATTGCAGGATATAATATACATTGGTTGCCACTATGTCCAAACGCTTTCTTCTAGCTCTGATCATTGCAGATCTTGGTCTACTGGTAGTCATTGTGCATCCATAGTCCCTATGTAGCATGTGTCCAGGGCAGATAGACTTCCATTGAGTTCTAGATTAATTGTTACATTGTCACACTTTTCAATTAGAGGAAATTGCTATAAAGTTGCGTGTGATTTTATTGAGTCTTAGACACTTTTGGACAGTTCTGCACATCTTTTTTTATTTATTTTTTTGCAGCCTTGTAGTTACTGATTAAAAAAAACAAGAATCTGTAACATTGTATAAAACAAGTAATTGTGAAAGAACAATACAATTCTTATACTGGAGGAATGCTAGCTGATGACTGTAGGTAAATGTAATACATGATTTCTGCTGACAGGTGGAAGAACTTACATCTTCCTTATTTAGTTTTCCATTCATTACTATAAAAAACGCATTCTGAATCCACCAGAAAGAGATTTATTGTCTCCTTTTTATGTGTCATTTGTAGATGATTGTTATAGAAAAAACTGTCCTCACTGTCACAATGCTACAACTGTACGTTAGAAGTTCTACTGAGGTCTAATAGGCGTATGGTGAAGCAAGCTGGACATAACCGCACATCCACGTTCACAAGTCTGTATACAGTCTGCAGGAGGATCTGTATGACTAGCAGCAAGTAGTGGAGTCTCCCCGCAGCTCTAATCCTCTTGGGTTCCTGTAAGGCGCTCTATGTTGCACAGGGGTTTCCCCAAGCTCCTCCCCCCAGATTCATTCATATTTTTTCACTCTGTTCGTTCCTTCCCCCTTTTTGCTGCACATAATTCAGCCATCCTGTAATCGCCTCTTGTCTATTCCAGACTGTCAAGTGTATGAATGCCGCTCGATCTGTGCCCTGCTGCATCCAAACCCCTCATTAATGCCCCCCAGTACTGGTGAAAGCCCACCCTCCCTCATGCTTCCAGGCTACTCATGGCACCCTGCCTTTTCTCAGCACTAACACTCAAGTCCATCCTCTAGTAGAGAGATGAGAATTAACCCATGCTATGCCTCTTTGCTTGTATAATGCCAGCCTGAAAATAGCTGCTGCAATCTGATAGATGAAGTGGCGAAGCCTTTACTTATCACCGCTGGCGCCTGAGATAGCGCATCACCTCTGTCTATTGTCTAGCACCCTTCCAGGATGTCAGTGTCAAGGCATTTGCACCAACATGGTGTGGAGTCCATCATTGTGAATCGCCACGCATCATTTGACTGCATTCATTTAATGAATAAATGGATCATATAACGCATGATCAGCTAAGCAATGTGAAGATGATCTAATAGGCCCTTCAGATGAGGTGATGCTGAGTCTGGTGTGGTCCCCTGCCTGTGTGGGGGTCCACGTAATGCTTTCTAAATCTGTTCATGTGAGCTTTCATTCACAGGCTACCAAATGTTATCCATTTCTCTGTCTCCGTCACCCCTTCCCTCCCTACCTCCCCCTTCCCTCCTCCTCTCCCGCTTTCTCTCTTCCTCCCTCTCTTTCCCTCCCCAGTATACTTGCTTGCAGTGTTGCAATAGGACGACAAGGCGTCCCGATTTGTAAAGCAGGCACATTAGTGGGCTGTGCACATCGCATGTGATTCATAAAACCATGAATGATCCAGAGGCGAGCAGCCAGCGAGCTCTTCATGTGCAGAATGATGCTGTTTTGTTTTGCCTTGCCCTGAAGGAGGTGTGCGTGCTGTAGATGTGTGCGAGGCTGCTGTACTTCTCTTTAGAGACCCCTTCCCTTTTTTTTTTTTACCTTTTAAAATACACTATTAGTTTCCATTGTGTCTTTATTATTTTTGCAGTGCTGTACATTTCAGGGGGTGTGGGAGGGGAGTGAAGTCCCAGACCATCCTGGCTCCCCCTTAGTCTTGTCTTCCCTCATGTTGTTTTTCTCCTTCCCTTGTTCAGCTGCTGGATTTACTGATACACTTGGCGGGTATATGGAGACTCCTCTCCGCCAGCACCGCTCTCCATTTTTGAGAAGGATAAACCAGGCTTCGGGAGGAGGAGGAGGAGGATCATGCCTCGGACAAAACAGATCCACCCCAGAAACCTAAGAGGTTAGCAAATGGTTTCTCTGTTGTGATGGTGTGCTTGTTTTGAGGGATGCATGCAGCTGTTTACCTGGTAAAGGTGGCAGTGCCAGCGAGGGAGGGAGATGCTCTGCAGCATGTCATTGTTTGGTAGCTGCAATCTTGTCCTGGATAGTCACGAGGAGGGCTTGGTGATATCATGTTCATCTTTCGCATCTTCTTGGCTAAGGCTAGAGATGGTAAAGTATACAGTGACCCCCAGATATGTAGCGTGGAGTATCCTTTGTCTATCTTCAGTCCGGTTACGTGTCCGTGTTGCTCGAATGCACTTACTCACGTTGAATTATAAGTTTTATGGATAACCTGATTATGTGATCGCAACCAAAACAATTCCGGGACAGAGTAGTTGTAGTAAAAGCACCTACACTTGTCAGAGCCTACAACATAACCTGGGCTGTAGGCCTCATGCCCGAGATTAGAACTAAGGTCAGTACGGGGCAAGGGTCACCCAGCTGATGTCCGTGCGATAACTTTATTGTCACAACGTAGAAAGAGAAGACATGCTGAATGTTCTGTAAGTTTATGTATGTTGTGTTATGTTCTACGGAACGGTCGTCTGTCACCACAATGTATAAAGAAGCCATTGGAATCGCATCATGTGCATTGTCTGTCAAATGGTATATTGCCAACGTTATAATGTGTTTGTCGGTGTTCACCATATACAGATTACAAAGATCTATTTTAATGTTTAGAATGCTGCAAAAATTGGCCTTGGGCTGTGTTCACACAGTTTTTTGCAGGAGGAAAATTCTGCCTCAAAATTCAGTTTGAGATTTTAAGGCAGATTTTGTCCTTCCTGCACGTCGTTTGCAGCGATTTTTGCGCCGTTTTTCGCCCGTGGCCATGGAGGTCTACAGGCAAAAAAATTCTGCGAAATACACTCTCTCTCTGCCTCCCATTGATGTCAATGGGAGGTCAGAGGTGTAAACGCGCGAAGATAGGGCATGTCCCTTCTTTATCCGGCAAGGCGGTTTTACCGCTCGCAGAAGAAAACCGCCCCTACCTCCCATTGAAATCAATGGGAGGCATTTTCGACCGGTTTTTGACGAGTTTTGCGGAGCGGTTTCCGCGCCAAAAAACTTGTCAAAAAACTCTGCGTGAACAGGCCCTTACTTTGCACATTTTGTGTGTGTGAACACAGCAGGGACATTGTATATATTTTTCCTGTAATTACAAGGACAAATCTGCCAACTCTTCGTTAGCCGTAATTATTGTCTAATGTATAATAATGAGTAAGACGGTTTAATAAACAAACACTCTGTTTATGCAACTGTGAAAGATATTGATTTGGCGTTGATCTGTTCTGTTTTACGTACTGTTATGTTACCTTACAACTGTATCGTTCTGGATCAGCTAGACACCTTGCATCCAACAAGTTGTGCTCTGCATTCCTGACAGCGCTGCCTCGCTGTCACTGTGGATTCCTTAGGCCGGCTTCTTGTATACACATTTATCACTAGGCTGGCATATACTGTACTTCTTGAAGGTATTTGGCTTCCTGTTAATGCTTTGACCTTGAGTATGTGCTTGAAAGTCACTTAAGCTAATCTGAACAGTGACCAGAAGCCACTTCTCGACTAAATCGCAACAAACCATGTTGGTCAAAAATACATAATTTGCTGCTAAAGATGGGATCTAGATGGTGAATTTCATCTTTACATTTGTTATGCTTCAACATATATATCATTGATCTTTTATCTGGTGGATCCTATTATTGTTTATCTCTTCCGAGATGGCCAATGTAGCCATCAAAGAGTGTTCCAGGAGAGAAGACCTCTCCAATGTAAGTTCTACTTTTCCGAATGGTGTCTCCCTTATGGCCCCACTCAAAGCTAATTTTAATATTTGGTATCTAGTTGTCCTTTAGTCCAGGCCTGGAGAAATCCTAGGTTGCCAGTGTTCGTAGAACGTGGCTGGTAGTGCCTAACTTTACTCCAGTAAGGATAAATTCACATGCAGTGGAATTTTTCTCCTTTGCAATGGTCGAAATCTATGGCAAATACACAATTTGCTAGGTGTGCTGAGAAGGTAAAAATCTGTAACGTGCCCTAAGATCCGCTCAGAATTTTTCCATTTTGAAAAATGCTACTGTAATTTTTTAATGGATTATCGGTGTGGAATCCTCTTCCCAGTAGTGACAGCATGCCCCCCCCCCCTCATTTCAATATTGAACATAACAGGGAAAGCCCCTTCCTCAGAAGGCAGCCACTGCAGAACCCACCCCCTTCCCAAAAAAAAATAAAAAAAACCCCCTCTGTCCTGCTCCCAGTTGTCACAGCCAGGTCCCCCATCCCCATGTACTCACCTGTACGCTACAGAAATGTGCCGCCTGCTGGGAGGAATCCGTGTACAGGCATCTTAGCGCCAGCTGCTGTGTATCAGACTCCTAGAAGGAAGACGTTTTCTGCACTGATTAAGTAACTCAATGCCCATACTCTCATCTCTTCAGTAAAAATGCTGACAACACAATTTTCTGAAGACTTTTAGAAACCATGTCTTACCATGGCTTATTTATTTCATGGGTCTCCTTACAGGAAAAGACCTGGTGCCAGGTCCCTCTACACACACTAGTGTTACCCGTCATACAAATATTGGATATTACTGAAAGGACAGAATGGGACAACTTGTTGCCTGTTTAATATGAAATTGGTTCAAATGTTGTATTTGGAAATTGCATAACTGGAATTTCCTAATATAATAGTATCATCTACATTGATCAGTTTGTAAGCGGGAGTATTCCTGAAATAACCATGACTCGCCATTAGTAGCAGCTTTTAACATTCCCTTCAACTTCTTATCTTAAAAGCCCCTTGTAAAAGGAATGGTATTTCTTATAACAATATATCAGGAAATTCTTATTTGTAATATAAATGTTAGAGCAACTACAGGTTGACGCTTCACTTTATATTAGACGGCAACACGAAGGGGAGCTCTGACTAGGACTGACTGCAACTACAGTAGGTGTTCAACTTCCACCCAGGATTAAACTTGGTTTCTGGTCAAGCTACTTTTTTCAGCGCCTGTTACGGTCTTCTCAATCCTGAGTGCCCACAGATGAACAGCTATATAGCCTAAGACCCCATTGCGGACCGTAATTTTGCTCTGCAATTACGGACCCATTCACTTCTATTGTCCACGGACACCATCCCGTATATTTACGGGGAGTTGTCCGGGACATAGAAAGCCGCCGCAAACGATAGGACATGTCATATCTTATGCTTTTTATGGTCTGTGCTCCCATATTTTATGCTAAGAGCGTGGTAAATTGGGTATGAGGCTGGTGGTCCTATCACACAAACTTGGGATCGCTACATGTTATTTAGGGTACTAATAGGTTTTGATTTTTACTTAGAAATATTGGCCCACGTTCACTAATCAGATTGCGCCAGTTTTTGGCGCAGACCTGCATGACGTGACAAATCTGTACAATGGCGCAAATCTATCCCCGCTCAAAGCAAATGAAGATTTCGTTTATGTTCTTTGACTGGCATATTTTACACCAGTCAAAGTGGACGAGAGACACCAGTCTTTGTAAATGTGGGTAAATAGGCGTTTTTTGAAAATGTGACAGCAGGAAGTGCCACCATATTAGTTTTCACCTATAAATGAGCTTCTGTACATGCTGTCAAAATGAGTTCTCACCAGGGCTCATTCGGTCCGGTTCACACTTTGCATTGAAGGTTTTCTTTTTTTGTTTTTTTTTCACCAAAACTAGGAATGGGTCTAAAAGACTAATAATGCTTTTAATTATGCCTCTCCTCCACAGAAAAAACTGCACCAAAACGGAAAAGTGTGAACTCGGCCTTTCTTGTGTTGAGCTTGTGCACCTGTTAGTTGGACATATCTAGGATGGACTTTCAGCCTCTGAATATAAACACATGTGTTCTATCCCATTAGATAGATCACAGCGCGATTCTAGCTCCGATCACGCTGGGCTGGAGTGAAGAGAAGTGTATGACGCTGATTGGTCCGTGTCATACAGTTTTCTATACAACGCCCACATCGTGAAAAGAAAAAAACAAAACTTACAGTTGGCCATTAATAGGAAATTAGCATAACTATAAAAAAAAAGACCATAACTTCGGAAATAATAAACAACTCCTGTGTTTTTTGTTTAAAAAAAAATTATCAGCATTAAAGTGCTTATTAGATTAGGTACGAGAGGGGGAAGTGATGAACTGGTGACAGAGCCTCTTTAAATAATGTTTTGACTTTGTAAGACGCGTGGGGAATGTCCGGCTCGTGGGCCGTATAAGGCCCGCAAGATCATTTTGTCCGACCCGACCTCACTTAGACCGTTCTGCCGCCGCGTCATTCGCTGCTTGGCTCTGTCTGCCCTACTCACTCACATTTAGGAGAAGGGCAGACCGAGTCAAGTATGGCAGCGGTGTGAGTGAGGTCGTTGCATGCCGGCCCAAGAGTGGACCAGTCCGGTCACCTGACCTGAGTCAGTGACGTGAGCTCAGATGATCGGACTGGTCCACTCCCGTCACAGCACGCCCCGACCTCACTCTGACCGCCGTGTCAGTCCCTCCTTGTCCGCCCACCCTACTCGCTCACATTTAGGAGAAGGGAAATGGAGCCAAGTATGGCGGCGGCGGTCTGAGTGAGGTCGGTGCGTGCCGGCCCAGGAGTGGACCAGTCAGGTGACTCAGGTCACGTGACTGTATTGGTCAACTCCCGGGCCGGCACAGTCCAGTCACCTGACCTCACTTCAGTGATGTGAGGTCAGGTGACTGGACTGGTCCACTCTCGTCACAGCGTGTCGTTCTCTCCTTGGCTCCGTCCGCTCGCCCTACTCACTTGAAGTGAGGTCAGGTGACATAAAGGGATCTTTTCTCATCAAAGGCATTTATGATATATCCACAGGATATGTCATAAATGTCAGATGGATGCGGGTCCCAGATGTATCTCTAGAACCGGGCCCCCTAAACCCCGTTCTACCTCTTTGTGTTGTGGCTGAAGCTTCTGATTTCCGACCATGAAGAAGAAAATGGCACAGCCTGCTGAGCTACGCTGTTTCCGTAAGTCCCATAGAGATAGGTGCGGGTCCCAGAGATCTGACGTTTATATCCTGTGGATATGTCATAAATGTCCCTGATGGGAAAACCCCTTTATGTAAGTAAGTCAGAACAACTTACTGCTGCGAGCAGTTCTTTTCAAAAGTTACGTAAAAGTCGACTGCTCCAGATTGACCGACGTAGCAACATCATCAATACCGGTTAACATCCCACACCTCACCAAAGAGAAGCAGTTCCAGCCATCACATTAGGGGTGAGTTAATTAAATGTTTGATCAAATATAGCAGGCTCATTTTTAAGTTGACAATTTTGTATGGCCCGCGAATGATGTTATAAATATCCAAATGACCCTTGGCAAAAAAAAAGGTTCCCCACCCCTGTTGTAAGGCAATGTTCACATCTGCGTTGTTCCATTCCATTGTTCTGCTCCGTCAGAAGAGCAGAACAAGTGAATAACGGAACCAACAATTCAGTTGCACAACGGACACCGCCGGTTGCTGACGGAATGCATTGACTTTAATAGGTTCCGTTGGCTTTCCGTCGGGGGGTTCGTGATTTTACCGGAAACAATAGCGCAGCATGCTGCACTATTGTCTCTGGTAATCCCTGCCAGATCTGCGACGGAGGCCCCTAACGGATCCTCCGACGCAGATGTGAAGCTTTATACGGGTCGTTACGATCGCTGCGATAACATATGTTTTGTTTTTTTATTATTTAAACATTTTTCCAACTTTTAAAAGAATACCACTTTTTATGGATAATCGAAATATAGTCATGGCAGGCCTAGAGGACTTTGCTGGGCCCCTGATTTCCCACGATATTGTTGCGTAGCTTTAATGGGGTGACAGAGGGAGCCACTACAGTCTCTGAGAAAAGTTTTACTTTAGGCGTGCATCTGAGGGTATGTTCACACAACGCAAAATACGTCTGAAATTACGGAGCTGTTTTCAGGCAAAAACCGCTCCTGAATTTCAGACATCTTTGCATGTACTCGCGTTTTTCGCGGCTTCTTTTACGGACATAATTGGAGCTGTTCTTCATTAGAGTCAATGAAAAACGGCTCCAAAAACGTCCCAAGAAGTGTCCTGCACTTTGACGCGGGCGTCTTTTTACGCGCCGTCTTTTGACAGCGAAGCGTAAAATTCCACCTCGTCTGAACAGAACATCGGAAGACCCATTGCAAGCAATGGGCAGATGTTTGCAGGCGTAATGGAGCCGTCTTTTCAGATGTAATTCGAGGCGTAAAACGCCTGATTTACGTCTGAAAATAGGTCGTGTGCACATACCCTAACCCTTTAGATGCAGCATCTAAGGGACTAAATAGCCGGCTGCTGCAGCAGGATGTCGGAAGTATATTACAAATAGAAACCCGCTACCAATGTTAGTGTCGCAGCTCCTGTGCCCATGCCATCAACTGGGCGTACTATTACATCCTATTGCAGTCAGAGGGGCACAATTAAAACGTTTTGTTGTGCAAATTTACGCGAACAGGTTAAGGGTATATTCAATGGCGGCAGATTTGTAGCAGAAATTTCTGCAACGCTCGATCATCTGAATTGAGATTGTTTATACACCGTGTGCGTGGATTTCTGCAAACCCTATTGAGATGAATAGGACCGTTACAGAAATTTGTGAAAATACACGAATGAAAGCTCGTCCATACGGTCATTGTGTAGACCTACACGTGGAATAAGGCCAATGAAACAGACATCAATATAGTGCAGGGCCCTGAGATTTTGGCTCTGGCACTGCACAAACCGTAACCAGCTCAATTCTTTACTCCCAGAAAACCTCTGCAAGTACCTGGGTTGTAAACTACATAAACACAGGATAAATTTTTCTTTGGCACCTGTATTCACTACGTTGTATTTTTCAGGAGCAGACACACATTTCTAAAAAATAAATATAGTTTTCATACTATTTTTGCTTAATTATGAATGTATATAGCAAAGATGAAAGTGGAATCAAACCCATATAATGAGGTATTAGGCCTCATTCCCACGACAGGGTTTCCCGGCCGGGTGCCGGCCGTTCATAAATCGGCCGGCACCCGGCTGCATTAGGAATAATAGACCCCTAATGGGGCTATTCAGACGACCGATTTTTTGACGGCTGGGAAAACCGGCCGTCAAAAAATAGGACATACTCTGTATGGGGCCAGGTAATACACGGCCATCACCGGGATGTGTCCCGAGTGATGGCCGGGTTTTCCGGCGCTTGCGCTCTATCTCCTCCTCACAGCGCAGAGTGCATGTGAGGAGGAGGAGTTGATGCCATTCTGACGAATGGCATCGCTGTACACGGTGTGGCAGGGCCGGGGTATACAGCAGGTGGAAGGGAGCGCTGCGCTGGCTCCCTTCCCCTGCTTGTTTTAAAAGCGCCCTTGCCCGGCGACACCTTCGATGGCGCCGCTAGCAGCTGCTGCGGCTGCTACTACTGTAGCGACGCCACTATAGCAGAGCAGGGAGGTATCTCCCTGCTCTGCTATGTGCTAGCCGCACTTTAGCTCCTTGAAGGAGCGGAATCCCCGTGTGTTCGGGGATTCCGCTCCTGGACAGAGCGCTTGATGTCTCTGTCCATATCTGGGCAGTGACATCAGGGGAAACTCCTGAAGCGGAATCCCCGAACACATGGGGATTCCCCTTCAGGAGTTGCCGCTGATGTCACTGCCCGGCCCGGCACGGATGCAAAACTTTATGCAAACCGGCCGGGCAGAATGGCCGATTTTACCGCCCAGCACTTGGGCTCGGGCGCGACCCGGTCGGGTGAATCCCGCCTTAGGGGGTCAGAAAGGCAGGGAGTTAGATTTATATTTTTGCCTCGCTACTTCTGAATTTTGAGTTTTTAATAAATATAACTGTTATGTGATTCATTATATGTACCTCCCTTAGATGGTACATTAGCACACAGCATCTAAATGGGGATGACGTTGGACATACACATTAGGATCTCTCAACATTCCATGGAATGAGAGAACTTCGCCTGTACCCCACAGACAGCCCAGCGGCCCCCACTCACATTAGAATGTGTTGATACAATCGCTTTATCATTTTAAAGATCTTATTTGCTGTGAGTGAATGAGAACATCTTGTTTACATTGAGGCTGCATAATATTTTATTACCATATATCCCCCAGAATCCGTTCTAGAAAAATGTTCAACGGAAAACATGAGAAATGGGATTCCACATGCAGAAGCTTATGTAACGATGAAAGTGTGCTGCTTTTCCAAGTGCCAATGTACTGGTTTACTTTGGCAAGTCTTTATGATTCTGGTCTGAATATGCATGAAGGTTCGGAGATTTACTTTAGGCGAGGCCTCTGAGCAGAATATTCCAGGATCAGGATGCTGAATGAGTACAGGATCACTTTAGTATCCCTTGAATGACCAGCCTCAAGAGTTAGAGAAGAAGTTCAGATCATAATGTGTAGATGGGTAAAAAACTGGTTCAGTGATCGAAAGCAGAGGGCAGTTATTCATGCCTGTAGGTCAGTTACTAATGGGGTACCACAGGGGTCAGTATTGGTCCCTATTTGTTTTAATATACTTATTAATGACCTTGTTAACAGTACAGTAAACGACATATTTTTGAAGATCGTTACCCCCCGCCACCATCTAGCACCCATCTTTGAACCTATCTGGCACTGAGGTCAACGTCCAAAACCTATATGTAAAAGCACCACAGCTCTCTTTCTAAGCTCAAATGCGGCACAATCACAAAGTCAGGTTTCCAAAATATCAATAAAAAAAAGTGATCAGCGAAAAAGAGAACTAAATTTCTAAAGTCCGTAGAAGGCAGTAGATATTTTTACCACACTGGCATGCGTGGGTTTACTGGACACATTGCAGTTCATATCCCCAGATTTTAGACAGATTCGTCACCAGACTGCCCATATTTGATTTAAAAAAATTCCTATATTAGAAATAATTGGGACAACGCAGCCCCTATGGTGATGTACTGCGATAGACCAGCTTTTAAAGCACGAGGTATTTATAATGCTCACAGGATTCCGGAAGATAAAATAACAGCGTAACGGTTATCCGAATAAAACGCCCCACTCCAGTTTTGCCCTCACTGCTTATTTCGGGGCATGGCTTCCCACGTCACTACTACAAACCTTGATACGGTCTCATACCAATACATTACATCTTTTGAAATAGTTTTTTTAAAATAAAAATGTCTATCCGTGTGTTTTGTGCAACTTCCTAAATAGATATTTAAAAATAATTTTTACTTTTTGAGATACAGCTGTTTTGTATCCTGTATACAGAGCAGCTATATCTCGCGCTGAGGCCTGAATCCGTAAGGTCAACGGCATTGACTGATTCAGTGTCAGCGGGTCCTGCGTGTCTCGGATGTGGTTGACCCCCCCCCCATGGT
The DNA here is from genome assembly GCF_050947455.1 of Rhinoderma darwinii. NCBI lineage: Eukaryota > Metazoa > Chordata > Amphibia > Anura > Rhinodermatidae > Rhinoderma > Rhinoderma darwinii. The sequence continues at coordinate 149,306,186 of NC_134691.1, read as the reverse complement.
TCTGGTCTGTTTTTTTAGATGACTTTTCTTTGGATGGTTTCTATCCATATTCGTCGTATTACTTATGTACCAGTCTTTGCATGCACTATTTGCACTTTACTGTAGAGGCTGTGGGACCCGATCTATGTGCGGATCCTTTTTCTATGGGTAATGTTATTGCCAATGTATTTGTTTTTAACTATTTTGTCTTTCAATAAAATATTGTCCATTTTTCGCTAGTAATGGTTCATGTGTGATTTCTTATATAGGTGTTCAGATGTGATAAAGGTAGATCCTGCATGTCAACGTTTTGAACGTAGATGTGATTGGTTCGGTGACATCGTGTCCGATCGAGCTGTTACCGGTCAGTTCCGCTGACCTGACAGATACAGGTTCCAGTGCAAGATATAGCTGCTTTGTATACATGATACAAAGCAGCTGTATCTCAAAAAGTAAAAATATATTTTTTAATAAAAACCATTTAGAAAGTTGTACAAAACACACTAATTAAAAATATTTTTTTAGTTTTTTTTTTTAAAATAAAAATGTCTAAGGTGTACATAGCCTTCAATTAACAATATTCTAAAATAACCATCGTATGCATACCTAAATGTTCGCTTGTTCAAATCCCCTGGGGATACAGTTAAATAAAAATTTCAATAATGTATAAAAAATTAAAAATATTAAGTCAAGAATAAAACTTTTCCCATTTTCCCTTTTTAAAGCAATGTAAAAATATTCACAATGCCAGAATTGCCATTTTCTTCACAAAAAATGAATAAAAAGTTGAATGTACCCCAAAATAGTACCAATAAAAACTACAGCGCCGGTCGTAAAAAACAAAACCTCACACTGCACCATCGGAAGAAAAATAAGCTATTGATCTCATGATATGGCCAAATCAAATATTTTTTTTTAACAAATTAGTTTTTTCTTTATGAAAGTACATTACAGTATCACTGTAATTGCATTTAAGCGCAGAATAAAATTAACATATTTTGTTTTTACCGCATGGTGAACGATGTAACTACAAAACCTGAAAATACAATAGAGGAATCAATTTTTGTTTTTTCAATTCTACCCCACAAATAATTTTTTTTCCGTTTCCCATCATGTAATATTTTAAATGGTGACAAAAACTACACGTCCCGCAAAAAACAAGCAGTCATACGGCTATGTGGACAGATAAATAAAAAAGTTATGGCTTTTGGAAGGCAGGAAGGAAAAAACGAAAATTAAAAAAACTAAAATGGCTGGGGTGTCGAGAGGTTTAAAGTGCCAGCGCGCTTTCTCCCAATCTTGTTAGTGGTATTTTCCTTTCTCTGACCTGAACTTGAACCTTGTTGTGACCTGTTTTGATCCCGACTATTCTTCTGGATTATCCTCTGTTCTGCATATTCAACTATGCTACATCTCCGTTACCTATTCCTGGATTGCCTGACTACTATCTCTGCTATCGCTTCTGTACAGTACCCCCTAACTCTACTGCTTTACTGTTGCCGAACCCTGAATTGACTGACTATTCTCCTCTCCTGACCACTCCTTCTGTACCACATACCAGCTCTGCTACATCACAGACCCTTAATTGCCTGCATCATATTCCTGGTAAGTGTTATTAGACCTTTTTTGTCGCTGATACCCTTAGCAACTGTATCCCCTACTTCTTCCCCTACCACTGAAGTTACCAAGGGAATCAAATCACCGGGCTATCTAGAGGCTTTGGGCCAGCCAAGTACATCGACCCTAAGCGAAGTTGTGTGAAATGTGGGCTGCTATAGGGGCAATTGTGTTGCCTGGTTGGTTCTTTCTCTGGGTATCGTAGGAACCAGATCGTAATAATACTAAATTATGTCAATAATCACAAAAGAGGACAGTGTTGTGTTGCAAATGGATCTGGATAGGTTGGGGACTTGGGCAGAGAAGTAGCAAATGAGGTTGAACACTAAGGTTATTTATTAACTATGGGACTTCACTATGCGATCGTTTTGATCGCTTTTATAATAAACGTCAATACTTCTATATTGTAAGGTATTACTGCCTATCAGTACAGACTGGCCTCTGGCATGGCCTAACAGGCATTAACTAGAGGCAGACCTGGGGTCCTTTGTTAGGCTCCAGGCTGCCATAGAAGTCATTGGCACCCTGCAATCCATCGCATATTGTTAATCACAATGGAGGGTCGCATCTAGGGGGTTAAACGAGCGGGTTTTGAGCCGCCCGCTTGAGCAGCACTGTTCCAAGCCCTCCTCTACCGGAGGTAGCTGAGAGCAGGGAGCTTTTATTTCTCCCGGTGGCGCTGCTTCATTCTGATGCAGCGCTGTGAAAAGGCGTACGCATCGGAATAAAGCCCGTTAGTGGCCGCCGTGAAAAGGTGTATTGGCAGTCACTAATGGGTTAATCTACCTAGGACTGTAGCTATAACTGCACTATCTACAGGCTGTGTGGCCATTGCTCACCTACTACCAACGATTCAGCGGTACGGGAAAGGTACTGCGCTCCTTCATGACATCATGAAGGAGTGCCGACGCGCTCCTGTGGCCTGCTCTCTCCTCTCCCAAGGGAGCTTTAGTGCACCGCGGGCTGCAGATAACAGCCTCAGGGGCCACATGCGGGCCGTGTGTTTTGAGACCCCTGGTCTAGAGGAAAGAAGGTTTCTACGCCAACATAGAAGGGCGTTCTTTACTGTAAGAGCAGTCACACGGAGTTCAAAGTCAGGACGCCTTTTCTTGAGTGTAATAGTATTACAAGTCATGGTTACTGGATTACTGTAGATGGGTCATTGATGCAAGGATTTATTCTGATTGTCAAATTGAAGTCGGGAAGAAATTTTTGCCTAAAATGAGGAAAATTGCCTTTTACTTCATAAGTGTTATGTCTTCCCCTGGATCAACATTGTACAGGGTGGGCCATTTATATGGATACACCTAAATAAAATGGGAATGGTTGGTGATATTAACTTCCTGTTTGTGGCACATTTAGTATATGGGAGGGGGTAAACTTTTCAACCTGGGTGTTGACCATGGCGGCCATTTTGAAGTCGACCATTTTGTATCCAACTTTCGTTTTTTCAATGGGAAGAGGGTCATGTGACACATCAAACTTATCGAGAATTTCACAAGAAAAACAATGGTGTGCTTGGTTTTAACGTTACTTTATTCTTTCATGAGTTATTTACAAGTTTCTGACCACTTATAAAATGTGTTCAAAGTGCTGCCCATTGTGTTGGATTGTCAATGCAACCCTCTTCTCCCACTCTTCACACACTGATGGCAACACCGCAGAAGAAATGCTAGCACAGGCTTCCAGTATCCGTAGTTTGTTGCTGCACATCTCGTATCTTCACAGCATAGGCAATTGCCTTCAGATGACCCCAAAGATAAGTCTAAGGGGGTCAGATCGGGAAACCTAGGGGGCCATTCAACTGGCCCACGACGACCAATCCACTTTCCAGAAAACTGTTCATCTAGGAATGCTCGGACCTGACACCCTTAATGACATAAATAACTCATGAAAGAATAAAGTAACGTTAAAACCAAGCACACCATTGTTTTTCTTGTGAAATTCTCGATAAGTTTGATGTGTCACATGACCCTCTTCCCATTGAAAAAACGAAAGTTGGATACAAAATGGTCGACTTCAAAATGGCCGCCATGGTCAACACCCAGCTTGAAAAGTTTCCCCCCTCCCATATACTAATGTGCCACAAACAGGAAGTTAATATCACCAACCATTCCCATTTTATGTAGGTGTATCCATATAAATGGCCCACCCTGTAGAATAATAGTCTGAACTGGATGGGCGTATGTCTTTTTTTTTCTTTTTCTTTTTTTAGCCTTACAAACTAGGATAATATGAACTAGAGTGGCTGCACAGAGCTTTGGCCTCAACCTCATTGGGATGAATTAGAATGCCGATTGGGCGCCAAACATTCTCATCCAAATGCTCTTTTGGCTGAATGGGCACAAGTACCCACAGACACATTCTAAAATCTTGTGGAAAGCCTTCCCAGAAGAGTGGAGGCTGTTATAGCTGCAAAAGAGGCCCAACCATATTCACGCCCATGGTTATGGAATGGGATGTCCAACAGGCTTCTATAGGTGTGATATCAGTCCACATGCTTTAGGCCATATAGCACATGACTTCTTTTTTTTTTTTTTTTAATGTTGTGGGATCCAGCTTTGAGCTATCAATTAGTCAAACAATTCATTCTTGTTTTCTACAAATATTTTTTTTCTGTTGCTTTTATTGGCTTTCGGAGTAGGCAGGCTCTTCCTGGTGTGTATGACGTTATAGTGTAGAGGTTCATTGACCCTGACCGTATGGTGAATACCTTTTTAGAATGTGGTTCTGCCATTTGTCTATAATGTAATAATTGTAGAGATTCTGTGCTACTACATATAAAATATACTGCACAATGTTTGTTTTCCTGTCCTTCCCTACCTTACTTCTCCCAGCTTGCTAGAAAAAAAAAAAAAGCCAGTCTTCCTGTCGTCCAACCATCGACTTCAGATTCATGGTAATTTTTTGGGGGTTTGCCAGCCTCTAATACATAAGGGTATGTGCACACGATAACTGCAATTACGTCTGAAAATACGGAGCTGTTTTCAAGGGAAAACAGCCCCTGATTTTCAGACGTTTTTTGAGCAACTCGCGTTTTTCGTGGCATTTTTCGCAGCGTTTTTTACGTCCGTTTTTGGAGCTGTTTTCATTGGAGTCTGAGAAGTCTAGCACTTCTTTGACGAGGCAGTCATTTTACGCGTCGTCGTTTGACAGCTGTCAAACGACGACGCGTAAATTACAGGTCGTCTGCACAGTACGTCGGCAAACCCATTCAAATGAATGGGCAGATGTTTGCCGACGTATTGGAGCCGTATTTTCAGGCGTAAATTGAGGCATAATACGCCTCGTTTACGCCTGAAAATAGGTCGTGTGAACCCAGCCTAACACTTAGCTGTCATGATATAATAAAATTATGCCACTAATATAATGTCTGCTCTAATTTTTTTTACATTTTTTTTTTTCCAAGATGGAGGGGATAAAGACACGTAAAACCAGTAATACACTAATAGAAGTTCAATCACTTAACACCTCATCCATATAGTACAGATCTGTCCGATCTTGGCTTTTCTCTTTTCTCAACATATCCTGTGATGTGTGGCGCGAGATGACCAGCTTTAAAAGAAAACAGGATTTTGCGATAATGTGTCATGAGATATCTCCGCTATATGTGTCTGTTTGGCCAACAAAGTGGTTGTGATGTGAGTTGCAGCCTGTCAAGGGTTTTGCGAGCATGTTCAATATTGTATTGAATTCGTTTTTATTAAATAATGGAGTCCTTAAAAAGGGTAACCCCATCACAACAACTTATCACCTATCCACAAGAGAACGGGTGTCCCGAGTACCAGGATGAGCGGAGCGGCAGTCGCACATGTGCGATACCATTCCATTCATTCTCTATGGGATTGCCGGAGATAGCTGTACTCTATCTCTGGCAGTTCCATGGAGCATGAATTGAGCGGCAGGGGACTCGGACCCCTGTTCTCTTGATTGGTGGCGGACCCAGTCGTGATAAGTAGATGTGGTGGGATAACCCCATTAACCAACTTCAAGCATAGGTAAGGGTGGGCACATCTGTAGCTTCTGCTTGCACGTACTGTAGAATTGCTTGTGTAGATTAGTTTATATGTATGTGCATGTATGCTACCACCTCTATTACTACAGCTGAAACTGTTTCAATGCTCCCACGTGCTGCAGCGCCGTCTCCACGTCATGAAAACAAAGAATTACAGCAGGCATTGCGTGACATTATTTATTTTATAAAGCTGATATTCGGTTTTATTAGACACTTGCCAACCCCAAAATAGTGTCACATTTTCATATATATATATATATTTTTTTACATGTGTACATTTTGACTTTGTCTATAAATACCTATGGAAATCTAAAATCTCATGTGGAAATAAAAAGAAGAAAAACAAGTGTGACTAACGCATTTCAGTTTGGTTACTAACCCAGGAAAAAAATATGTGCAAAATCTAAACCTTGTGTTAAACCTGAAAGCTCTCTTCCATTCTCAAGCCTTAGTAACTACAATAATGGCTGAATTGTGCACAATCCCAAAAATAAAAAGGTAAAGCCATTACGCCAGTGTGGACAGAACCTACGTTTTTTTAATTCCTGTCCAGTTCTGGATCCCCACAGAATATATAGCAAATGTGTCCGTATTGATTTTTATTAGAACCGTTAAATCTCCAGAATAACAGCATGAAAAAGTGTTGGATATATGATGGCCGCAGAAGAACGTCAGATGTGCTACTAGGAGGGGGGAAGGTTAGACCGTTTCCAGAGGATAAAGTTCACAGACGTGTGTGAACACTTAAATGTTAAAACCACTTAACAATAACTAGGAAACCAGACTGTAAAATGTGAGCCGCTGGTTTTTTCATGCTGTCTCGGTTTGACGCGGAGAATCTCCAGTGACCATCCCATGCACATAGTCTGGAGTTTGAAAGTGAATGTATCTTGAATATCTGGGTTTGAAAGGCCCCAACTTCCTTCCAAACGTTACTTTCAGTTAGCCGGCACAGCTGATTTACAGGAGGAACTAGCTTGTTCTTTCACTATGACTTGCTCATGAACTCCAGGTACTTTCCAAACAAACAAAGCATGATGAGCCCAGCTTGGCTTCACCTCATTCTCTTTCTTACAAAGTTGTTCAGAAATGTCGATTTGGACAAGTGGAACTGTGACATTTAGAAACTCTCTACCTTCATTGTAGAAACGGGTAAGTGCTTTCCCTGTCTGACTTATTTGTAATTCCTTGCTGGAGTATTGGGGTGTGTTCACACGCTTCACCAAAAACCTCTGAAAATACGGAGCTGTTTTCAAGGGAAAGCAGCCTCTTATTTTCAACCGTTTTTTAAGCATCAGCGATTTGTGCACCGTTTTTTATGGCTGTTTTTCTATAGAGACAATGAAAAACGGCTCAAGTAGTGGCACTTCTTTTTCAAGGGCATTTTTTTACACGGCCGTGGGAACGGAACGCAGTTTTCCCCATTGAAATTAATGGGCAGATGTTTGTAGGCGTTCAGCCCCTGCATTTTTAGCCGTTTTTTTTTTTAGGGCGTTTACGGCCCAAAAAACGGCTGAAAATAGCCCCTGTGAACATACCCTTAGTTTATGTTCACATGTACAAAAAGTGGCTGAAAATTACGAGGCTGTTTTCAAGGGAAACCAGCTTCTGATTTCAAGATCTTTTGGAAGATGAAAATGAATTTAAAAAAATTTTTTTTTTAAGTTTGAAACTTTTTTGGGTGCCGATTTTTGAGGCTTTTCTTGTAGTGTCTGGAAAATGAGCTCAAGAAGTGAGTGATATTGTACTTTGAATTCAGATGCGTAAAAATAAAAAGCCTCATGTGAACAGGACCGTGTCTTTACCATGGAAATCAATGGGAACTGTTTGCAGGCTTGTTTCAAGTGTATTTTGGAACGTAATAAGAGCCTTTTAAGCTCCAAAATATGCCTGAAAATCGTCTCATTAAGTTTAGTGAATAGTAAACGCTATGTGGATATGTTGTACCTGTGCTGTTCTATATGTGTCTAGTAGTCTGAGGATTATGTGCAGACATAGGTGTAAAGAGCTTAGACAGCAGTTCTGCACTGTGCAACTTCAGGAATGGAGAACAATATATCTGGGTGGTCCTTGGTCTTTGAGCTTCTCTGAGTTTGTTCGAATTTCATTTCAATCGTGCATGAAACACCGGACCACCTTCAGGAGGAAGAGCAACTCGAGTGGATAAAATGAGGTTCTATTGACTGCTCTTTATCCAATTCTGCAGACTACAGGTGCTTCATGGTGACCCATGACATCCTAAAGGCTGACTCCACTACTTTCCTATCTGTTTGTTTCCTTTTCCTCCTAATTTATTCTTTTTAGTCTCTTTAAGGGCGGATTTACATGAGCGTGTACATTTTGCGCGTGCCAAAAATGCGGCGTTTTGCGCGCGCAAAAGGCACTTAACAGCTCCGTGTGTCATCACCATATGCCGCCATCATTATGACACTCTGTAAACAGAAAAGCACGTGGTGGTTTTCCTTTTTCAATCATACTTCTTACTGCTGTTACGCGAATCATGCGCGTCCCACGGAAGTGCTTCCGTGTGGTGCGCGTGATTTTCACGCACCCATTGACTTCGCCCTAAGGCCCAGTTCACACAGTTTTTGCGGGCAAAAAAAAAAAATCTGACTCAAAACTCCTAAAAGAATTAGAACTGCCTGCGCTTTTTTTTTTTTTTTACCCATTTTTCGTGGCGTTACTTTTCGTCCGCGGCCATTGAATCTAATGCATGGACCGCGGGCAAAAAACGCTTGGAAATGAGCGCCGCAGGTTTTTTTCTGCCTCCCACTGATTTCTGTGGGAGGTCAGAGGCAGAAACCGTGGCAAGAAAAGACATTCCACTTTTTTTTATCCCGCGAGCAGACAAAAGTCGCTCTGGAAATAAAAAAACACCTCTGCCTCCCATTGAAATCAATGGATGGGCGATCTCGGACATTTTTTGTCGCTGATTCCGACATTTCCGCGTCAAAATCGGCACCAAAAAAAGCTTTGTGTGAACTGACTACTATGTTCTTGGACCTAATGGTTCCAGTTGGTCTCTCTCACTTCTTTGTGATGTTTAAATGTTTACTTCACTAGTATTGGGCTTCTCCAGATGTTTTATTGGGCTGACTAGACAACCATCAAAATGCAGTGTAGATGGGATAGTGTTTTCAGCAGAAGCTTTTAAAGGGCTTGTCTTATGACAGACATTTAGGCCGGATTCACACGAGTGTGTTCGGTCCGTGATATACGGACCATATTCCGGCAGTATTTCCTGGACCGAACACACTTCAGGGAGCCGGGTTCCTAGCATCGTAGTTATCTATGACGCCAGGAGTCCCTGCCTCGCTGTGGAAAACTGTCCCGTACTGAAAATATGATTACAGTACGGGACAGTTTGCTGGATAGGTTAAGTTCTTAAAGCACGTCGGAACTCTTTGGGTAAGTTCACACAGGGCGGATACGCTTTGTAAAGGTACAGAGCGTATCTGCCCTGGCGGCCGCAGGGAATTTCTGCTGAAAAACCGCACCAAATTGTGATTCAGTATTTTTGGACGGAATGTCCACTGCCAAAAAGGACTAAAAACATGCATACTTACCCTTTGACGTTCCCTACCTATCCCATCACCTATCCCATCACCTATCCCATCATCTATCCCATCATCTATCCATCCATCCATTTCGAAATTGCTCATTTGTGGTTGAGCAAATCTTTTCTGATGACCTCAAAATGATTGTTTGTCGCCTGTACACCCCCTTGTGAAACGGTCATGGAGTGATTTAATAAACATGCGATTTATTGTTACATATAAATGCATTGTCTTTCGAACGTTAACGACACACTATATCGTCGATCAGCGCTTGGTTTTACAAATGTATCTTTCTGTGTAAAAGGACCCTTAGTTTGGTGCTGGTCATTTGAAGGATGCGGTCATGTGACCTAAATTCATCTCTTCCCAGGAGAAGGGGTTTGTCACAGAACACTTGTGACATACTCTAGGATAGGAATCTGGCTCCTCACATTTGACACATAAAGATGAAGATATGTGGAGTATACAGGAGCTGCTATATTTTGGGGGCGCATTGTGGTTGGTACAGCATAGGTAATAGGCACGGTTGTTGGCATTATATAGGGAGCAGTATAGCTGGCTATATGGATATGTGTTTAATACTGTATGGGGGTAGTGTGGCTGGCACTGTGTAAGTACATTTCTATTACAGGGCACTTTAAGGGTATGTTTACACGTCCCGAAAAACGGCTGAAAAATTAGAAGCAGAACACCTCCAAACATCTGCCCATTGATTTCAATGGGAAAAACGGCGTTCTGTTCCGACAGTGCGTTTTTTTTGCGCGGCAGCGTAAAAAAAATGGCAGAGAAAAAGAAGTGCATGTCACTTCAGCCGTTTTTGGAGCCGTTTTTCATATACTCTATAAAAAAACAGCTCCGAAAACGGGCATTAAAAACGCTGCGAAAAAGGCAACTTTGATTTTAAAAAAAGCCTGAAAATCAGGAGCTGTTTTCCCTTGAAAACAGCTCCGTATTTTGAGACGTTTTTTATTTTGTGTGTGCACATACCCTAATACTCATCTCTGGTGATGTATGTCAATTTGAAGAGTGTGATTCATGTTTAGTCAGTGACCGCACATTACACTTCCACTTGCTCTTCGGGAAGAGGTTGTATAACATTACAAGGAACATTGTATCCCATAATATAACTTACTATTCTTTTCTTTGATCAGTTTTTTTTTTTTTTTATTAGTAACTTTGAAAGTTGTACAGCAGTTTCAATTTTCACCATTTTTAAGATCTGTGCTTGCTGTCCTTAAACAGAAGAATATAATGCTAAAAAAATCAACAACCTTCTGCACAGAGCTTTTATACAACCGCATCCAGCTAAAGGGTGTCCTCACGTTGTGGATTCCATGCCAAAATGTGCACACAATCTGCAGCAATTCCTCCGACGATGCATGGGATTGTTTTGTTTTTTTAATCTCCCATTCACATGCTCCAAAGAGAATTCTGTGCAGAATAATGGCTGTGCCGCAGATTTTATAATCCGCAGCATGTTTATTATTCACACAGATTTCGTGCTGAAAAGCCGTGGATTCACTTTGTTGAACTTCACTGACCACATCTGGCCAGAATTCCTACTTACCCCGAAGCAGTTGTTTTCAAATGACAATAATTGCTGCTGTTGCAATTACACCGTGTTCCAAATTATTATGCACATTGGATTTAAGTGTCATAAACATTTAATTATTAGTTTTTCAGTTAAAGAGGCTCGGTCACCAGATTTTGCAACCCCTATCTGCTATTGCAGCAGATCGGCGCTGCAATGTAGATTACAGTAACGTTTTTATTTTTTAAAAACGAGCATTTTTGGCCAAGTTATGACCGTTTTTGTATTTATGCAAATGAGGCTTGCAAAAGTCCAAGTGGGCGTGTTTAAAGTAAAAGTACAACTGGGCGTGTATTATGTGCGTACATCTGGGCGTGTTTACTACTTTTACTAGCTGGGCGCTCTGAAGAGAAGTATCATCCACTTCTCTTCAGAACGCCCAGCTTCTGGCAGTGCAGACACAGCCGTGTTCTCGAGAGATCACGCTGTGACGTCACTCACAGGTGCATCGTGTCAGACGAGCGAGGACACATCGGCACCAGAGGCTACAGATGATTCTGCAGCAGCATCAGCGTTTGCAGGTAAGTCAATGTAGCTACTTACCTGCTGTTAATTTGCTGAGGTAATCGGGAGAAATTTCACCCCATGCTTCCAGAAGCCCCTCCCACAAGTCGGATTGGCTTGATGGGCACTTCTTGCGTACCATACGGTCAAGCTGCTCCCACAACAGCTCTATGGGGTTGAGATCTAGTGACTGCGCTGGCCACTCCATTACAGATAGAATACCAGCTGCCTGCTTCTTCCCTAAATAGTTCTTGCATAATTTGGAGGTGTGCTTTGGGTCATTGTCCTGTTGTAGGATGAAATTGGCTCCAATCAAGCGCTGTCCACAGGGTATGGCATGGCATTGCAGAATGGAGTGATAGCCTTCCTTATTCAAAATCCCTTTTACCCTGTACAAATCTCCCACTTTACCAGCACCAAAGCAACCCCAGACCATCACATTACCTCCACCATGCTTGACAGATGGCGTCAGGCACTCTTCCAGCATCTTTTCAGTTGTTCTGCGTCTCACAAATGTTCTTTTGTGTGATCCAAACACCTCAAACTTCGATTCGTCTGTCCATAATACTTTTTTCCAATCTTCCTCTGTCCAATGTTTGTGTGCTTTTGCCCATATTAATCGTTTCCTTTTATTAGCCAGTCTCAGATATGGCTTTTTCTTTGCCACTCTGCCCTGAAGGCCAGCATCTCGGAGTCGCCTCTTCACTGTAGACGTTGATACTGTTGTTTTGCGGGTACTATTTAATGAAGCTGCCAGTTGAGGACCAGTGAGGCGTCTATTTCTCAAACTAGAGACTCTAATGTACTTGTCTTGTTGCTCAGTTGTGCAGCGGGGCCTCCCACTTCTCTTTCTACTCTGGTTAGAGCCTGTTTGTGCTGTCCTCTGAAGGGAGTAGTACACACCGTTGTAGGAAATCTTCAGTTTCTTGGCAATTTCTCGCATGGAATAGCCTTCATTTGTCGAGTTTCACATGAAAACTCTTTTTCTAGCCATTTTGAGAGTTTAATCGAACCCACAAATGTAATGCTCCAGATTCTCAACTAGCTCAAAGGAAGGTCAGTTTTATAGCTCCTCTAAACAGCAAAATTGTTTACAGCGGTGCTACCATAATTGCACAAGGGTTTTCAAGTGTTTTCTAATCATCCATTAGCCTCACACAGTTAGCAAACACAATGTACCATTAGAACACAGGAGTGATGGTTGCTGAAAATGGGCCTCTATACACCTATGTAGATATTGCATTAAAAACCAGACGTTTGCTGCTAGAATAGTCATTTACCACATTAACAATGTATAGAGTGTATTTCTGATTAATTTAATGTTATCTTCATTGAAAAAAACTGTGCTTTTCTTTCAAAAATAAGGAAATTTCTAAGTGACCCTGAACTTTTGAACGGTAGTGTATAGTTTTAATGTTTTACCAATTTTACAAAGAAAATGTAAAAAGAAAAATTGTTTTGTCACCACATTCTGAGAGCCATATATTTTTTGTATTTATGTCAATTGAGCGGTATATGGGCTTATTTTTTGCGGGGCGAGTTGTAGTTTTTGTTGGTACTATTTGGGGTAACGTTTTGATCACTTTTTTATTCTATTTGTTTTGGCGAGCTAAGGTGACCAAAAAACAGCAATTCTGTTTTGTTCTTTTGTGTTTGTTTTTTTAGTGTTCACCTTGCGGGTTAAATTGTTGTACTATTGTCGAACTATTCTGGACGCGGCGATACTAATTACGTTAGTTCGGTCTAAAGTTGTTGTTTTATAAAAATAACCCCTTTTTTGCCGCAGGTCCGGCTTCTCTATGCCTGGTGAATAGCTGTTATCCCTGGGGTAGGCCGTGACCAGCCACACATTACAAATGTAGCATCAAATAATTGACTGTCCATGTAATGCATTAGATATGACGTCCGCATGCCCTAATAGGGCATGTAGAGAGCAGTTGTCTTATTCAGACAACCCCTTTAATGTGACATGCTAAGGACATTTCTTTAGACAGACCCCATTGATATCATGGTCCCGTGTAAAAAGGGGTTTTTGTTATTTTGAAGTTATCAGCACACGGAGACTGACCTAAATTTTCAGGCACTGTTTCTATGCCTTGATCACACACTTTTTAGATTTCATACAATTTTTTTATGTGTTTTTTTTTGTTTTTTTTTTATGCCAATAACAGGATTTAGATCCCCAAAAAAGAGACATTGACATCTTTTATCTATACTTATGGTTGTGGCTGTCACCCCAATCTATGAGCAAGAGTGGAGAGCTGCGAAGTATCGGCACCACTCGCTGTGGTGGACCCGTGTAATACTCCAGTCTTGGAGATTAAGAAGGATTAGTAACGTGTTGTTCGTTGACCTGGTAGGCTTCTAGACAGAGTAACTGGTGACCAGGCTGCAGCTCCACTAAACCTGTAACCTGGCAGACAGTGATGACAGGGAAGGAGAAGAGGTGTCACGACTGGGGTATGTGGACCCACTAAGCCGCTCCGACATAGCTGGGTAGTAGCTGGCCAACTACAGTCTTTGAAAGTCTCTAGCACAAGAGTACCTGTATGAAAGTCCTGACAGACATGAGACGTAGCAGACGCTTTAGCGCAGATGACTCGTAGCGTGGCAGAAGACGCTTGGCGTGGCAGTGAGGATGAACTCAACTCCAACACTAGACTTCGCTCCGGAATAAACGCAGTTACTGGATACAGGAAATGGGATACAGGAACACTGGGAACAGAATGCAACTAAGGGACCATTTGCTATACAAACATGGGTAGACACAACACTCAGGCACTGGAAGGTGGGCAGGACAGATTTAAATAGGACAGAGTGCACAGGGATCGGCTAGAGAGTATTCTAGTGGTGCGAATGCAGGCTCCCTGTGAGTGCCAGCGGTGGATCGGAGCAGTACATGCCAGCATCCCCTGGGAGGAGGAGGAGGAGGAGGATTCCGGCGCACGGGTAAACTATGCCGGCGGCCGCCAGTGTTACAAGAGGTTTGTAGCACAAACAGCTGAACTTTGAAGGTAAAGGCTCCACAAAGATGCTGCACATCTGCCTTTTGTTGGAGGCATACGTCGGGAAGGTTCCCAACATATACCTCCAACGGAAGGCTGCAACGTATTCCATTGTAAATGCTTACATTGGTATACTTTGCCCGAACAGCCTGGACCCCCTTGCAGAGCGCCTGGGGACACTGGCCCTTGTGAAGCTCCTGAGGTCACTATCCACATACTGACCGTGATGTCAGGAGCTTCCCCAGGGCAGATAACCTGATCAGAGCGCTTCCCAAGGACGGTGGTGCTTCCTGCCGCTCTGGGAATTAGATTGTGAGCCCTATTGGGGACAAGGACTGAAAGTTCATCAAGTCTGATAGTGAAACCTCAATGTCGCAGCAGATTTGGCACTGGGTGCAGAGTCCAAGGAACCCTCCCATTTTTCACATTTAAACCCCCCCCCTCCCCCTGTTCTGACTCTCTTGGTTGGATCCCCAGGTCGCTGCCCCGGAGTCACAGGTTCATGGCAGGTGCGCTGCAGAGGAAGTCAGGCAGAGACATGCTGAAGAGCAAATGCTGTAGTTAGGATGACCAAGGTTTAGGCTGGATTCATACGAGCATGTTCGGTCCGTAAAGGACGGAACGTATTTCGGCCGCAAGTCCCTGACCGAACACACTGCAGGGAGCCGGGCTCCTAGGATCATAGTTATGTACGACACTAGGAGTCCCGGCCTTGCTGCGGGACAACTGTACTGTAATCATGTTTTCAGTACGGGACAGTAGTTCCACGGAGAGGCAGAGACTCCTAGCGTCGTACATAACTATGATGCTAGGAGCCCGGCTCCCTGCACTGTGTTCGGTCCGGGACTTGTGGCCGAAATACGTTTCGTCCTTTACGGACCGAACATGCTCGTGTGAATCCAGCCTTAGGTTTTCCATGGAATCCAGACGCAGCTGAGCATTCTGTTCCAGGGACCTCTGCTGGATGGCTGCAAAACTGCGTCACAAAACAGAAGAGCATGGGATCTGGAGTGGCTCACCGGACTGCAGTATTGTGAATAACTCATACATAGCAAAAGAAATGCAGGAAACTGGATTATTTTCCTCATGGATAATTTTTCTGATCTTTGCAAATAAGTTACTGGAAAAGCTTTCCTAAACCCAAAGATCAGGAGCCGATCCTGTCCTTGGCACTAAATATACGGCTCCTGCAAGGATCTATAATATGGTCATGTGCGCTGAGCCCGTGTCAGGTAGAATAGGCTAAATAGGACTTCACAGCACAGTATTTGCATTGCATATGCTGTAGGAGGAGGGAGGTCCAAGAAGAATCCACAAACAGCTGTTGTTGATCTGTTGTTGTTCCACTAGAAGCCTCAGTGCTGTCATAATTTGTTCAGTCACATGCGAATGGTTTTAGGAAATAATTGCACTAAAATAGGGTTTATTTATACTCCAAGAGAAATTTGTTGCTGTCATTAATTCTGCCAGAAATCTCACACATTAGGCAGGTTTTCATTATGTCATCCCTTATTGGCAGAGAAGACAACACCTTTAGGGAAATACTATGTATTATCCACAAAAGCTTACGGTCATAGTGATAAGTACCATGGAATATATTTACACTTGTATTTTTTTTATTCTGCTTTTCCATTTATTGATTTCACCCCCTACCATTGTGGATGTAGGAGTCCGGAAGGCGGTCCTGCTGGTGTTTGACTGCTATCCCTGTATGCACTTCTACACAGCACGTTAAAATATGAACGGTTTGCGTTATTGTAAAAAAAAAAATACAAACCCCACCGCAAAATAAAAAATAAACACTAAGAAAATGTTTAACATAAAAAACATACACATACTTTTTTACGTTTTTTGCTGTAATTTTTTCTTCCATATGGTGGAAAGTATTAAAAATCAAATAATAATTTGACATGTTTTCCTATGTTGGCCACCAGGGGGGAGAACTTCCCAGAATTACAGCAAGGTGAATAAGGCAAACCAACCTGACTCACAGCTGCTGTAAATGTGGGAGGGAACCTCACCCCCCCTCCCACAAGCCAGGAAAAGGTGTCTTCAAATTGCTAAGCAGTGTCCGGCAGCCATTTTGGGTATGTTATAGGACACGCCAAAAGGCTAAGGGTATGTTCACACGCTTACTAAACAAATGGAAAACAGCTCATGATTTTCAGCCATTTCTTAATCAAACTCGCGTTTTTTAACGGCCGTTTTTGGAGCTGTTTTTCTATAAAGTCAATGAAAATCGGCTCCAAAAACGTCCCAAGAAGTGATGTGCACTTAATTTTGGTGGGCGTCTTTTTACGTGCCGGTTTTGGAAAACGAACACGTAAAAAATGCCCTGTCGGAACAGAACGCCGTATTTCCCATTGAAACCAATGGGCAGATGCTTGTAGGCGTTCTGCTTCCATTTTTTCAGCTGTAAACATTGTGTGTGAACATACCCTTAGGGCTTATTCAAACGAACGGGATATACGTCCGTGCAACGCGCGTTGCACAGACCTATATTAGGCTATGGGGCAGTGCAGACAGGTGCGTGATTTTCATGCATCGTGAGTCCGCTGCGCAAAAGTCACGACATGTCCGTTCTTTGAGCGTTTTTCGCGCATCACGCACCCATTGAAGTCAATGGGTGCGTGAAAACCACGCATGTCGCACGGAAGCACTTCCGTGGAACGCGCGTGATTCGCGCAACAGCGGTGAAAAGGATGAATGAAAACAGAAAAGCACCACGTGCTTTTCTGTTTCCAAACATCCAAACGGAGTGTCATAATGATGGCAGCTGCGCGAAAATCACCCAGCCGCGCATCATACGCTGCTGACACACGGAGCTGTTAAGTGCCTTTTGCGCACGCAAAACGCCGCTTTTTTTGAGAGCTAAAAACGCACACGCTCGTGTAAACCAGGCCTAAGGCTGGATTCACACGAGCGTGTGCTTTTTGCTCACGCAAAAAATGTGGCGTTTTGCCTGCGCAAAAGCCACTTAACAGCTCCGTGTGTCGGCAGCGTATGATGCGCGGCTGCGTGATTTTCGCGCAGCCGCCATCATTGTGACACTCCGTTTGGATGTTTGTAAACAGAAAAGCACGTGGTGCTTTTCTGTTTTCATTCATCCATTTCACCGCTGTTGCGCGTCCCACGGAAGTGCTTCCGTGCGACATGCGTGGTTTTCACGCACCCATTGACTTCAATGGGTGCGTGATGCGCGAAAAAAGCTCAAAGAACAGACATGTCGTGACTTTTACGCAGCGGACTCGCGCTGCGCAAAAAACACGGACTGTCTGCACTTCCCCATAGACTAATATAGGTCCCTGTGACGCGTGTGAAAATCACGTGCGTCGCACGGACGTATAACACGCTCGTGTAAATGAGCCCTTAGAATGATGAAAGTGAAGTGAATGACTTTTCAGTTGACCGGTTCACACGCCGTGTATTTGATAAGTTTTTTTTTTTGGACATTTTACGTGCAAAAAACCGCATTCAAAAAACGCTTTATTACACTTGATTTTGCGTGTTTGGGGGATGTGTGTGTGTGTATGTGTGGGGGGGGGGGGAGTGCTCGCCGCTAAATCTTCAAAACAGCTGATAAGCGGCTATGAAGTATCAGCGGCGCCCGTGCACACTCCGCTCTGACACAGACACACACACACACACACACACACACACACACACACACACACACACACACACACACACGAAAAGTCTTAAAGGGGTCGTCCAGGAAAACATGGCGCCGCACCTGTTCTCAGGTCGTGTGTGTGGTATTACAGCTCTGTCCTATTCGCTTCAATGTAGATGAACTGAAATACCAGACACAACCTGAGGACGGGTGCAGCGCTGTCTCTCCAATCCGGACACTCCTTCTGTCCTGAGATGACCCGACGGGGGACGCGGGTGTCAGAGCCACCCAGCGCCATCACTGCAGACAGAACCACACAACTACGGCATGAGGGCAGGGCTTGTCCCGAGTGCACTGGCTCTTGTTATAGACAGATTTATAGTCACATGAACCCCATCTGATGAACCGGTAACCTAGGTCCGATCACATGACAGAGGGGGATCACCAAAAACCCTGTGCACCCTCAGCCCATCCATCCAGCCCTTTCCTGGTTATATCTGCTTCTGGGAAAGCTGGGTGACCACCATTGCCCCTCCCACTGGAGTGTGTTTATGGATGTGACTAATGAACCTCTCACAAACCAGTAGGAGGGGTAATGGTTGTCACCCAGCTTTCCCAGACCCCTGAACGGTAAATCTCTCTAGTTGTGCTCAGACTGTTTGGGGATGTAACTAATGAACCTCTCAGTCTCAGCACAACTACCGTGTTTCCCCGATAGTAAGACACCCCCGATTGTAAGACGTATCGGGGGTTTCAGGGGGGTCGGCTAATATAAGCCGTACCCCGAAAGTAAGACATATGTCTTACTTTCGGGGAAACACGGGGGTATTGCCGCCTCCTGCCCACTTCCACTTAACGCCGAAGGACGGATATATCCGTCCTCAGCAGCTGCTAGTTCGCGCAGGAGGACGGATATATCCGTCCTGTGATAGCGCGGGTACTGAGACTGTACCCACGCGATCAGCGGCAGGAGCACGGCTGTTATCCACAGCCTGGCTCCTGCTGCAACTGCCGGAATCGAAGCGCGCGCCGATTCCGGCAGTTTAACCCATTAAATGCCGCTGTCAATAGTGACAGCGGCATTTAATGTGTTTGACAGAGGGGGGAGCTCCCTCTGTCACCCGATCGGCGCCCCCGCAAACAAATCGCGGGTCGCCGTCGGGTTTCCATGACAGCCGGGGGTCTAACAAAGACCCCCAGGTCTGCCTTCAGCATCTGCCTGTTAGGCGATGCCGGAGGCATGACCTAATAGGTTGCCTGTCAGTTTTACACTGACAGGCAATAATGCTTCGGTATACTAAGTATACCAAAGCATTATATATGCGATCGGCACATCGCATAGTGAAGTCCCCTGGTGGGACTAAAAAAAAAAATGTAAAACAGTTAAATAAAGTTTGTGAAAAAAAAAAAAAAAATTTTTTTTTTCCAATATAAGACATACCCCGAAAGTAAGACATAGTGGGGCTTTTGGGGATAAAAAGAAAGTAAGACACTGTCTTACTTTCGGGGAAACACGGTAGAGAGATTTACCGTACAGGGGTCTGGGAAAGCTGGGTGACCACCATTACCCCTCCTACTGGAGTGTGTTTAGGGATGTGACTAATGAACCTCTCACACTCCAGTAGGAGGGGTAATGGTGGTCATCCAGCTTTCCCAGACCCCTGAACGGTAAATCTCTCTAGTTGTGCTGAGACTGAGAGGTTCATTAGTCACATCCCCAAACCGTCTCAGCACAACTAGAGAGATTTACCATTCAGGGCTTTCCCAGTACAGCTGCATCATGTGTCCTTCAGACAGGGGGGGGGGGAGGCCGTTAGGGGTGGGGGCCCGTTGGGTGGGGGGGGTCCACGAGAGCGGCGGTCTGTGAGATAGAGTGGGACATGCAGAGACACGGACCTTACCTGCAGTGCAGCTGGTCTTCATGATGGCGCCTGCTCTCTCCCTGCAAACAGCTGATCTGCTGTGTGACTCTAACCTGCGTCTGCGCAGTACAGAGCCATAGAGCAGAATCAATGGAACGGCTCCCGTTCATTGACTCCTATGCACTGTAGCTGCCGTATTCCATCTCTGTATGTGTCGTTAATCGACACATACAGAGATGAAAAACAAAATGGCAGCCCCCATAGAGAAGTAAAAGTTAGAAAAAGAAAAAAGTAAAACACAAACTCACAAATAAATAAAATGTATTTTAATAACATACTAAAAGCAATATTATATAAAAAATTTTTTTTTCGTGACACCCGTCCTTTAAAGAAACAGGGGATTCCTATTTAAAACATAAAGCTGTCTGTACATGCTGATTTTTCTGGGACTGGACGACTGTCCAATGTGTATGGGTTGTTTCTGACTCTCCTCGACAGCAGATGCCGGGGAATTAACCCCTTCCCGCTCCTTGACGTACTATTACGTCATGGCAGCTGTATCGTTCGCGCTCCATGACGTAATAGTACGTCTCGGGAGTAACGGCCGTTTCGGCCGTCCTCCCGACACATACAGGAGCTGTGACGCTGCTGTCTTGTTCAGCAGCTGTCACAGCTCCTACAGCGGGGACCGATCGCTGTGTCCCCGCTGATTAACCCCTTAAAAGCCGCGTTCTATAGAGATCGCGGCTTTTTAGGGGTTAAGCTGCCATCGCCGGCCTGCTACGCGATAGCGGCCGGCGATGGTGACAATGGCAGCCGGACACCAAACAATGGCGTCCGGCTATGCCATAGACGGAAGCCTAGTGGGTCCTGACAACGTCAGGACCCACTATGCTTGCTGTCAGTGAGTAGCTGACAGTTCTAATACACTGCACTACGCATGTAGTGCAGTGTATTAGAATAGCGATCAGGGCCTCCTGCCCTCATGTCCCCTAGTGGGACAAAGTAATAAAGTAAAAAAAAAGTTAAAAAAAGATGTGTAAAAATAAGAAAATAAAAGTTTTAAAAGTAAAAATCCCCCCTTTTCCCTTATCAGTCCTTTATTATTAATAAAAATATATAAACAAACAAATAAACTATACATAATTGGCATCGCCGCGTCCGTAACGGCCTGAACTACAAAATTATTTCATTATTTATCCCGCACGGTGAACGCCGTAAAAGAAAATAATAATAAACCGTACCACAATCACAATTCTTTGGTCACTTCACCTCCCAAAAAATGGAATCAAAAGAGATCAAAAAGTCGCATGTACCGAAAAATGGTACTGATCGAAACTACAGTTCGTTACGCAAAAAATAAGTCCTCGCACGGCTTTATTGATTGAAAAATAAAAAAGTTCTGGCTCTTAGAATAAGGTAACACAAAAAGTGAATGATTGTTTACAAAACGTATTTTATTGTGTAAACGCCATAAGACATAAAAAAAAACTATAAACATCTGGTAAAGCCGTAATCGTATCGCCCCGCAGAATAAAGTGAATGTCATTTATAGCGCACGGTGAACGCTGTAAAAAAAACAAAAAAAAAAAACAATAGTAGAATTGCTGTTTTTTAGTCACCACGCCACCTAAAAATAGAATAAAAACTGATCAAAAAGCTGCATGCACCCCATGAAAACTACAATGGATTCCTCAAGGGGTCTAGTTTCCAAATTGGGGTCACTTTTGGGGGGTTCCCAATGTTTTGGCACCACAAGACCTCTTCAAACCGGACATGGTGCCTAATAAAAAAGAGGCCTCAAAATCCACTAGGTGCTCCTTTGCGTCGGAGGCCAGTGCTTCAGTCCATTACCGCACTAGGGCCACATGTGGGATATTTCTAAAAACTGCAGAATCTGGGCAATACGTATTAAGTTGCGTTTCTCTGATCAAACCTTTTGTGTTATAAAAAAAATGGTATAAAGAGGATTTTCTGACAAAAAAAAAAATGTACATTTCACCTCTACTTTGCTCTAAATTTTTGTGAAACACCTAAAGGGTTCATAAACTTTCTAAATGCTGTTGTGAATACTTTGAGGGGACTAGTTTCTAAAATGGGGTGTTTGATAGGGGTTTCTAATATATGGGCCCCTCAAAGCAACTTCAGAACTGAACTGGAACCTAAAAAAATAAATAAATGAGGCAATACTTTGCTTCTTACATTATATTGATAATGAGCCGTGCTCACCCCGAGATGACCCCAGTTTTGACCGTTTGTATAAACGGAGACCCCTATTAGACCGTTCCAGTGCCCGGTTTTCCCAAGCATACACCCCAAGACGTGTATTTCTATTGATGAGTCCCTGGTACATTTTAAAGGGAGGGTTCAATTCCGCGAGTACCTGCCGGGTAAGAGGGCAAGGTGTGGCGTGAAGATGTATAAGCTGTGAGAGTGCATCAGGGTATACCTACAGGTTTAGGATATATGAAGGAAAGGCCACCCCAAAACCAGACTGCATCCTGGACTACAATAGGTACATGGAAGGGATGGACTTGTCAGATCAAATCCTGAAGCCCTACAGCGCCATGCGGTGTGGTATAAGAAGCTGGCCGTTCACATCATACAGATGGCATTGTACAATGCGTACGTGCTACGTCGATGTGCAGGCCAGACGGGAACTTTCCTGGAATTTCAAGAGGTGATTATCAAGAACCTAATCTTTAGGGACCAAGAAGTGGGTGCACCCAGTACTTCTGGAAGCCAGGCCACACGCATCGTACCAGGGCGGCAACACTTTCCAGGGGAAGTTCCCCAAACTGGCAAGAAGGGAAAAAGTCAAAAGAGGTGCAAAGTCTGTTACAAGAGGGCGATAATGGATGACACAATATATCAATGTGACACGTGTCCCGAATAACCAGAGCTCTGTATGAAAGAGTGTTTTAAAATTTATCATACATCCCTTGGTTTATAATTTACCCCAATTTTACTTATCCTGATGCACTCCACACAGCTTATCCCCCCTCGTCTTTCCCCTCTGAGCCCTGCTGTGTGTCCAGGCAGCTGATAACAGCCACATGTAGGGTATTGCCATACCCGGGAGAACCCATATGACAGTTTATGGGGTGTAGGTCTCCGGTCAAAATGCTCACTACACCTCTAGGTGAATGCCTTAAGGGTGTAATTTTTAAAACGGGGTCACTTCTTGCGGGTTTCAACTGTACTGGTACCTCAGGGGCTTCTGCATACATGACTTCGCACTAGAAAATCCCCAGTAGGCCAAATGGTGGTCCTTTCCTTCTGAGCCCTCCCATGGGCCCAAACGGCAGTTTATCACCACAAATGGGGTATTGCCGCACTCAGGACAAATTGGGCAACAAAATGGGGTATTTTGTTCCCTGTGAAAATAAGAAATTTTGATCACAAATGACATTTTATTGGAAAAAATGACATTTTTTTTCATTTCACAGCCCAATTCAAATACGTGCTGTGAAAAAACTGTGCGGTCAAAATGGTAACAACAACCCTAAATGGGGGGTTCCTACTGTTTTGGCACCTCAACACCTCTTCAAACCTGGCATGCTGCCTAAAATATATTCTAATAAAAAAGAGGCCTCAAAATGCACTAGGTGCTTCTTTGCTTCTAGGGCTTGTGTTTTAGTCCACGAGCGCAGTAGGGCCACATGTGGGACATTTCTAAAAACTTCAGAATCTGGACAATACATATTTAGTAGTGTTTCTCTGGTAAAACCTTCTGTGTTACAGAAAAAAAAATGAATAAAATTGAAATTCAGCAAGAAAAATGAAATTTGCAAATTTCACCTCCACTTTGCTTTAATTCCTGTGAAATGCCTGAAGGGTTAAAAAACTTTCTAAATGCTATTTTGAATACTTTGAGGGGTCTAGTTTTTAAAATGGGGTGTTTTATCAGGGTTTCTAATACATAGGCCTCACAAAGCCCCTTCAGAACTGAACAGGTACCTTAAAAAAAAGGCTTTTGAAATTTTCTTAAAAATATGAGAAATTGCTGTTTATGTTTTAAGCCTTGTAACGTCCAAGAAAAATAAAAGAATGTTCAAAAAACGATGCCAATCTAAAGTAGACATATGGGAAATGTGAACTAGTGACTATTGTGGGTGGTATAACCGTCTGTTTTACAAGCAGATGCATTTAAATTCTGAAAAATGCAATTTTTTCAAAATTTTCTCTAAATTTTGCAATTTTTCACCAATAAACACTGAATATATCGACCACATTTTACCACGAACATGAAGCCCAATGTGTCACGAGAAAACAATCTCAGAATCGCTTGGGTAGGTTTAAGCATTCCGACGTTATTACCACATAAAGTGAAATATGTCAGATTTGAAAAATGGGCTCTGAGCCTTAAGGCCAAAACTAGGCTGCGTCCTTAAGGGGTTAAGGATCGGGCTTGTTAGATTTGTACATGCCTGATTCTTCTTTCCCCACAGGAGATAACCCACCGCCAGTGCCCTTCTCCCCCTGGAAATAAATATGCACGCTTGGCCGCGTGTTGATGGTGGGTTTGGGAGGAATAACTCTCGGCCCACATCTATCTCGTGTATGGCCGGCTTCAGTGCAATAGCCAAATTATGATATTTTATTTCCATTTTTCTGTTTTGATGTGGCTATTTGGATTTTATTCAAAAGTGACAACAGGAGGTGCTGGTGGTATATTGGTTGTCACTGTTGAAACTTTCAAGAAATGTTCATTTTGTGAGTATGTTTAAAGAGGAACTACACTGTCATCAACCTTGTGATATGTCATAGCCTTCATATCTGCAATATAGTCTCCATTAGGCTATGTTCACACGGGGTATTTTGCCGAGTTTTTTGACGCGGAAACCGCGTCGCAGAACTCTGCAAAAACGGCCCAAGAACGCCTCCGATTGATTTCAATGGGAGGCGTCAGCGTCTTTTTCCCGCGAGCAGTAAAACTGCCTCGCGGGAAAAAGAAGCGACATGCCCTATCTTCGGGCGCTTCCGCCTCTGACCTCCCATTGACTTCAATGGGAGGCAGAGAAAGCGTATTTCGCGCTGTTTCGCGCGGGCGAAAAACGGCGCGAAAATCGGCGTGCAGGGAGAGGAAAATCTGCCTCAAAGTTCCAAACGGAATTTTGAGGCAGATATTCCTCCCCCAAAATACTCTGTGTGAACATAGCCTTACAGTGGAGGAAATAAGTATTTGATCCCTTGCTGATTTTGTAAGTTTGCCCACTGTCAAAGTCATGAACAGTCTAGAATTTTTAGGCTAGGTTAATTTTACCAGTGAGAGATAGATTATATAAAAAAAAAAAAAGAAAATCACATTGTCAAAATTCTATATATATATTTGCATTGTGCACAGAGAAATAAGTATTTGATCCCCTACCAACCATTAAGAGTTCAGCCTCCTCCAGACCAGTTACACGCTCCAAATCAACTTGGTGCCTGCAGCTGTCTTAAATGGTCACCTGTATAAAAGACTCCTGTCCACAGACTCAATTAATCAGTCTGACTCTAACCTCTACAACATGGGCAAGACCAAAGAGCTTTCTAAGGATGTCAGGGACAAGATCATAGACCTGCACAAGGCTGGAATGGGTTACAAAACCATAAGTAAGACGCTGGGTGAGAAGGAGACAACTGTTGGTGCAATAGTAAGAAAATGGAAGACATACAAAATGACTGTCAATCGACATCGATCTGGGGCTCCGTGCAAAATTTCACCTCATGGGGTATCCTTGATCCTGAGGAAGGTGAGAGCTCAGCCCAAAACTACACGGGGGGAACTTGTTAATAATCTCAAGGCAGCTGGGACCACAGTCACCAAGAAAACCATTGGTAACACATTACGCCATAATGGATTAAAATCCTGCAGTGCCCGCAAGGTCCCCCTGCTCAAGAAGGCACATGTACAGGCCCGTCTGAAGTTTGCAAATGAACATCTGGATGATTCTGAGAGTGATTGGGAGAAGGTGCTGTGGTCAGATGAGACTAAAATTTAGCTCTTTGGCATTAACTCAACTCGCCGTGTTTGGAGGAAGAGAAATGCTGCCTATGACCCAAAGAACACTGTCCCCACTGTCAAGCATGGAGGTGGAAACATTATGTTTTGGGGGTGTTTCTCTGCTAAGGGCACAGGACTACTTCACCGCATCAATGGAAGAATGGATGGAGCCATGTACCGTCAAATCCTGAGTGACAACCTCCTTCCCTCCACCAGGACATTAAAAATGGCTCGTGGCTGGGTCTTCCAGCACGACAATGACCCGAAACATACAGCCAAGGCAACAAAGGAGTGGCTCAAAAAGAAGCACATTAAGGTCATGGAGTGGCCTAGCCAGTCTCCAGACCTTAATCCCATCGAAAACTTATGGAGGGAGCTGAAGATCCGAGTTGCCAAGCGACAGCCTCGAAATCTTAATGATTTACAGATGATCTGCAAAGAGGAGTGTGCCAAAATTCCATCTAACATGTGTGCAAACCTCATCAACTACAAAAAACGTCTGACTGCTGTGCTTGCCAACAAGGGTTTTGCCACCAAGTATTAAGTCTTGTTTGCCAAAGGGATCAAATACTTATTTCTCTGTGCACAATGCAAATAAATATATATAATTTTGACAATGTGATCTTCTGTTTTTTTTTATATAATCTATCTCTCACTGGTAAAATTAACCTAGCCTAAAAATTCTAGACTGTTCATGTCTTTGACAGTGGGCAAACGTACAAAATCAGCAAGGGATCAAATACTTATTTCCTTCACTGTATGGGCCCCAGTCACAGACCCGGCCAAAAACACTGGAAACAATAGTGTAGCATACTGCACTATTGTTTCCAGTAAAAAGATGGACACCCTGACATGCCCAATTGCATCCATTTAGTTGGGGGGCAATAGTTTCCATCATGCATCAGAACCAACGATTCCGGTAATTTTGTTTCTCTGCTCCGCCAGAGTAGCCGAGCAACTGAAACACTGACGCAGATGTGAGCAAGGCCTACGGCCCTGTTCACATCAGCGTTTGCCTTCCGTTTGGGCTTTTTGTTCAGTCAGAGGAACAAATAAATGGAAAGTATAGTCTCCGTCTGTAATACCATTGATTTCAATGGTATTTTTTTGGGTTTCAGTTTGCGTTTGTTCCGCTAGGTTTCCATATTTTCATGGAAACTTTATCAATACTTTGCGTTCGACTCTGTTCGCATCTGCGTTGCGGTCCCGTTCTGATGTTCTGTCGGAACGGGACCCTGAACAGACACGAACGGAAACCAGAGGTTCCCATGGTTTCCGTTTATGTCTGTTGTGCACTGGACACGTCGTTTTGCCGGAAGCAATAGTGTAGTCGACAATGTCAGGACGGGACCCCAACTCAGATGTGAACAGAGCCTCATCCTGTTTCTCTGACGGAACAGATGAACAGAAAGCCCAAGCAGAAGGCAAACGCTGATGTGAACAGGCCCTAACTTGAAAAGTTGTATGCTGCTTTATTTTTAGCCGATCTTTCCCCTTGTTACTTTCTTACACCAATATCACAGCACAATGTAATCCTATGGACCGTGACCACCAGTTACTGTCACACTATAACAAGTCTGTGTAGCCCCATTAGGCTGCAGCAACTCCCAGATGGCTTGTAGCATGTCAGTACACGGGAGTCCACTGCGCAAATGTACGGGCAACTTTCATGAGCGGAGGCTCCGTACAGCTGTGAGAAAATCTGTCTAGCAGCAGGGGCAAGAAAGCGGCATCGCTGCAACATCGCGCACAATCTGGTGTCCTACAAATGACCCCCAGTCACAATGCCAGGACTTGCGGAGAGAGTGCTGGGCGTCAGCGAGAAGGGTTAACTTCTGGAGGGAAGGGGACTTGTTGTGACTGCTGCTGACATTCGTGGCCTCCTGGCTGCCCGCCAGCTTCTGGCTGCTTGCGTCAGGCAGGGGGTGGCCCCGCTGTAGCTACTGTTGCTATGGGGAGATAGCGGGGGAGGATTCCTAGGTTCCCCAAACCTGACAGCGAGATTACGTCTGACTGAGCCTGTAGCGCGATGTGGCGGAGCCGTCCCGGGGTGTTTGGCGCAGTTAGCGCGGGATGACCCGTCCTCAGCTGTTCGGTAACAGAACTTCTGCTTATGACTCCGTGTGCCCCTGTGTGTTGTGTGACGGGTGTGTGCTGTCCGGGCGTATAATGTTAGAAGCCCGTGTATGAGACACTGGAACGCCTCATGTGGGGGTCGTGTAGCCGCTCTGGTCCCCCTCCGTATACGGAAGTGACAGGGCTGTGCTCTCCGAGAGATTGTGAAAGAGTTTGGAAATCCCTCTGCAGTTATGAGGAAATACTGGCGTGGAGTCCCGGCCGGCTGTTCACTTTCTCCGCGCCGGACCTCGGCTGTGTACGACTTACTACCTGTGCAGACATGTCGCAATATTGTGACTTGTACGAAACAAAACCTCTTATAAAGCGGTCACCCTCCGTGACGTTCGCCGCATTGTCGCTCATGTTAGGTCCAGCCACTCACTTTCATAAGCGGCACATGTGTCAATATAGTGTTAGAGCAGCGGTTCCTAAACTTTCTGAGGCCGGGACCCGCTTTTGTTTGGGACCCCCTACTACCGTGCCGTATGTCAACATCATTTGTAGCTCCATTTGAAAAATAAGTCCTCAACGTCGAAAACCGCGACAATTGTGCGGGCGGGGGAGGGCTCAAGTTATCCTGCTGCTGTGCGTCACTGAGGCCACTGATGGGGTCGTGGGAGTTTGGAGGACACTTTGTTAGGCCCCATGCACACGACCGTATTTTCATCTATCCAAAAATACGGTCTGTAAATACGGATCAGTAAGCATCCCTATTTTATCCGTATATATGGATCCGTACAAAAAGAGGGAGGTTGCAAATGATGTCATCAACATGTTGCCTAGCAATGCTTCCGTAAGTACGGACGATATACGGAAGCACATCAGTAGCCGACCATATTTACGGAAGCTCCCGTAGACTTCTATAGGGCAGTCCTTGCCGTAATTACTGACAAGGACATAGGACAGGTTCTATGAATTTTTTTTTTCAGCACGGACACCCAAAATTGAAAATACTGAAAGGTGTCCATGGCCAATAGAAATGAATAGGTCCGTAATTACTGATGAAAAATACTGTAGTGTGTATGGGGCCTGAGGCCCCATGCACATGGCCATACGGTCCGTAATCACGGGCCCATTCATTTCTATGGCTGACGGACACCTTCCCGTATGTTTACGGGAGGGTGTCCGTGCCGTAGAAACCTGCCGAAAAAAAATAGGAATGGGAGCACGGCTCGTAAAAACATCTGGCTGTTCGCGGCCGTCTGCAGCTGGCCGTGCCCGTAATTGCGTTCACGGTCGTGTACATGAAGCCTGAGGGAGTCCTGGGAATTGTGGCAGGGGTTTGCACATGTCCCGTTATGTCTGGTGGTCTGTATGTTGATGCTATATAAGAACAGGAAATTAAAGCTAGATTGCTGGGCTTCTGAACCTGCATTGGTTTTATTAAACCTTGACCATAAGATGTGATACATTTCATAGACACTACTAGGCCTGGGAGTCATTTGTCTAATTGCCCATTTATGTTCATACGTTTCCATTGCAGAAATCTTTCACATAGATTTGAACAACCCCAATTCAGATGCATGGATGGATTTTTGCCCGCAGAAATTTCTGCAACTAAACTGCCAT
The DNA here is from genome assembly GCF_050947455.1 of Rhinoderma darwinii. Lineage (NCBI taxonomy): Eukaryota > Metazoa > Chordata > Amphibia > Anura > Rhinodermatidae > Rhinoderma > Rhinoderma darwinii. The sequence goes on along the minus strand of NC_134691.1, from coordinate 149,276,767 downwards.
GTGTGATCATACTCTTATGGTTTGATTTTGCTCTATCTGTGTTTAATTTGTTGGTTTGAGCTTCTACTTACTTTTTGTAAATATTATATTTTATAGCAAATAAAAAGGGTTGTCCGGTTGTTTAAAAAAACAAACCGCAAATGTTATAAAATTACAAAAAAACGAGAATACTACTCCCCTCTTCAATCCCCAGCCGATCTAGCAATCCGCACAGTGATACTGGTAAGTATGGCATGTGACCACTGATTGGCATCGCTGGCAGATTATAAACTTCCCGCTTTGATCTCGTCATTGGAAACCCGGTGCGGAATCCCCCTGCAGTCAGCCCTGGGTACCTACAAAGGACCCCAAGGCTGTCTGTTTAGTAAGCCTGCTGTTCGGGCACACTGACACAGGCTGCTGTTGGGGCTGCACATATAGTGACACAGTATGATGTATTAGCATGTATGCTAAAACATTACAAGTAAAAAATAAAGTTATCCCTTAATGGGATTAAAAAAAAAAAAGCAACAAAAAGATAAAATAAAGTCTTTTGTAGGTCTCCAGGGCTGACTGCAGAGGGATTCCCCGGTGTTTGATCCAGTCACTGGGTTTCCAATGACGAGATCAAAGCGGGGAATTCCATTTGATCTTGCCCCGGTCACGGACGGCGGCGATCAAAGGGTTAAACAGCTAGGGTCCGAATGTTTTACAACCCCAGCTGTATTCAGCAGTCTGCTCTAAGATCAGGAGCTGTAAGTTACAGCTCTTGCTTAGAGGATGAGCGCTCACAGGGGCACTCATCAGCCTCTTCTACAGTGACGCCAAAAGACGTCGCTGTAGACCAAGCACCTGCACCGCCTGCCATCAAAAGACGGTGGGCGGTCGTTAAGGTGCTAAAGAAGCTTCTTCTACCGAACTTTCCATTCTACCCTCCTAATAGTATTTATGTACAAATATTGCGAACGTTGTAAATAATTCTTCATTATTATTTTTTGTGTACTCTCCACTATTTTATTTTGTTTGTACCATACTTTACGTAACTTAGGCCTTCGTGCCTAACCCCAAACTAACCTCTACTGTCTGGTAGTCTGTAATCGAGTTTTCTTCTATTTTGAAAAAAAATGAAGAAAAGGTAGAAATAAAATGATGCAAGATCTTACATAGGTAATGATTGTCGGGGACTTTCTGCTTGAGCTCCAGGCATTGAGTTAGTGCAGAGACATTCCTGCGCTATGAGAGGAATAGTAAGGGGAAGTTGGTCTCAGCGATGAACAAGATTTGGACTGGGAGACCATAATATTGACTCAATGAGAACAAATATTGCTGAGAGGAATTACCTGCCTCTTCTGTAATATGAGAAAGGTTGACTTTGATGGACATGTCTTTTTTACTACCTACAGCTGGCCTTGCATTTAAGATTAAAGTCTTCCAAAATGCCCAATTTTTACCATTTCGGGTGACCATCGTTTTAAATTATATGTGATCTATTGTTCAAGCTGGTCGACAGGAGACTACAGTCTGCCAAAAAGTGATTTGAGATGTTGGATTTATTTTTTGGGTCGTTGTCTACTGAAAGGCCTCATGCACACAAACTTATTTTTTTCCTTCCGTAAATACTGGCGTAAATACGGGTCCTTGGTCACACCTATTCGACCCGTATTGCACCAGTATTTACGGGCACGTTTTCACTGCACTAATCGGCAGCCCCTTCTCTCTATCAGTGCAGGATAAAGAGAAGGGGCAGCCCTTTCCGAAGTAAAAGTAAAAGAAATTCATACTTACCCGGCCGTTGTCTTGGTGACGAGTCCCTCTTTCGACATCCAGCCCGACCTCCCTACATGACGCGGCAGTCCATGTGACCGCTGCAGCCTGTGATTGGCTGCAGTGGTCACATGGGCTGAAACGTCATCCCAGGAGGCCGGGCTGGAGGAAGAAGCAGAGAGTTCTGGGTAAGTATGAACGTCCTTTTTTTTTTTTTTTTTTTTAACGCTGATCTATATTGTGATCGGTAGCACTGTCCAGGGTGCTGAAAGAGTTACTGCCGATCAGTTAACTCTTTCAGCACCCTGGACAGTGACTATCCCCTGATGTCGCCTAGCAACGCTCCCGTAATTACGGGAGCCCCATAGACTTCTATGGGCCTGCCCGTGCCGTAATTCCGGCCTAAAATAGGACATGTTCTATATTTTTTAACGGCCCGGGCACCTTCCCGTAAGCATACGGGTTAGGTACCCGTGGCCAATAGAAGTCCATGGGCCCGTAAAAACGTGCCGTGATTACGGGCGTTTTTACGTTCGTGTGCATGGGGCCAAAAATAGGCATTTATTTCACGATCCGTCAATTACAGCCGATCATTTGCCACTTTGCACAAGGGCATTCTGTTGTCTCTCACGCTTATCTGACGGTATTAATGGTGTCCCTGATCTGCCAGTATAGTCTGCTATGTTAATAGTCGAATTATTGATACAATTTGTTACTTTTAAAGGGTAACTAAACACAAAAAACTTCTGACATGTCATAGTGACATGTCAAAAGTTTTGATCGGTGGGGGTCCGAGCACTGGGACTTTCTATTGAGCCCGTACACCAATTGCTCATCTTTCCGAGAAAAGCCGATGAGAAACTAAGCGACTCACCTGATCACTTCTGCCGTTTCGTTTTAGCGATCGTGTTCAGACCCCCACCGATCAAAACTTCTGACATGTCACTATGACATGTCAGAAGTTTTTCGAAAGTTTAGTTAGCCTTTAAAGGGAACCTGTCACCAGCATTTCACCTATTAAACCAGAAATACCAGGGGGTAGTGGGTGAAAAATCATTTCTAGATAACCTATAATGGTCTTCTTAGTCGGCTCTGTAGCTTTAGTCTTCAGTTTTTTAGTGTTCCCACGCCGTATGCTAATGAGCAGAAAAGAGTCAAATCTTCGTTTGAAAAGAGTCCTATCTTCATTACTCAAGCCGTCATTAGTCAAGTCTGTCAATCAAAAGTTTATCCCGCCTCCTTACTTTTGATTGACAGCTCCTCGCCTTCCCCCAGCACACAAAATCCAGCGTTTGTGCATTGATGTCCTCTTCTGGTGTGTGCGCACAAAGGGACACCGGATTATTCCGATAAAAGGCGCTAAATGTTTCCAGACCGTTATTTACAGTCGGAGGAGGAGTTTAGAAGAGGGGATAATGGCAATAAACTTTTTTTTTTTTCTTTTTAGCAGCGGCCAGTGACGGATATGTAAAGTTAAATAGGTGAAATGCTGGTGACTGGTTCCCTTTAAGTGTATGCATTTCGGGTAATATCCGTTTTACTTGATGGATCTGGAAGGCGGTGTCATTTTATCTTTATCCCTTGCTTTGTTTTAAGAAGGAGGTTTTACTTCACATGTATGTTTGTGTCTTATTGTGAAATATTCTGGAAACAGACAGCTGCCTTATAACAGATGGACCAATATTTTGGTTCCCGGTAAATGACAGACTCCTGAACACAGGATGCTGGAGACGACGTCGTTTTTCAATACAAGCACATTGTGTTTATGTTAAATCCTTTGGCATTCACACTTGTGGTCTTATGTTTGCATTTATGCACTTGTGTAATTCTTTATTTTATACTATGAACCAAGAATGTAATGCCACTTATTTTGGCAAACCACTAAACCACATAAATAAGTGAGCTTTCATACTGGCTTGGCATTTGTATTTCCTCTGGAAATGAGCGCCCAAGATTTAATAGAAAAATGATATGGTTATCCAAGACTATTATTTACGTTTCAAATCTTTACAACCACAACCTTTTATTGAGTCTAAATTGTTACAACCAGTTTGTTTCATGCCTTATTAATCTCTTGTGGTTTCAAATGCTTGTGGAAAATAGAATAAATGCTGCACTTTATAGAATGCGTGTACAGTAGGGATGCACGATGCATCGAAACTTCGATACTGTTTAGATGCCGTGCACTCTCAAACCGTTCGATACCGTTATTTCATGTATTTCGACACACTAATGTATGAAAGCGGGGCTGCGGCTGTGTAATACAGCATTTGCCCCGCTCCTGGGTCCTAGCAAGTGCGTGCCGTCAGCATGATGTAATGCGGATGGTGCTGCACTAATGAGCGGCGGCACTGAAGACCGAACATGGCGGGCGCACTGCAAAACACCCCCATGTTCTGTCTTCAGTGTCTGAACTGCCGCTAATTAGTGCAGCGTCGGACGCATCACCTCATGCTGACAGCGTGCGCACTTGTTGCCAATAGCGGGGCAATGGCTGTATGACGCAGCCACAGCCCCGCTCTAACGGCGGAGATGAGAGAATCCTCTCATCTCTGCCGTTATTCCCCTGAATGCTGCAATGAAAGCTGACCTCAGCATTCAAGGGGAAAATGAGAAGGGGGGATGCCCCTTGGATCTGTGACGCAATTGAAGGACATACCATATATGGGCAGACAGCCCAGGATCCTTTGAAGGACCCCAGGACGGTCTTACCATATTTCCTGTTGGGGCATACTTAGGTCAACTGCCTGTGTACTATCAATACACAGGCTAATGTACTGGCATATAGATATATAGAAGTAAATTCTTAAAGTAATGTTAAATAATATATATATACATATATATATATATATATATATATATATATATATATATATATATATATACATACACTTTTTTACAATAAACATTCAAATAAGCCTCAATACATAAAATATACACACATTCAGTATTGGCGCGGCCGTAATAAGTTTTTCCGCAAAGAAAACAAACCTTTAACAGATGCATGTGGTAATATATCCATCTAGAAGATCCGTAAACCGGAAGTATTTTACAAACCTTTTTACATATACCCAGTATAAACCCTCTCATACAGGTACATATTGCAAAACGGAGTTGTCTTTGAGACAACCCCATTAACCCCTTCCCGACATACGCCGTATATATACGGCGCTGTCGGGAGGTGGTTCCCGCAAAGCGCCGTATATATACGGCGCAGTGATGGTGCGGGCTCAGAAGCAGAGCCGGCACTATCACTGCGGGGGGACAGCTGTATTATACAGCTGGCACCCTCCTGTAACTGCCAGGACCGGAGCTACTCTCCGATCCGGCAGATTAACCCCTCAGATGCTGCGCTCAATAGAGCGCAGCATCTGATAGGTTTTCACCCGATCGGCAACCCAGTGATGCAATCGCTGGGTTGCTGTGGCAATCGGACGCCAGAAAATGGCGTCCGAGTCTGCCTTGTACGGGAGCCGATGAGGACCCGCCTGCGGCGAGTCCTCATAGGCTTGCTGTCAGTGAATAACTGACAGCGCTAATACACTGCACTACGTATGTAGTGCAGTGTATTAGAGTAGCGATCGGGGCATCAGGCCCTCATGTCCCCTAGTGGGACAAGTAAAAAAAGTTAAAAAAAGTAAATAAAAATGTGGTAAAACAATAAAAACACACACATTTCAAATAAAGCTAAACTGACTTTTTTCCCATAGTAAGTATTTTATTATGGGAAAAACCGTAAAAATAAAAAAAACTATACATAATTGGTATCGCCGCGTCCGTAACGACCCAAACTACAAAACTATTATGTAATTTATCCCGCACGGTGAACGCGGTAAAAAAAAAACATGAAAAACCGCCAGAATCTTTGTTTTTAGGTCACATCTCCTTCCAAAAAATGCTATAAAAAGTGATCAAAAAGTCACATTTACTCCAAAATAGTACTAATAAAAAACGCCAATCCGTGCCGCAAAAAATAATCCCTGACACCGCTTTGTGCACGCAAAAATAATAAAGTTATGGGTCTTAGAATGTCGACAGAGAAAACAAATGATTTTATAAAAGTGATTTTATTGTGCAAAAGCCGCAATACATAAAAAAAACTATATAAATTTGGTATCGCCGTAATCGTATCGACCCGCAGAATAAAGCTAACATGTAATCTAGGGCGCACTGTGGATGCAGAGAAAAAAAACCAATAAAAAACTATTCCAGAATTGCTTGTTTTTGGTAATTTCCTTTACCAAAAAATGAAATAAAAAGTGATCAAAAAGTCGTATGTGTTCTAAAATGGTACCAATAAAATCTACAGCCCGTCTCGCAAAAAACAAGCCCGCACACCGCTCAATCAACTGAAAAATAAAAAAGTTACGGCACTAGTAATGCGGTGATGAAAAAACATCTCAATGCGCAGGCCTGAGGGGAACATTCCTTCAGTTTTAGGGCCCTAGTATTGAGGAACTAGGAAAGGGAATGGACACAGCACATCCGCTGGAAGCGAGGGCGCCCGTATTATACCAGCGCAAAACTTTCCCAGCAATATTTCCCAAACTACGAAGGAGAAAATGTCCCCAAAAGGTGCAGAGCGTTACAAAGGAGGGATAAGAAAGAAAACCGTTTATCAGTGTGACGCCGGCCTGCGCATAACGGATCGCTTCACAGCGTAACACACATCTATGGATAATTGTATTATTTACCCCATGATTATACCCTCCTATTATGCCCTGATATACTCCGCACAGATTACATATGCCACCACATTATAAGCTGAAATACCAGCAAAACCCCAAACAGAACTATTACCAAGCAAAATCCATGCTCAAAATGGCGGTCTTTTCCTTCTTAGCCCTACAGTGTGCCCAAACAGCAATTTATGGCCACAAGTAAGGCATTACCATGCCCGGGAGAACCCGCTTAACAATTTATGGGGTAAGATTCTCTAGGGGCACACCATATTGTGCGGTGAATAGGCAGATCAGTGGAGAAATTGCAATTTTCACTTTGCACCATCCACTGCGTATTCATTTCTGAAAAACACCTGTGGAGTCTAAATTCTCACTACATCCCTTGATAAATGCCTTTAGGGGTGTAGTTTCTAAAACGGGGTCACTTTTGTTTGGTACATCAGGGGTTTTGCAAATGCAACATGGTGTCCGCAACCCATTCCAGCAAAATCTACGCTCCAAAAGATAAATACCGCTCCTTTTCTTCTGAATGCTCCCATATACGTAAACAGCTGATTATAACCACATATGGGGTGTTACTGTACTCGGGAGAAATTACTTTACGAATGTTGGGGTGCTTTTTCTTCTCTATTCCTTGTAAAAATGAAAAATGTGTATCTAAAACTACATCTTGTTGGAAAAAAAAATATTTTTCATTTTCATGGCTTAATTCTAATTAATTCAGCAAAAAACCTTTGGGATCAAAATTTTCACTATAAGCCCTAGATGATTCCTCAGGGGGTGCAGTTTCCCAAATGGTGTCACTTTTGGGGTGTTTCCACTGTACTAGTACTACAGGGGCTCAGCAAATATGACATGACACCCAGAAACCATTCCAAAATCCAAATGGTGCTCCTTCCATTCTGAGCCCTACCGTGTGTCCAAACAGATGTTTATGACCACATGTGGGGTATTATTTTACTCGGGAGAAGTTGCTTTACAAATGTTGTGGTGCTTTTTCTCCTTCAGTCCTTGTGGAAATGGAAAAAAAATACCTAAACCTACATTTTCTTTGAAAAAATGTAGATTTTCATTTTTACGGCCTAGTTACAATAAGTTCTGTAAAAAACCTGTGGGGTAAAACTGCTCACTCTACCCCTAGATAATTCCCTCATGGGGTGTAGTTTCCAAAATGGGGTCACTTGTTGGGGGTTTCCACTGTTTTGTCCCCTCAGGAGCTTTGCAAATGCGACATGGCCTCCGCAAAGCATTCCTGCTAAATTTGAGTTCCAAAAGCCAAATGGCGCACTTTCCCTTCTCAGCCTCGCCGTGTGTCCAAACAGCCGTTTATTACCACATGTGGGGTATTGTTTTACTCGGGAGAAATTTCTTTACAAATTTTATGGTGCTTTTTCTCCTTTAGTCCTTGTGGAAATGAAAAAAAATTAGCTAAACCTACATTTTATTTGAAAAAATGTAGATTTTCATTTTCACAGCCTACTTGCAAAAATTTCTGCAAAAAACCTGTGGGGTCAAAATGCTCACTATACCCTAGATAATTTCCTCAAAGGGTATAGTTTCCAAAATGGGGTCACTTGTTGGGGGTTTCCACTGTTTTGTCACCTCTGGGGCTTTGCAAATGCGACATGGCCTCCGCAAACCATTCCTGCTAAATTTGAGCTCCAAGAGCCAAATGGCGCTCTTTCCCTTCTAAGGCCTGCCGTGTGTCCAAACAACTGTTTATTACCACATGTGGGGTATTGTTTTACTCGGGAGAAATTGCTCTACAAATGTTGTGGTGCTTTTTCTACTTTAGTTCTCTTGGAAATGAAAAAAAATTAGCTAAACCTACATTTTATTTGAAAAAATGTAGATTATCATTTTCATGACCTAGTTCCAAAAATTTTTGCAAAAAAACTGGCCGGTCAAAATGCTTGCTACACACCTAGATAAATTCCTCGAGGGGTATAGTTTCCAAAATGGGGTCACTTGTTGGGGGTTTCCACTGTTTTGTCACCTCAGGGGCTTTGCAAATGCGACATGGCCTCCGCAAACCATTCCTGCTAAATTTGAGCTCCAAGAGCCAAATGGCGCACTTTCCATTCTAAGCCCTGCCGTGTGTCCAAACAACCGTTTATTACCACATGTGGGGTATTGTTTTACTCGGGAGAAATTGCTCTACAAATGCTGTGGTGCTTTTTCTACTTTAGTTCTTTTGGAAATGAAAAAAAATTAGCTAAACCTACATTTTATTTGAAAAAATTTAGATTTTCATTTTCATGGCCTAGTTCCAAAAATTTTTGCAAAAAAACTGGCCGGTCAAAATGCTTGCTACACCCCTAGATAAATTCTTCGAGGGGTGTAGTTTCCCAAATGGGGTCACTTTTGGGGGGTTTCCACTGTTTTAGTTCCACTAGACCTGTTCAAAGCTGACATGGTGCCTAAAATATATTCTAATAAAAAGGAGGCCCAAAATCCACTAGGTGCTCCTTTGCTTCTGAGGTCGGTGCTTCAGTCCAGTAGCACGCTACGGCCACATGTGGGATATTTCCTAAAACTGCAGAACCTGGGCAATAAATATTGAGTTGCATTTCTTGGGTAAAACCTTCTGTGGTACAAAAAAAATGGATTCAAAATGAATTTCTGGAAAAAAATAATGAACTTTGTAAATTTCACCTCTACTTTGCCTTAATTCCTGCGCAATGTCTAAAGGGTTAAGAAACTTTCTAAATGCTGTTTTGAATACTTTGAGGGGTGCAGTTTTTAAAATGGGGTGACTTATTGGCGGTTTCTAATATCTAAGGACCTCAAAGCCACTTCACAACTGAACTGGCCCCTGTAAAAATAGCATTTTGAAATTTTCTTGAAAATGTGAGAAATTGCTGCTAAAGTTCTAAGCCTTGTAACGTCCTAGAAAAATAAAATGATGATCAAAAAACGATGCCAATCTAAAGTAGACATATGGGGGATGTTAGTTAGCAACATTTTTGTGTGGTATAACTGCCTGTCTTACAAGCAGATGCATTTAAATTGAGAAAAATGTTAATTTTTGCAATTTTTCGCTAAATTTTGGTGTTTTTCACAATAAATACTGAATGTATCGGGCAAATTTTGCCAGTAACATAAAGTCCAATGTGTCACGAGAAAACAATCTCAGAATCGCTTGGATAGGTAAAAGCATTCCGGAGTTATTACCACATAAATTGAAACATGTCAGATTTGAAAAATGAGGCTCTGTCAGGAAGGTCAAAAGTGGCCAAAGAGGGAAGGGGTTAATGACCAGGCAGAGTTTCACTTTTTTTTGGTGTATGCAGGTTTGAAAGCTAGAAGGTTTTTTGTTTTTGTGCAGGCACAGTGAGTTTTTGTGCACATGAAGGTGGTCTCCCCTGCTAACATGAGAGCAGGATATATGCATAATTATTTATGAATCTTTTATATGGACTGATTTTTGGAATCCGGTGATGGCGATACACGTGGGGTGCTATATGGACACCAATGCCACAGAGGTGTTTTGACATTATTATTTATTCATATTAATTCTCTGTACATTTGCTGTTATATCCATATTCCTAATCCTGCTGGAATACATTTTTTTCTTAATTGGTGTCCATAAGAAGTTTTACCAGGTTATAATTCACCTCACAAGGATTGCTTTTTGTATGTGTTTTTAGATTGTTTTTTTTTTTAAAACTTCTGTCATTCATCTGTGTTTAATTGACTTCTAAATAAAGTATACGTTTTTGCATGATAGATGTGTATAGAAAGGCACCTGCACTCCAAGTATTTAGGAGGCTCTGTCAGTGCAAAATGACGGACACCTCTGTGAAACCCGACATCGGTGTGGTCCATCGGGCACTGTTGATGTCCGTCGTGATGGATCCGGCACTGCGTTTTTGTTTTTTTATTTATGACGGAAACCAAGTCACAGATGTGAACAGAGCCTAATTGTTTTTTGTTTATTTTTCTAACTTACTAGATTTCTATTCTAGAAAGCTTTTACTGTAAATGTATGTCATTACACTGCTAGGGAAGCACTATGCAACAAGTCTACATGTGCATTGCAATACCCAGCCCTACAGAAGTGCTGCACTCCCCAAATGGAGTTCTCTGTATTTCCTGGAGTGTGCGTGTTTGAAGGGCATGGGAAACTCTGAAGCAGATGTTTGGAAAGTGTATCTTCCCGTAGTGGTTGGTGACACACAGTGGTGAAATGTGTACTGCAGACACATTCATATGTATGTATAGAAGGCTTAGACTTGCATCAGAGAGCAAGTCAAACGCTGAGCAGGAAGAACCCATAACCATCGTAAGTAAACCTAACAACTGTATAGCTGAGAAACGCAAAGGAATGTTCTATAAATAAATACCCTAAACCATGTAACTTAGATCTAAAATGCCAGATAAACTGCTCCTTTTTTTAGAATAAGTCAGGTTGCAATAAAGTTGCTGTAAACTTCATCGCAGGTACATAATTTTGTACAAATTGTTCATTTGTATGGATGCTTTGTCATGTACCCAAAGCTGCTCGTAGTCCTTGCCTGTGTCCTCTTAAATGTGTTGGTACATGGATTTATGGATATTTAATTGCTCTAAATACTTTGTCCCTAACAATGGAGAGCAGGAAAAGTTCCAATACCCGCAGTCTTAGACTTGGTTCACATCTGCGCTACGGTCCTTTTCCAACCCTCCGTCGGAACGGGACCCTGACTGACACAAACAGAAACCTAAGGTTTCCGTTTCCTTCACCATTGATTTCAATGGTGACGAATCCGGTGCCAATGGTTTCAGTTTGTCTCAATTATTCAGGGGTTTTGTAGTTTTGACTGAATCGATAGCGAAGTTTTAGTCATGAAATACTGCAGTTAATACTCCAAAATTCAATCTTGAAATCTGCTTTTTATCTCTTAGGCCAGTTTTTTAGATGGCTGTAAAGTGACCCTATGTTGTTCTAAATTCTGAAATTCCGGGTATTACAACTGTAGTACTGACACTACTCCAAATATTCACCATTTAATCCAGATTATAAGTAATATACAAATGACACAAAAATAAATAAATAAACACTTTTTTTTATTTATTTTTTTAGCGCTAACATCAAAAATGTATCTGATTCGAAGTCAAAATAAGTCTGAACCTAGGGCAACAAGTAATACATACAGTTTTGGTGTATTTTAACCATAATAACCTGTAGAATACATTTACAGTACAAAGAAATCACCAGACTCTCTCTCTCTTTTTTTAACAAATACTACATTTTGTGAAAAGTTATAAATATACACAAATTGAGGTCTACCTTAAAAAAAAAAAAAAAAAAAAGCCCCCTCTATAACGTACAACTTTAACTAAAAAAAAATGGAAAAAAACCTCAAGTTATCATACGTAGACTTCAAGGTAAAAAAGAAAAAAAAAGTCAATCTGGTCTTTAAATTTGACTTTCTATAGTGATCATTAAAGGGGTTAAAGTAGGCAGGGGCTCTGTGTTTGACCAACTGGCCGCTAAATTGTATAATAGTTATTCTATTAGTTTCCTTTTTTTTCACTGAAAGAGAAAAAATACCATTGAAAGCAATGGAAGCAGTAGTTTCCGATTGGCTTTCCGTTCATCCGTTTCTCTGACGGAAAGGTTGAACAGAACAGATGAACAGCAGCCAGCTCTGATGTTTACAGGCCCTAAGATGCCAAGTTGTCATCTCGGAAACTGATGCATCTTAAGACCGTATTGAAAAAACCCAATTACTGGTCTGGCACCCCATCAAAACACAATACTGCAGTCTGTGAGATCAGAAAAATGGTTGTCCCAAAGAAGTAGCATGGCTACATTTTAGTGTCCATATAACAGTGTAGCTGTGAATCCAGCACTGACGTGAGATAAAACACTTAACAGAAGCTGCTGCAGCGTCTGTGTCTGTCTCTCTGCCTCTTTCTGTTCATGCTTCTTTCCTCCCCCTCCCCTTTCCATAGACTTCTATTGGCAGTTGTAACCTGACCCTTCAGTGAGCTGACAGTGGAGACCGAAAAAGCAGTAAATTCAGAGTGAGTGAACAGCTTGAAAAGGGGTGGGGGAGAAGCCTGATAAGTAGAGAGAGAGGAATTTTCTTTAATAAGATCTATTACAAAGTTTAAGTTTAAATGTAGAATGGCAGAAAGGTATAACAATATAACATGACATTTCCCAGATTCTGAATAACACTGCTGTTTTAAAATGAAAAAGATTAAGGGAACCTGGATTTTACTGCTTCATATTTTAGAAAGGCTGGGCTATACAGAAAAGGAGCAATAGATTAAATTATTCTCCATCAAATGATCTCCAATGTAATTCAGTAACAGTAGTACCTGGGGACTTCTCTTTGAACTTGGATTTGTTGGTATGCATCAAATGTCGGTATGTCGGTTTGTTGGTGTGCATCAAAAGGTCGCTCTACAATCAAATCCAGAATACAAATTCTGTCAACACTTTATTTTAGAGGATTAGATGGAGATGCTCTTATAACCCCCTTCACGACTGCCATAAGGCTATATACGTTCCAACTGCCAATGCCCCGTGTGGTTGCCACGTGTATAAACGTTGACAGCCTTGAAGGGGCTTAATGCGTGCAATGCTGCTTTGGTGTGAGCAGCGCTGCACTCATGTCTGCCAGGGCTTTAAGGGCCCTGGACTAAACCCCCCCCCCCCCCACTGTAGATAGTGCCACCCACAACCCACTGTAGATAGCGCTACCTCTAGGAGCGAAATCCCCAGCCAGCTCTCTGGCCAGGTATTGCCCTCCTAGAGGGAGCCCCCGACGTCTCTCCATCCCCACTGTTAATAGTGCCCCCCCTCTACATAGTGCCACCTAAACTCCAAATAGGAGCGAAATCCTCGGTATCAGATCGCTGTGTGTCGGGGATTCCGCTTTTAGGGAGATCCCCTGACGTCACTGTCCACCATCAGGGGCTCTCTCTAGGAGTGGAATCCCCGGCTGACACTCTGACCGGGGGTTCCGCTACTGGAGAAGCCCCTGTCATCACTATCCATATATGGATAGTGACGTCAGCGGATCTCTCTAGGAGCGGAATACCCGGTGTCGGATCGCTCTGTGCCGGGGATTCAGCTACTGGAGAAGCGCCTGGCGTCACTATCCATATATGGACAGTGATGTCAGGGGCTACTCCTGGAGCGGAATCCCTCGCCACAGCGCTACAGACGCTGAGGCAGGGGATTCCGCTTTTAGAGTTGGCCCCTAATGTCTCTGTCCATATATGGACAGTGACATCAGTGGCTCCCTCAGGAGCGGTATACCCGGCCAGATGCTATTTACAGGAAGGGGGAGCCAATTACGGGGGTGCTGATACATGCAGGGGGAGTGGCGCTATCTGCAGGGGAAGAGGTGCTATCTGCAGGGGGTACTATATACAGGGGGTGTGACACTTTATATGGCCACTATGGCATTATATGGGCACTACCTACAGGGGACACTGTGGCGCTATCTACTTGGCCACTGTGTGTAACTATGTGGGCACTATCTACAGTGGGCAATGTGTAACCATCTACAGTGGTATTGCATCACTATTTACATGGGCACTGTAGTGTTTTCAGGTGGCTGCGACAAAAAAAAACCCCTACCGAATAAAATTCATCCATTTTTTTTATTTTTTTATTTTTTTTTAACGTCCATGAAAAACGGATGGCAAATGTCGGTGAAAAACTGTCAGACGGCCGGGAGATGGATTCAAATTTTGAGACACGTTGATGCCAAACAGCCATGAAAAACTGACCGTTTATCCGTTGTTAACTGCCCTTTTTTTCACGTCGTCTGAATATATCCTTATAGCCCTCTTATCTGCTCACAGCGATCCAGGTTGACTTTGTATATGTATTTTCTTGATCCTGCAGCAACTCCGTGTTTCAAGGGTGCGTGAGTAGGCTTCGACGCCAACGTATAAAAATGGGAACTCCGCACTCCAAGGCATTATGCAATAAGCGATATAAAAATATGGAACGCTTCATGAAACTTGGCAGCACATATACTAAAATTGGAACGATACAGAGAAGATTAGCATGAATGACACGCAAATTCGTGAAGCGTTCCATATATTTATATCACTTATTGCATAATACCTTGGAATGCAGAGTTCCCATTTTTTAGTGTGTGTGTGTGTATGTGTGTGTGTGTGTGTGTGTGTGTGTATATGTATGTATGTATGTATGTATATATATATATATATATATATATATAGATTAAAAAAGTGTTTTTTCTTGTTTGTTTTTTTTACATTTTTCGAGACTTGTCTGCTCATAATAACATGGAATTAATGAAGATGAAAGCCTCATAAGTCTTTTTAAAAACAAAGTAAAAATAGTTGAGATATTCAAAGCGGTTGCAAAGATGTTATAGTTTAAACCCTTAACCCCTTAAGGACGCAGCCTAGTTTGGGCCTTAAGGCTCAGAGCCCATTTTTCAAATCTGACATATTTCACTTTATGTGGTAATAACGTCGGAATGCTTAAACCTATCCAAGCGATTCTGAGATTGTTTCTCGTGACACATTGGGCTTCATGTTCGTGGTAAAATTTGGTCGATATATTCAGTCTTTATTTGAGAAAAATTGCAAAATTTAGAAAAAATTGCATTTTTCAGAATTTAAATGCATCTGCTTGAAAAACAGACGGTTATACCACCCAAAATAGTCACTAGTTCACATTTCCCATATGTCTACTTTAGATTGGCATCGTTTTTTGAACATTATTTTATTTTTCTTGGACGTTACAAGGCTTAGAACATAAACAGCAATTTCTCATATTTTTAAGAAAATTTCAAAAGCCTTTTTTTTAAGGTACCTGTTCAGTTCTGAAGTGGCTTTGAGGGGCCTATGTATTAGAAACCCCCATAAAGCACCCCATTTTAAAAACTAGACCCCTCAAAGTATTCAAAACAGCATTTAGAACGTTTTTTAACCCTTTAGGCATTTCACAGGAATTAAAGCAAAGTGGAGTGGAAATTTGCAAATTTCATTTTTCTTTCTGAATTTCAATTTTATTCTATTTTTTTTCTGTAACAAAGAAGGTTTTACCAGAGAAACACAACTAAATATGTATTGTCCAGATTCTTCAGTTTTTAGAAATGTCCCACATGTGGCTCTAGTGCGCTCGTGGACTAAAACACAAGCCCCAGAAGCAAAGAAGCACCTAGTGCATTTTGGTGGTGCTTTTTTATTCGCATATATTTTAGGCAGCATGCCAGGTTTGGAGAGGTGTTGGGGTGCCAAAACAGTAGGAATCCCCCAAAACTGACCCCATTTTGAAAACTGCACCCCTCAAGGAATTAATTTATGGTTATTGTTACCATTTTGACCCCGTAGTTTTTTCACAGCGCGTATTTGAATTGGGCTGTGAAATTAAAAGAATGACAATTTTTCCAATAAGATGTCATTTTTGATCAGAATTTCTTATTTTCACAGGGAACAAAATGCCCCATTTTGTTGCCCAATTTGTCCTGAGTGCGGCAATACCCCATTTGTGGTGATAAACTGCCGTTTGGGCCCATGGGAGGCCTCAGAAGGAAAGGAGCGCTATGTGTTCTTTGGAGCCCAGATTTTGCTGGATTGGTTTTCGGGTGCCATGTCGCATTTGCAGAGCCCCAAAGGTATCAAAGCAATGCAAACCCACCAGAAGTCACCCCATTTTGGAAGCTACACCCCTCAAAGAATTTATTTATGGGTGTTGTGACCATTTAGACCCCACAGTTTTTTCACAGAATTGATTTGAATTGGGCTGTGAATTAAAAAAAAATTTTTTTTTTTCCAATAAGAGGTAGTTTTGGCTCAAAATTTCTTATTTTCACAAGGAATAAAATACCGCATTTTGTTGCCCAATTTGTCCTGAGTGTGGCAATACCCTATTTGTGGTGATAAACTGCCGTTTGGGCCCATGGGAGGGCTCAGAAGGAAAGGACCACCATGTGGCCTACTGGGAATTTTCTGGTGCTAAGTCGTGTGTGCAGAAGCCCCTGAGGTATCAGTACAGTTGAAACCCCCGAGAAGTGACCCCGTTTTAAAAACGACACCCCTTAAGGAATTCATCTAGAGGTGTAGTGACCATTTTGACCCCACAGATATTGTGTAAAAGATAATGTGCAGCAGTTGGTGCAGAGCGAAATTTGCAATTTTCTATACATATATGCCAATTCAGTGTCCGATATATTGTGCCCAGCATGTGCCACCGGAGATATACACCTCATAAACTGTAATGTTGGCTCTCCCGGGTACGGCAATACCCTACATGTGGCTGTTATCAGCTGCCTGGGCACACAGCAGGGCTCAGAGGGGAAAGATGAGGAGGGGTAAGCTGTGCGAAGTGGATCAGAGCGAGTAAAACTGGGGTAAATTAAAAATAAAGGGATGGATGATAAATTTGAAAACACTCTTTCATACAGAGCTCTGGTTTTTCGGGACACGCGTCACATTGATATATTGTGTCCTTCCTTATCCCCCTCTTATAGCAGACTCTGCACCTCTTTTGACTTTTTCCCTTCTTGCCAGTTTGGGGAACTTCTCCTAAAAAGTGTTGCCCTGGTACGATGCCTGTGGCCCCGCTTCCAGAAGTACTGTAAGGCTTCAGGACTTGATCTGACAAGTCCACCCCTCCCATGTACCTATTGTAGTCCAGGATGCAGTCTAGTTTGGGGGTCCCTGTACTGGTACCTCGTACAGGTACATGGGTACTGGTGTGGCATCTCCCTGGTCTTGTACTTGACACACAATATGTTGCTGCTAGATTGTGCCCTGCTCTCACCCCTTCTGAGTGTTTGCCCAAGCAGAGTCGTAGGGAGGCCTCTCAGGTTTCTTCTAGCAGTGCCGCATGCCGCAGGACTTCTGGAAGCGAGGCAGTTGAAGAGTGGGACGCTGGTATAAAAATTATCCAGGTAGAGGTGGTAACCCTGGTCCAGCAGTGGGTGCACCAAATCCCACACAATTTTTGTATTAACTCCCAGTAAGGGGGGGCATTCTGGGGGCTGAGAACTGGTGTCCTTCCCTTCATATATCCTAAACCTGTAGGTATACCCTGATGCACTCTCACAGCTTATACATCTTCACGGCATACCTTGCCCTCTTACCCGGCAGGTACTCGCGGAATTGAAGCCTCCCTTTCAAATGTACCAGGGATTCATCTATAGAAATACACTTCTCGGGGGTGAATGCTGGGAAAACCGGGCACTGAAACGGTCTAATAGGGGTCTCCGTTTATACAAACGGTCAAAACTGGGGTCATCTCGGGGTGGGCACGGCTCATTATCAGTATAATGTAAGAAGCGAAGTATTGCCTCATTTTTTTATTTTATTTTTTAGTTTCCAGCTCAGTTCTGAAGTTGCTTTGAGGGGCCCATATATTAGACACCCTTATCAAACACTCCATTTCAGAAACTAGACCCCTCAAAGTATTCACAACAGCATTTAAAAAGTTTATTAACCCTTTAGGTGTTTCACAGGAATTTAGAGCAAAGTAGAGGTGACATTTAATTAATTTAATTTATTAGGCACCATGTCCGGTTTGAAGAGGTCTTGTGGTGCTAAAACAGTGGAAACCCCCCAAAAGTGACCCCTTTTTGGAAACTAGAGACCTTGAGGAATCCATTGTAGTTTTCTTGGGGTGCATGCGACTTTTTGATCAGTTTTTATTCTAATTTTAGGTGGCGTGGTGACTAAAAAAACAGCAATTTTACTATTGTTTTTTATTCAATTTTTTTTACAGCGTTCACCGTGCGCTATAAATGACATATTCACTTTATTCTGCGGGACGATACGATTACGGCGATACCAGATGTTTATAGGTTTTTTTATGTCTTATGGCGTTTGCACAATAAAATACATTTTGTAAAATATAATTTTTTTTTTTGTGTTGCCTTATTCTAAGAGCCATAACTGTTTTATTTTTCCATCAGGAAAGTCGTGCGAGGACTTATTTTTTGCGTAACGAACTGTAGTTTCCATCAGTACCATTTTTAGGTACATGCGACTTTTTGATCTCTTTTTTATTCCATTTTTTGGGAGGTGAAGTGACCAAACAATTGTGATTGTGGTACGGTTTATTATTATTTTCTCTTACGGCGTTCACCGCGCGGGATAAATAACGACATCGTTTTGTAGTTCAGGCCGTTACGGACGCGGCGATACCAATTATGTATAGTTTATTTGTTTATTTATATATTTTTATTAATAATAAAGAACTGATAAGGGAAAAAGGGGGACTTTTACTTTTATTACTTTTAAATCTTTTATTTTCTTATTTTTACACAACTTTTTTTTACTTTTTTACACTTTTTTTACTTTGTCCCACTAGGGGACATGAGGGCAGGAGGCTCTGATCGCTATTCTAATACACTGCACTACATGCGTAGTGCAGTGTATTAGAGCTGTCAGCTGTTCGCTGACAGCAAGCATAGTGGGTCCTGATTTTGTCGGGACCCACTAGGCTTCCGTCGATGGCGTAGCCAGAGTCCATTGTTAGGATTCTGGTTGCCATAGTAGCCATCACGGCCCGCTATCGTGTAGCAGGCCGGCGATGGCAGCTTAACCCCTAAGAAGCCGCGATCGCTATTGAACGCGGCTTCTAAGGGGTTAATCGGCGGGGACCACCGCGATCGGTCCCTGCACACTAAGCTGTGATAGCCTGCTGTCGGAAACAGCAGGTATCACAGCTCAGACACGCGCCGGGATTAAATGGCGCCGTGTTTACTCAGGTCAGTAATAGTACTGACCTGAGCGCGAACGTTCTACTTAGCAGGACGTACTATTACTGACCTGAGCGCGAAGGGGTTAACGACCAGGCCTATATTGGTCTTAAAGGAACAGTGTCATGGCAAATAATTTTTTTATATGTTAAAGATGTTAGTGCTGTAATAAAAACGTTTATATTCATTTGTGTGTTTGTGTTTTACTGTTTCTTATTTTTACACTTTTTCTTCCCTATGGGGGCTGCCATTTTTTGTTCCATTTCTGTGTGTGTCGATTAACGACACACACAGACATGGAGTACGGCAGCCACAGTCCCATAGGGACTGTGAACGGCTCCCGTCCCATTCACGTCCGTGTACGGCGTCTGTGTGGGAACTGCGCATGCGCCGCTCCCACACAGTCCTATTCGAAATTGGCGCCGTCCGGCGCCATTTTCCTGTGGACCGGAAGTCGCGGCCGGACTGTAATATTACTACTTCCGGTCGCGGCTTCCGGACTTGTGCACATGGAACAGCGGCAGCAAAGGGAGCGGACGGGCCGGAGGGAGCCGCGGCGGCAGGAGCAGGTAAGCGATTTCAATGTATGTTAGTGTTTGTGTGTTTACTACTGTATGTAAACCTACTACACTGTGGGTTACCTCAAAAAATGGCGACACACAGTGTAGGAGGTTAAACCTTTCAAACCCCTCGTTTATCCCGGCACTTGCCAGGATAAAGGAGGGGGGGATGCTGAGAGCTCACTAGAGCGAGAGCTTTTAACCCAATGTTGCAATGCTGCAATTTTGGGAACTAGCTCCATCTAGTGACCAAAAATGGGTAGTATTATAAATTTGAAAAAATTTATAATAATTCCTGACTCGCGAAAAAAATAAAAAAAATTTGAACAATGTTTAATCACCCACACACTAAATGTTTAAATTTTAAAAAAAAAACATGTTTTTCGGGCGACACCATGCCTTTAATGACCAAGCATTTTTTTTTTATTTTTCTCCTCTTCACATTCGAAGAGTTAAAACTTTTTTATTTTTCCGTCAACATGGGCGTATGAGGGCTTGTTTTTTGCGGGGCGAGTTGTGTTTTTCAATGGCACCATTTTTTGGTGCATATGTTATATTGATTAACTTTTTTGGGGGAAGGTTATTGAAAAAAAAAACGCTATTCCTGCATGGTTTTTCTCGTTTAAAAATTTACGCCGTTCACTATGGTATAAATACGATGTTACCTTTATTCTATGGGTCAGTACGATTACGACGATACCACATATGTATAGGTTTTTTATGTTTTACTACATTTGCACAATAAAAAAACCTTTTTAACCCCTTCCCGACATTTGCTGTATGGATACTTCATGAAAAGCTAGTGCTTCCCGCATTTTTCCGTATCCATACGACAAATGATGGACACCGGCTCAGAAGTCGGTGCCACCATCGCCGGATGCCAGCGGTATCTTACAGCTGATATCCGGCTGTGATGGCTGAGAGCAGGGCACATTCTAGCAGCAACATATTGTGTGTCAAGTACAAGACAAGAGAGATGTCCTTGTATTGACATCAATACATGGCCACACCAGTACCCATGTACCTGTACGAGGTACCAGTGCAGAGATCCCCGAACCAGACTGCATCCTGGGCTACAATAGGTACATGGGAGGGGTTGACTTGTCAGATCAAGTCCTGAAGCCTTACAGCACCATGCGGTGTGGTATAAGAAGCTGACCGTGCACATCAATCATACAGATGGCATTGTACAATGCGTACGCGCTACGTCGATGTGCAGGCCAGACGGGAACTTTCCTGGAAGGTGGTTATCAAGAACCTAATTTTTAGGGACCTAGAAGGGGGGGCACCCAGTACTTCTGGAAGCGAGGCCACACACATCGTACCATGGCAACACTTTCCAGGAGAAGTTCCCCAAACTGGCAAGAAGGGAAAAAGTCAAAACAGGGGCAAAGTCTGTTATAAGAGGGGGGGTAAGGAAGGACACAATATATCAATGTGACACGTGTCCCGAAAAACCAGGGCTCTGTATGGAAGTTTTTTTAAATTTATCATACATCCCTAATCTACCCCAGTTTTACTTACCCTGATGCACTCCGCACAGCTTATCCCCCCCTCGTCTTTCCCTTCTGAGCCCTGCTGTGTGCCCAGGCAGCTGTTAACAGCCACATTGAGGGTATTGCTATACCCGGGAGAACCCACATTATAGTTTATGGGGTGTATGTCTCCGGTCAAAATGCTCACTACACCTTTAGATGAATGCCTTAAGGGTGTAGTTTTTAAAATGAGGTCACTTCTCGGCGGTTTCAACTGTACTGGTACCTCAGGGGCTTCTACATACATGACTTCGCACCAGAAAATCCCCAGTAGGCCAAATGGTGGTCCTTTCCTTCGGAGCCCTCCCATGGGCCCAAACGGCAGTTCATTAACAAAAATGGGATATTGCCGCACTCAGGACAAAATGGGGTATTTTATTTCTTGTGAAAATAAGAAATTTTTAGCCAAAACTACATATTCTTGGAAAAAATTTCATTTATTTTAATTCACAGCCCAATTCAAATAAGTTCTGTGAAAAAATATGGGGTCTAAATGGTCAACACCCATAAATGAATTCCTAGAGGGGTGTAGTTTCCAAAATGGGGTCACTTCTGGTGGGTTTCCATTGTTTTGATACCTCTGCGGCTCTGCGACATTGCACCCGAAAACCAATCCAGCAAAATCTGCACTCCAAAGAACACACAGCGCTCCTTCCCTTCTGAGGCCTCCCATGGGCCCAAATGGCAGTTTATCGCCACAACTGGGGTATTGCTGCACTCAGGAGAAATTGGGCAACAAAATTGGGTATTTTGTTTCCTGTGAAAATAAGAAATTTTGATGAAGAATGACAAATTATTGGAAAAAATATAATTTTTTGAATTTTACAGCCCAATTCAAATACGTGCTGTGTAAAAACTGTGGGGTCAAAATGGTAACCACAACCATAAATTAATTCCTTGATGGGTGTAGTTTCCAAAAAGGGGATTCCTACTGTTTTGGCACCTCAACGCCTCTTCAAACCTGGCATGCTGCCTAAAATATTTTCTAATAAAAAAAGAGGCCTCAAAATGCACTAGGTTCTTCTTCGCTTCTGGGGCTTGTGTTTTAGTCCACGAGAACACTAGAGCCACATGTGGGACATTTCTAAAAACTGCAGAATCTGGAAGATACATATTTAGTAGTGTTTCTCTGGTAAAACCTTCTGTGTTACAGAAAAAAATTGAATGAAATTCAGCAAGAAAAATTAAATAAACAAATTTCCCCTCTACTTTGTTTTAATTCCTGTGAAATGCCAGAAGGGTTAAATAAGCTTTCTAAATGCTGTTTTGAATACTTTGAGGGGTCTAGTTTTTAAAATGGGGTGTTTTATCAGGGTTTCTAATACATAGGCCCCTCAAAGCCACTTCAGAACTGAACAGGTACCTTAAAAAAAAGGCTTTTGAAATTTTCTTAAAAATATGAGTAATTGCTGTTTATGTTCTAAGCCTTGTAACGTCCAAGAAAAAAGAATGCTCAAAAAACGATGCCAATCTAAAGTAGACATATGGGAAATGTGAACTAGTAACTATTTTGGGTGGTATTTCCACAAATAAAAACTGAATGTATCAACCAAATTTTACCACTAACATAAAGCCCAATGTCTCACGAGAAAACAATCTCCGAATCGCTTGGTTAGGTTTAAGCATTCCGACGTTATTACCACATAAAGTGAAATATGTCAGATTTAAAAAATGGGCTCTGAGCCTTAAGGCCCAAACTAGACTGCGTCCTTAACCCCTTCCCTCTTTAGCCACTTTTGACCTTCCTGACCAAGCCTCATTTTTCAAATCTGACATGTTTCACTTTATGTGGTAATAACGTCGGAATGCTTGTACCTATCCAAGCGATTCTGAGATTGTTTTCTCGTGACACATTGGACTTTATGTTACTGGCAAAATTTGCCCGATACATTCAGTATTTAATTGTGAAAAACACCAAAATATAGTGAAAAATTGCAAAAAATAGCATTTTTATCAATTTAAATGTATCTGCTTGTAAGACAGGCAGTTATAACACACAAAATTGTTGCTAATTAACATCCCCCATGTGTCTACTTTAGTTTGGCATCGTTTTTTGAACATCCTTTTATTTTTCTAGGACGTTACAAGGCTTAGAACTTTAGCAGCAATTTCTCACATTTTCAAGAAAATTTCAAAAGGCTATTTTTACAGGGGCCAGTTCAGTTCTGAAGTGGCTTTGAGGGCCTTATATATTAGAAACCCCCAAAAAGTCACCCCATTTTAAAAACTGCACCCCTCAAAGTATTCAAAACAGCATTCAGAAAGTGTTTTAACCCTTTAGACGTTTCACAGGAATGAAAGCAATATAGAGGGGAAATTTATAAATTTCGTTTTTTTTTGCAGAAATTCATTTTGAATCCATTTTTTGTGTAACACAGAAAGTTTCACCAGAAAAATGCAACTCAATATTTATTGCCCAGATTCTGCAGTTTTTAGAAATATCCCACATGTCGCCCTAGCGTGCTTATGGACTGAAACACAGGCCTCCGAAGCAAAGGAGCACCTTGAGGATTTTGGGGCCTTGTTTTTATTACAATATATTTTAGGCACCATATCCGGTTTGAAGGACTCTTGCGGTGCCAAAACAGTGGAAACCGCCCACAAGTGACCCCATTTTGGAAACTACACCCCTTGAGGAAATTATCTAGGGGTATAGTGAGCATTTTGACCCCACAGATTTTTTGCAGAAATTATTGGAAGTAGGATGTGAAAAATGAAAATCTACATTTTTCCCAATAAAACGTAGGTTTAGCTAATTTTTTTTCATTTTCACAAGGTCTAAAAGAGAAAAAGCACCACAACATTTGTAGAGCAGTTTGTCCCGAGTAAAACAGTACCCCACATTTGATCATAGACTGCTGTTTGGACACACGGCAGGGCTTAGAAGTGAAGGAACCCCATTTGGCTTTTGGAGCTCAAATTTAGCAGGAATGGTTTGCGGATGCCATGTCGCATTTGCAAAGCCCCTGAGGGCACAAAACAGTGGAAACCCCCAACAAGTGACCCCATTTTGGAAACTACACCCCTTGAGGAAATTATCTAGGGGTATAGTGAGCATTTTGACCCCACAAATTTTTTGCAGAAATTATTGGAAGTAGGATGTGAAAATGAAAATCTACATTTTTCCCAATAAAACGTAGGTTTAGCTCATTTTTTTTCATTTCCACAAGGACTAAAAGAGAAAAAGCACCACAACATTTGTAGAGCAGTTTGTCCCGAGTAAAACAGTACCCCACATTTGATCATAGACTGCTGTTTGGACACACGGCAGGGCTTAGAAGGGAAGGAACCCCATTTGGCTTTTGGAGCTCAAATTTAGCAGGAATGGTTTGCGGATGCCATGTCGCATTTGCAAAGCCCCTGAGGGCACAAAACAGTGGAAACCCCCCACAAGTGACCCCATTTTGGAAACTACACCCCTTGAGGAAATTATCTAGGGGTATAGTGAGCATTTTGACCCCACAAATTTTTTGCAGAAATTATTGGAAGTAGGATGTGAAAATGAAAATCTACATTTTTCCCAATAAAACGTAGGTTTAGCTCATTTTTTTTCATTTCCACAAGGACTAAAAGAGAAAAAGCACCACAACATTTGTAGAGCAGTTTGTCCCGAGTAAAACAGTACCCCACATTTGATCATAGACTGCTGTTTGGACACACGGCAGGGCTTAGAAGGGAAGGAACCCCATTTGGCTTTTGGAGCTCAAATTTAGCAGGAATGGTTTGCGGATGCCATGTCGCATTTGCAAAGCCCCTGAGGGCACAAAACAGTGGAAACCCCCCACAAGTGACCCCATTTTGGAAACTACACCCCTTGAGGAAATTATCTAGGGGTATAGTGAGCATTTTGACCCCACAAATTTTTTGCAGAAATTATTGGAAGTAGGATGTGAAAATGAAAATCTACATTTTTCCCAATAAAACGTAGGTTTAGCTCATTTTTTTTCATTTCCACAAGGACTAAAAGAGAAAAAGCACCACAACATTTGTAGAGCAGTTTGTCCCGAGTAAAACAGTACCCCACATTTGATCATAGACTGCTGTTTGGACACACGGCAGGGCTTAGAAGGGAAGGAACCCCATTTGGCTTTTGGAGCTCAAATTTAGCAGGAATGGTTTGCGGATGCCATGTCGCATTTGCAAAGCCCCTGAGGGCACAAAACAGTGGAAACCCCCCACAAGTGACCCCATTTTGGAAACTACACCCCTTGAGTAAATTATCTAGGGGTATAGTGAGCATTTTGACCCCACAGGCTTTTTGCAGAATTTATTGGAAGTAGGCCGTGAAAATGAAAATGTAAATTTTAACCAATAAAACGTAGGTTTAGCAAAATTTTTTTTTCATTCCCACAAGGACTAAAGGAGAAAAAGCACCACAACATTTGTAGAGCAGTTTATCCTGAGTAAAACAGTACCCCACATGTGGTCATAAACGGCTGTTTGGACACACGGCAGGGCTCAGAAGGGAAAGAACACCATTTGGAGTTCAAATGTAACTGGAATGGTTTGCGGTGGCCATGTCGCATTTGCAAAGCCCCTGAGGGGTCAAAACAGTGGAACCCCCCCACAAGTGACCCCATTTTGGAAACTACACCCCTTGAGTAAATTATCTAGGGGTATAGTGAGCATTTTGACCCCACAGGCTTTTTGCAGAATTTATTGGAAGTAGGCCGTGAAAATGAAAATGTAAATTTTAACCAATAAAACGTAGGTTTAGCAAAATTTTTTTTCATTCCCACAAGGACTAAAGGAGAAAAAGCACCACAACATTTGTAGAGCAGTTTATCCTGAGTAAAACAGTACCCCACATGTGGTCATAAACGGCTGTTTGGACACACGGCAGGGCTCAGAAGGGAAAGAACACCATTTGGAGTTCAAATGTAACTGGAATGGTTTGCGGTGGCCATGTCGCATTTGCAAAGCCCCTGAGGGGTCAAAACAGTAGAACCCCCCCACAAGTGACCCCATTTTGGAAACTACACCCCTTGAGTAAATTATCTAGGGGTATAGTGAGCATTTTGACCCCACAGGCTTTTTGCAGAATTTATTGGAAGTAGGCCGTGAAAATGAAAATGTAAATTTTAACCAATAAAACGTAGGTTTAGCAAAATTTTTTTTCATTCCCACAAGGACTAAAGGAGAAAAAGCACCACAACATTTGTAGAGCAGTTTATCCTGAGTAAAACAGTACCCCACATGTGGTCATAAACGGCTGTTTGGACACACGGCAGGGCTCAGAAGGGAAAGAACACCATTTGGAGTTCAAATGTAACTGGAATGGTTTGCGGTGGCCATGTCGCATTTGCAAAGCCCCTGAGGGGTCAAAACAGTGGAAACCCCCCACAAGTGACCCCATTTTGGAAACTACACCCCTTGAGTAAATTATCTAGGGGTATAGTGAGCATTTAAAAAAATGTTTCAATTAAAATCCATGGATGTGTGATAAACTTTGAAGCACTCTTTTATGCACAGGCCAGGTTTGTCGGGACAGGTTTCACAATGATAAGTTGTGTCTCGTCTTCTCCCTCTGTTGTAACACACTTTACACCTTTTTTGGCTCCTTCCCTTTTTACCAGTGGGGGGGATTTCGCCAGGAAAGTGTTGCCCTGGTACAATACGTGGACCATCGCTTCTAGAAGTACTGGGGCTCTCCCCTTCCTGGTCCCCAAATACAAGGGCCTTGATAACCGCTTCTTGAAACTGAAGGAATGTCCCTGTCCGGCCTGCACATCGGTATAGCACGTAAGCGTTATACAATGCCATCTGTACCACGTGCACGGCCAGCTTTTTGTACCACGTCTTTGTTTTACGCATGGCACTGTACGGCTTCAGTACTTGATCAGAGAGATCAACACCTCCCATGTACTTATTGTAGCCGAGGATGCAGTCTGGCTTGGGGGTCATTGTGGTGCTACCTCGGACAGGGACAGGGGTGATGCCACTACCGTGTATTGTGGTCAACATAAGGACGTCCCTCTTGTCCTTATACTTGACCAGCAACAAGTTATCGCTGTGTAGTGCCCTGCTTTCTCCTTTTCTTAGGGGTTGCCCAATCAGATTTTTAGAGAGGCCTCTCTGATTTTTGCGCACGGTGCCGCATGCTACAGTACTTCTGGTGGAGAGGCATTTAAATAGTGGGATGCTGGTATAGAAGTTATCCACGTAAAGGTGATAACCCTGGTCCAGCAGTGGGTGCATCAAGTCCCACACTATTTTTCCACTAACTCCCAGGACAGGGGGGCATTCTGGAGGTTCTATCCTGGTGTCCTTCCCTTCATAAACCCGAAACCTGTAGGTGTACCCTGAGCTGCTCTCGCACAGCTTGTACATTTTAATTCCATACCTCGCCCTCTTGCTTGGCAGGTATTGGCGGAATTTTAGTCTCCCCTTAAAATGTACAAGGGACTCGTCTATTGCTATGTTCTTTTCGGGGGTGTACACTTCCTGAAATTTGGTGCAGAAATAATCAATCATTGGCCTGATTTTGAATAGGCGGTCGTATGTGGGGTCATCACGGGGCGGGCACTGCATTATCATTATAATGCAAAAATTTCAGAATAATTTCAAATCGTGCCCGGGTCATTGCCATGTGGTATAATGGGGTGCTGTATAAAATGTCCGCACTCCAGTATTGCCTAATCTCTGGTTTTTTTACTAGGCCCATATGTAGGACAAGGCCCCAAAATTTCATCATCTCCGCTGCCTCTATGGGGGTCCACCTAGCAAATGATGACGTGGGGTTTTGGGCTAAAAATTGTTGGGCATATAAATTTGTTTGGGCCGCCATTACATTAACAAAATCCTCAGTGAAAAACAGATTGAAATAGTGAATTTCTGCGAGGCCTACAGTCTCAAATAGAATTCCAGAGCTCCCTGTGAAATCTGGAATGTGAGGCTCATAATTATCAGGGGGTGGGTTCCACAGGGTATCGCTCATTTGGGGGGTTGCCTCAGCTGATGTCCTGGGGCGTCTTTGCGGGGGTTCCTCATCACTGGATGAGGATGATGAGGTCAAGATGAATGGGGCAATTTCCTCTTCTCCCTCGCTGGCCGATTCAGTGTCAGAGGCCAGGATGGCGTATGCCTCCTCAGCGGAGTAGAGCCTTTGAGATGATTGGGCCATTTTTATTAGGGGGGTATGTAGTGCTTCAACACGTGTAATACTCTTTATAGAGGTGGTTTTGTATGTTGTGCTTTTACACGTGTAATATGAAATTTATAGGAAAAAAAAAAGAAAAAGAAGAGAAGAATAAGAAAAATTTAGGAGAAAGAAATTTATTGAACGTTCAATATAGAACTGTAAAAAAAACTGAGCTACAACTGTGTCGCTACGCTATCAGAAATTTAGTGAACAAATTTCAGTTAAAAAAAACTGAATGTATGTCACTAAATGGACGCTGACTATAAGATGTAAATTTATACTAAAACTGTCGCTACGCTATCAAAAATTTAGTGAACAAACTTCAGTTAAAAAAAACTGAATGTTCGTCACTAAACGGACGCTGACTATAACGCTATAAATTTATACTAACTGTCGCTACGCTATCAAAAATTTAGTGAACGAACTTCAGTTAAAAAAAACTGAATGTTCGTCACTAAACGGACACTGACTATAACGCTATAAATTTATACTAACTGTCGCTACGCTATCAAAAATTTAGTGAACGAACTTCAGTTAAAAAAAAACTGAATGTCCGTCACTAAACGGATGCTGACTATAAGATGTAAATTTATACTAACTGTCGCTACGCTATCAAAAATTTAGTGAACGAACTTCAGTTAAAAAAAACTGAATGTCCGTCACTAAACGGACGCTGACTATAACGCTATAAATTTATACTAACTGTCGCTACGCTATCAAAAATTTAGTGAACGAACTAAATGTCCGTCACTAAATGGACGCTAACTATAAGAAGTCAATTTATTCAAACTGTATAAAAAAATATATAGCTAGAACTTCTGCTATATATCTTTTTTTACAAAACGGACGTCAGTAAACGTCCGCTACTCTAATGCTAGTCTTTTTTTTTTACAGTTTTATAAAATGAAGAAAAAAAGGCCAAAAAAAAACCTGCGTAAACAAATTACCACTGAGGCTGATTATTAGACTCAGCACTCAGTAGCCGCAGGGCGCACGCAAAAAAAAGGTGCAGTAATAAAAAAGGCCAAAAAATAAAAAAAATTACCACGGATGCTGATCAGTGATGGCGGTCACTGATCAGCACTCAGTGGCCGCAGGGCGCACACAGGGAGGTGCAAAATACAAAAAAAAAGGAAGTCCTGTGCCAAAAATTGGCGGTCAGTGATGGCGGTCACTGATCCGCACTCGGCGGCCGCAGGACGTAAAAAGGGAAAGATGGGGAGGGTGGGATGGGGGGGGGAGGGTACAGGGATAAGAAGTTTAGGAAAAAAAACAAGTGCTGCTGCTAAAAAAAAAAAAAATCAGCAGCAGCACAGTTGATGATGATGACGGTTCACTCTTCTGCAGGAAGCAGTCGGATGAAGACGTCACAGCAGGATCGCAGCACAGAAGGCCTCAGATTCGGTAAGTTGGCTTCACAGACGGTCACACCAGCTCTGCTCACCGTTCCTAACCGGAATGAGGTGGGCAGGGCTGGTGTAGGGTGTTTCAAACACCCGCCATGGCTGCGATTGGTCGGTCGGTGCTGACCGACCAACCATAGCGATCTGGGGGCTGGCATCACCGCCATTTTTTACATGGAACATGGTAGTCATTGGTGCTGTCCTAGACAGCACCAATCACCACCATATCACTGTGCCCTGTGGCACAGTGATTGGCAAAAGCCGCAAACAGCCGCAATTGGCCGGTCTGAATTGAACGGCCAATGGCGGCGATCGCCGATGCGGGGGGGAGGCGACACCCCCCTGGGCATCGTGTACAGATGTCCTGCTGTTATGAACAGCAGCCATCTTTACTTTAAAACTTTTATTTTTGATACGGTAACCCCTTCTGCATTTGACGTACATGTACGGCAAGATGCGGGAAGTCAATGCTTTCCATGACGTACATGTACGGCAAATGTCGGGAAGGGGTTAAAGAGGCTCTGTCACCAGATTTTGCAAACCCCTATCTGCTATTGCAGCAGATCGGCGCTGCAATGTAGATTACAGTAACGTTTTTATTTTTAAAAAACGAGCATTTTTGGCCAAGTTATGACCATTTTTGTATTTATGCAAATGAGGCTTGCAAAAGTACAACTGGGCGTGTTTAAAGTAAAAGTCCAACTGGGCGTGTATTATGTGCGCACATCGGGGCGTTTTTACTTCTTTTACTAGCTGGGCGTTCTGATGAGAAGTATCATCCACTTCTCTTCAGAACGCCCAGCTTCTGGCAGTGCAGACACACAGCGTGTTCTCGAGAGATCACGCTGTGACGTCACTCACTTCCTGCCCCAGGTCCTGCATCGTGTCGGCCACATCGGCACCAGAGGCTACAGTTGATTCTGCATCAGCGTTTGCAGGTAAGTAGCTACATCGACTTACCTGCAAACGCCGATGCTGCTGCAGAATCATCTGTAGCCTCTGGTGCCGATGTGTCCTCGCTCGTCCGACACGATGCAGGACCTGGGGCAGGAAGTGAGTGACGTCACAGCGTGATCTCTGGAGAACACGCTGTGTCTGCACTGCCAGAAGCTGGGCGTTCTGAAGAGAAGTGGATGATACTTCTAGTCACAACGCCCAGCTAGTAAAAGAAGTAAAAACGCCCCGATGTACACACATAATACACGCCCAGTTGGACTTTAGCAAGCCTCATTTGCATAACTACAAAAATGGTCATAACTTGGCCAAAAATGCTCGTTTTTTTTAAATAAAAATGTTACTCTTATCTACATTGCAGCGCCGATCTGCTGCAATAGGAGATAGGGGTTGCAAAATCTGGTGACAGAGCCTCTTTAAGGGGTTAATAGTATACTCTACTTTTGTTTGCACCGTATATGTCTTACCATATTTATAATAATTACATGTTTTCTATCAAATTGCTTCTTCTAATCATTCATTAAAATCCAAGTAGAAGTCATGTAGGTATTTCTGACTACGCGTACGGTGCCTTACCTTGTTCACTTATACAGACCGGTCTAGGAGGGTGACACGAACTATCCGGAAGTGAAGTCTGGATTAGGAAGTGATTTTGGTATTTTTATTTACACATGTACATACTTTGGTGACCAAGTGTCCAAAGACCGTAGGCTGCAAAATAGCTGGAGATAGTTGACATCTGCTCCAAGTTACATCTTGAATAGTGCTTTGCTACTATAACCAGTTAAAAGGGTTTTCCAGGGACATAACATTTTTGAACTAATACTCTATGTAAATATTGAATAAAGTTCCTAATATAAAATCTGAACACTTTCCTTCTATTCTCCCTACCTCTGCCCTGCCGGAAGTTGATTTTCATCTGTCTTTTTTTTTCTCTCGACACAGGCTCGTGCACGAGAGTTAGTAAACACAGCCCTGTGTCGATCCCTCCCCGACCTACGTAACCACACAGGGCTGTTCTTTACTAATTATTCTGCCCCCTCTGTGTCTATTGGCCCTCCCCACTAGTTCTCCCTTCCCCCTTTAGTTTATCCTGCCCACCTGCAGTTTATCCTGCCCACCTGCTTTATCTGAGGTGCGGTCACCTCAGATATTTAATGTAATCCCCATCATCCCTAAATATATGTAATCCCCATCATTGTAGATACCATCGGGGCATGCAGCTTGTGGGCACTGATGAAAATGGTGCCGCTATTGAAGCAGAAACAAAGAATGAACGGAGCGGGCATTGATGAGGCTGTGGACCAATAGGATACCTCAAACCTGGGACTTCTGACGTATACCTGGGTTTGAGGTATCCTAATGGTCCACAGTCTACTCAATGCCCGCCCCATTGAATTCTTTGCTTACGTCTCAATTCTCGCCTCATTTTCTTCTCATTAATGAAACTCCTCAGTGCTCGCGCACTGCTTCCCTGGAAAACCCCCCTAAATTCTATGTAGACTGACCTTTTGACACAAACCTTATGGGAATTTGGAGTGTGTGAACAAACCCTTACAGAAGAGGAACACTTTTGGAGGAGAGGTGCGTTAACGTTCGAAAGCTGTATATAGCTAAAATGGGAATAAATGTGGTCTCGGACATCCGTAATACCGCTGCATTTTAGTGAACCAAAAAAAACAAAACTCTTTGAAACAGGTGTGTATGTGGCCTCAAGGCCTGAAACAAGATCATCTTTGTAATACTTGCACTGCAGTGCCTACCACAGCAGATTTCCCAAATAATTTAGTAACCCCAACCTGAGGAGGCTGCTGGTTTGTTATTTCAATAATAAAACTACTATGAAGAATTCGATTTATAGCGCCCTATCAATCTACTTGATCAGTCAACGTTTCAGAATAAACGGTTTATTTCATTCCTTTCTCTATAGCATTAGTATGTACAATGATCGCATCAATAAGAGCCATATTTATAGTTCTTTATTCGCAGTACCACAACGTTTTACTTCAAGTGCACAAATACCTGCCAGTCCTATAACTTCAGTGCTTAATTGTTCAATTTCTGCCCCACTGAGCAAAAGCAGATATCAATTTGAGTAAATCTTGGGTCGCCTGTATAAAATGTTCCCATTATGTGATTACTGTAAGAAAACCTTACAATTAGCGGTATACGATCCTCTCTAAGGGCGCTTTTCAACAGTGCTTAATGTGCTTGTTACACAGCTGTC
Organism: Rhinoderma darwinii; assembly: GCF_050947455.1. Lineage (NCBI taxonomy): Eukaryota > Metazoa > Chordata > Amphibia > Anura > Rhinodermatidae > Rhinoderma > Rhinoderma darwinii. Next base: position 149,243,836 of record NC_134691.1, on the reverse strand, counting down.
TAGCCATTGAACGTAACAGGCGCACCGTGTAGAGGCAAGGTTTATAATGCTGGTAATTAGGTAGCGTGCCTATGTTTGTGTATTTTACGTGTGCGCTGGAGGATGTTTATGCATACCTGAATATGTATTATACCGGGACACTGGTTACCTTCTGAACTGCACATTAAAGTGAACCTCCACCTGTAGAGCAACTATAGTGTTATCTCTAATCTATACAGAAGGGTCCAGACGTATTTGGACAGTTATGCAATTTTCCTTATTTAAGGTGACCATAGACATTAGATAAATGTTGTTAGACCCCACGTCCCAGCCAACCATCTAATGTGTACGGCAGTTTCCCAACTCTCCCCCAATAGCTGGTTTTTTTAATATAAAAAAATAAATAAATAGAAGACACAAAGTGTGGCTCGTCCTGCGCAAAACCATCTTTCATAGAGCTCCTTTGATTAAAAAAAATGATAGGAGTCTTTGAATGCAGCGACACAAAAAAAGTGATTTTCTAAAGAAAAGTTTTATTTTTTATTACGCAAACTTGGAAAAACATAAAATAAAACTAAATGCATTTGATATTGGCCTAATAATAATAGTAGTAGCAACCCACAGAATAAAGTTATCATGTCAAATATAGTGCACAGTAAACTGTAAAATCAAAACTCCAAAACCATGGGCAGAATTGCTGCTTTTTTCCTACCTACCCCTCCAAAAAAAAGGTAATAAAAGTTCTACAATACGCCAAAATGGTGCCATTAAAAAATACATCATCCTGCAAAAAAAAAAATATAAAGCTCCTTTGGTGATTTTGAAATAAAAAAAAGTTATGGCTTTTGAAACCGAGATGAAGTAACGAAAAAACAATTGCTGCATCCTTTTGTGTAAAATAGGCTGCGTCCTTAAGGGGTTAATGGCTGGCAATGGTGATTTTGTTGTTGTTCTATGTTTTACTTTGCTCTTTGTATTATGTACTATCTAGAGCACGGTCTGGCCATAAAAAGTGAATAGGTGTTGGAGTGAATATCTAGATTGACAGCAGCTCTATGATGCCTGCTTAGCATGCTTATTGTGTGACCCCTTTGGATGAGGTCCAGTTGTTTGGTTTTGGATTGTCGCCTTCTGATGTTCCCAGTAAGCCTAATTGTTCTTTTCCAATTGCAGAATAGAGCTCTGTGTGCGAGTACGTGGCAGCTTGCTGTGGCTTTCTCCCACGCAGCCCGCGCCGCCCCCTCATCTTCAGGCAGGCAGTGTGCAACTGGGCATGAATTTCAAATAAAATAAAAAAAATGAGGAGAAGCATATGCTTGGTGTTCCTGTTACATACTGTAGGTGTATCGGAAGAGGGTTGTTTATCCTCTATAGTATATAGTTTTTTTTCCCTTACTTTACAGTTTTTGTTCAAATAGCAACTTTTGTAAAGTGGTTCTACCTGTGATACTTGTCAAAACTTGTCATGATGCCTTTGTAATGTATATTTTTTCATTGTTTGCGTGGAACATGTCAACAGCTTGTGGTTGTTTTGTACGTGTCTCTTATTTCATCTGCACTGATGCTAAACACGTATCTTCATCCCATACATACTTTATTTCATCAAGCAACGTGACAGGCAAAACACTTTACTATGAAACGTTCGTGTCTTGTCAATTACATATACGTTAGTGCTGTTAATGGATCGGTAAAGTATAATTCTAGCATTGACAATCTTGTGTACTAAAGATACTTTTACCTTACAGAATTTTTTTTTAAAGGTCTTTAATTATTCAATGCATTGTAACGGTAAAGGCGGGCAGCACTAAAATGTTGGCCCGCATTACTCGCCTCACCAAAAAACACATACAAAACCCAAGGTTAAAAAGGAGGTGTGTGAAAACATGTAAGTGCGCACAGAGCTACATGACAACAGATCAATATTTTTATTAGGGTAACATACATGAAATAGAGACCAAAAATGTGTTAACACTTAAAGTACCAAATGAGTACCATGGCGTCCTGGTTCAGACCATAATAGGCTAAACCCCTCCTGAACCATCGCACAAAAAATTAAATGGCTACCCTATACAGTGCATATTACATCAATAAATACATGTAAAATATATTAGCCACAATTTATCTAGTGAAAGACTGTGCAACCAGGTGGAAGGAGTTCCCGCTAGTGGCGATACATGTGGGTCACACGACTGTGCAACCAGGTGGAAGGAGTTCCCGCTAGTGGCGATACATGTGGGGCACACGACTGTGCAACCAGGTGGAAGGAGTTCCCGCTAGTGGCGATACATGTGGGGCACACGACTGTGCAACCAGGTGGAAGGAGTCCCCGCTAGTGGCGATACATGTGGGGCACACGACTGTGCAACCAGGTGGAAGGAGTCCCCGCTAGTGGCGATACATGTGGGGCACACGACTGTGCAACCAGGTGGAAGGAGTCCCCGCTAGTGGCGATACATATGGGTCACACGACTGTGCAACCAGTTGGAAGGAGTTCCCGCTAGTGGCGATACATGTGGGGCACACGACTGTGCAACCAGTTGGAAGGAGTCCCAGCTAGTGGTGATACATGTGGGTCACACGACTGTGCAACCAGGTGGAAGGAGTTCCCGCTAGTGGCGATACATGTGGGGCACACGACTGTGCAACCAGGTGGAAGGAGTTCCCGCTAGTGGCGATATATGTGGGGCACACGACTGTGCAACCAGGTGGAAGGAGTTCCCGCTAGTGGCGATACATGTGGGGCACACGACTGTGCAACCAGGTGGAAGGAGTCCCCGCTAGTGGCGATACATGTGGGGCACACGACTGTGCAACCAGGTGGAAGGAGTCCCTGCTAGTGGCGATACATGTGGGTCACACGACTGTGCAACCAGGTGGAAGGAGTCCCCGCTAGTGGCGATACATGTGGGGAATGTGGGAACAATCTACTTGAGCTACTAATACCATTACAACATGGGCAATATTCTTCTATGGTTTTTTTTCCGTTTCCCAGTACAATATATGATACTTTAAATGGTGCCATTAGAAACTACAACTCCTCCCGCAAATAATAACCCCTCACACTGTTTCATTGAATGAAAAATAAAAAATGTTATGGCTCTTGGAACGCGGAGAGTGGACAACGAAAAAATTAAAAATGGCTCAGCCCTTAAGGTGTTAATGCCTTCTGAAAAGCAATGCAGATAGACTTTACACAAGTTGGATATCATGTACTGTATATCTGGTAGGGGATTTCCATTTGGATTTCTTCACACCAGAAGATTGATACAATTTCCTAACATTAAACCTCCATGAGAACAGCATTGAGAAAAAGATCACGTGATGTTTTCCTGCATATTAGAATAAAGAAAAAATATGTGCGTCGGTAATGTCACATTGCAGTAGTAAGTAATGGAGATCTCTGCAGGTCTCAGTTTCAGGAAGCAGCCCTCTCTAAAGCACAGGATAGTAGTCTAGTCTGCAAAGCTTTCAGGATAAATTATCAAAGTAGATGGGGGATTCTGTGGTTGGCATCCAGTATTCCTGAGGGGGCATCCCCTTCCTACCTCACAGTAGAGACTCCAGATTGACTATAGTGAAGAATTTCTGCAGATCATATATTGATAGGACTACTATAAATAGACACTTTAAAAAAAAAAAGAGTGCCAATTTTCTATTTTATTTTTTTCTATTGCCATCTGGACATGCCTGTGGTGGTTGTCATGTCCAAGCCTTGGATCTGAATCCTGGGTTATTTCTTATTATCAGAGATGGGTCGTAGGATCAAGATAATCTAGCAAATGAACAATGTATTGTCTTTCTGCTGTGTAAGCATTTCAGTACATTTTCATGTAGGGATGAGCAGTTTTAACTTGACCACCAAGTAGAATGTCTGTCTGTTTATCTGTGTCTCTCGTCTTCATCAGTAGTCACAGTGTAAGCTGGAAGTTCAACCCCATACATTTTTTGGGGAAAAAAAACTCTTACAATGTTTCAAAATAACAAAAGAAGTAATAATCACCTAATCCTTTCCCTTCTTCCCCAGTCGCTTGCCAGATTCTGTTCTTCCTGCTCCATCAATGGTGTGTCGTCACTGCTGAGGTCACCATTGCGACCAGTAATGGGCTGCCGCAGTGACCTCAGTAGTGACGACACGTCACTGCTGCAGTGTTCACATGTTATGTTAATACATCATCATTGGAGCAGAAGTGTTTCATAGAATTTATTATAATTAGGCCATAAAAAAAAACTTTCTTTCAAATTATGGAGTTTTAGCTTAAAGTCTTTAATTTCAACAAGAGTTTAGGAAAAAATGCACTCAAAATGTTGCAGTTTTTCCCTGATCGCGGCAGTACATCATATTGCCATTTGGGCACACAGCAGGGCTCAGAAGGGAAGTAGCGCTATTTGACTCTTGGAGCCCAGATTTTGCTGGAATGGTTTTCTGACTCCATATTGCTTTTGCAATGTCCCTTGGGTACTACTACAGTAGAAACCCCCAAAAACGTACCCCATTTAGGAAACTACACCCGTAAAAGAATTCATCAAGGGATGTAGTGAGCATTTTGGCCCCACAGGTGTTTCAGCGAGTTTATTACAAGTGTGTGGTAGTAAAACTTGATTTATTTTTTTCCACTAAGACTATTAGCGAATAAGCACCCTAGCATTTGTTATGCTATTTCTCCAAATAAGGCAATACCCCATATGTGGTCTTAACCCCTTAGTGACTAGCCTATTTTAAGCCCTAATGATCAAGCTATTGTTTTTGTTTTTCTATAGTCGTATTCAAAGAGCTATAACTTTTTTATATTTTTCAGTCGACATAGCTATATCAGGACTTGTTTTTTGCGAGATTAGTTGTACTTTTTAATGGCACCATTTTGGGGTACATATAATTTTTTTGAATAACTTTTTTTGGGGGAAATAGAAAAAACCCTGAAATTCCACCATTGTTCTATACGTTTTAAATTCCCGCCGTTCACTGTGCAGCGTAAATAACAAATTGCCTTTTATTCTATGGGTCGATACGATTACAACTATACCACATATGTAGAGGTTTTTTATGTTTTACAACTTGCACAATAAAAACCCTTTTGAACTAAATTTAATTGTTTTTGCATAGTCTCTTTCAAAGAGACGTAATTTTTTTATTTTTCCATCAATGCAATGATATGAGGGCTTGTTTTTTGCGGGACAACACACAGTTTTGATCGTTACTATTTTGGGGTACATGGGACTTTTTGAATTTTTTTTGTACGGTGTTCACCTTGCTGTTTAAATTACTTATTAAATTTATTGTTTGGGTCATTACGGTCGCGGTGATACCATATATGTGTACTTTTTTATTAATTTTTTATACTTTTACTAAGGCCTCATGCACACGACCATAAAAACACCCGTTATTGCGGGTCATAATTACGACCCGCAATAACGGGCCCATAGACTTCTGTTCGCCACGGGTACCTTCCCGTTTTCTCACGGGATGGTGCCCGTGCCGTTAAAAAAATAGAACATGTTCTTTACTATGCGATCTTTAGAACGCTGCTATAATGCTTTGGTATACTTAGTATACCAGAGCATTATTGCCTGTCCGTGTAAATCTGACAGGCAATCTATTAGGACGTGCCTCTAGTGCGTCCTAATAGGCATATTGGCCCATGGCAGACCTGGGGGCTTTTATCAGGCCCCCGGCTGCCATGACATTTGCATTTGCGAGCCGCCGATGGGTGAGAGAGGGAGCTCCCTCTATAAACAAGTTAGAGGCTCTGTCACCAGTTTATAACTCCCCTATCTTATACCTAATCGAATAGGCGCTTTAATGTAGATAAGTAATGTGGTTTTCTTTTCTTTTTTTGAAATACTTATTTTTTTTATTTTTTTTTTTACAAAGTTATGAGCATTTTAAGTCTTATGCAAATTGGTTCTTAATGACCAAGTGGGCGATTATTTTTTTATTTAATTTATTTTTTTTACTTTTCACCAAGTGGGCGGAGTAAAGAAGTGTATGGCGCTGACCAATCCGTCATACACTTCTCTTCATTCATGTCCATCTTAATCCACAGATAACGCTGTTCTGTCACTGACTCCCACATTAACTTTACCGGAGTGTCGGGAGAATAAAAAGACATCGCCTCCATCCTCCAGCCACCACGCTGTGCTGTCACTCCCACAGTAACTTTACCGGAGTGTCGGGAGAATGAAAAGTCATCACCTCCTGGCTGGAGGCGATGTCTTTTCATTCTCCCGACACTGCAGGTAAAGTTAATGTGGGAGTAAGTGATAGCACGCAAGATCACGCTGTGCTGTGAGTACAGCTGGACATGAATGAAGAGAAGTGTATGACGCTGATTGGTCAGCGTCATACACTTCTCTTTACTACGCCCACTTGGTCATTAACCCCTTAATTACCAGCCTATTTTAAACCTTAATGACCAAGCCATTTTTTACGTTTTTCCATCGTCGCATTCCAAGAGCTATAACCTTTTTTATTTTTGCGTCGACATAGCTGTATAAGGTCTTGTTTTTTTGCGGAACAAGTTGTATTTTGTAATAGCACCATTTTGGGGGACATATTATTTATTGATTAACTTTTATTAACTTTTTTTGGGGGGGAATAGAAAAAAACCTGAAATTTTGCCACTCTTTTTCGCGTCTTAAATCTACGCCGTTTACCGTGTGATATAGATAACACAATAACTTTATTCAGCGGGTTGTTACGATTGCAACAATACCAAATTTGTATAGTTTTTGTATGTTTTACTACTTTTACACAGTAAAAACGCTTTTTTTTCAAAATTATTTGTTTTTGTGTGTCCATATTTGAAGAGCCGTAACGTTTTTATTTTTTCGCCGATGCGGTTGTATGAGGGCTTTTTTTTTTGCGGGACGACTTGTAGTTTTTATTGGTACCATTTTGGAGTAGATGCGACTTTTTGATCACTTTTTATCAAATTTTTTTAAAGTCAGGATTCACAGAAAACAGCAATTTTTCCATAGTTTTTTATTCAATTTTTTACGGCGTTCACCGTGCGGGTTAAATAATGTAATAGATTTATAGTCGGGGTCATTATGGACGCGGCGATACCAAATATGTGTAACTTTTTTACTTTTATTTTGTTTTTTTAATAGTAAAGCATTTTGTAAGGGGAAAAGCTGGGTTTTTCATTTTTTTTCAAATTTTTTTTCAAATTAACTTTATTAAACTTTTTTTTAACTTTTTTTTACTAGTCCCACTAGGGGACTTTAATATGCGATCCTCAGATCGCTATTATAATACACTGCAATACTTTTGTATTGCAGTGTATTACCGCCTGTCTGTTTAAAACGGACAGGCATCTGCTAGGTCATAGTAACTGGTGAAGATCACCTGTCTCACTAAAAAGAATAGGTCAGGAAGACCACATGGGTGTACACCACCGTATATTACTGAGTATTAAAGGGAAGGGAAAGAGAAAGATGTGGTCTAAACTAAATGGTAAAAAAATTTTTTGCTTTATTAGGTATGCATTAAAATAATTGTTAAAAGTCCATTGGTGCAAACGGTATATGTGAGTGACCCCCCAACTCACATACCTGGGCCTGAATAGGAAATAGATATTGTATAAAAGATGCCACTATTGTGATATTAATTGATTGCACTACCACTGTGGAGCACTAGGTGGCGCGTGTCACTGCACTGAACTGAGAGAATAACTCCCAATAAGACACGGGAATCAGTGATGATATGGACCAATAGATCAGCTAGTAAGGCTAGCCCGTGTTGGAGAGGTGTACCGATACCAACGGGCAGCTGAGGAGACCAGTGTGGCCCACCACAGGTATTGATTAATTATTGAATTATTGGCCGCATTCACACACAACTTATGCTGCGTTGTAAATCGGCAGCTATCTGGACTGGATTGGAGTGAGTGTGATGTAGGTGATTACACTGTAAGGGATATAAGATATTCCCACTGATTCGAATTGTATTGTGCACATTAATAGATTGTAAATAATTGAAGAAATATATAGCTGCGCTGGTGTGACAGCCAGCAGCTGTGGAAAAGTTGGTAGATAGTTTTGATACGAGCCGCGCTGTTAAAACAGCGAACAGCTAATAGGGTTCAGAATTGACCCTACATTGAGTGGGTGACCAGATGTAATCTGGCCACTTACACATTCAGCGTTATTGTTACGTTTGTGTTGGACAGTTTGTGAGTGCAGGTAAACCTGACCGCCGCTGTCTGCCTTGTAAGCAGCGAGTTGGAAGGCGGCTGTGAGGTGTGTCGCTGTCAGCTGGATGTAAAACCCAGACACGGTAAAAACAACCGTTCACTGGATTTAGTCTTATACTGGAGCGGTTAAGATAAATCCGCCCAGTAAACTCGGTGTGTGGATCGAGCTCATTAATAGAGCAGTGAGGGTTCGATTAATTAGACCCCACTAGCTCGCTGCACCTCACCTATGGTCAGACTCGAGGAAAATAAATTGCAACCTCGGGGAAACTGTGCCTGGAGTTACCAGCCGTCAGACCGTATCTTGGTGAAAGGTGAGGGAGATAACCCAGCTGATCTGAGTAAGACAGCGAGACACGCTAGTGGTATAGCGCGGTGAGACAGCTGACAACTGTCAGACGTATTGTGTGGCGTGATCTATTGAGAGCTGAACAGGGACAGCTCTGGCCATGTGTAGGCACCAAGGATAATAGATTAAAAACCCGACGCGCGTTTCGCCAGCATTCTGGCTTCTTCCAGGGGTGGGAGGCCGCCATTGAAGTGCCCTATAAATAGGGTCCTTCCTGATTGACAGTCTCAGAGACCAATCAGAGACCTCAGTCTCGACTGGTATAATAAGGGTAGGATTCTCTGTAAATTATTACGAGAAATTGCAAAGATTATTATAAGCAGGACACCATGACTGCAAAAGACTATGACAGGTTGAAAGAAAAAGAAAGAGATGAGGAGAATAAATAATGAATTTTTACTTTCTAAAGAAACTGTCATTTTAATTCTATTTTAAATTTAAAAAAAAATATATATAAATAGAATGGATTGTATGTTAAATGGCATGTAAATCCTATAATGGTAATGACGGTATACCTCGGACAGCGGAGAAAAAGGAAAATATATATATATATGAATATAAATTGAGTGGCAGCACGAAAGGTATATACTAATATAAAACTATTACAGAAAACATCCGAAGCCAAAATTTTCGTTGAGTCCAAATGGACTCACTGTTTTCATGTTGAAAATCCATTCGCTTTCCTTTTTCAAGAGTACTTGATCTAAATTGCCCCTTCTGATGCCCATGCGTATTTCACACAAGGCCCAGCCTTTGAGGGTTGTCCAGTTGGAATTATGAACATTCCCGAAGTGTCTGGCTATGGGGGTTGGATTAAATGGCTTATTTTTGATCCTGAGGTCCTGCTCATTTTTTGTAAAGTTGATTATGGAGTTAATGTGCTCACGGATCCGTATGCGCAGTTCTCTCTTGGTTTTCCCAATATATTTGAGACCGCATGGGCATTCGAGGCAGTAAACTACTCCAGAGGTGGAGCAGCTCATATGGTCAGAGATCCGATGGACATTACCAAAGGCATCTGTGAACTCTCGTTTGTCCACTAATACCCGACAGGCTCTACACAATTTTCTCCGCTGTCCGAGGTATACCGTCATTACCATTATAGGATTTACATGCCATTTAACATACAATCCATTCTATTTATATATATTTTTTTTAAATTTAAAATAGAATTAAAATGACAGTTTCTTTAGAAAGTAAAAATTCATTATTTATTCTCCTCATCTCTTTCTTTTTCTTTCAACCTGTCATAGTCTTTTGCAGTCATGGTGTCCTGCTTATAATAATCTTTGCAATTTCTCGTAATAATTTACAGAGAATCCTACCCTTATTATACCAGTCGAGACTGAGGTCTCTGATTGGTCTCTGAGACTGTCAATCAGGAAGGACCCTATTTATAGGGCACTTCAATGGCGGCCTCCCACCCCTGGAAGAAGCCAGAATGCTGGCGAAACGCGCGTCGGGTTTTTAATCTATTATCCTTGGTGCCTACACATGGCCAGAGCTGTCCCTGTTCAGCTCTCAATAGATCACGCCACACAATACGTCTGACAGTTGTCAGCTGTCTCACCGCGCTATACCACTAGCGTGTCTCGCTGTCTTACTCAGATCAGCTGGGTTATCTCCCTCACCTTTCACCAAGATACGGTCTGACGGCTGGTAACTCCAGGCACAGTTTCCCCGAGGTTGCAATTTATTTTCCTCGAGTCTGACCATAGGTGAGGTGCAGCGAGCTAGTGGGGTCTAATTAATCGAACCCTCACTGCTCTATTAATGAGCTCGATCCACACACCGAGTTTACTGGGCGGATTTATCTTAACCGCTCCAGTATAAGACTAAATCCAGTGAACGGTTGTTTTTACCGTGTCTGGGTTTTACATCCAGCTGACAGCGACACACCTCACAGCCGCCTTCCAACTCGCTGCTTACAAGGCAGACAGCGGCGGTCAGGTTTACCTGCACTCACAAACTGTCCAACACAAACGTAACAATAACGCTGAATGTGTAAGTGGCCAGATTACATCTGGTCACCCACTCAATGTAGGGTCAATTCTGAACCCTATTAGCTGTTCGCTGTTTTAACAGCGCGGCTCGTATCAAAACTATCTACCAACTTTTCCACAGCTGCTGGCTGTCACACCAGCGCAGCTATATATTTCTTCAATTATTTACAATCTATTAATGTGCACAATACAATTCGAATCAGTGGGAATATCTTATATCCCTTACAGTGTAATCACCTACATCACACTCACTCCAATCCAGTCCAGATAGCTGCCGATTTACAACGCAGCATAAGTTGTGTGTGAATGCGGCCAATAATTCAATAATTAATCAATACCTGTGGTGGGCCACACTGGTCTCCTCAGCTGCCCGTTGGTATCGGTACACCTCTCCAACACGGGCTAGCCTTACTAGCTGATCTATTGGTCCATATCATCACTGATTCCCGTGTCTTATTGGGAGTTATTCTCTCAGTTCAGTGCAGTGACACGCGCCACCTAGTGCTCCACAGTGGTAGTGCAATCAATTAATATCACAATAGTGGCATCTTTTATACAATATCTATTTCCTATTCAGGCCCAGGTATGTGAGTTGGGGGGTCACTCACATATACCGTTTGCACCAATGGACTTTTAACAATTATTTTAATGCATACCTAATAAAGCAAAAAATTTTTTTACCATTTAGTTTAGACCACATCTTTCTCTTTCCCTTCCCTTTAATAATCTGCTAGGTCATGCCTCAGGCATGATCTAGCAGGCATTCGCACCAGGCAGACCTGGGGGCCTTTATTAGGCCCCTGGCTGCCATTGGAGACAGACACTCTGCGATCGTATCGCCGGGTGTCGGTGGGAGAGAGAGGGAGCTCCCTCCCTCTCTCCAAAACCACTCAGATGCGGTGCACGCTATTGTGCACCGCATCTGAGGGGTTAAACGGGTGAGATCGATACTTATATCGATCTCACCCGGTCGAGCAGGGACGTCCCCAGCCCCATAAAAAGGCATATGCATCAGAATAAAGCCTGTTAGTGGCCGCCGTTAAAAGGCGTATTGGCGGTCACTAACGGGTTAAGAACCAATTTGATTAACCCTTAAAATGCTCAAAACTTTTTCAAAAAGAAATGTTGTTTTTAAAAAAAACCGACACATTACTTATCTACGTTAAAGCGCCTATTAGATTAGGTAGAAGATAGGGCAGTTATAAACTGGTGACAGAGCCTCTTTAAATGCCACGGTCGCTATTGACCGCGGCATTTAACGGGTTAAACGGCCGCGATCTAAGTTAAGTTCGATTGCTACCGTTGGAGCAGGAGCCCAGCTGTTATCAGACAGCCGCCTGCACAGGACACCGTGGAGGACTTAGACTGGGCTGCCGTGAAAAGGCGTATTGGAGGTCACTAAGGGGTAAAACTACTGTTTTGATCCCTGCCATGTGTCCAAAGGGAAAGAGCACCATTTGGTTTTTGAAGTGCAGATTTTAATGGAATGGTTTTAGGATGCCATGCTCCATTGCCCTGAGGTACCAGTACAGTGGAAACCCCTGAGAAGTGAACTCATTTTGTGAGCATTTTGATCTCACAGGTGTTTTCCAGAAATTAGTGGTAAATAGATGTTCGAGTGAAAATAGCAATTTCTCCACAGACATGCCATTTCATTACCACATATGTTGTGCCCAGGTTATGACACTGGAGACTCACACCCCATAATTAGTTAAGGGGGTACCCCCGAGTATGGTAATAGCCCATATGTGGTCAGAAATTGCTGTGTGGGCACACTGCCAGGAAGGACTGTTTGGCTTTTGAAGCACACATTTTTCTTGGTAGTGTAGCAGTGCAGCTACTGGACAGTGCAGAAACTCAGGTTTTAACCCCTTCCCGCTCCTTGACGTACTATTACGTCATGGCAGCTGTATCGTTCGCGCTCCATGCCGTAATAGTACGTCTCGGGAGTAACGGCCGTTTCGGCCGTCCTCCCGACACATACAGGAGCTGTGACGCTGCTGTCTTGTTCAGCAGCTGTCACAGCTCCTACAGCGGGGACCGATCGCTGTGTCCCCGCTGATTAACCCCTTAAAAGCCGCGTTCTATAGAGATCGCGGCTTTTTAGGGGTTAAGCTGCCATCGCCGGCCTGCTACGCGCTAGCGGCCGGCGATGGTGACTATGGCAACCGGACACCAAACAATGGCGTCCGGCTATGCCATAGACGGAAGCCTAGTGGGTCCTGACAACGTCAGGACCCACTATGCTTGCTGTCAGTGAGTAGCTGACAGTTCTAATACACTGCACTACGCATGTAGTGCAGTGTATTAGAATAGCGATCAGGGCCTCCTGCCCTCATGTCCCCTAGTGGGACAAAGTAATAAAGTAAAAAAAAAGTAAAAAAAAGATGTGTAAAAATAAGAAAATAAAAGATTTAAAAGTATTAAAAGTAAAAATCCCACTTTTTCCCTTATCAGTCCTTTATTATTAATAAAAATATATAAACCAACAAATAAACTATACATAATTGGCATCGCCGCGTCCGTAACGGCCTGACCTACAAAATTATTTCATTATTTATCCCGCACGGTGAACGCCGTAAAATAAAATAATAATAAACCGTACCACAATCACAATTCTTTGGTCACTTCACCTCCCAAAAAATGGAATAAAAAGAGATCAAAAAGTCGCATGTACCGAAAAATTGTCCTGATCGAAACTACAGTTCGTTACGCAAAAAATAAGTCTTCGCACGGCTTTTATTGATTGAAAAATAAAAAAGTTCTGGCGCTTAGAATAAGGTAACACAAAAAGTGAATGATTGTTTACAAAACGTATTTTATTGTGCAAACGCCATAAGACATAAAAAAAAACTATAAACATCTGGTATCGCCGTAATCGTATCGCCCCGCAGAATAAAGTGAATATGTCATTTATAGCGCACGGTGAACGCTGTGAAAAAAAAAACAATAGTAGAATTGCTGTTTTTTAGTCACCACGCCACCTAAAAATAGAATAAAAATTGATCAAAAAGCCGCATGCACCCCAAGAAAACTACAATGGATTCCTCAAGGGGTCTAGTTTCCAAATTGGGGTCACTTTTGGGGGGTTCCCAATGTTTTGGCACCACAAGACCTCTTCAAACTGGACATGGTGCCTAATAAAAAAGAGGCTTCAAAATCCACTAGGTGCTCCTTTGCTTCTGAGGCCGGTGCTTCAGTCCATTACCGCACTAGCGCCACATGTGGGATATTTCTCTAAACTGCAGAATCTGGGCAATACATATTAAGTTGCGTTTCTCTGATAAATCCTTTTGTGTTATAAAAAAAATGGTATAAAGAGGATTTTCTGACAAAAACAAAATGTAAATTTCACCTCTACTTTGCTCTAAATTTTTGTGAAACACCTAAAGGGTTCATAAACATTCTACATGCTGTTGTGAATACTTTGAGGGGTCTAGTTTCTAAAATGGGGTATTTGATAGGGGTTTCTAATATATGTGCCCCTCAAAGCAACTTCAGAACTGAACTGGAACCTAAAAAAATAAATAAATGAGGCAATACTTCGCTTCTTACATTATACTGATAATGAGCCGTGCCCACCCCGAGATGGCCCCAGTTTTGACCGTTTGTATAAACGGAGACCCCTATTAGACCATTTCAGTGCCCGGTTTTGCCAAGCATACACCCCCGAGAAGTGTATTTCTATTGATGAGTCCCTGGTACATTTTAAAGGGAGGGTTCAATTCCGCGAGTACCTGCTGGGTAAGAGGGCAAGGTATGGCGTGAAGATGTATAAGCTGTTTGAGTGCATCAGGGTATACCTACAGGTTTAGGATATATGAAGGAAAGGCCACCCCCAAACCAGACTGCATCCTGGACTACAATAGGTACATGGGAGGGATGGACTTGTAAGATCAATCCCTGAAGCCCTACAGCGCCATGCGGTGTGGTATAAGAAGCTGGCCGGGCACATCATACAGATGGCATTGTACAATGCGTACATGCTACGTCGATGTGCAGGCCAGACGGGAACTTTCCTGGAATTTCAAGAGGTGATTATCAAGAACCTAATCTTTAGGGACCAAGAAGGGGGGGCACCCAGTACTTCTGGAAGCGAGCCCACACGCATCGTACCAGGGCAACACTTTCCAGGAGAAGTTCCCCAAACTGGCAAGAAGGGAAAAAGTCAAAAGAGGTGCAAAGTCTGCTATAAGAGGGGGATAAGGGAGGACACAATATATCAATGTGACACGTGTCCCGAATAACCAGAGCTCTGTATGAAAGTGTTTTAAAATTTATCATACATCCCTTGGTTTATAATTTACCCCAATTTTACTTACCCTGATGCCCTCCGCACAGCTTATCCCCCTTCGTCTTTCCCCTCTGGGCCCTGCTGTGTGTCCAGGCAGCTGATAACAGCCACATGTAGGGTATTGCCATACCCGGGAGAACCCACATTACAGTTTATGGGGTGTAGGTCTCCGGTCAAAATGCTCACTACACCTCTAGATGAATGCCTTAAGGGTGTAGTTTTTAAAACGGGGTCACTTCTTGCGGGTTTCAACTGTACTGGTACCTCAGGGGCTTCTGCATACATGACTTCGCACTAGAAAATCCCCAGTAGGCCAAATGGTGGTCCTTTCCTTCTGAGCCCTCCCATGGGCCCAAACGGCAGTTTATCACAACAAATGGGGTATTGCGGCACTGAGAACAAATTGCGCAACAGAATGGGGTATTTTGTTTCTTGTGAAAATAAGACATTTTCAGCCAAAACTACATATTATTTGAAAAAAATAATTTTGTTTTCATTCCCAGCCCAATTCAAATAAGTTCTGTGAAAAAACGATGGGGTCAAAATGGTCACAACACCCATAAATGAATTCCTTGAGGGGTGTAGTTTCCAAAATGGGGTCATTTGTGGTGGGTTTCTATTGCTTTGATACCTCTGGGGCTCTGCAAATGCGACATGGCTCCTGAAAACCAATCCAGCAAAATCTGCACTCCAAAGAACACACAGCGCTCCTTTCCTTCTGAGCCCTCCCATGGGCCCAAACGGCAGTTTATCACAACAAATGGGGTATTGCCGCACTCAGGACAAATTGGGCAACAAAATGGAGTATTTTATTTCTTGTGAAAATACGAATTTTTTAGCTAAAATGACATATTATTGGAAAAAAAATATATTTTTTTTAATTCCCAGCCCAATTCAAATAAGTTCTGTGAAGAAACTATGGAGTCTAAATGGTCAAATTACCCATAAATGAATTCCTTGAGGGGTGTAGTTTCCAAAATGGGGTCACTTCTGGTGCGTTTCCATTGCTTTGATACCTCTGGGGCTCTGCAAATGCGACATGGCACCCGAAAACCAAACCAGCAAAATCTGTACTCCAAAGAACACACAGCGCTCCTTCCCTTCTGAGGCCTCCCATGGGCCCAAACGGCAGTTTATTGCCACAAATGGGGTATTGATGCACTCAGGAGAAATTGGGCAACAAAATTGAGTATTTTGTTCCCTGTGAAAATAAGAAATTTTGGTAAAAAATTACATCTTATTGGAAAAAATGTCATTTTTTTAATGTCACAGCCCAATTGAAATAGGTGGTGTGAAAAAACTGTGTGGTCAAAATGCTAACAACAACCATAAATGAATTCCTTGAGGGGTGTAGTTTCCAAAATGGGGTCACTTTTGGTGGGTTTCCATTGCTTTGATACCTCTGAGGCTCTGCAAATGCGACATGGCACCCGAAAACCAATCCAACAAAATCTGGACTCCAACAAACATATAGCGCTCCTTTCCTTCTGAGCCCTCCCATGGGCCCAAACGGCAGTTTATCACCACAAATGGGGTATTGCCACACTAAGGACAAATTGGGCAACAAAATGGGGTATTTTGTTCCCTGTGAAAATAAGAAATTTTGATCACAAATGACATTTTATTGGAAAAAATGTCATTTTTTTCATTTCAGAGCCCAATTCAAATACGTGCTGTGAAAAAACTGTGCGGTCAAAATGGTAACAACAACCCTAAATGAATTCCTTGAGGGGTGTAGTTTCCAAAATGGGGTCACTATTGGGGGATTCCTACTGTTTTGACACCTCAACACCTCTTCAAACCTGGCATGCTGCCTAAAATATATTCTAATAAAAAAGAGGACTCCAAATGCACTAGGTGCTTCTTTGCTTCTAGGGCTTGTGTTTTAGTCCACGAGCGCAGTAGGGCCACATGTGGGACATTTCTAAAAACTGCAGAATATGGACAATACATATTTAGTAGTGTTTCTCTGGTAAAACCTTCTATGTTACAGAAAAAAAAATGAATAAAATTGAAATTCAGCTCGAAAAATGAAATTTGAAAATTTCACCTCCACTTTGCTTTAATTCCTGTGAAATGCCTGAAGAGTTAAAAAACTTTCTAACTGCTGTTTTGAATACTTTGAGGGGTCTAGTTTTTAAAATGGGGTGTTTTATCAGGGTTTCTAATACATAGGCCCCACAAAGCCCCTTCAGAACTGAACAGGTACCTTAAAAAAAAGGCTTTTGAAATTTTCTTAAAAATATGAGAAATTGCTGTTTATGTTCTAAGCCTTGTAACGTCCAAGAAAAATAAAAGAATGTTCAAGAAACGATGCCAATCTAAAGTAGACATATGGGAAATGTGAACTAGTAACTATTTTGGGTGGTATAACCGTCTGTTTTACAAGCAGATGCATTTAAATTCTGAAAAATGCAATTTTTTCAAAATTTTCTCTAAATTTTGCAATTTTTCACCAATAAACACTGAATATATCGACCAAATTTTACCACGAACATGAAGCCCAATGTGTCACGAGAAAACAATCTCAGAATTGCTTGGGTAGGTTTAAGCAATCCGACGTTATTACCACATAAAGTGAAATATGTCAGATTTGAAAAATGGGCTCTGAGCCTTAAGGCCAAAACTGGGCTGCGTCCTTAAGGGGTTAAGTAACCAGGGAGCATGTACAGCAGAGAGGGTTTTCTCTGCTGTTGCTTGGATGTAAAGCCTGGAATAGGGCCTGGTTTGCTGGATGGAGGAGAAGGGCGGGCTTCCACTCCATACAGACAGTCTGTGTCACACAGGGCTCTTAGTCTGGGGAAGACAGGCATGCTAGCCTGTGAGAGTCACCACCGTGTGAGGTAAAACTGAAGGTTTTGAGGTGCTGGGCACAAGGCGCAGTGTCTCATAGTGAGGGACACTGAATGTGTTAGTTAGAGGCTGGACGGCCTAGGGTTTATTTTGTATGTTTATTGTTGTACCACTCATTGCTGTTGTGAAGACAATAAGGGTATGTGCACACGGTAGCAGGCTTTTACGTCTGAAATGACAGACTGTTTTCAAGGAGAAAACAGCTGCCTCGTTTCAGACGTAAATGCTCCTCCTCGCATTTTGCGAGGCTTCTCTCTGACAGCCGTAAATTTTGAGCTGTGCTTCATTGAGTTCAATGAAGAACGGCTCAAATTACGTCTGAAAGAAGTGTCCTGCACTTCTTTTGACGAGGCTGTATTTTTACGCGTCGTCGTTTGACAGTACGTCGGCAAACCCATTCAAATGAATGGGCAGATGTTTGCCGACGTATTGTAGCCTTATTTTCAGACGTAAAACGAGGCATAATACGCCTCGTTTACGTCTGAAAATAGGTCGTGTGAACCCAGCCTTAAAGAGGCTCTGTCACCAGATTTTGCAACCCCTATCTGCTATTGCGGCAGATCAGCTCTGCAATGTAGATTACAGTAACGTTTTTATTTTTTAAAAAACGAGCATTTTTGGCCAAGTTATGACCATTTTTGTAGTTATGCAAATTAGGCTTTCTAAAGTACAACTGGGTGTGTATTATGTGCGTACATCGGGGCGTTTTTAATACTTTTACTAGCTGGGCGTTCTGATGAGAAGTGTCATCCACTTCTCTTCAGAACGCCCAGCTTCTGGCAGTGCAGATCTGTGACGTCACTCACAGGTCCTGCATCGTGTCGGCACCAGAGGCTACAGTTGATTCTGCAGCAGCATCAGCGTTTGCAGGTAAGTAGCTACATCGATTTTACCTGCAAACGCCGATGCTGCTGCAGAATCCTCTGTAGCCTCTGGTGCCGATGTGTCCTCGCTCGTCTGACACGATGCAGGACCTGTGAGTGACGTCACAGCGTGATCTGGCAGAAGCTGGGCGTTCTGAAGAGAAGTGGATGATACTTCTCATCAGAACGCCCAGGTAGTAAAAGTATTAAAAACGCCCCGATGTACGCACATAATACACGCCCGGCCGGGGATTGGGGATTCCGCTACAGGAGAAGTGAGTGACTACACTGTACATATATGGACACAGCGACGTCGCTCACTTCTGAAGCGGAATCCCCGACTCTATGTGGGATTGGACTAGACAAGCTATCTTTCGCTCCCTGTGTGCATCCATGAGCCTTGGTTCACCGGTTATTCTTCTTTGGACCACTTTTGGTAGGTATTAACCACTGAATATCGTCGACACCCCAAAAGGACGGCAATTTTTGGGGATGCTCTGACCTAGTCATGTAACCATCACAATTTGGCCCGTCAAAATCGCTCAGATCCTTACGCTTGCCCTTTTTTCATGTTAGAAGAGTTAAGCAAATTTGTACAGAGAGAGTTAAAAATAAATAAATAACTTTTTTTTCCTTACAAAATGCTACACATAATTAATATTGCCGCAGTCTTAACGACCCATGCTACAAAACTAACGCATTATATTTGATCACCCCCCCAAGAAAAGGAATAAAAGTTAGTATGTCCGATGTACCCAAAATGGTACCAATGAAAACAACCGCTTCTCCCGCAAAAACAAGCCCTTATGAATCTTCATCGACAAAGTAAAAAAATTATGGATCTGGTTTGACACAAAACAAAATAATTTTAACCCCTTCCCGCACCTTGACGTTAATGCATGTCGCGGTGAGCAGTAACTTTGCGCACCTCGACGTGCAGTTACGTCTGTGCTTTGACAGTTAACCCCCGCACGGTGCTACACCGCAGCGGCGGTTAACTGTGAAGGGTGTCTGCCCTGCATTCCCTGTTGCCGATCAGCAGCCCATCGCCGCTGATTTCGGCAGTTAACCCCTTCCATGCGGCGGTCGATTCCGATCGCCACATCTAAGAAGTTTAGCGCCGATCGGCAGCCCCCACGTGAAATCACGGAGGGCTGGCGATGGTACCCATGGCAACCGGACGCCAGACAATGGCTTCCAGACTGCCATGTACAGAAGCCTATGAGGACCAGCCGGAGGCTGGTCGTCGTAGGCTTCCTGTCAGTGTGACTGTTACGTCACAATGACCGTTGGAATGCATTACAGCAGCGATTAGAGCTGCAAGTCTAAGTGTCCCCTAGTGGGACAAGTAAAGAATGTAAAAAAAAAAGAATAAAAATATTTAAAAAACAGTGTAAAAATAAGTTATAAGTGACATAAACAAGAACTGCTTTTTTTCCTATAATAAGTCCTTTATTATAGGAAAAAAAATGAACACGTAAAAAAAAGTACACATATTTGGTATCACCACGTTCGTAACGACCCCAACTATAAAACTATAATATTATTTTTCCCGCACGGTGAACACCGCAAATAAAATAAACGGAAAACAATGCCAGCATCACAATTTTTTGGTCACCACCTTCCAAAATTTACAATAAAAAGTGATCAAAAAGTCGCATGTACGCCAAAATGGTACCAATAGAAACGACATCCCGTCCCGCAAAAAACAACACCTTACACAGCTTTTTTGACTGAAAAATAAAAAAGTTATGGCTCTCAGAATATGGTGACACAAAAAATAGTTTATTTTATAAATAAGTTCTTTTATTGCGCAAACGCTGCAAAATGTAAAAATAACTATATACATATGGTATCGCCGTAATTGTATCGACCCGCAGAATAAAGTATAATGGTCATTTATAGCCCAGTGTAAACGCCGTAAAAAATAAATAAAAAACATTGTCAGAATTGATGGTTTTTGGTCACCTTGCTTGACGAAAAATGGCATAAAAAGTGCTAAAAAAAAATCGCATGTACCCCAAAAATGGTACCAGTGAAAACTACAGATTGTCCCGCAAAGAATAAGCCCTCACACGGCTCCGGTGGTGAAAAAATAAAAAAAGTTCTGGCTCCCAGAATATAGCGATGCAAGATGTGCAGTGTGTTCCAAAAGCGGATAAGATCGGGCGCCATTAATCAGTGCGACACTGGCCACATATCTGCGGATTATTATTTACCCCATTATTATACCCTCTTATTATGCCCCTGATGTTCTCTGCCCAGCCTACATGTACACCCACATTATAAACTGAAATGCCAGCAAAACGCCAGGGCTACTACCAAGCTAAATCTGTGCTCCAAAAGCCAAATGGCGCTCCCTCCCTTCTGAGCCCTACAGCGTGCCCAAACAGCCGTTTACGTCCACCGATATGGCATCGCCATACCCGGGAGAACCCTGTTAATATTTTATTTGTGTTATTTGTGGCACAAACTGGGCACAACATATAGTGCACTAAAATGACACATCAGTCGAAAATTTTAATTTTCACTTTGCACCATCCGTTGCGCATGAAACCTTTCGGGCACCTTGACTTAATAGCATGTCGTGGTGTGGGGGGTGATATATGGAGCGTCTCACGCGCTGAGCCCGCGCCATATGTTTCGGGTGTCAGCTGTGTATTACAGCTGGCACCCGGGACTAACGGACGGAAACGGCCATCGCGCTGTTACAGGAGCCTGTAAAAATTACAATATACTACAATACATTAGTATTGCAGTGTATTCTACCAGTGATCTAACAATCGCTGGTTGAAGTCTCCTATGGGGATTAATAAAATTTGTAAAAACAAAAGTAAATAGTTATTATTAGTGGAAAAAATGAAATAAATATTTAAAGTCCAAAAAAACAACCTTTTCACATTTTTTCTCTAAAGTAATGTAAAAAAATACACAAAATTGGTATCGCTGCGTCCGTAAAAGTCCAAGCTATTACAATATACCATTATTGAACTCGCACGGTGAACGCCGTGAAAAATAAAGCATTTAAAACGGCAAATCTGCTGTTTTTTGGTCACTTTGGCTCTAACAAAAAATGTAATAAAAAGTGCTAAAAAAGTTGTATGTACCAAAAACTACAGCTCGTCCCGCAAAAAATAAGCCCTCACACCGCTCTACTGACGGAAAAATAAACAAGTTATGGCTCTCGGAAAGCGGGGAGGGAAAAATTAAAAAGAAAAACCAAAACATGTATCAGTCCGGAAAGGGTTAATTACTTTCTAATGAAAAAGCATTTATGACTACATGTGGGGTATAGCCGTACTCGGGAGAAATTTCTTTATACATATTGGGGTGCTTTATCCTTTGTGAAATTGAAAAAATTCAACATTTTAGTGGAAATAATGTTGATATTAATTTTCACGGCCGAATTCTAATAAATTCTGCAAAAGACGTGTGGGGTCTAAATGCTCACTTATACCCCTAGATAGATTCCTTAAGTGGTGTAGTTTCTCAAATGGGGTTACTTTTGGGGGGCGTCCACTGTTTTGGTCCCTCGGGGGCTTTGCAAATTTGACATGACACCCAAAAACCATTTCAGCTAAATTTGAGCTCCAAAAGCCAAATAGCGCTCCTTGCCTTCTAAGTCCCGCTGTGGGTCCAAATAGCACTTTATTACCACATATGGCGTATTTACGTAATCGGGAGAAATTGTTTTACAAATGTTGGGGTGCTTTTTCTCCTTTATTCCTTGTAAAAATTAAAAATGTCCACGTTTTTTCAGCAAAAAAGTAGATTTTTACTTTTACAGACTAATTCCAATGAATTCAGCAAAACAACTGTTTGGTCAAAATGCTAACTTTACCAATAAAAAAAATTCCTTGAGGGGTGTAGTTTCCAAAATGGGGTCACTTTTGGGGGGTTTCCACTATTTTTTGTTTCCTCCAGTGCATTGTAAACGCGACACTGCACTGAAAACTATTCCAGCAAAATCAGAAATCCAAAATCCAAATGGTGCACCTTTTCTTCTGAGCCCTGCTGTAGGTCCAAACAGCAGTTTATTACCACATATGGGGTATTGATATAATCGGAAGAAATTGCTTTACAAATGTTGGGGTGTTTTTTCTACTTTATTTCTTGTAAAAATTAAAAATGTCTAGGTTTTTCAGAAAAAAAAGTAGATTTTCATCTTCACATACTAATTCAAATAAATTTTGCAATGAAACTGTGGGTTCAAAATGCTAACTATACCACTAGATAAATTCCTTGAGGGGTGTAGTTTCCAAAATGTGGTCACTTTTGGGGGGTCTTTGCTGTTTTGGTACCACAAGACCTATTCAAACCGAACATGGTGCCTAAAATATATTCTAAAAAAAGGAGGCCCCAAAATCCTCTAGGTGCTCCTTTGCTTCTGAGGCCGGTGTTTCAGTCCATTACCGCACTAGAGCCACATGTGGGATATTTCTAAAAACTGCAGAATCTGGGCAATGAATATTGAGTTGCATTTCTTGGGTAAAACCTTCTGTGGTACAGAAAAAATTTCCAAATGTGTCATCTGACTTGAGTCGATCACATGGATTGTACAAATTTACCACAGATGCAAGTAGTTCTGTCGGCGACTCCATGAAATATTAGGCCAGTTGCCCAGTTCTTATCACTGTATGGCGCCATGTTTGGCCAGTGTAGCTCCCTGTACATTTTACTTGTGTCATCTGAATGAAAATGAACCCTTTTAATGCAGTCTTACAAGCCCCATTCCAACATGGCTTATCCTCCTTTGTGCTTCATCATACAAGATTTCCTTATTACATATTGTATGAAGCCTAGGTTCTCAACCTGTGGTACATGTACCCTAGGAGGTACTCCTCATGTATCTTGGGGGTACTTGCATTATTCTTATGCTACGCTTTTAATTCATCACTTTCCAGGGGTACACGGATGTCATTTTTGAGTAGGGGGTACTTAGCATTAAAGCATTGAGAAACATTGGTTCAATGCGCCAACAATATCCTGGCCAAATGATGTTTGAATGTTATATGAGGTAGATCAATAAATCAGAAGAATATATAGATTAGGTATCGTTTTCATGAATCTAACACATTCTTAAGAGTGTATTTGTTCATGCTGTTTTATGACCTCAATTGAAAGATCTGTGAATAATGGCTTGGTTACATTTCTAGTTGGACTGGGCCTGACCAGTGTATTCTGTAACGAGAGGTCTATAAATTAGAAGCTGGATTGACCTGTGAACCTGTTGACATAACTCATGCTAATTGCTGTTAAATGTAGAAACGAGGAGACAAATCATGTCTAGTTTAGTGAGGTTGTAGCTCACTAATGTTTTCTTTATTTTAAATATGGCTATCGATCCTTCTCTGTATGGAATGTATGTTTTCCGATAAAATCTATAAGAAGGGCGCAGGATCTGACTGGCTAACCCATGTAAAGGAGATGAGTTTATTTGGCTATGAATCATAGTGATCACAGCACTTTTTATTTTATGTTCTAGCTGTGGATATAAAACTAATTGCTCCATGTACAGCATTTCCACGTGCTTCCATCCATGGAATATACGCGGCTTATATATCAGCATTTGAGTGTTTATTCTGTTTCCATATTACATAATATATTTACAATACATAGTCATTTTCAGAAATACTGTAAGGACCTGTTCACACGGCAGGGATAGTAGGACGTTTTTGTTTTTTTACGGCTCGGGGCTCCTCTAGACGCGGAATCCCCGGCCATAGTGTTGCCGACGCTCTGGAAGGGGGTTCTGCTCTTAGACTGAGCCCCTTACGTCACTGTCAATATATGGACAGAGACGTCAGGGGCTCCCTCTAGGAGCTACAGTGGCGCTATCTACAAGGCGGCGTGAGTGGCGCTATCTACAAGGCGGCGTGAGTGGCGCTATCTACAAGGCGGCGTGAGTGGCGCTATCTACAAGGCGGCGTGAGTGGCGCTATCTACAAGGCGGCGTGTGTGGCGCTATCGACAAGGGGGCTGTGTGGAACTGTCTACAGAGGGCATCAACACCTGCAATTTCTGTCCGAATTGCAGAGAAATCGGCTAAAGCTGCAGTACATGGTTCAATGGTTGTGAGGACATGGTAGCAAGAAAAAGATAGCAGAGAAAAAGCCAGAAACCAATGCAAAGAAGCTGAGGGATCAGACAAAGCTCTCTATACTATGAAAGCAAGAGAAAATGGTGACTGGTCGATAGGGCTGGGCAATAAGTCAAAATTGAAATTCAGCGTAATTCATTGACATCTTGCGTGTTTTGGTTTCATCAATTATATTTTCCCGATTTGAGCGGGCGCAGACACAGTTGACTCCAATGGCGGCAGTGACATAATCGCGCCTGTCTGCGCCCTGCTGCACAGACCAGAGGAGCAGAGGGATATCCTCCACTCGTGGTTGGAATGGGTGAGTATTTTATATTATTATTTTTATCCGGCACTATTGGGGGCAGATATAGGGGCATTATACAGTGTGCAGGGCAAATATACAAGCATTATACGGTGTGGAGGGCAACTATAGGGGCATTCTAATGTGTAGGGGCAGTTATAGGGCATTATACGGTGTGGGGAGCACTATGTGGGCAATATACTATGTGGGGCAGTGTCAGGGAGTATATTATATACAGTGGTATACAGCAGGCTCAGGGAATAAATATTCAATGGCGTAGCATGCAAATAGCGGGTGTGGCCTAAATAATTGTTGATTCGTCGTAATCGAGGTTACATGTTCAATTAATCGTGATTTTGATTTAGGTCATAATCGCCCAGCCCTACTGGGCGATCAGGTGTCCTTTCTGTGCGTGTTTTTAATGGGTTGGCGCCCAAAAAATTGACATGTGAAATTCATCCGCTTTTTTATAACGGACAGTGAAAAACGGATGCAAAATTGGTCACAATCACCGATAAAACTGAAACACGGAACGGAAACAGAACGGATGCAAAACAGCTGAGAAAGACGGACAAAAACGGACTATTTTATCGCTCGACACCCAGACCCTGTCGTGTGATTAGAGCCTAATACAATCTAATGGGTGGTGAAGTATGCAAAGATCCTCTTGTGCTTTTATAATAAGAAATATATATATATATATATATATATATATATATATATATATATATATATATATATATATTGTTCACATAAAAATACGGCATTGCTGTTTTTTTAGTGATGTGTTGTGTCTCGTCATTCCAACTGTCTGTTGATTTTTGCTACTATATGGGGATTCTCAAAACGGTTTATTCTGAGGGCAGCATTGAAGAAGTGCTATGCTTATAGGATGCTCAAGTAGCTTATCTTTAACCATATGGGTAAAAGTGATGAAAGAATATCTATTATTTTAGGGTCTCGGAGAAAGAATCACTACATTTGAAAATTGGTTTTCCAGTGCAGTCCTTTTATTATAGTTGAGTTTAGAGATGCAGTTGACCGCTCTCCATTGATACATTTAGAAGATCTTGACAATTTTAGGCCACACTAGTGGTTTTTGTTTTTTTTGTCTCTGCCTTTAAAGAGTATCTTTTTTTTTTTTTTTTTTTTTTTTTTAATTTATAGAGCCTGCCAAATGTTTATATAAAGGCTCTCTCCTGCAGTGATGCACGTTCTCCGTACTCTGTCCCCTGGGCACAAGATCAATCTATAGCTCCATAATTACTTTGTTAGAATGACTCATCCGATGATTGATTCACCTGTTCTCATGTGATGATATGAAATCCTGCGCCGATGCGAAGTCGGAGGACGGACTTCCTCGCATCGCAATGTAGCACAGCAAATGGGGTGATGTACTGAGCATTCTGTATCTTGGGGAGGGTTGGCGGTCATCAGTACAAAGTAAAAGCGTTTGAATACGGTTTATATTTTTTCCGTAATAAAAAAAATATTTAAAACTGATAAGAACCACCATAAATCCTGACTAATCTGATGTCACCACATCCTCTGTCCAAGTCCAAACATTAGTACCCTATGCTTCTCTGTCCAGGGCTGGGGACTAGTGGCTATTTTCCTGTGATAGAATCACTACGGTAGTAGGTAAGAGAAAGCCATTGACTACAAACCACACATTCGAATATAAAATTGCTAAGATTAGGTCACATATTTTTATTTGTAGACATAGCAGAGCTTGTTGTGCATGAATTGTAGGGTTCGATATCAGAGGAAGGATTTTACACCTTCACATGAAAAGCAGCATCGGAAGCCGTCAAGATTTGTTCTGCTGGTATGTGAGTCTCTGAGGCTTCGCTCTGAATATCAGAATCGGGATTGTTCTTTGCTGGTGACATATCTAGATTTCTGGGGCTTAAGGACAATACTCGGAAGTTCCAGCTGTCTTTTATATTAGATGTTCCTTGACTGCCTGTCATAGGAGCAGCTGATCAGCAGATGCACAGATTTTGCAGCCAAATGAGGCGTTTTGTGTACAAATTTTGCTAGAAACAAAGCAAAATCACAAAATCTATATATTCCACCATATAATAATCTCTATGGATACTCAAATGGCGGATCGGTTACGATCTGTTTTGTAATGAGTCTCATAAAGACTTTATCAAACAGCACAGATATTTATACTATTGTGGTCAAACCTATCAACAAAGCCCTAAAATAAGTATAAATAGTAAATAAAATTATTTACACCACTTTCTAACTTTTTTATTTTTTCAAAGATGCTCTCCAGCTATGTTTTTTTTATTTTTATATCCTACTCGGTATATGATTGACATTGCAAAATGCTAATCAAGCATTATTAATTGATTTCCTAATGGAGTTTTAAACCGCTTCATCTTTTTGGGCTGTCCGCCATATTGAATGCTTCTCCTGATGGAATCTACATGATTGAAGCACTGTACATGGTAACTCTGCGAGGCTGCTCCTACATTTTCCATAATGCCTCTATTTTTTTGTAAAACCGGGGACGGAGTCACACTGCGTTGATTGGCTATACAGCAGAGGAGTACGGTCTTTCAGGAGGAAGAGACAATTGACACGTCGGGATTGTGGAGTGGAGAATACAAGGACTGGGGAGGCTGTACCACAGTACTGATGTCAGATTATGGTTTAGCAGAAGTCATGCATGTGGTGGGAGACTGACCACCAGTCTGAGTACCTGGCAGGTGGTCAGCGTAAAATAATGTGACTGACTTCTCGGATTGCAATAGATGCTGAAACAGTCACTAGAAACTGAAAGTAGATTACACACAACTAATATACTAAGACAAAGCAAAAATCAGCAATACCGCATGGGTAAATGAAGTGTGCGCACCCCACTTGGGTCACAGTCCAATGTCCCTTCAATATAGAGGAAAGAAAAAATTAAGGCAGCAGAACCGGATAGGTGAAAAAAAAATGATCCGGTTTATTCCACACGCAACGTTTCCGCTCAGTGTGACCCTAGCCCTGCTTGAGAAAGGCTTACACTGAGCTTGAACGTTGTGTGTGGAATAAACCGGATCATCTGGTTGTGCTGCCTCAATCTCTTCTTTCCACTAAGGTACTAAGTGTGTGTTCACACAGGGCAGATACGTTGCGTAAAAGTACTCGGCATACCCGCCCTGGACCCCGCAGGGAATTCCAGCCGAAAAACCCCACCAAATTGTTTTTCAGCTAGAATGTCCGATGTGGAAAACCGCATGTAAAAATAAAAAGCCAATACTTACTCGTAGACATGGCAATGCATCCCTCTGAAATCCTACAGCTCGGCCTCCTGGGATGACATTTCATTACATGTGACCTCTACAGCCTGTGATTGGCTGCAGCAGTCACATGGGATAAAACGTCATCCCTGGAGTCCAGGCTAGACGCACAAGCATAGAGATCTGGGTAAGTACTTTTTTTTTTTTTTTTTTAAACCTGTCATTTTAAACCATTTCTAATATGTCAGAAGTTTGTGGGTTCTCAGGTGCGTTTTTTTACATGAGAACACCAATTAGAAGCCTCTCTCACCAAACAGACCCTCTAACATTTTGTAGCTTTGATACACCATCTGGGAGGGGGTTTATGTGAACCCTTACTATACCATGCAGAGTTGAAGTATTTAAATAGTCGTTGAATTTATGGATCAGAGAATTTTTATTACATCATTAGACCACGGCATAGAAATAAATGACAAGTGTAAAAAAAGAACAGACGTGATTTCCACTGATCCTCCTAGCTATGTTTCAGAAATGTTCCTCCAATGACCTATTGTACTATAACAAGTTATACACACTGCAATGTTTCATTTGATATTGCACATTTGGTCTGATATTACAGTAGTAAGGCTGTGTTTACATGTCGCGATAAATTTTCACAAAATTGCGACAATATGGTGTGTTTTGACACAATTGCAAAATTTGGCAAAATAACGAAATTTGACCTCAGTAAATATAAACCACGTGGATCATTGTAGCTAACAAGCTCCTCAAGTGGTCGTTTAACTTTATTTTTTGCTTAAAATTGATAATGGGGTTTGAATATAAATGATTTAAAAGTATCAGCATTATCCAAAAATGTTTGATATATCATAGAGACATATATTAAAAGTTTTGATCGGTGAAATGAAGGTGCATAATCTCTCTGTTGAGTGCCCTGCGACTGTGATTGGCGCTCCTTGTTAGGCTAAAGACGGGCTCAGAGATGTTCTGTTTCAAGCCTGACAAGGAGGACTAATCACTGCCGAAGGTGCGGAGTGCTCAGCTATGCGCTTCCTTGGCTTCGATTCAGCTATGGTGAGGGTCTCCGCAGCCGGACCCCACTGCTAAAAACTTCTGATATGTCTCTGTCATACCAAAAGTTGTTTGAAAGTGCATATACTGCTTTTTCGTTTTCTTACAACCACCCTGAAGCCTCCCCAAACAGGAAAATAATAAACTTTGTAATGTACTTACTTCTATATTCCTCCTCTGACCCTCTGCTGCCAGCCTCCATTGGTTCCCAGCACCATGATGTGTCATTCATAATAACATCACTTGACTCTGGCTTCCCATCTTTGAATCCCTTCTGGTCACTTTCACACCAACTAGCTAATCGTAGTCGCTCTATCATTACTCTTCTTTTTTTTGTTTTTCTTACACATGTTGTGTTGTTGCTCATGTTTTGTTTTACTTCATACTCCTTTTTTAACTACTTTTATCATATATGTCGGGAAAGCTCCTGGTATACACGGTAAACGTGTCCACAGGGCTCCATTCGCCGGATTGAGGCCAAAAGTGTTTTTTTTGGCTTCCATCGGGTCGGTATAATTTTTTTTAAGGGCTGGAATAGTATAGTATACTATGCTTTTCCATACTAAAAGGATCACGCAAAAAAAGTAATCCTAGTGGTGTATGTTTGTTTTTTAACATGGGAACTTATGGGTGACAGATGCTACTGTATGGCAGGCATAGCTGGGGGTTTAGCACAGGGGGGGCGAAACACATCTGAGTGGGCCCCAAATTAGTAGGCCCCCAACTCATGTTTACAACTGCAGAGGCACATCCGGTTGGGTCAGGCATACGTAAACCGCTTAAGTTGATGTGCAACTCGGTTTCTGTAAACTTTCACAAGTGAATTGGTGTTACAGATACAGCGTAGCATAGCGAGCTACGTTGTTTACTTAACTGCTACGCTGTGTATGTAACTTCCATTTACAGTATAGTGTCTCTCCACAAAGTATAATACCCCCATAGCTGCCCCCACACAGTATAATGCCCCCACAGCTGCTCCACACACAGAATAATGCCCCTATAGTGCCCACACACAGACTAATGTCCTTATATTCCCACACACACATTATAATCTGTGGGTATGTGGACCCACTGGGCCGCACCAATGTAGCGGAGTAGCAGCTAGCCCAACAGCAGTGTACCAAGTCACTATACAGTCCAAGCACAAGGGTACCAGCAATAGTCCAAACCGTAGCAACGGCTTAGGCACAGATGGGACCTTGGCGGCAGGAGATGCTAAACATGACAGATGACACCAGACGTGGTGTTAGTCAGCAGGCGAAGTAGACCCCAACGACCCCAACACTAGAGATGGCACAGGAACAAATACAGCACGGGACACAAGATACAGGTAGCAGGGCACAGGAACACAGGGAACAGGATACAACTAAGGTAGCATTTGCAAGACTAACATAGGAATACAAACAAACCTCGGGCTCTGCCCTTTCACTCCTTGCCTCTTTTATAGTCCAGAGTGGTTAGGGCTAATTTGTAACATATTTCATGTGCGGGCGCTTGCCCTTTAATGCCGGGCACGAGCGTGTGCGCGCACCCTACGGAACACTGCGGAGCGGAAGGGAGTGCCAACGTCTCCTGGGGAGGAGATGCGGGTCAGCACCCACAGATCCATGGCCGCGGCCGTCGAGAGGAGACTCAGAACGATGGTGCGCGGCCATGGACGTTACATAATGCCCCTATAATGCCTCCCCATACAGTATAATGGCCCTATAGATGCCCCCCTACAGGATAATGCCACTATAACTGTCCTTCCACACATTATGCCCCTATAGCTACCCCCTCACACAAGATAATGCCCCTAAAGCTGCCCCACACAGAATAAAGCCAATATATTTGCCCCCACATAGTATAAAGCCTTTACACAGGATAATGCCCCTATATCTGCCCCCTCACAGAATAATGCCCCTATATTTCCCCCTCACCGTATAATGCCCTCATAGCTGCCCTCCATATCCAGTATAATGGTCCCCACAACCAGTATAATTCCCACACAGCCCACATAGTGCCCCACAGCTGCCCCCCACAGTCTTTATGATGCCCCCACAGCCAGTATAATTCTCCCACAGCCAGTATAATGCCCCCATAAATGCCCTCATGCAGTATAATGCCACATCGTGCCTAATAAAAAAATAAAATACTTACCTAAACTTGTCCTCCCGATGAGTGGGGGGAATCCCTCTGCTCCTCCGGTCTGTGTAGTGTGTGGATCAGAGGTGCCATGACGTTACTACATCGCGCCTGTCAAGGCCGAGCCGCTCGTGGCCAGCATTACACGGTGAATGCTGGAGCAGGAAAGCGGACTGCTCCAGGTTCCAGCATTGGATTCAACTGTGTGTCCTGAGGACGCAGATACAGTTGAAACTGGGATATGCTATCGGTGGGGGACTGGCCCAGCCCGCCCCTGGGTCCCACCACATCAGTGGGCCCGGGGCCACCGCCTTCTGCTAGCTACACCACTGCATTAACCGTATATGTTGGGAAGCCCCAGTGACTTAACTGTCCATATATGGACAGTTACGTCACTGGGACTTTCTGCACAGGGCCGCAGGCAGTGCAGCCATTCCTCAGGAAGCACTCTGCCTGGAGACTCCTGCTCTGGGGAAGATCCTGACATCACTGTTATATGAAGTCCCCGGGCCGAGCATCAGGTAGCGCCTTGCCTGGGGACCTGCATATCTGTCTTATTGACATTTGTGAAGAGGGCCTTAGTGTTTGCGTATTTGTCCATCTTTTTTTCTTCACATTTTTTTCAGTCTGCTTTGTATTGATTGACCCAAATACCAACATGATCTTGGGATGTTCTATAAATAACATTAACAATTACTGGGAAGAAGAAATAATACAGGACCGCATAGATTTATTGCAGGGATCTTCCATGGTTTAATCTGTGACCACTAATGAAATTGCTGGTAAATTGCAAATTTTTGAGTGGATTATCAGATGTATTGACACTAGTGTGAATTTTAGGGTATGTTTTTATAAATACATAAGTAAACCTAATAAATATCCAACGTTTATAGTAGTATTATTGGACTAGGTTAATGTAGACTAATGGTGGGGTATATGTGGAAGTCCTAGCGTTCGCTGCTCGAGATACCTCTCTCTTCGTCATATTGGAGAGCCGAACAAGGACTCGCTCCCGCTCTAGAGAGTGACCATACATTACATTGTATCCCATTCTTCTGAATGGGTGCCATGTAATATATTTCCTGCCTGGAGGTTTTCTTGGTGAGTGGCTCAGCCCTGGAACTCTACATAGGCTATACTAAAACGTGTCCTGTGGCCAATTTTCCCCCTGCTTCTTCTCCTCTACTTTACGATCAGGTTCTACTGGTCTGGAAATGCCTTTGTAGGACTTGCCAAATATCTAGTTTTTAACCCATTCCCGGCATCCGCCGTATATATACAGCGCTGCCGGGAAGGTGTTCCCGCAAAGCACAGTACAGTTACATCTCAGGAGTTGAGCCCGCACCATCACCGGCAGGTGTCAGCTGTATGTTGCAGCTGACACCCTGCTGCAACGACTAGGACCGGAGCTTGTCACCGATCCCGCCGATTTAACCCCTCAGATTCTGCGCTCAATAGAGATCGCAGCATCTGAGGTTTTTTTAGCCACCGACATCCCAGCTTTGTGATCGCTGGGCTGCCGATGACTACAATAGCAACCGGAGGCCTAATACTGGCCTCCCGGTCTGTCTGCTACGGACGCCTCCTAGGACCCGCCCGGAGGCGGCGTCCTCCGCGATGGATGTCCGCTGTATGTTACAGCTGACACCCTGCTGTAACGGCAGGAACGGCGATCACTGCATCTTAGTGGTATGTAGCAAATCGACAGCCCTGCAATACGATCGCAGGGCTGCCGACTGCTACCATGGCAGCTGAAGGCCTAACAATGGCCTACTGCTCTGCCGATTACGGATGCCAATTAGGCCCTGGCCGGAGGCGCTAGGTAGTGCAATGTATTAGAGCAACAATCAAACAGTTTGACCCTCAAGTCCCCTAGTGGGACAAAAAAAAAAAGTGTAAAAAAAGTTGTCAAAAATAAGTTCCAAGTAAAGTTTCAAGTAATAAAATACAACTACCCTTTTTCACTTATCAAGTCCTGTAGAATTAAAAAAAATAAATCATACATATTTGGTATCGTCATGTCCATAATGGCCTGAACTATAAAAATATTGTGTTATTTATCCTGCGCGGTGAACTCCGTAAAAAAACAAGCCAGAATTACTGTTTTTTGGTCACTCAGGCTTCCAAAAATTGGAATAAAAAGTGATCAAAAAGCTGCATGTATCAAAAAATGATACCTAAGGATACTAGAGGTCGTCTCGCAAAAAACAAGCCCTCATACAGCTCCATTGACAACAAAAATTAAAAAGTTATGGCTCTCAGAACATGGCGACAGTAAAAATACATTCTTTTTATTGTGAAATAAGTTGTTAAACAAAGTACTATAAATTTGGTATCGCTGGAATCGAACTGACCCACAGAATAAAGTTAACATGTTGAACACTGTATAAAACAAAACTGTGCCAGAATTGCTGATTTTTGGTCATCTTGCCTCCCCCCCCCCAAAAAAAAGGATAAAAAAATGCTCAAAGTCGCATGTACCACAAAATAGTACCAATAAACTAGAGCTTGTCCCGTAAAAAAAAACAGCCCTCATACCACTACGTCTATGAAAATATAAAATAAGTTAAGGCTCCAATAAGTCAGGAAAGAAAAAAAATATGCAATTGTGCAGCCCAAGGGAAACATTTTTTCTATTTCAAGAGGCGATTTATCAAGGCCCTAAAATTAGAGGACCAGGAATGGGAGGACTCACACATACCTGCTGGAAGCGAGGGTGCCTGTATTATACCAGGACAACTCTTTCCCAGAAAAATTCCCCAAACTGCAAAGGTGCGGAGTGTGGACCAAAAAGGGGATAAGAAAGGACACCATATTTATCAGTGCGACACTGGCCTGTGCAGAAATGATTGCTTCACAGCGTAACACACCTATGGATTGTTTTAATTTTTTTTACCCCATTGTTATACCACCTGACTATGCCCCTTATGTACTCTGCACAGCTTACATATTCCCCCACATTATAAACTGAAATACTAGTAAAACTCCAAACAAAACTACTAACAAGCAAACTCCAAAAGCCAAATAGCGCTCCCTCCCTTCTGGACTCTACGGCGGCAGTTTACTTCCACATATGCCATCGCCATATTTTGGGTGTGTGTGTCTCCAGTGGCACAAGCTGGGCACGACGTATTTGCCACTGAAATAGCATATTTAGGTGAAATTTTGCACTTTGCACAATCCGCAGTGCAATCATTTATGGAAAAGACCTTATGGGGTAAAAATGCTCACTACACCCCTTTTAATAAATGCCTTGAGTGTGGTTTACAAAATGGGGTCACTTCTCAGGGATTTCTATTATTTCACATCAGAGCCCTCAATTGTGAACTAATACTTTGTAAGTCGCCAAATTAGGCCTCAATTGGTACTCTCTCACTCCTGAGCCCTGTCGATCGTCCAGGCAAAAGATTAGGGCCACATGTAGGGTGTTTCTAAAACTTGGAAACACAACATAGTAATTAGAGAGCTGTCTTTTCATGGTGGCACAAGCTGGGCACTACATAGGCATATCTGTAAAAAAAAAAAACCCATTTTCACTCTGCAACATCGAGTGTACACATTTCTAGAAAACACATGCGGGGTTAACATGCTCACTGCACCCCTAGGTGAATACCCTGAGGGGTGTAGTTTCCCAAATGGCGTTACTTTTTGGGAGTTTTGACTGTTTTGGTCCGACAGGGGCTTTGCAAATGCGACATGGTGCCAAGAAACCAATCCAGCAAAATCTGTGCTCCAATAGCCAAATGGTGCTCCTTTTCTTCTGAGCTCTGTCGTGTGCCCAAACAGCAGTTTATGACCACATATGAGGTATTTCCATACTCCAGAGAAGTTGCTTTACAAATGTTGGGGTTCTGTTTTTCCTTTATTTGTTATGAAAATGAAATATTTTGAGCTAAAGCTACGTCTTATTGAAAAAAAAATTAATTTTTATTTTCACTTCCCAATTCTAATAAAAACTATGAAACACCTGTGTGGTCAAAATGCTCACTAGACCCCTAGATGAATTCCTCAAGGGGTGTAGTTTCCAAAATGGAATCACTTTTGGGTAGTTTCCACTGTACAGGTCCCTCAGGGGCTTTGCAAATTGAACATGGTGCAGAGAAACCAATTTAGCAAAATCTGCGCTCCAAAAGCCAAATGGCGCACCTTCCCTTCTAAGCCCTGCTATGTGCCTAAACAGCACTTTATGACCACATATGGGGTATTTACATACCCTGGAGAAATTGCTTTACAAATGTTGGGGGGGCTTTTTCTTCTTCCTTGTGGAAATAGATTGATTTATTTTTTTTAACTAAAACGACATTTTATTGGAAAAATTTACAATTCTTTTATTTTCACGTCCAAACTCGAATAAAATCTATGAAACACCTGTGTGCTCAATGAATGCGAGATTAATTCCTTGTGGAGTGTAGTTTCCAAAATGGGGTATTTTGGGGGGTGTTTCTTTTGTTTTGACATCACAAGACCTCTTCAAACCTTACATGGTGCTTAAAATATAATCTAATAAAAAGAAGGCCCCAATATCCACTAGGTGCTCCTTTGCTTCTGAGGCCTGTGATTCAGTCCATTAGCACACTGGGGCCGCATGTGTGATATTTCTAAAAACTGCAGAATCAGGGCAATAAATATTGAGTTGTGTTTCTCTGGTAAAACTTTCTGTGTTACAGAAAAAAAAATGAATTAGTAATGAAGTTCTGCAAAGAAAATGTAATTTGTAAATTTCACCTCTACTTTGCTTTAATTCTTGTGAAACGCCTAAAGGATTAAGAAACGTTCTAAATACTGTTCTGAATACTTTGAGGGGTGCAGTTTTTAAAATGGGGTCGTTTGTGGGGGTTTATATTGTTTGGGCCTCTCAAAGACAATTCGCAAATGAAATGGTCCCTGAATAAATGTAACTTTAGCAGAAATTTTTCACATTTTCAAAAGAATTTTAAAAAGGCTAAGCCTTGTAACGTTCTAGAAAAATAAAATAAAAAAAACTGCCAATCTAAAGTAGACATATTGGAAATGTTAATTATTAACGATTTTGTGTGGTATAACTATTTATTTTGTCTCACAAGCAGATACATTTAAATTGATAAAAATGCACATTTTTTAAATTGTTCGCCAAATTTTGGTGTTTTTCACAATTTAAATACTGAATGTCGACCAAATTTTTATGAGTAACATAAAGTCCAATGTGTCACGAGAAAACAATCGCAATCGCTTGGATCTGTAAAAGCATTCCGAAGTTATTACCACATAAATTAAGATGTCCGATTTGAAAAATAAGGCTCTGTCAGGAATGTCAAAAGTGGCTGCAGTGGGAGGGGGTTAATATATTAAAAATTTAATTGCTTGCAATAATTTACTTTTAGTGAATATTATGGAATATAGAGATAAAGAAATGTACACTTCAAGTGCGCGCAATATATTTTCGGTCTAAAAAGCTGACGTCATTGTTTTCAAACCTGGCCCAGAATGTTCTGTATTGACTTACTGAAGGTTGTCTGGGCAGCTTTCATTGTAGCATGTCACTTACATGGTCCGTGAAGAAGACCACACCAGTAGCCATTAGGTTTTGTTTTATAGCCAGCAATAAGAACCTCAATAGAAAATGACATAAAACGTTAAGTGCCAGTTGTAAGTGTCCAGATCGTAAAATGACATGTCCTGAGTTTTTGCGGTCCGGATTTGCGGCCTCAGCGCAGATCCATGAAAACCACAGTTGTGTGTATGGGGCCATAGAAATTAATGAGCAAAAATGTGGATAGATTACAAACGCAGAGTCGTGTGCATGAGGCCTTACTGTTAGGCCTCATGCACACGACCGTAGCCATGTGCACGGCCGTGATTTTCGGGCCGGCAGCGGACTGTCAGCCGCGAGCCGCCCGCATATCGTGGGCCATGAACATGGCCGTGGCCATTATTTTCAATGAGCGCGGACCGCAGAACACGGTCGTAATAAGACATGTCCGTTCTTTCTGCGGTGCGTGCTCCCGGGACATGCACGGACCGTAAAAACTACGGTGGTGTGCATGGCCCCATAGAAATGAATGGGGCCGCAATTCCCCCGTGGATTTTCAGGGGGAATTGCGGCCGCAAAAGCACGTTCGTGTGCATGGGGCCTAACAATGTAGGAAATATGGGGAATAAAGTCCTAAGCTGGTCAAAATTAATGGGGTGACACAATTCTGTTTATTTGCAGCTGAGATCCGGTCAAAAACTACAAGCGTCTTTACCTCAATATGCTGCATTTTTGCAATGCAGGTTTTGGCTGAGGGTTTTCCACAGGTTAAAAGCCCGTATAAACCGCACAGGTGCCCCTCAACCTCAATGCGTGGCCTGACCCGAAGCCGTTTTTTTCAAAACGGCAACGTAAAAAAACTCCCTGTCGGAACAGAACGCCGTTTTTCCCATTGAAATCAATAGGCAGATGTTTGAAGGTGTTCTGCTTCCACTTTTTCGGCCATTTTTCAGCCGTTTACGGCCCGAAAAACGGCCGAAAATAAGCCGTGTGAACATACACTAAGGCTGGAAACTCATGTCACAGTATAAATTCTTTTTCACAAAAATCGCAACAAAATGGCGTGGTTGTACCAAAAAAATAGTATTTCAGGCAAAACCAGGATTTTGGTGCAAAATACGTAAACGGTGCAACTCTCTTTATTATGCTTTTTTCTCTTTGTAGGATTTACTCCTGATTTTAGCTAGGAAATATTGAAACAAAATACTGACACAAATACTGCCGTGTGACGGTGGCCCTAGGCCCTGTTCACACGGCCTAATTTTAGCAGCGGATCCCGCCGCAAAATTCCGCCTCCCATTCATTTCAATAGGAGTCGGACACTTCTTTTTCCCACTTGCTGATTTTTTTTCAGCTAGCGGGAAAAAGAAGCGACCTGCTTGATCTTCGGGCGGATTCTGGCCGAACCTCCCATTGAGGTCACTGGTAGGAAGAATCTTCCTGCCGATGGCAGGAATAGTTTTGCGGCGGATTTTGAGACGGAACCCGTCACACAAAATCCGCCGTGTGAACAGGGCCTTAGATTGCTTGCCTGTCAGCTGTGAACCCTGATTTGTCCAATAGCATGCATGTTTTGGCCATACATTCATGTTTCTTTTTTATATAAGGGGGTAGATAAGTGGCTACTAGATGTCTCTTATGCCACATAACACTGTGGTGGAGCAGACATAATAGGTAACAAATCAACCTGTATTTAAAAAAAATAATTGACCAACGTTGGTCATCGCAGAAACGAACGCCACATGGTTTTTCTGCCTCCCATTGATTTCAATGGGAGGTCAAAGGCAGAGAGAGAACTTGCCGCTTTTTTTCCCCGCGAGCGGCCAAATGCCACTTAGGACAAAAACTGCCTCTGCCTCCCACTGAAAAAAATGGGGGCTATTTTGGTAGTTTCTTTGCACTGATTCCGACGTGGTTTCCGCGTCAAAATCCGCGCCAAAAAACTGTGTGAACTGACTCTAAAGGATCTTAGAATTTTCTTTCATGGTAATACATGAATATTAGCAAATGTTTGTAGTCTTATTTGGTACTTTTATTTTTCGATTCTTTCCACCAAATCTGGGCTATGCAGCAACATTGTACGAAAGTTTTAGGCTAGGGCTAGACGGCGCAACATGAAGATCGCATTGAAACATTGCAATTAATAATTGTCAATATGGTTGCTCTACTACACACGACGTGATGTGACACAAGAATCACAAAAATCCAAATCTGCTGGATTTTTGGTTGCGGCGTAGGGTTCAATATAAGTTGCCTGCAGCTGTGAGTCATGTGCGGCAAATATTTTGTTTTTTGGGTTGTGCAACTTTTATGTGACCGCAAGTCGCAAGCAAACGGCACACATTTTTCCTTGTAAGTGACTTGATGTAACGTGACCAAAGTCGCCGTGTAGCCCCGGCCTAATTCCTATACTTCTTTTTTTTTTTTTTCCCCCATACGCTATAAATATAACAATGAAGCATTTATATTAATCTATGGGGGGAAAGTCATGGGAATTTTTCACATTGGAGGAAGAATTCTATCCGCATCTAGGAATAATTTTATTTCAAGTACTTTGCACCTTTGTGCAACTCAATTGACACGACCTGACTTGTATGTGGTTTTCTCCACTCAATGTCAATAGACTCTTGTTATCTATCAGGATATTTCGGATTGCAATATTTCATGTGCACAATGACCATTTCAGCATTATGTAAGAAATGTCTGTCAATTGACTTCATTTTTTATTTCTGTGACTTTTCTGGTATGAGTAGACAAAAGGTTCTTATCTGTGTCATTTCAGGAATTTTACTATATTGTTATCTACATATGTTGCGTGTGTTATTATGTGCATTAATAAACTGGGAAAATTATTTACAAGTATGAGTCATTTGTGTTTCCTCGAATCCGGCATCCTCTG
Source organism: Rhinoderma darwinii (assembly GCF_050947455.1). Taxonomy (NCBI): domain Eukaryota; kingdom Metazoa; phylum Chordata; class Amphibia; order Anura; family Rhinodermatidae; genus Rhinoderma; species Rhinoderma darwinii. The sequence goes on along the minus strand of NC_134691.1, from coordinate 149,204,078 downwards.
TCCGCTACAAGAGTTGCTCTGAAAAAGCCCCACATTAAGTGGCTGTCTTGGCTTTGCAATGAGATTAGCATCAGCATGACTGCTTGTAATATATTCAGTACTAATCTGTGACCTCACGCGCTTTGCCCATTAGTATTACTGCACCAGCCTTTACCAGGTGTTGAAGCATAATACAGCACCGTCAGGCCGTACTTTCTACAGTTCTACGCTTTTTTGTTTGGTTACAAAAGACATGGCTGCTCTCCATGCTGTATGGGCCAGACGTTTCCAATAATGCCAGTTTACGGATTTGCCTTCCAAGGTTTACCAGCAGTGAAAAGTACATCTGCTTGTATGATCCTTAGTCCTGCTCTGTCATATTTACGATCTGATTTTAATTCTGTAGACCACGCTGAGCTGAGAACTACTGTGAATACGGTTTCCCAGAGCAGGTACAGCATTCACATATTTTCTACAAGCGCACATGAATGTCAAGAAATGGGAAGGGCCATTACTGCAGACTAAGGGTATGTGCACACGACCTGTTTTCAGACGTTTTTCGGGCCGTAAACATCCTGAAAAACGGCTGAAAAATCTAAAGCCGAACGCCTCCAAACATCTGCCCATTGATTTCAATGGGAAATATGGCGTTCTGCCCCGGGGCGGTTTTTTATGCCACATTTTAGAAAAATGGCACGTAAAAAGACGCTCGCGAAAAAGTGTATGTCACTTCTTGAGTCGTTTTTGGAGCCGTTTTTAATTGACTATAGAAAAACCGCTCCAAATACGGCCGTAAAAAAAACGTGAGTTGCTAAAAAAAAAAAAAGTCTGAAAATCAGGAGCTGTTTTCCATTTTCTGTCAGCAGGCTACAGGTGAGTACAGCTTCTGTCAGCAGCACATTGACACAAGCTATTGCACCTTATCTTAAAGGACAGGTGTCGCGAAAAAAAAATTTTTTTATATAAATTTGCTTTTAGTGTGTTATTAAAATTAATTTTATTTATTTGTGTTTTTGTGTTGTACTTTTTTCGTTTTTCTGAATTTTACTTCTCTATGGGGGCTGCCATTTTTTTTCCATCTCTGTATGTGTCGATTAACGACACATACAGAGATGGAATACGGCACACACGTCCCCATAGAGAATACGAACGGGAGCCGTTCCATTCACTATGGTGTACGCCGTCTGTGTGGGAACTGCGCATGCGCCGCTCCCACACAGTCCAAAAGGAAGGTCTTCGGCCGAGCGACATCCGGCGCCATTTTCATGTGGACCGGAAGCCGCGGCCCTACAGTAAGATGACTACTTCCGGTCGCGGCTTCCGGACATGTGTTCAGAAGCAAGGACTAGGAACGGAGGGAGCGGCGGCAGGAGCAGGTAAGTTATGTTTGTGTATGTTCGTGTTTTACTGTGTGATTACCACTGTATGTAAGCCTACTACAATGTGCATTCGCTCAAAAAATGGCGGCACACAGTGTAGGAGGTTTGAACATTCAACCTCCTCCTTTCTCCTGGCACTAGCCAGGATAAAGGAGGGGGGATTCTGTGAGCTCACTAGAGCGAGTGTGTCTTCTCCAATTTTGCAGCATAAAGCAATGAGGTTGCTTTACCACATGCCAATGCTGCAATTTTGGGAATAGCTCCCTCTAGTGACCAGCACATGGAAATGTTATAAATTAGAATCTAATTTATAATATTTCCTGACTTGTGAAAAAATGTAAAAAATTATAACAATGTCTAATCATTTATATACTAACTGTTTAAAAAACAAACGCATTCCCTTTAAAGAGGACCTGTCACTCGGTCACTCAATGTAAATCGTTTATCCGACCTGAATCCCGTTCTCCCCCTGACTCGCGGCGATACCGTATATGTGTGTGTTTTTTTTACACTTCTAGTAAATCCACTTTTTATGGAAAGTTTTTATTTTCATTTTTATTTTATTTTTTTAATAAACTTTACCAGTTTTATTTTTTTTTTACAATCTTCTGATCGCAGATATAATGCTCTGGTATACTCTGTATACCAAAGAATTATTGCCTGTCAGTGTAAAACTGACAGGCAATTTATTAGGCCATGCCTAAGGGCTTATTTACACGAACGTGATATACGTCCGTGCAACGCGCGTGGTTTTCACGCGCCTCGCACGGACCTACACTACCGTTCCAAAGTTTGGGGTCACCCAGACAATTTTGTGTTTTCCATGAAAACTCACACTTATATTTATCAAATGAGTTGCAAAATGACTAGAAAATATAGTCAAGACATTGACAAGGTTAGAAATAATGATTTTTATTTCAAATAATAATTTTCTCCTTCAAACTTTTGCTTTCGTCAAAGAATGCTCCATTTGCAGCAATTACAGCATTGCAGACCTTTGGCATTCTACCTGTTAATTTGCTGAGGTAATCGGGAGAAATTTCACCCCATGCTTCTAGAAGCCCCTCCCACAAGTTGGATTGGCTTGATGGGCACTTCTTGCGTACCATACGGTCAAGCTGCTCCCACAACAGCTCTATGGGGTTGAGATCTGGTGACTGCGCTGGCCACTCCATTACAGATAGAATACCAGTTGCCTGCTTCTTCCCTAAATAGTTCTTGCATAATTTGGAGGTGTGCTTTGGGTCATTGTCCTGTTGTAGGATGAAATTGGCTCCAATCAAGCGCTGTCCACAGGGTATGGTATGGCGTTGCAAAATGGAGTGATAGCCTTCCTTATTCAAACTCCCTTTTACCTTGTACAAATCTCCCACTTTACCAGCACCAAACCAACCCCAGACCATCACATTACCTCCACCATGCTTGACAGATGGCGTCAGGCACTCTTCCAGCATCTTTTCAGTTGTTCTGCATCTCACAAATGTTCTTCTGTGTGATCCAAAAACCTCAAACTTCGATTCGTCTGTCCATAACACTTTTTTCCAATCTTCCTCTGTCCAATGTCTGTGTGATTTTGTCTATATTAATCTTTTCCTTTTATTAGCCAGTCTCAGATATGGCTTTTTCTTTGCCACTCTGCCCTGGAAGGCCAGCATCCCGGAGTCGCCTCTTCACTGTAGACGTTGACACTGGCGTTTTGCGAGTACTATTTAATGAAGCTGCCAGTTGAGGACCTGTGAGGCGTCTATTTCTCAAACTAGAGACTCTAATGTACTTGTCTTGTTTCTCAGTTGTGCAGCGGGGCCTCCCACTTCTCTTTCCACTCCGGTTAGAGCCTGTTTGTGCTGTCCTCTGAAGGGAGTAGTACACACCGTTGTAGGAAATCTTCAGTTTCTTGGCAATTTCTCGCATGGAATAGCCTTCATTTCTAAGAACAAGAATAGACTGTCGAGTTTCACATGAAAGCTCTCTTTTTCTAGCCATTTTGAGAGTTTAATCGAACCCACAAATGTAATGCTCCAGATTCTCAACTAGCTCAAAGGAAGGTCAGTTTTATAGCTCCTCTATACTGCAAAACTATTTACAGCGGTGCTAACATAATTGCACAAGGGTTTTCAAGTGTTTTCTAATCATCCATTAGCCTTCTAACACAGTTAGCAAACACAATGTACCATTAGAACACTAGCGTGATGGTTGCTGAAAATGGGCCTCTATACACCTATGTAGATATTGCATTAAAAACCAGACGTTTGCAGCTAGAATAGTCATTTAGCACATTCACAATGTATAGAGTGTATTTCTGATTAATTTAATGTTATCTTCATTGAAAAAAAACTGTGCTTTTCTTTAAAAATAAGGAAATTTCTGAGTGAGCCTAAACTTTTGAACGGTAGTGTGTGTATGTGTGTATGTGTGCGTGTGTGTGTGTGTGTGTGTATATATATATATATATATATATATATATGACTTATCTCGCTGTGCAATGACTCATGGAGCACCAGGGAAGCAGCCTGGGTGTGTAAGCTAGCTGTAGGAGTAAAGCTCTAATAAAAAATATTAAATATTTGATATGTTTCCCAGTAAACTCAAATCTGCATCTTCGTTTCTATGCAATTTTCCAATGACTAAGAGCAGAATTCACAGCAGCACATAGTGGATCGAGCGGGTTCCCCAGCAGCATTTAAAAGAAACAGGATCCTGACCTGTCCACAGAGTTTAAGGCAGCACAGAGTATTTCAGGAGATGAGCGTGCGGATCTTGTGCGGGGTGGTGACTTGCCAATCATGTGAAGGTGTTATTGAGGACAGGAGTGGAGGAGAGGTAACAGACTGAGAGCTACGTAATGGTAAGATCAGAGTTCACAGCAGCACAGAATATTTCAGGAGAGGAGCATGTGATTGGCTGCAGAGGCCGCGGCAGCCTGTGATTGGCTGCAGAGGCGGTCACGTGACGTGCATGACCGCCACTACAGCCTGTGATTGGCTGCAGCGAGCGGCGACACGAATGAAACGTCATCTGTTTTGCAGCAATTCCGTTACGTGTGGACAAGACCATATACTGACAGGCAATAAGGCTTTGGTATGATAAGTATACCAAAGCATTACATCTCAGAAGATCGCGTTGTGAAGTCCCCTAGTGGGGACGATCGCCGCGATCGTAACGACTTGAATAAAAAAAAATAATACATTAATTAAACCACAGGGTTAACGGCGTGCAAAAAACAATGGCAAAATGTATTTTCTTTTTCCTTTCTACCCAAAATTGTTTTTTTTAATAAAATGTAATTAATAAGTCCCATGTATCCCAATATAGTACCAATGAATACGACACCTTGTTCCGCATAAAACAAACCCATATTTAGCTACGTCGACCGAAAAATAAGATACGGCTCTGGAAATGTGGCGATGCAAAAACATTATTTTATTTTTTTTAAAGGGTTTTTATTGTCCAAACGTCGTAAAACATTAAAAAAAAAAAGACTATAAATGTAACATGTTGTTTACGCCACATAGTGAACAGCATACATTTTAAAACGCGAAAAGCAATACTGGAATAGCTGTTTGTTTTTCTACTTTCAATTCTCTCCCAATAAAAAGTTAATCAATATAGTATATGCAGCCAGAAATAGTGCAATTAAAAAATACAACTCATCAAAAAACATGCCCTATGTCAACGGAAAAATCAAAAAATTTTAGGACTCTTGAAATGTGACGGTGAAAAAAACATGAAATTATACTTGGTCAATAAGGCCAAAATAGGCCTGGTTGTTAAAGAGGCTCTGTCACCACATTATAAGTGGCCTATCTTGTACATAATGTGATCGGCGCTGTACTGTAGATTACAGCAGTGTTTTTTTTATTTAGAAAAACGATCATTTACGTCATAGAGTTATGACCTATATTAGCTTTATGCTAATGACTTTGCTAATGGACAACTGGGCGTGTTTTACTTTTTGACCAAGTGTGTATTGTGGAGAGAAGTGTATGACGCTGAACAATCAGTGACCAATCAGCGTCATACACTTCTCTCCATTCATTTACGCTACAGATGGCGATATAGCTATATCGCTATGTGCAGCCTCATACACAAACACTAACGTTACTGCAGTGTCCTGACAGTGAATATACATTACCTCCAGCCAGGACGTGATGTCTATTCCGAATCCTGACACTTCGCAAATAATAGCCCGACACTACAGAACTCGCGAGATTACGCTGTAAACTGCCATTTCAAACGAGATTACGCTTGCCTTGCTGTAAATATCACAGAGACGCTACAGAAGTGGTCAGGATTCTGAATACACATGACGTCCTGGCTGGAGGGGATGTATATTCATTGTCAGGACACTGCAGTAACGTTATAGTGTGTTTATGTGGCTGCACATAGTGATGTAATAAGAACGCTATATGCTGTGTAAATGAATGGGGAGGAGTGTATGACGGTGATTGGTCACTAATTGGTCAGCGTCATACACTCCTCTGTACAAAGCCCACTTGGTCAAAAAGCTAAAACACACCCAGTTGGGCATTAAGAAACTCATTAGCATAAATCTAAAATAGGTCATAACTCCGTCACAAATGATAATTTTTCTAACTAAAAAACACTGCTGTAAAATACATTACAGCGCCGATCACATTATGTACAATATAGGCCACTTATAATGTGGTGACAGAGCCTCTTTAAGGAGTTAACTTGGCTAAAATGCCGCCACTTTTAATAAATGTGGGCGCTGTGTGTTTTGTACATGTGGCTGGTGGCTACATCTGTTCCTGCACAGGCATACGTACATAAAGCCTCCAAATTCTGTGTCACGCGGTTTTAGGCCATAAAGCAGTTGTCTGAAGGGAATGGCAGGTGTGTATTCAGCCCAGAAGTGGTTGGATTGATTCCGCCAGATCATATTGATTTTGTAAACATCTGGGTTAAAAGCCAAGTTTCTCTTCCAAAAGTTGATATTCGGTATGACATCGCTAGTGACCGTGGCAGTGTTTTATCTAAAACATGCCCTGCCCCCCAAATGGCCACATAAATAGGCAGTTTAGCCATTCAGTAGTCTAAAAACTAGCTGTCATGGTGGCCATTTATTGCTATCCGTTTTGGAAATCTGAGAATAAAAAACCCTAATTTGAAGAGTTTTTAACAGCTTGACGGAATAGGACACAATTTTTAATTCAAGCATTATTATTGTTATTATAGTCTTTACATTTATATAGTGCGAGAATGCATTTGGATATCTAAGGCTATGTTCACATCTGTGTCAGCGCTCCGTTCTGTCAGAGATTTCCGTTGGAACGGAGCCCTGACTGACACCAACTGAAACCAAAGGTTTCCACTTCCATCACCATTTATTTCAAAGGTGACTGATCCGGTGCCAATTGTTTCCGTTTGTCTCCGTTGTGCATGGGTTCCATCGTTTTGACAGAATCAATAGCGTAGTCTACTACGGTATTCATCCCGTCAAAACCACTAAACCCTTGCACAACGGAGACAAACTGAAACAATTGGCATCGGATCAGTCACCTTTGAAATAAATGGTGATGGAAGTGGAAACCTTTGGTTTCAGTTGGTGTCAGTCAGGGCTCCGTTCCGACGGAAAGCTCAGATAGAACGGAGCCCTGACACAGATGTGAACGAAGCCTAAGAATACAGGTTTTTTTGGGGGTTTTCTTTTTTGCTGCGCGAATATCTATGAAAAGCTTCTACACCATATTTGAGATATTCTTAGCAGTGACGCATAACAGAGCTAATATCTAATACGGAACATTAATTGAGACTACAAGTAAACTTATCAGCAGTCTATAGACTGGCAGTCACCTAAGGACAATTTCATTTTGCCAAATCTAAAAGTTTTTTCGTTTTGTTCAGTGCTGATGCCAGATGGGTTTCTGCGAGGTGCGAGTGATTTTCTGCAGCTTATTATTTTTGTACATATGCATGATCTCACTCAATCCTAACATGAACTCAGCAATGTTCTGAGGTTTTTCTGACATGCTTTCATTTTTATGTCAGCTGACTACAGAAAGAAAAGTTATTACCACTTGTCAAATAGAACATGGAATATTTGGCTTATCATCTCTTCAGACGTGTGAGTTTTGTGAATAAGATTTTTTGTATTGGATATGCTATCTTGATTGCTTATTTTTATTCCCATTTTTTGGGCCATTGTCGTCGCATACATGGAGAAATATGATTCAAATTACAGTATATTCACTTGACTGCCACCTACTGGCCACGAAGAGTGTTTATTTAATGATGAAATCTATTCACTGCCTGACTTTTTGATGGTTTTTACTCTTAGATGGAGTTAAAAAAAAAAAAGTTCTAGATTGTTGAACCCCATGGCTAAAGAAAATTGATCTTTACATTTGCCCCTCTTTTTATATGTACTGGCATAATTTTATCGATTTATTGGGAGATCAAATCAAAGGTTTCATGTTCGGCTGTATGCTGTACGCTTTGAAAGCATTGTAACTTGAGATTTTGTTTTATTTATTTCAGATAAAATAGAGGAAGCACAAAAGAAGCTGAACTGCCCTGAGGAACCCCAAAAAGGTGAGGCATCTCCATAGTTTTTATTTTGTTTCGTAATTATAAACACATAGGGGGTAGCTTTATCAAAACTAGTGCAAAGGAACAATGGAGTAGTTACCCATAGCAACCAACCAGATTCCTTCTTTAATTTTTCAGAGGCTCTTTGCAAAATGAAAGCAGTGACCTGATTGGTTGCCATGGGCAACATGTGTACTTTCACTTTGCACCAGTTTTGTTAAATCTCCCCCTCTGTGCTTCGAATTCCTTTAAATTGGGATGACCGGGACCTGATCGTGAAAGTATTAAACATTTTGTATTTTCAGTCATGGACTCTTCTTTGAGGGTGCAACCATCAAATTAGGCAAACTTTTCATACCGAGATGCATGACTTAATTCACCTAACACTAAACTTCAATAGTTTGACACAATCCAACTGCATTTAAGGGCCTGTTCCGCTGAGGGGTTCCGTCTGAGGTTTCCGTCGGGTTAACTCCTCAGCGGAAAGTCAAGCGGTAATTAGAATTATTTTCTTCATCTTAAGATTAAACGGATGCTAGAATATTAACGGTACCATTTTCTTCTGGGATACCTACCTGGAGGTTTCTACAAGTTTGTCAGGGCCTGTGCCCTTCCATTGAGGGGATACGTCTGAGGTTTCTGCCGGCTTAACCCCTCAACGGAAAGGCAAACTGAAACCTCAGCTTCCGTTTCCCTCACTATGAACTCGATGGAGACGGAAACCTTGCTAAAGGTTTCAGCATTGTGAGAAACTAGACATGGACCGCACTAAAGGTTTGTCACCGTTGTGACAGGGTTCCGTGTTTTTGACGGAATCAATAGCGCAGTTGACTGCACTATTGATTTCAGTCAAAACAACGGAAGCTATTTGCGTAACTACAGACCATAAAGTCAGGAAGTGGCCGGGAAACCGCATTAGCATCAAAAGCTAGGACGGGGTTTAGGAGGCCCCGTCCTAGAAATAGGTGCGGATCTCAGAGCTGGGACCCGCATCTATCTGACATTTATGACATATCCTGTGGATATGTCCTTCATGGGAAAACCCCTTTAAATCATCTGGGTAGGTAAAAGCTGATTTGAGTTGGTAAATTTGTGTCATTTTAAAGGATTGTTCCAACTGGTTGGCCCCCTTTCCTCTTACTTTTAGGCATTTACTACAGGTACATTTATTTTTTATTTTTTAATTCACTGCTACAACACATTGAGAAAAGCTGCTCAATATTTATTTTATTTTATTTTTTCGTTTTGTTGGTAGTGTGGGCAGTGTAGATCGGTTTACATTTTGACTTGTAATTTGGTAATATGGTGGTGCATGATAGAAAATAGTGTGGTAAACATCCCTGATAATCCCGTATATTGATCACATCGGGCTCTGCTTACAGAACTTCCTTTCCATGAGTCTGCGCCTCCTCTGCTCCCTCACTCTTCTAGCTTCTTTTACATTAATCATGATAAAGGAATTGAGTATAATTGACATATGCAAATAGACTTGTCTGTTTTAGAGCAGAGAACACCATTTGCATGATAGCCTCTTTAGTCTGAGTTTTGCTTACAGGGTTTGCAAAGCATTACAGTCAATATCTTCAGTATTTGGTAGCCCATTAATTTAAAGGAAATGTATCACATATATTTTACGGCTGGGCGATTATGACCTAAATTAAAATCCAGATTAATTGAACATGCATGCAACGCCATTGAATTAATATCAATCTCCTCAGCCTGCTGTATACTACTGTCACTGCCCCTATACTGCTCCCCACACAGAATAATGCCCCATAGCTGCCCTCCACACAGTATAATGCCCCCCATAGCTTCCCTCCTCTGATACTTATACTGTAACGATCCCAGCATCTCTGTTTCCAGGGGTGAACCTAGCCCCCCCTGCTGCCTGAGGCGAACCATAAAAAGAGGCCCCCCCCCCCCAACCAATCTATCAAAGTTCTCTCATTACTGGCTTTACACAACAAACCCGCAATATATAAAAAAATTAAATAGGAAAACATTTGTTGTTTATTTGTAAAGTGCTGTTTAATGTATAGAAAAGATTTAACCCCTTAATGACCGGGCCATTTTGCACGTTAATGACCAAGGATTATTTTTTGTTTTTTCACGGTCGCATTCCATGAGTCGTAACGGTTTTTTTATTCCGTCGACATAGCCGTATAAGGGCTTGTTTTTTGCGGGACGAGTTGTATTTTGTAATTGTACCATTTTTAGATGCTTATAACATATTGATTAACTTTATTTTAGGAGAGAATTGAAAATAAGCAGCTATTCCAGCATTGATTTTCACATTACAAATTTACGCCGTTTACTATGCAGCGTAAATAACATGTTACCTTTATTCTATGGGTCGGCACGATTACGGGGATACCAAATATGTAAAGGTTTTCTATGTTTTCCTACGTTTGCACAATAAAAAGCCTTTTAGAAAAAAATAACTTGTTTTTGCATCGCTGCGTTCCAAGAGCCGTAACGTTTTTATTTTTCCGTCGATGTGGCCGTATGTGGGCTTGATTTTTGCGGGCCGATGTGTAGTTTTCATTAGTACTATTTTGGGGTACATAGGACTTATAGATTAACTTTTATTTAATTTTAATGGGAGAAAAGAGAGAATTTTGCCGTTGTTTTTTGCGTTTTTTTTGGACGCCGTTCATCCGGCGGTTTAGTTAATGTGTTCATTTTATTGTTCAATTCGTTACGATCGCGGGGATACCATATATGTGTATGTGTGATTTTGTTTTGACACTTTTACTAAATAAAACCACTTTTTGGGCAAAAAATGTTGTTTTATTTGATTTTCACTGTAATTATTTTTTTATTTTTTTTCACAAACTTTATTTAACTGATTGCCATTTATTTTTTTTGTCCCACCATGGGACTTCACTATGCGATGTGCCGATCGCATATATAATGCTTTGGTATACTTAGTATACCAAAGCATTATTGCCTGTCAGTGTAAAACTGACAGGCAATCTGTTAGGTCATGCCTCCGGCATCGCCTAACAGGCAGATGCTGAAGGCAGACCTGGGTGTCTTTGTTAGACCCCCCCCGCTGCCATGGAAGCCCGACGGTGACCCACGATTTGTTTGCGGGGGCGCCGATGGTGTGACAGAGGGAGCTCCCTCCCTCTGTCAAACACATTAGATGCCGCTGTCACTATTGACAGCAGCATTTAATGGGTTAAACTGCCGGAATCGGAGTGCGCTTCGATTCCGGCAGTTGCAGCAGGAGCCAGGCTGTGTATAACAGCCGTGCTCCTGCCGCTGATCGCGTGGGTACAGTGGCAGTACCCGCGCCATCACAGGACGGATATATCCGTCGTCCTGCGCGAACTAGCAGCTGCAGAGGACGGATATATCCGTCCTTCGGCGTTAAGAGGTTAAAGAACTATTTTTTACTGTATTACTTTAGTATCATAGATCAGCAACGCAGCATTAACACTGAAAATGGTTTAACACATCTTCTATTCCCCCTTTTTATTACCTAATTGACTTATGATTTTTAACTGAGTTCAGTGGCCCGGCGTGGACGGCATGATGCAGTGACGTCATTGTGCCGGCCTGTTGAAGTCATCAGCGTGCTCCCGATCTCTTGTAGACCTCAGGCCTAAACCAGGCTGTGGCCTACAAGAGCAAACGGCGGAGCAGGGGTTTCTATTGTGGCAAATTTTTTTTTTTTCATTTTATACTGCTAACTTTTTTTTGGTACGTTCCGCTGGACCGTTTGGACTACGTCGTAGATTCATTGGACTACTTCAATGATCCACATTTAAAAAAAATAAAATAATTTGTGAAAGAGGGTTGCATGGGGGAGTTTTGATTTCAATTAAAAAAAAAATCTTATGTCTGTTTTTTTTAATACTTTATTATGGCCTTAGGGCTGCTGTCTGACAGCGTTCAATTACTAACTCTGGGGCTTAGCATTAGCCAGTAAAAAGGCTATCAGTAACCCCTATTATTACCCCGGTTCCCACTGCCGCCAGGGATACCGGGAAGAGTCAAGTACGATTCAGTACCTGGTCATCTGAAACGACGGTTAGGCCGCAGGCTGCTATTTTCAGGCTGGGAAGGGCCAAAAAACATGGCCCTTCCTACCCTGGTGATGCTAGGCTGCAGCTGCTTTATTGTATCTGGCTAGTTATGAAAAATAGGGGGAACCCCACGTAATTTTTTTTTTAAAAATTACGTGAGATCCCCTCCATTTTTCATAACCAGCCAGATACAATAAAGCAGCAGCAGCCTAGCATCACCATGGTGGGAAGGGCCATGGATTTTGTCCCTTCCTAGCCTGATAGTACCAGCCTGCGGCCACCCCAGTACCCTTCACTTCAGATGGTCGGGTGCTGGATCGTACCCGGCTCTTCCCGGAACTCCTGGTAGCGGTGGGTACCGGGGTAATAATAGGGGTTAGTGCTAGCCTTATTACTGGCTAACTCTAAGCCCTTTCTTAGTAATGGACGCTCTCAATCAGGCAACTGCCATTACTCAGGCGGTAATGAAGTATTAAAAAACTGGGACATAAAGAAATTTGTTTTATTGAAATGACAACTCTTCCACACAATCCACTTTAACCATTTTATTTAAAAAAAAAGCTTAAATCAGCGAAGTAGTCCAACGAATCTACAACGTAGTCCAAATGGTCCAGCGGAACCTGCAAAACAAAAATGAGCAGTATGAAAAATAAAAATAAAGATGGCTGCAACTACAAAAGTACAAACATATGAATAAATAGTTACCTTCGGGAACATATTAAAATAATTAGAAAAATTTGGCCCATAAAATAAAACATATCAAATAAAAAATAAATAAATTATAACACCTTTTTTTTAAAGAGAACCTTTCACCTCCCCATACATATGCAGCATGTAATGGGGAGGGCTGCACAAACTCTGGAGCACTTTGACAGTTCATGGGGCTAGGAAAAAAATGTAAAGGGGAGGTAATTGGCAAGGGGGCGTGTAACATCGCTGTGACACTGTCCAATCAGCTACGGACATCGTTACAGCAAGAGCTGGAGAGAGAGCGCATGCGCACGCAGCTCTGCCAACACTAAGGAACAGAAGAGAAGAAGTGTTTGAATTCTTCTTCTGTTTCATGGCATCAGAGCTGTGCACGCACGCTCTCACTCTTTTTAGCTCTCGGCAGACAAGGACGACAAGACTGATCTCTCGCGAGAGATCACATAGTCTTGTACTTGCCTGCCGAGAGCTGAAGAGTGAGAGCGTGTGCGCGCGCACATGCTCTCCTCTCTCCGGCTCTTGCTGTTGACATTGTCCGTAGCAGATTGGACAGTGTCACAGCGATGTTACACGTCCCCTTGCCAATTACCGCCCCATTGGCAGTTCATGGGGTTATTTAAATATCGGGTGCCAAATATTACGGCACCGATATCCAAGAAGTAAGGAAAGAGGGTAGGAAAAAAAAATGCAAAATGCCCCAGAGTTTGTGCAGCCCTGACCATTACATGCTGCACTCAAATGCAAATCTATGGGCAGGTAAAGGGTTCTCTTTAAAGTGTAACAACTTTTTTTAAAAACTTTTGACATGTCAAAAGTTTTGATCAGTTGGGTCCGAACACTGAGACCCCCCACTAGTCGCTAAAACGAAGCAGCAGAAGTGCTCGGGTGAGCGGTGTGCCGCTTCAATTCTGTTTGGCTTTCCTTGGAGCAGTGTACAGGCTCAATAGAAAATCTGAGTTCGTACACCGCTCACTCGGCTGGAAGTCGATCATAAATGAAGCGGCACATCGCTCACCCGAGCACTGCTGTTGCTTCATTTTAGCGATCGGTGGGGGCCTCAGTGCTCGGTCCCCCACCGATGAAAACTTGTCACTATGACATGATAAAAGTTTAGTTACAGTTTAAAGGCTATGTACACCTTTAAAAACGTAATAAATATATATATATATATATATATATATATATATCAATGCGATTGGTGCAAGTTTTAATTACTTTTTATTGAAAATTATTGTTACATTTTGAGATACAGCTGCTTTGTATCCAGTATACAGAGCAGCTGTATATAGCGCTGAGACCTGAATCCATTAGGTCGCCTATTATCGATCACATCTAAGTTATGAACTTAGATGTGATCGGTAACAGCTCGATCCTGCAGGACCCGCTGACACTGAATCAGTCAGTCCCGTCAGGATTCAGCGCTATATTTGAATTAGCGGGGGCAGGTTTATGGGGAAGGATTACGGCCTGTTCACATCAGCGTTGGCTTTCCGTTCCGGGGTTCCGTCTGAGGTTTCCGTCTGAGGTTTCCGTCGGGTGAACCCCGCAATGGAAAGTCAAACTGCAACCACAGCTTCCGTTTCAGTCACCATTATCCATGGTGACGGAAACCTTGCTAATGGTTTCCGTTCGTCACAATTCCAGCAGGTTTTCAGTTTTTCTGACGGAATCAATAGCGCAGTCGACTGCGCTAATGGTGACGGAAACTGGTTTCAGTTTGACTTTCCGTTGCGACGGAACCCTGGAACGGAAAGCCAACGCTGATGTGAACAGGCCCTTATACTGCACTCAGCTTCCTGCCCCTACTAATTTAAAAGGGGTCGGCCAACGCTGGGGGGCCGGGAGTATACTGCAAGGGGGGGGGGTCTGGTCGTTTTACTGACAGCAGAGAGCTCTATAGGGGGCAATTATCCCCCCCATAGAGCCCTGACTAGTTACTATACTGCAAGGTTAGGGGGGTCTGAGCATCTGACTGACTGCTCTAAAGGGGGGGGGGAGCAGAATCCCCACTATAGATCCCTCTGTAGAAAGTTACACGCTCAGACCAGACCTGCCCCCCACACTAATCCCTCCATTATAGTGATGTGAGGGCTCTATGGGATGGATTATTCCAGCCCATAGACCCCTTTGCTGTCGGTAAAATGCCCAGACCCCCCCCCCCCCTTGCAGTATACTCACGGTTCCCGGTCCCAGCAAGGCGGGAACGTACCTCGTGCGTCTTGTCACTTCTCGTTGCTCGACCGCTACTCCTGCAGACTTGCTCCTCTCTGGCGGCATGTGCTGCGTACAGCGTCAGAGAGGAGGAGGAGTGTTACAGACGTGCCCATCATGCGGCACGTCTGCTATGTGTGTCTGCATGGCCCCTCCCCCCCGGTCCAGTCCGTCCCTGGCTGAAAATGCCGCCCCCTTTTTTCGTGTAGGTGGTGCCGTCTGAGGCTGTCGGCTCACCTCGCCTCATGGCAGGTGCGGCACTGTCTGTGTCCATCACATGACCATGGACGGAATTTTATATACTGGAAGTACACTATGAATAACAACAAGCAGAGATCTTGAAAACCATAAGGAATTAATACAGAAAGTATATTGAAGCATTGTCTACTTTTTTATTATAAAAAGAGTAACATTAATTTGCTGAAACGGGACAACCCTTTTAAATATCCCACTAAGGATTATTCAGAAAGAGGGTTGGAAAACTGGTTTGTATTTAATCAGGAAAAAATAATCTGAATTAAATCCGTAACGTAACGGAGTGTGTTCCGTTTGTCTTTTTTCTTCCGTCCATATAGCATAATTTTTCATCCTTTTTCACGTTCGTTCGTTCGTTCGTTCGTTCGTTCGTTCGTTCGTTCCTGCCTACTTTTAACCCCTTAAGGACGCAGCCTAGTTTTGGCCTTAAGGCTCAGAGCCCATTTTTCAAATCTGACATATTTCACTTTATGTGGTAATAACGTCGGAATGCTTAAACCTACCCAAGCGATTCTGAGATTGTTTTCTCGTGACACATTGGGCTTCATGTTCGTGGTAAAATTTGGTCGATATATTCAGTGTTTATTGGTGAAAAATTGCAAAATTTAGAGAAAATTTTGAAAAAATAGAATTTTTCAGAATTTAAATGCATCTGCTTGTAAAACAGACGGTTATACCACCCAAAATAGTTACTAGTTCACATTTCCCATATGTCTACTTTAGATTGGCATCGTTTTTTGAACATTCTTTTATTTTTCTTGGACGTTACAAGGCTTTGAACATAAACAGCAATTTCTCATATTTTTAAGAAAATTTCAAAAGCCTTTTTTTTAAGGTACCTCTTGAGTTCTGAAGTGGCTTTGTGGGGCCTATGTATTAGAAACCCTGATAAAACACCCCATTTTAAAAACTAGACCCCTCAAAGTATTCAAAACAGCAGTTATAAAGTTTTTTAACCCTTCAGGCATTTCACAGGAATTAAAGCAAAGTGGAGGTGAAATTTGCAAATTTCATTTTTCTTGCTGAATTTCAATTTTATTCATTTTTTTTTCTGTAACAAAGAAGCTTTTACCAGAGAAACACTACTATATATGTATTGTCCAGATTCTGCCGTTTTTAGAAATGTCCCACATGTGGCCCTACTGCGCTCGTGGACTAAAAGACAAGCCCTAGAAGCAAAGAAGCACCTAGTTCATTTTGAGTCCTCTTTTTTATTAGAATATATTTTAGGCAGCATGCCAGGTTTGAAGAGGTGTTGAGGTGTCAAAACAGTAGAAATCCCCCAATAGTGACCCCATTTTGTAAACTACACCCCTCAAGGAATTCATTTAGGGTTGTTGTTACCATTTTGACCGCACATTTTTTTCACAGCACGTATTTGAATTGGGCTCTGAAATGAAAAAAATGTCATTTTTTCCAATAAAATGTCATTTGTGATCAAAATTTCTTATTTTCACAGGGAACAAAATACCCCATTTTGTTGCCCAATTTGTCCTTAGTGTGGCAGTACCCCATTTGTGGTGATAAACTGCCATTTGGGCCCATGGGAGGGCTCAGAAGGAAAGGAGCGCTATATGTTTGTTGGAGTCCAGATTTTGTTGGATTGGTTTTCGGGTGCCATGTCGCATTTGCAGAGCCTCAGAGGTATCAAAGCAATGGAAACCCACCAAAAGTGACCCCATTTTGGAAACTACACCCCTCAAGGAATTCATTTATGGTTGTTGTTAGCATTTTGACCGCACAGTTTTTTCACAGCACCTATTTCAATTGGGCTGTGACATTAAAAAAAATGACATTTTTTCCAATAAGATGTAATTTTTTACCAAAATTTCTTATTTTCACAGGGAACAAAATACTCAATTTTGTTGCCCAATTTCTCCTGAGTGCATCAATACCCCATTTGTGGCAATAAACTGCCGTTTGGGCCCATGGGAGGCCTCAGAAGGGAAGGAGCGCTGTGTGTTCTTTGGAGTACAGATTTTGCTGGTTTGGTTTTCGTGTGCCATGTCGCATTTGCAGAGCCCCAGAGGTATCAAAGCAATGGAAACCCACCAGAAGTGACCCCATTTTGCAAACTACACCCCTCAAGGAATTCATTTATGGGTAATGTGACCATTTAGACGCCATAGTTTCTTCACAGAACTTATTTGAATTGGGCTGGGAATTTAAAAAAAATATATTTTTTCCAATAATATGTCATTTTAGCTCAAAAATTCTTATTTTCACAAGAAATAAAATACTCAATTTTGTTGCCCAATTTGTCCTGAGTGCGGCAATACCCCATTTGTGGTGATAAACTGCCGTTTGGGCCCATGGGAGGGCTCAGAAGGAAAGGACCACCATTTGGCCTACTCGGGATTTTCTAGTGCGAAGTCATGTATGCAGAAGCCCCTGAGGTACCAGTACAGTTGAAACCCGCAAGAAGTGACCCCGTTTTAAAAACTACACCCTTAAGGCATTCATCTAGAGGTGTAGTGACCATTTTGACCGGAGACCTACACCCCATAAACTGTAATGTGGGTTCTCCCGGGTATGGCAATACCCTACATGTGGCTGTTATCAGCTGCCTGGACACACAGCAGGGCCCAGAGGGGAAAGACGAGGGGGGATAAGCTGTGCGGAGTGCATCAGGGTAAGTAAAATTGGGGTAAATTATAAACCAAGGGATGTATGATAAATTTTAAAACACTTTCATACAGAGCTCTGGTTATTCGGGACACGTGTCACATTGATATATTGTGTCCTCCCTTATCCCCCTCTTATAGCAGACTTTGCACCTCGTTTGACTTTTTCCCTTCTTGCCAGTTTGGGGAACTTCCCCTGGAAAGTGTTGCCCTGGTACGATGCGTGTGGGCTCGCTTCCAGAAGTACTGGGTGCCCCCCCTTCTTGGTCCCTAAAGATTAGGTTCTTGATAATCACCTCTTGAAATTCCAGGAAAGTTCCCGTCTGGCCTGCACATCGACGTAGCACGTACGCATTGTACAATGCCATCTGTATGATGTGCCCGGCCAGCTTCTTATACCACACCGCATGGCGCTGTAGGGCTTCAGGGCTTGATCTTACAAGTCCATCACTCCCATGTACCTATTGTAGTCCAGGATGCAGTCTGGTTTGGGGGTGGCCTTTCCTTCATATATCCTAAACCTGTAGGTATACCCTGATGCACTCTCACAGCTTATACATCTTCACGCCATACCTTGCCCTCTTACCCGGCAGGTACTCGCGGAATTGAACCCTCCCTTTAAAATGTACCAGGGACTCATCAATAGAAATACACTTCTCGGGGGTGTATGCTTGGGAAAACCGGGCACTGGAACGGTCTAATAGGTGTCTCCGTTTAGACAAACGGTCAAAACTGGGGTAATCTCGGGGTGGGCACGGCTCATTATCAGTATAATGTAAGAAGCGAAGTATTGCCTCATTTATTAATTTTTTTAGGTTCCAGTTCAGTTCTGAAGTTGCTTTGAGGGGCCCATATATTAGAAACCCCTATCAAATACCCCATTTTAGAAACTAGACCCCTCAAAGTATTCACAACAGCATGTAGAAAGTTTATGAACCCTTTAGGTGTTTCACAAAAATTTAGAGCAAAGTAGAGGTGAAATTTACATTTTTTTTTTTGTCAGAAAATCCTCTTTATACCATTTTTTTTATAACACAAAAGGATTTATCAGAGAAACGCAAATTAATACGTATTGCCCAGATTCTGCAGTTTAGAGAAATATCCCACATGTGGCCCTTGGGCGGTAATGGACTGAAGCACCGGCCTCCGAAGCAAAGGAGCACCTAGTGGATTTTGAGGCCTCTTTTTTATTAGGCACCATGTCCGGTTTGAAGAGGTCTTGTGGTGCCAAAACATTGGGAACCCCCAAAAGTGACCCCAATTTGGAAACTAGACCCCTTGAGGAATCCATTGTAGTTTTCTTGGGGTGCATGCGGCTTTTTGATCAGTTTTTATTCTATTTTTAGGTGGCGTGGTGACTAAAAAACAGCAATTCTACTATTTTTTTTTTTCAGCGTTCACCGTGCGCTATAAATGACATATTCACTTTATTCTGCGGGGCGATACGATTATGGCGATACCCTATGTTTATAGGTTTTTTTTATGTCTTATGGCGTTTGCACAATAAAATACGTTTTGTAAACAATCATTCACTTTTTGTGTTACCTTATTCTAAGAGCCATAACGTTTTTATTTTTCAATCAATAAAGCCATGCGAGGACTTATTTTTTGCGTAACGAACTGTAGTTTTGATCAGTACCATTTTTAGGTACATGCGACTTTTTGATCTCTTTTTATTCCATTTTTTGGGAGGTGAAGTGACCAAAGAATTGTGATTGTGGTTCGGTTTATTATTATTTTATTTTACGGCGTTCACCGTGCGGGATAAATAATGAAATAATTTTGTAGTTCAGGCCGTTACGGACGCGGCGATACCAATTATGTATAGTTTATTTGTTCGTTTATATATTTTTATTAATAATAAAGGACTGATAAGGGAAAAGGGGGGATTTTTACTTTTATTACTTTTAAATCTTTTATTTTCTAATTTTTACACATCTTTTTTTAACTTTTTTTTCACTTTATTACTTTGTCCCACTAGGGGACATGAGGGCAGGAGGCTCTGATCGCTATTCTAATACACTGCACTACATGCGTAGTGCAGTGTATTAGAACTGTCAGCTACTCACTGACAGCAAGCATAGTGGGTCCTGACGTTGTCAGGACCCACTAGGCTTCCGTCTATGGCATAGCCGGACGCCATTGTTTGGTGTCCGGTTGCCATAGTCACCATCGCCGGCCGCTATCGCGTAGCAGGCCGGCGATGGCAGCTTAACCCCTAAAAAGCTGCGATCTCTATAGAACGCGGCTTTTAAGGGGTTAATCAGCGGGGACACAGCGATCGGTCCCCGCTGTAGGAGCTGTGACAGCTGCTGAACAAGACAGCAGCGTCACAGCTCCTGTATGTGTCGGGAGGACGGCCGACAAGGCCGTTACTCCCGTGACGTACTATTACGTCATGGAGCGCGAACGATACAGCTGCCATGACGTAATAGTACGTCAAGGAGCGGGAAGGGGTTAAGCATGGCGTCTGTGTTCCGTGCGTTTTTTTTTTTTTTTGTTTTTTTTTTTTGAGTGACCCATTGGCTTGAATGGCCAAGTGAAGCGTGAGAATCTAATCAAAGTTGCCGCGATAGTGTGTCAGCGTTCAGTACATGTGATATCCGGTCTACACTCAGACAGCACACGGACGTGAATAATGCTTGTCTGAATAGGGCATTACTGTTCTGCAACATGGACAGTGAGGGCGCCACCCCAGCATGTTGACCGCGTCCTTAGTCCTGTTTTATGTTTTACTACTTTTAGGGTATGTGCACACACAAAATCAAAAAGGTCTGAAAATACGGAGCTGTTTTCAAGGGAAAACGGCTCCTGATTTTCAGACTTTTTTTTAAGCCACGCGCGGTTTTTACGGCCGTTTTTGGGGCTGTTTTTCTATGGAGTCAATGAATAACGGCTCAAGAAGTGACATGCACTTTTTCGCTGCCGTTTTCTTACGCGGGCGTTTTTCAAAACGGCCGCGTATAAAAGCGTCCCGTCGAAACAGAGCGCCATTTTTCCCAGTGAAATCAATGGGCAGATGTTTGGAGGCATTCTGCTTCCAATTTTTCGGACGTTTTTCGCCGCCATGCCAACCAACGGTATCCCCCGATCTCGCCGCGGGGGGCCTTTGGAATGTTACAGGGGGTCGTCCCCGCGGTTTTCAGTCATTTAAATGCCGCAGTCGCTATAGACCGTGGCATTTAACAGGTTAAACGAGCGGGATCCCACTCGTTACCCGGAAGTGTCGGCTGTTACAGCCGACATACTCACTCTATGGAGCGGGCTCAGCCAGTGAGCCCGCTCCATACTCCCCCACCCGGAATGCGCCGTATATATACGGCGGATGTCGGGAAGGGGTTAAGTGTCCCCCCCCTACAGTAGTCAAAATACAGTTCCCCTTGGCAGTTAGACCAGTGCCCCTCTCCACTATAGTAGTAAAAATTGTGTCCCCCACTTTGCTCTCATCTTATATAGATTTCTTTACAATATAGTAAAAACGGGACGAGTGTTTTATCCTCTATAAAATATTTAAACAAATACTACTAAGGCTTCGTTCACATCTGCGTTGGGGACCCTGAGCAGTCACAAACTCACAACGACGGAAACAAGAGGTTTCCGTTTCCATCACCATTGATTTGTGTCTGTTGTGCACCGGACCTGTCGTTTTGCAGGAAGCAATAGCGTAATCGACTATGCTATTGGTTCTCTATTGCTTCCGGCAAAACGACTGGTCCGGTGCACAAAAGAGGCAAACGGAAACCACGGGCACTGGCTCCGTCACCATTGCAATCAATGGTGATGGAAACGGAAACCTCTGGTTGGTGTCAGTTTGTGTCTGCTCAGGGCCCCGTTCTGACGGAAACCTCAGATGGAACGTCAGAACGGGACCCCAACGCAGATGTGAACGAAGCCTTAGTAGTATATGTTTAAATATTTTATAGAGGATAAAACACTCGTCCCATTCTACATGTTGCGGATTATGCAGCTGTACATTCGTGCTGCATTTTCTGGATCATCTGTTCTCTACAAGATGAAGTACAAATAGACATATGGTTTCTTTTGTACAATGTCCAGTTGTTCTGGGATTGTAGGTGTATATTTATTTTTCTACAGTGCAATGCTGGGGCATTTTATATATTAAATATCGTCTTTCTGCCCACCGTACCACAAATATACCGCATTATTTTCAGCTTTTCTGTTGTGTGTTCTGCATTGTGTTGTCGTATTCAGTGCATAGCTTCATTAAAAAAGGGAAAAAAAATATACCAGTGAGCGAGAGCAGGATACCAAGAGATAGGAACGCTAGGAAGGAAGAAGGTAGGTGTTTTAATAATGCGTGGGCTTCAGTAGGCGACTACTCGCAGCACTGAGAATTAGTACAACAAAAGCATAGCTTATTTAGCCAAACCAAGACTAACATTTGTGAAAGCATCTGCACCTGAACAGAACAGGTACTTTCATTTATTTTAATTTTTTTTATCACAAAGATATAGAATAAGGCATTGGAATATATATATATATATATATATATATATATATATATATATATATATATATATATATATATATATATATATATTAGATAGATAGATACGTGTGTGTGTATATATATATATATGTGTTTGTGTGTGTATATTCGAATACTGTTTCGATACTCGCATCCCCAAACGGTTCGATACCGTTATTTCATGTATTTCGATACTTTGCACAGCTCAGTATTGTAACACATGAATTTATGAGAGTGCGGCTGTGTAATTCAGCCACTGCCCCGCTCCTGAGTTCTGATAACAAGTGCGAGGGGTCAGGATGATGTGATGCGGCCGGCGCTGCACTAATGAGCGGCGGCACTGAAAACGGAACATGGCGGGCGCACTACAAAACACCCCTATGTTCTGTCTACAGTGCCTGAACCGCCGCTCATTAGTGCAGCGCTGGCCGCATCTCCTCATGCTGACCGCACACGCACTTCCTATCAGGAGCGGGACAATGACTGTATTACACAGCCGCAGCCCCGCTCTATAACGGTGGAGATCAGAGAAACCTCTCATCTCCGCCGTTATTCCCGTGAATGTTGCGATCACAGCCGATTGCAGCATTCAGCAGAAAATGAGACAGGGGATGCCCCTTGGATCGTCACAGGGAATTCCTGTGACGCGATTGAGGGACATACCATATATGGGCAGACAGCCCAGGGTCCATTGAAGGACCCCAGGGCTGTCCTACCATATTTCCTGTTGTTAGGGCACACTTAGGTATGCCCTAACAACTGCCTGTGTACTATCACGTGTTGGGTGAATAAACGTCACTTTTTTTCGTGAGTGCTGCTTCCATGCTCTTATCTTCTTGAGATAATACACCGCGTTCCAAATTATTATGCAAATGTTATTTTTCGCTGATTTTCCTAAATAGTCGATGCAAATGACAGTCAGTATAATCTTCAAGCCATCAACCGTTGGAGTATAATGCAAATTTTATTGAATAAATCTCCTAATGATAACAGATTTTTTTTAAAAGTAAAAAACTCAAAATGCACTGTTTCAAATTATTATGCACAACAGAGATCAAACATTTTAAAGGTTGTAAAGAGAACTAAAATGGTAATTTGTTGAATTTGCAGCATCATATTTACAGGAATCAAAAGCTCTTTCAATCAAAAAAAATCTTAGCAGGCCAAGTTACATGTTAACATAGGACCCCTTCTTTGATATCACCTTCACAATTCTTGCATCCATTGAATTTGTGAGTATTTGGACAGTTTCTGCTTGAATATCTTTGCAGGATGTCAGAATAGCCTCCCAGAGCTTCTGTTTTGATGTGAACTGCCTCCCACCCTCATAGATATTTTGCTTGAGGATGCTCCAAAGGTTCTCAATAGGGTTGAGGCAGGGGAACATGGGGGCCACACCATGAGTTTCTCTCCTTTTATTCCCATAGCAGCCAATGACACAGAAGTATTCTTTGCAGCATGAGATGGTGCATTGTCATGCATGAAGATAATTTTGCTACGGAAGGCACGGTTCTTCTTTTTGTACCACGGAAGAAAGTGGTCAGTGATCAACTCTACGTACTTTGCAGAGGTCATTTTCACACAGTCAGGGACCCTAAAGGGGCCTACCAGCTCTCTCCCCATGATTCCAGCCCAAAACATGACTCCGCCACCTCCTTGCTGACGACACAGCCTTGTTGGGACATGGTGGCCATTCACCAACCAGCCACTACTCCATCCATCTGGACCATCCAGGGTTGCACGGCACTCATCAGTAAACAACACGGTTTGAAAATTAGTCTTCATGTATTTCTGAGCCCACTGCAACCGTTTCTGCTTGTGAGCATTGTTTTGGGATGGCTGAATAATAGCTTTATGCACACTTGCAAACCTCTGGAGGATCCTACACCTTGAGGTTCGCGGGACTCCAGAGGCACCAGCGGCTTCAAATACCTGTTTGCTGCTTTGCAATGGCATTTTAGAAGCTGCTCTCCTAATCCCATTAATTTGTCTGGCAGAAACCTTCCTCATTAGGCCTTTATCTGAACGAACCCGTCTGTTCTCTGAATCAGCCACAAATCTTTTCACATTACTATGATCACGCTTAAGTTTTCTTGAAATATCCAATGTTTTAATACCTTGTCCAAGGTATTGCACCATTTCACGCTTTTTGGCAGCAGAGAGATCCTTTTTCTTTCCCATATTGCTTGAAACCTGTGGCCTACTTAATAATGTGGAATGTCCTTCTTAAGTAGTTTTCCTTTGATTGGGCACACCTGGCAAACTAATTATCACAGGTGTCTGAGATTGATTACAATGATCCAAAGAGCCCTAAGACACAATACCATCCATGAGTTTAATTGAAAAACTAATAATTAAATGTTTGACACTTAAATCCAATGTGCATAATAATTTGGAACACAGTGTATATGTGTGTGTGTATGTATATATATATATATATATATATATATATATATATATATATATATATATATATATATAAAATGTGTGTGTATGTGTATACACTACCATTCAAAAGTTTAGGGTCACTTAGAAATGTCCTTATTTTGATAAGAAAAGCACAGTTTTTATCAATGAAGATAACATTAAATTAATCAGAAATACACTCTATACATTGTTAATGTGCTAAATGACCATTCTAGCTGCAAACGTCTGGTTTTTAAGGCAATATCTACATAAGTGTATAGAGGCCCATTTCCAGCAACCATCACTCCAGTGTTCTAATGGTACATTGTGTTTGCTAACTGTGTTAGAAGGCTAATGGATGATTAGAAAACACTTGAAAACCCTTATGCAATTATGTCAGCACCGCTGTAAACAGTTTTGCCGTTTAGAGGAGCTATAAAACTGACCTTCCTTTGAGCTAGTTGAGAATCTGGAGCATTACATTTGTGGGTTCGATTAAACTCTCAAAATGGCTAGAAAAAGAGAGCTTTCATGTGAAACTCTACACTCTATTCTTGTTCTTAGAAGTGAAGGCTATTCCATGGGAGAAATTGTCAAGAAACTGACGATTTCCTACAACGGTGTGTACTACTCCCTTCAGAGGACAGCACAAACCGGCTCTAACCAGAGTAGAAAGAGAAGTGGGAGGCCCCGCTGCACAACTGAGCAACAAGACAAGTACATTAGACACTCTAGTTTGAGAAATAAATGCTTCACAGGTCCTCAACTGGCAGCTTCATTAAATAGTAAAACGCCAGTGTCAACGTCTACAGTGAAGAGGCGACTCCGGGATGCTGGCCTTCAGGGCAGAGTGGCAAAAAAAAAGCCATATCGGAGACTGGCTAATAAAAGGAAAAGATTAATATGGGCAAAAGCACACAGACATTGGACAGAGGAAGACTGGAAAAAATTGTTATGGACAGACGAATCGAAGTTTGAGGTGTTTGGATCACACAGAAGAACATTTGTGAGACGCAGAACAACTGAAAAGATGCTGGAAGAGTGCCTGACGCCATCTGTCAAGCATGGTGGAGGTAGTGTGATGGTCTGGGGTTGCTTTGGTGCTGGTAAAGTGGGAGATTTGTACAGGGTAAAAGGGATTTTGAATAAGAAAGGCTATCACTCCATTTTGCAATGCCATGCCATACCCTGTGGACAGCGCTTGATTGGAGCCAATTTCATCCTACAACAGGACAATGAACCAAAGCACACCTCCAAATTATGCAAGAACTATTTAGGGAAGAAGCAGGCAACTGGTATTCTATCTGTAATGGAGTGGCCAGCGCAGTCACCAGATCTCAACACCATAGAGCTGTTGTGGGAGCAGCTTGACCGTATGGTACGCAAGAAGTGCCCATCAAGCCAATCCAACTTGTGGGAGGGGCTTCTGGAAGCATGGGGTGAAATTTCTCCCGATTACCTCAGCAAATTAACAGCTAGGATGCCAAAGGTCTGCAATGCTGTAATTGCTGCAAATGGAGCATTCTTTGACGAAAGCAAAGTTTGAAGGAGAAAATTATTATTTAACATAAAAATCATTATTTCTAACCTTGTCAATGTCTTGACTATATTTTCTAGTCATTTTGCAACTCATTTGATAAATATAAGTGTGAATTTTCATGGAAAACCCAAAATTGTGTGGGTGACCCCAAACACTTTTGAACGGTAGTGTATTTATATATATATATATATATATATATATATACATACATACATACATACATACATACATACATATACACAGCACACAAGAAAAAGGTGACCGCACACTGCGAACACCAATGTCACCTAAGCCGCTAAATATAAATAAATATGCATTGCTGCTAAATCTACTTGCAATAGGGAGGTTCTTAGCGCACATTTTGATGAAATTGTGTTTGCCCACCTGCCATGACAAGGCGTCCTTCATAGATGAGGACCTACTTTGCACGTACACCCAGAACTGGGACTAAGCCTGCATATATCGAAGGATGGTAGGAACCAGCATTAAACTAATTAAAATCACCCAGGACAGAATGGGAGGAGTGCAATAAAAAAATGGAGGCAGTCACCAACCCCACATATATGAATCACATAAACACAATTTTATCCCTTTCCCGACCTATGACGAAAATGAACGTCATGGTCGGCTGCTAGATCGCGCACCATAACGTTCATTTTCGTCAGTATTTCAAACTGTCACTCTGTGTAAACACAGAGTGACAAGCCCGCGCTGACAGCTGTCCTAGACAGCTGACATATCAGTCTCGCCGGACAGTGGACCATCGCCGCTGCTTTCGGCAATTAACCCCTTAAGTGCGGCGACGGATTGCCGTCGCCGCATGTAAGTGGTTTTAAGCACATCGGCAGCCCCCACGAAGTGATTGTGTGGGCTGCAGATGCTTGTTGTGGCAATCGGAGGCCAGACAATAGCCTCCGGGTTGCCATGTACGGAAGCCTCGGAGGAGCAGCATCCGGCCGGTCCTCCTCGACTTCCTG
Source organism: Rhinoderma darwinii (assembly GCF_050947455.1). Lineage (NCBI taxonomy): Eukaryota > Metazoa > Chordata > Amphibia > Anura > Rhinodermatidae > Rhinoderma > Rhinoderma darwinii. The sequence goes on along the minus strand of NC_134691.1, from coordinate 149,176,927 downwards.
TCAGTGACAGTTACGTCACAATGACAGAGTACATTACACTACGTAGGTAGTGTAATGTACTCTAGCAGCGATCAAAGCTGCAAGTCTTGTAGTCCCCTAGTGGGACAAGTAAAAAAAAAAAGTAATAAAAATGTTTTCAAAAAAAGTGTAAAAATAAAAGTTATAAGTTACATAAACACAAAATGCTTTTTTTTCCCTATAATAAGACTTTTATTATAGTAAAAAAAATGAACACGTTAAAGTACACATATTTGGTATCACCGCGTTCGTAATGACCCCAACTATAAAACTATAATGTTATTTTTCACGCACGATGAACACCCCAAAAAAATCAATAAAAAACTACGACAGAATCGCAATTTTTTTGGTCACCACACCTCGTATGTACCCAAAAATAGTACCAATAAAAACTTCAATCCATCCCGCAAAAAACAAGCCCTTACACAGCTTTTTTGACTAAAAAATAAAACAATTATCTCTCTCAGAATATGGTGACACAGAAAATATTTTTTTTTATACATAAGTGATTTTATTGTGCAAACGCTAAAAAAAAGGAAAAAACCTATATACATATGGTATCGCCGTAATCATACCAACTCGCAGAATAAAGTAAAAATTTCATTTATAGCGTACGGTGAACGCCGCAAAAAAAAAACCCAAACTAAAAAACAGTGTCAGAATTCCTGTTTTTTGGTCAGGATTGCAAAAAATTTTAATAAGTGATCAAAAAAATCGCATGTACCCCAAAATGGTACCAATGAAAACTACAGATTGTCCTGCAACAAATAAGCCCTCACATGGCTCCGGTGGTGAAAAAATAAAGTTCTGGCTTTCAGAATATGTCGATGCAAAATGTGCAGAGTTTTCCAAAAGCAGATACGATCGGGCGCCATTTATCAGTGCGACACCGGCCACACATCTAATGAATTATTTATTTACTGCATTATTATACCCTCTTATTATGCTCTGATGTACTCTGCCCAGCTTACATATGCCCCCACATTATAAACTGAAATACCAGCAATACCCCCAAACAAAACTACTACCAAGGAAAATCTGCGCTCCAAAAGCAAAATGGCGCTCCCTCTCTTCTGAGCCCTGCAGCGTGCCCAAGCAGCAGTTTGCGCCCCAACATATGGCATCGCCATACCCGACAGAACCCGCTTAACGTTTTATGAGGTATTTGTCTTCTGTGGCACAAACTGGGCACAACATATTATGCACTAAAATGGCATATCAGTGGAAAATTGCAATTTTCACTTTGAACCATCTGCTGTGCACTAACCCCTTTGCGCACTGTGACTTAATTGCCCGTCATGGTGCGGGGGTTGATGTATGGAGCCGGCCCACGTGCTGAGCTTGCTCCATACGCTGCGAGTGTCAGCTGTGTATTACAGCTGACACCCGGGGCTAACGGACCGGTACAGCGATCGCTCTGTTACAGAAGCCTGTAAGAATAACAATATACTGCAATACATTAGTATTGCAGTGTATTGATCCAGCGATCATTGAAACGCTTGTACAAGTCCCCTAAGGGGATTAATAAAATGTGTAGAAGAATTAAAGTTATTAGTATTGAGAATTTTTTTTTTTTTTTAAAGTAAAAAAAAACAAAAAACACCTTTTCCCATTTTTCTTCTAAAGTAATGTAAAAAAATGAACAAAATTGGTATAGCTACATACCATTATTTAATTTGCACGGTGAATACCTTTAAAAAATTTCATAATTGAAACCGCCAAAATCGCTGTTTTTTTTTGTCACCTTCGCTCTAAAAAAAAAAAATGCAATACAACTTTTTAATCACTTTTTATGTACCAAAAAATGGTAACAATAAAAACTGCAGCTCCTCCCGCAAGAAATAAGCCCTCACACCACTCTATTGATGGAAAAATAAAAATTATGGCTCTTGGAAGGCGGGGAGTGAAAATCTAAAATAAGAAAGCAAAAAATGGATCAGTCCTGAAAGGGTTAATTCATTTCTAATGAAAAAACGTATGACCACATATGGGGTATTTCCGAACTCGGGAGAAATTGCTTTATAAAAAATGGTTGTTTTTTTCCTCCTTTATCCCTTGTGAAAATGAGAAAAATCTACATTTTAGTGAAAAAAATGTTGATATTAATTTTCGTGCCCTAATTCTAATAAACTCTGCAAAAGACCCGTGGGGTCTAAATGCTCACTATACCGCTAGAAGAATTCCTTGAAGGTTTTTCCAAAATGGGGTCACTTTTGGTGTGTTTCCACTGTTTTGGTCCCTCCAGTGCATTGCAAATGCGACATTGCACCGAAAACCATTCCAGCAAAATCCGTAATCCAAATGGCGCTCCTTCCCTTCTGAGCCCTGCTGTGGTTTCAAACAGCAGTTTATTACCACATATGGGGTATTGTCGTAATCGGGAGACATTTCTTTACAAATGTTTGGGTGCATTTTCTTCGTTATTCCTTGTAAATATTAAAAATTTATGTTTCGGAAAAAAGTAGATTTAAATTTTTACAGACTAATTCCAATATATTTAGCGAAAAACCTGTGTGGTCAAAATGCTAACTATACCCCTAGATAAATTCCTTGAGAGGGAGAGGTGTAGTTTCCAAAATGTGGTAACTTTTGGGGGTGCTTCCACTGTTTTAGTCCCTCTAGGGCGTTTTCAAATGCGACATGGCACCGAAAACCATTCTAGCAAAATCGGAAATCCAATATCCAAATGACGCTCCTTCCCTTCTGAGCCCTGCTGTGGGTCCAAGCAGAAGTTTATTACCACATATGGGGTATTGTTGTAATCGAAAGACATTGCTTTACAAATGTTGGGGTGCATTTTCTTCGTTATTCCTTGTAAATATTAAAAACTTATATGTTTCAGAAAAAAAGTAGATTTTAATTTTTACAGACTAATTCCAATATATTTAGTGAAAAACCTGTGTGGTCAAAATGCTAACTATACCCCTAGATAAATACCTTAAGGGGTCTAGTTTTCGAAATGGGGTCATTTGTGGGGAGTTTCTATCGTTCTGGCAGCTCAAAGCCTCTCCAAATGTGCAGTGGGGCCTAAAACATTTTCAAGCAAAATATGAGTCCTGAAAGCCTCCGGGTGCTCCCTTCCTTTGGGGCCCTGCCGTGTGTCCAGGCAACGCATTAGGGCCACAATGTGGGTATTTTTGAAAACAGGAGAAACAGGGTGATAGATTTTGTGGTGTGTTTCTTTATTTTCATGTTCGATTTACAAAGAAATCGGTCTTCAAACTGATACTTTTATGAAAAAAGTGAATTTTTTTTTTCACCTGTTATGCATTAAATTTAGCAAAAAACTGTGGGGTCAAAATACTTACTATACCCCTAGATAAATATCTTAAGGGGTCTAGTTTTCTAAATGGGGTCATTTGTGGGGGTTTCCATCATTCTGAGACCTATGAGCCTCTGAAAACCTGGCTTGGTGCAGGAAAACAAAATGTACTTCAAAATTATTATTCAATTTGTAAGTCTTCTAAATTGCTGAAAATGTATTTTATTTTTTCAAAAGTGCTGCCAAAATAAAGAGATGGAAATTCATATTTAATTTAAAAAAAAATTGTACAGTATGTGTGTACATATGTGACATATTGCAGTTAAAAATGGGGGAAAATTTTAATTTTTACAAAATTTCTTCCATTTTTCTATTTTTTTATTAATTTCCGCAAATTGTATCAGTGTACTTTTACCACTAAAATAAACTACATGTGACGAAAAAAACAATGTCAGAATTACTTGGATATTCAAAACTTTCACAGAGTTATTCTCTGATAAAGTCAGACATACCAGATTTGACAAATCTAGCTTGGTCATTAAGGTCCAAACTAGCTTGGTCATTAAGGGGTTAAACAACACATTCCAACAAAATGAAACAAAACGTGTATACAGGTTCAAGAAAGCCTGTGACTGCAAATCTATACAGCACACAAAAGAATGGCGACAGCACACTGCAAACACTAATGCCACCTAAGCCACTAAATATAAATAAATATGCACTACTGCTAAATCTACTTACAATAGGAAGTTTCTTAGTGCACATTTTGATCAAATTGCGTTTGCCCACCTGCCATGTCAAGGTGTCCTGCATAGGTGGGGACCTACTCTGCACATATGATGTATTATGAAAGACCCTGGTAGCTGGCAGGTCAGAAACTGCAATAGAAAAAACTAATGTGCCTGAGGCACAATGAAACCCATTTTCCCAGCTACCAACAAAATTATAATAAGATTTAACTTTTATTAGTTCTATTTATAAAAGGTCCAGAAGGGACACGAGAGCACAAAGGTTAAAATTGGCTAAAGACCATTGGCAATTGCTCTATGGAATTACTGCCGTACGAGGCAGGATTCAGTATACAAATCCTATCACAAATAGGATCACTAGGTCGGCGGCTGCAGACTGCCTGACAATTGCAAGTAGCACAATGTATTAGAGGTAGAGGCCAATGGATCGTAGCAGTTAAAATTGTAAGTATAGGGGGGGCTATACTTGCAATTGTCAGGCAGTCTGCAGCCGCCGACCTAGTGATCCTATTTGTGATAGGATTTGTATACTGAATCCTGCCTCGTACGACAGTAATTCCATAGAGCAATTGCCAATGGTCTTTAGCCAATTTTAACCTTTGTGCTCTCGTGTCCCTTCTGGACCTTTTATAAATAGAACTAATACTCTGCACATACACCCAGAACTGGGACTAAGATGTATGTATGTATATGTGTGTGTGTGTGTGTGTGTGTGTGTGTGTGTGTGTGTGTGTGTGTGTGTGTGTATATATATATATATATATTTATACAGGGTGGGCCATTTATATGGATACACCTAAATAAAATGGGAATGGTTGGTGATATTAACTTCCTGTTTGTGGCACATTCGTATATGGGAGGGGGGAAACTTTTCAAGCTGGGTGTTGACCATGTTGGCCATTTTGAAGTCGGCCTTTTTGTATCCAACTTTAGTTTTTTCAATGGGAAGAGGGTCATGTGACATATCAAACTTATCGAGAATTTCACAAGAAAAACAATGGTGTGCTTGGTTTTAACGTTACTTTATTCTTTCATGAGTTATTTACAAGTTTCTGACCACTTATAAAATGTGTTCAAAGTGCTGCCCATTGTGTTGGATTGTCAATGCAACCCTCTTCTCCCACTCTTCACACACTGATAGCAACACCGCAGAAGAAATGCTAGCATAGGCTTCCAGTATCCGTAGTTTCAGTTGCTGCACATCTCGTATCTTCACAGCATAGACAATTGCCTTCAGATGACCCCAAAGATAAAAGTCTAAGGGGGTCAGATCGGGAGGCATTTCTTCTGCGGTCTTGCTATCAGTGTGTGAAGAGTGGGAGAAGAGGGTTGCATTGACAATCCAACACAATGGGCAGCACTTTGAACACATTTTATAAGTGGTCAGAAACTTGTAAATAACTCATGAAAGAATAAAGTAACGTTAAAACCAAGCACACCATTGTTTTTCTTGTGAAATTCTCGATAAGTTTGATGTCACATGACCCTCTTCCCATTGAAAAAACTAAAGTTGGATACAAAATGGCCGACTTCAAAATGGCCGCCATGGTCAACACCCAGCTTGAAAAGTTTCCCCCCCTCCCATATACTAATGTGCCACAAACAGGAAGTTAATATCACCAACCATTCCCATTTTATTTAGGTGTATCCATATAAATGGCCCACCCTGTATATATGTATTATTATTATTATTTGTGTTTTTTTGAGAAGTAATCTTTTCCCTCCTGCTGAGCCTTTGAATATCTGCTGTTCTTAATCTACTTATTGGTTTACTGGTGCCTTCCAGAATAAAGCAATGCATTTTATTCTACAGATGTTGTATTTGTAATGAACTTAAACAGCATTCAAAAAAACATGCTGTGATTTTCTATTCATGCATTCCGATTGAGATTATTGCCAGAGTTCACTATTTATGTTATCTTTTGAAACCGTTTATTTAGGAAAGAGGGGGGGGGGGTTATATTACTTTTCATTCTGAAATCCAGAAACCTACAATTTAAAACATTCTTGCAATCAAAGCTGTAGAAGGGAGGTAGTCATTTTGACGATTACATAGGTAAACTTGTGTCCCCTATGAGCAGAAACACAAAAAGTATTTATTTAGTCATTGGAATTTACAAGAATAACATATTTGATGTATTTAAAAGCATTCTTATAACCATTTATTTTTAACTTAAAAACTAAAACACCGAAAAAGGCCATACTTACAAATGGACACAGCCAGGTCAGAAACACTGAAGAAGGAGAGAGAGCAGGTGCTATAAATAATAATAGCCACTCCCACTAGTCTTGAGGGGAGTGGTGTGTGGTGCATGGGATGTGTAGTAAGAAATAATAAATGAATAGTATATGTGCAAGTGTAATAATAGAAGTGAAATATAGGGGGCAGTAATGAGTAAAGTGCCTCAAAAATAAATGAATAATGGGGTGCAAGTGTGTGAAACATGGAGGGATAGTGTGTAAGTCATGAGGCGCAACGTGTATATCCAGGTAGAAGCCTATTTGTGACGCCTTGATAATTCATAGAGCGGGCTACCCTGCTTGCTGAGCCAAACAACAACACACCATGCTCTCCCAGCATCAAAGACCCGGCTGTGTCCAAAAGAAGCAAATATAAGTAATAATGAAAAATACCTGGGGTATTCGTGATCATTTTGGCCAAAAGGACGCAAGCTAGCAATCCACGACAAGGATCCCCAGACTTGCGAGTCCCTAACTCCCTAATTGGAACGAAAAGCTCCTGATGCACAGATAAAAACAAGGGGACATATATACAAAAACACAGAAAAAGGCCATACTTACTTTAAAAACTAAAGTATTAGAATAGTGGTAATGTGATCAATGTCAGTCTCTACCATCTAGTTCAGGGGTCTGCAACCACAATTCCCAGCATGCCCTGACAGCCTTTGGATGGAATAACAAAGCCTTTGTCTGTCAACCCTTCAACGGAAAGGAAAGCGGAAACATAAGCTTCCATTTGCATCACCACTGATATCAATGGTGATGGAAACGTTGCTAAAGGTTTCCGTTTGTCACCGTTGTGACATAGTTCCGTCGTTTTTGACGGAATCAATAGCACAGTCAACTGATCCCCATCTATCTGACAATAGACATATCCTGTGGTTATTTCATAAATGCTCTTGATGAAATAAAAAAACGTTGTCACTTCGACGGAGCCAAGTAGGGAATGACACAGCGGCGGTCAGAGTGATGTTGGTGCGTGCTGTGGTGACTGTAGTGTGCCGGCCCAGGAGTGGACCAGTCCGGTCACCTGACCTCAAGTCAGGCCCTCCATACTTGGCTCCGTCCTCCAAGGAAGGATGACACGGCGGTCAGAGTGAGGTCGTGGCGTGCTGTGACGTGACTGGACTGTTCCGGCCCGTGAGTGGGCCAGTCTGGTCTAACGTCACTGACTCAGGTCAGGTGACCGGACAGATCGACGCTTGGGCCGACGCGCACCGACGTCACTCAGACCGCCGCCATGCTTAGCTCCATCCGCCCTTCTCCTGCTCCTAAGGCCTGATTTACACGAGTGTGTGCGTTTTGCGCACGCAAAAAACGCTGCGTTTTGCGTGCGCAAAAGGCACTTTACAGCTCCGTGTGTCAGCCCCATATGATGCGCGGCTGCGTGATTTTCGCGCAGCCGCCATCATTATGACACTCCATTTGGATATTTGTAAACAGAAGAGCACGTGGTGCTTTTCTGTTTACATTCATAGTTTGACAGCTGTTGCGCGAATCACGCTCGTCCCACGGAAGTGCTTCCGTGTGGCATGCGTGATTTTCACGCATACATTGACTTCAATGGGTGCGTGAGGCACGAACAACGCACAATGGACTCATGTTGCGCAAAAATCTCGGACTGTCTGCATGGCCCTATAAACTAACATAGGTCCGTACGACACGCGTGAAAATCACGCGCGTTGCACGGACGTATTACACGTTCGTCTAAATAAGCCCTAAATGCGAGTGAGTAGGGCGGACCGAGCAGCGGGCTGGACCACATGATCTCACGGGCACCCTTGCAGTAGAGGCTTAGTTCCGTACATTCCCATACCATGTGGAGTAAATGGGCATCATCTATACCACACCTTGGACACTTTAGAGTCTGTCCTCATACCTATTATATTATTATTATTCTCCAATAATAATGCACTAATCATTTTGCTAATGTCATTTTTAGTAAAAATTTTGTTTCGATTTAACACTGCAGCTTCTATGTATCCACTATACATAGAAACTGCGTAATGCCACTGTAAGCTAAATTCGTTAGTAAGCTGAATTGATGGCTTGGCTGACCGCTTCTGTGTGCCTCTGACACACAATCTAACCCTATGGGTATACTCACATGTAGTAAAAACACTACAAATTTTCCATCTGGAAAAATCTGCTGTGTATTACAGTACCTCAAAGTGAATGAGGTTTGAAGAAATATCATCCACACTCTATGAATGTCGTCTCTGCGCTTTTTCTTAAAACTCCGCAAAAAATGGCAATTGTTGTGGAATTTGCTGCGATTCTGCTGCGTTTTCACACCAAATTCCACAAGTCCTGAAAAGAAAAATTGTATTTTGAAAGTTTTAAAAAGAAAGAAAAATACTTTATTCACTTCTGCTGAATAGTTAATAGCAGCTTATGTATTTACTCGTACTTAAATACTTTGTCTTTTTAATCTTCTGTTTGTTAAAGGGAATCTGTCAGCAGATTTGACCCCATAAGTTATAAACCATGCTGAATAGTTCTTGGGGAAATCAGTTCGGATAGAGGGTTCGGCAGCTGTTACTTCTCCGTGCAGTGTCCCGGCTTATCGGTAGCAAGACTTCCCAAATCCTTCCCCTCTGCTCTTCTGGAAAGGATGTTGAATCCTGCTGGAAACGTGAATCAAGAGTGGAGGGGAGGGTGGCGATGTTTAAAGTGCTTTCCCCAAAACCTATTTAGCATTGTTAACACCTTATGAAGGTCAAATCTGTTGACAGACTCCCTTTAAAGACTTCAAAGTCCATTACAACAACTTATACTAATCTTATAGTATACCTGATATTTATCAACTTTGCAATTTACGTAATGTTAAAATTCAGTTGTATTATCCAAGCAAATTCAGTGTTATGTTACTGCCACTAGGTGTCCCCTTTCCTGTAATTTGCTGTCCCCCTGTTGTAAAGCAAAATCTGTCTCAAGTTACAGAGCAGAGGAGACAGACTGCAAGAAGTAAGGGTGTGTCCCTTTACAGCCTGCAAATAAAAGTCTATATAGAGGGGAGGGAGAAGAGAGAAACACTGATATGCTTCCCATAGACGTCTATGGAGAGGAAAGGGGGAGCAGGATTAAAGACAGAGACGCTGGTGCCCATAGAAATCTATGAAGAGGGGAGGGGTGAGCAGGAGTAGAGTGGAGACACAGGCTTCTGGTAAGGATTTGTATTTCATCCCGGTACTGGATTCTCAGCTAAACTGCTCATTACTGCTGATTAATCTCCTCCATGCTGCAGTTTATATATAGCCAATCCAAAGGCCGGCAGCGTGTGGGTGCAAGCCCTGGGGAACAGACCAATGTTCCGTCAATATAGAAGCAAAAAATAGGCAGCACTCTGCAGATATAAGTAAAAAATAGCAGTACTTTATTACCCTACCCCGTCCTCTGGAGATATATAGATATATATATATATATATGATATAGGCCCTTGGGTGACAGACATAGTAGACCCCTTTGCGGGGAAACTCACATCGGCAGTAAAATGGCAGAGTACGGCACTTTATGCCCCCATATAAAACTTAGGCCTCCATTTTGTACCCCCATACATTTAGTGCCCTCCCAAGTGGGGCCACACAGCCCTCCCTCCCAGGTGGTGCCACACAGCCCCCCTCCCTTTAGGGTAGCGCCTTTGGGGCTCCCTCTAGGAGCGAAATCCTCAGCCAGAGCATTGCCGATGCTCTGGCTGGGGATTCCGCTTCAGGAGAAGCCCCTGATGTCACTCTCCATATATGGACAGTTGTCAGGAGCAACCCCAGAGCCATAGTCCCGGGCAGAGCACTACTAGCACACTGCCTGGGACTCCTGCTCTTCTCCTGACATCACTGTCCATATATGGATAGTGATGTCCAGAGCAGAGCTGATGTCCCGGGCAGAGCGCTAGTAAAGGCTCTGCTCCGGAACTCCATATCTGGGGAAGCCCTTGACATCACTGTCCATACATGGATAGTGATGTCAGGGGCAACCCTAGAGCCAAAGTCCTGGGCAGAGCGCTACTCGCACACTGCCTGGGACATTGTTCTGCTACTGACATCACTGTCCATATATGGACAGTGATGTCAGGGGCTTCCCAGGAGATGGATTCCCGGGACAGCCACTTCTAGCGCTCTGCCTTGGACTCCTCTCCTAAGGACGCAGATACTATTGAATGTGGCGTCGCTACCGCTGTAGCAGCCATTGCGTCTGCTAGCGGCGCCACTGGGTGATGGGGGGGGGGTGTGATGGCGGACAGCACGGGCCCCCTCATCCAGCGGGCCCTGTGGCAGCCACTATGGCTGCTACAGCGGTAGTTATGCCGCCTCCTATACATGTGCTCCCTCTAGAAGCATTCCACTCCTGGAGGAGCCATGGCGGCAGCGTTAGCACCCTGTGGCCGAGTTGGCTCCCCCAAGGGTAGTGGTCCCTGGCACTTGCCCGGTTTATCTATTGCCATGAACTGGAGAGGTTTAATGGGGTTGCCCTATCAGAACATCTCCTGCCCATATGCTTTTTGTGTACATGGTTGCCCATTAAATTTTACAGCAATATTGTTGGAGAAGCTGCTGGGAAAAAAACAACTGTTTTCCTTCTTTAAAGAGGCTCTGTCACCAGTTTATAACTTCTCTATCTTCTACCTAATCTAAAAGGCGCTTTAATGTAGAGAAGTAATGTGTTTTTTTTTTGTTTTTTAAACTTATTTTTGACAAAGTTATGAGCATTTTAAGTATTATGCAAATTTTCTCCAGCCTGGAGGCCATATCTGTTCATACTCCCGTAGCTTGTGTGAAGGAACTACGGGAGTAAGTGACTGCACAGCGTGATTTCGCGAGATCATGCTGTGCTGTGGATTAAGCTGGACATGAATGAAGAGAAGTGTATGATGCTGACTGGTCAGCGTCATACACTTCTCTCTACTACGCCCACTTGGTCAAGAGTAAAAAAAACACCCACTTGGGCATTAAGAACATGTTTTCATAACACTTAAAATGCTCGGAACTTTGTCAAAAAGAAACATTATTTTTTTAAAAAACAACACATTACTGATCTACATTGAAGCGCCTATTAGATTAGGTAGAAGATAGGGCAGTTATAAACTGGTGACAGAGCCTCTCTAAGATCCACTTATTCCAATACACATCAAAGAGCACAATATTTTGAATGACTTTTGTGGAGTAATGATATCTGTTGGGCCTCTTGACATCAGTGTTGGGCTTCTCTCATCGGTTCCGTTCGACCTTTCCATCAGAGGAACCGATGAACGGAAAGCCAAACGGAAACCATAGCTTTCATTTGCATTACTATTGATTCCAATTGTGATGCTTCCGTTGCAGTTGATTTTCGTTTGCTTCCGTTCCGTAAGGTTTTTAATTTGTTATTTTTTTGGTGGAAACGGTAGTGTAGTCAAAACTTTAAGTGGATCTTAAAGTTTCCGTTTTTTTTCCGCAGGAAACAATAGAGTAGTCGACTACGTTATTGTTTCCGGGAAAAAAAAGGAAACTTTAGGGAACGGAAACAAACTGAACCCAACTGCAACAGAAGCATTACCATTGAAATCAATGGTAATGCAAACGGAAGCTATGGTTTTTCGTTTGGCTTTCCGTTCACCGGTTCCTCCGATGGAAAGGTCGAACGGAACCGATGAATGGAAGCTAGACGCTGATGTGAATAGCGCCTTAATTTATACTTGTGCTAAACAGAAATATGAAGGTAATTTCATAAACCTGAAGTGGTCTAGAGTAACATTGTCCTTTTTATGATGGCACTAAGGAATGTAATTCTTTGTTTTCACTCCCTTCCTACTTAGTTTTAAAGAGAACCTTTCACCTGCTCAAACATGTGCAGCTCAGTGCACCATGTAATAGGCAGTGCTGCACAAACCATGTCTCATTTTAAAAAAAAATCCTATCCTCCGATATGTAAATAACCCCCTGAACTGTCAATGGGGCATGTTAAAGGCAAGGGGGCATGTTACTATCACTGTGACACTGTCCAATCCGCTACGGGCAGTGTCACACAGCCGATGATACTCCCGCCGCCATAGAACAGAAGAAGAAGAATTTGCATTCTTCTCCTCTTCTGTTCCGTGGCGGCAGAGCAGTGCATGCGCGCCTGACGCTCTCCTCTCCATCTCTTGGACAGTGTCACAGCGATAGTAACATGCCCCCTTGCGGTTTACACGCCCCATTGGCAGTTCAGGGGGTTAAATAACAGAGGAGGATAGGAAAAAAAATTAAAGTGAGATTGTGTTTGTGCAGCAGTGCCTATTACATGGTGCACTCATCTGCACATGTATGGGCAGGTGAAAGGTTTTCTTTAACGGCTATTTTTCGCAACGTTTTCTAACAATTTTTTTCTCACATTGCAGAAATAGTTGCTGTTGGTTTCCGAAGTTGCTTTGATACTGTTAAAGGTGTCAAGAGGAAAAAAATAGTCACAGAAAATCATTTGAAGAAAATACAAAAGTCTCCACTGAGGAATATTTCTAAAGACCAGCAGAAGCATGATATAGAAGTCTGCAGGTCTCAAACTGCTACTCTATCAGAATCTAGTCACTCAAATGATAAGGAAACCATTCACATCCATAAACAAAACAGCAAGGAAGGCAAAGGGACAAGTGTTGGGCTCAATGATCAGCCTGTAAAGTCTGACATTTCAATGCAGGCTAGAAAACTCTCTGTTCCGCCAGACTTATGTAACGGAAGAAGTGAAGGCTATAACTTTGATAGCAAAATGACTTTATTAAAGGAAAGCTCTACTTCCAATTCCATATTCGTAAATATGAAAAGTGCAAATATAAAATCTGAGAATATCATTAAGCAGCATTTGTGTGCAAATTCAGCTTTTGATGTTTTATTAAAGGCTATGGAGCCAGAACTTAACACGTTAAATCAGTCCCGGGCTCCTTGTGGTACCCAGACTGAAAAACAAGGACATAGAGCACCTTCTGTTACCCATACATCTTCAATTCCATCATCATCATCTTCCGGAAGAGAAACAAGTGCTAGATACTTCCATCATCATCGCACTACTCAATGCGGTCAACCTTGTACATCGGCCAAGAGTTACCCACAATCCCAGGTTCCTTCAGGTAGGGAGGAAGAGCAATTTCAAAGGCGGCAACCTCCTACTTGTCACAATTACTCTAGTGTTCTAGATGTTATTAAACCACAAGTTTATCATGTAGCTGTAACTTCTTCAATAGTAAATTCCTCTTCAGTAGCTCAGGTTCTTTCATTGCCAGGAAGTTCTTCTATATCGAATCCTTTAAGTATCTCTTTAAATAACACATATAGTGTAACTCAAGTTGCTTCACTCCTCACAGGAGAGCAAATGTGCAATATAGTTTCGAAGGATCAAAAACCTAAAAAACAAGGTAAATATATATGTGAATATTGTAACAGGGCTTGCGCAAAACCCAGTGTGCTCCTTAAACACATTCGTTCACATACTGGGGAGCGCCCTTATCCTTGTGTGACATGTGGATTTTCATTCAAGACAAAAAGCAATCTGTACAAGCACAAAAAGTCTCATGCACATGCTATTAAGCTTGGCCTAGGCGTGCGTCCAGAAACCGGAGGTATGTTCCTTTCACATGATTCTGAAAAAGCACTTTTTATTAGTTCAGATTTAGATGAAAGTGGAGACAGTGATGAAGAGTATACATCTGAAGAAAGGCAAGAAGATCAAAATCTTCTAGATCTAGAGTTCTCAGAAAGTGTAAAAATGTCATCTGAGACTGGCACCATTAGACTGAAAGAAGAACGGTCTTCCTCAAATAGCCCTGTAGCAATGTTACAAGACAATACTTTGCAAGAGAAACCTAATGAAGTAAAACCAGCAGAATTACCAAAAGTTGTTGTTTATCCAGTTAGCGTTTCTCCATTAAGAGCTGACAGCCCGAAAGTTTTAGAGTCTACTTCCGAACAGTTCATAGCACAAATGCCAGAACTAAAAATAAAAAATAAGAGTCCTGTTTTGCGAATGTGTTCATTAAGTGAAGTAGAGCAATCGTCTCGTAAAATGTGTGAACTAATTCAAGCCGAAAGTAAACAGCCAACTAACATAAATGCTCATGCACAGCTGCAGAGGCAGCAAGCCACAGATTGCTCCCAAGAGCAGCAGAGCAAATGTCTTTTGAGCCCTAGAAGCTTGGGAAGCACAGACTCTGGTTATTTCTCCCGGTCAGAGAGTGCAGATCAAGCAATGACGTCACCATCCCCTTTCATAAAACTTCTGTCCTCATCCGAGAAAGACTTTTCCAAAAATGTAAGTTCCTTGGCACACGCAAATGTTACAGGAGCAGTGCTGGTACAACCATGTATTGAGAAGCCACCTGTTGCTATAGGAATAATGAGGCCACCCTTGGGAACAAAAACTCTTGAAGAGCGTATTTCAAAGTTAATATCAGACAATGAAGCTGTAGTTGATGACAAACAATTAGACAGTGTAAAGCCAAGGCGAACATCATTGTCCAGAAGAGGCAGCATAGATTCACCAAAGTCTTATATATTTAAGGATTCCTTCCAGTTTGATCTAAAACCTGCAGGAAGGCGCACTAGCTCAAGTTCAGATATACCAAAGTCCCCATTCACTCCCAATGAAAAATCTAAGCAAGTTTTTTTTCTTTCTGTTCCAACACAATATCCTTCTCTTGACTGTTTGCCAATTACAAGAAGCAATTCAATGCCCACAACAGGGTATTCAGCCATTCCACCAGTAATCCCAGTCTCTCATCCTCTTAGAGGTAGTCAATCATTTGATGACAAAATAGGCTCTCTTTGTGATGATGTGTTTGTTTCAGGACCATCCACACCTCAACATACAGTCCATCCTCGCACACTTGTAAGACAGGCGGCTATTGAAGACTCATCCACTGAACACTGTGGCTTGGGTCCTGCACGTTCTGTTGATGAAGGTTATCCTGCAAGCAAATCTATACAGGATGTTTTGCTACCTAGAAGTAAATCTTTTGTGCAAGGCACTAGTTTAGACAAAGTTAAAAAGTCCTATATGGGTCGAGGCACGATGTTTGAATGTGAGACATGCAGAAACAGATATAGAAAGCTAGAAAATTTTGAAAATCATAAAAAGTTTTACTGTTCTGAATTACATGGACCAAAGAGCAAAACAGCTGCTCGTGAAACTGATCATAGCATAGCACTAATCCATTCCCAACCGCAAATTTTTAATTATAGAGTTGCTAGTACGACCGGTACTTTGGAGCAGCCACTCCTTATTCGGAAACGGAGAAAGATGAAAAGTGTTGGGGATGATGATGAACTCCAGCAAAGTGAATGTCGTTCTGTACCTGAAAACATGGAACCCCCAAACTTAGGCAGTGTCAAAACCTCATCCACAATTACCATATTGGGCTCACAGTCATGTTCTGTGTCAACCTTAAATCAACAAATACAGTTAGTATCAAGAAGCACAGATCCTGTTTCTGATGTCAAGGTATCTGTCATGGAGAAAAAGACAAATCTAGTTCTAAAGGAAAATATAGACCTAAAATGTCAGGGATCTGGGATTTCTGTAATTCAACACACAAATTCATTGAGCAGACCAAGTTCATTTGAGAAACCAGAGTCTGTTGGGCGTGTTTCACCTGTGCGAATGTGTGAAATTCCAAAAGGTAATGTAAAGAATCCCTTAAATGCAGTTGGTTTCATAAAAGAAGAGAGACCTACTGTTTCTTCTCAAATCACACCTAGTGGATCTCTTGAAGTAACTAAACCTGATACAAATGAAAGTCATCCTGCTGTGCTTGCAGAAAAAAACGTCACCTCTCAATTACGTCTTGTACGTCAGCATAACATTCAGGTTCCAGAGATCTTGGTTACAGAAGAACCAGATAAAGAACCTGAGACTCAAACCAATGATCAAGAACTTCAAGAAAAGTTTACCTGGCCACAACGTAGTGGGAGTCTGTCCAGTTTGCCAACAGAAAAGCTCCCTCCAAAAAAGAAACGCATCCGGCTTGCTGATCTGGATAACTCATCTGCTGAATCAAGTTTTGAGTCCACTATTTCAAGAAGCTTAAGTCGTGAGAGCAGTTTATCTCGTACTTCAAGTTTTTCAGCTTCATTTGAAAAAGAAGAATCTTTAAAATCTGAAAGCTTCTCAAAAACAGACAGCATAAATAAATCATCTGAATTTCTTACAATTCCAACTAGCTTAAATGCATTTGGTGCTCCAAGGGAGATGCGAAGAGCGGCCTCAGAGCAAATAAACTATACACAATCCTCTATGGAAGTCATGGACTACAGAAGTAAATCATTTGACTGTGGAAGTATGTCTCGATCACGCTCCATGTCCCCAATTAACATTATGACTTCAAGATCCTCTCTTATATGTAGCATAAATAGTGGACACATTCCTCTGTTAGAAAGGAGGAGAGGGCCACTTGTAAAACAAATATCTTTAAATATCTCCGAAACAAGTGTTTCTCCAGGTAAATCCAAAATTCTTCCGTCAGAAATTCCTGCAGTAACTCAACAAAATTTGCATAATATAAGCCGAACTTTAACCGAAGTAAAAGTAACTGACCAGCAATTAGCTGAAAAGTCAAAGCTCACTAAAGTTCAACTTTCTGAAAGCAGAGGATCTCTAAGCTCATCTAACACTACCCTATTTAAAACCGATTTTTCGACTGGTATGAAAAATAAAACAAAAGTTGACAAAGAGAAGAATATGTTGATGCATAAAAAAAATGAATGTAAGCCAAATTTTGCTCCAAAATATCAGTTAGAATGTCAGAAAGCTCAGGAGAACCAATTCTGTTCGCTCAAACCTGTCACGATAATTTTGCCAAATAGTCCTTCCTCAGACACAAGCATTACATCTCCGAATGTAAAGGCTGCTGTTATAGATGGTTTATCCAATATGTGTACGACTGTTCAAAGAAAAAACAAATTGTGTTGTAACTATCAGTCTAGTCAGTCAGTAGTTGTGCCAGTCCATAACTATAGCAATTCTTTATATTATGGGTTTTCTGCCGTTACATCTCTTCCAGAGATTTTAGTGACTCAAGATCAAGGAAATCCTATTGTTTGCAAAGTGAGTTCAGCCCCTGTAGCAGAGGCTATAGACCCAATTCATATTCCGAAGCCTCAAGAAGAGCACAGCAGGACTTTGTCGGCCTCTGTTAGGAATTTAGAAAATTGTCTTCCGCGATCTGTGCCAGTAGCTGGTCTTGTTCCGCAGCAAGAGACCTCGGCTTCAAGTAAGCGAATGCTTTCACCTGCAAACAGTCTGGACATTGCAATGGAAAAACAGCAAAAACGTGTTAAAGATGAAAGTGGAGCTGCATGCAATACAAATAATCAACAGGTTAATTTGTTTAGTATGAAGGCTGCCGAACCTGTGAAGCAAAGAAAGCCAATGCTAGTTCGACAGTTTTGCACTACAGATCCAGGGGAAAGCTTAGATCACAATATTTCTCAAGAGAGGTATAGTCCTGAGGATCATTCTCCTGAAGCACATGTTCACAAATTCCATTCATCAACAAAATCTGTCTCTGATGGAAGGGAGGTAGAAGACCATGAACACATGAAATCTCCAGAACCATGTCCAACTGTAAGAATGTCACCAGAGCCTTCGCCTATAAACACACAGACCATTTCTTTAAAGTCTACATATAATAGTCAAGAGAGGATATCACCTATAACTTCGAAAGCATTTCATATTCAAGGCCAAGTAAAACTCTGCGCTGCAATCTCTGTTGTAAATGCTGGTGATATGCATCGGCTCTCCTTTCCAAGTCTCAAGACTTCAACAAGTTTTACTTGGTGTTACCTTTTGAAGCGAAAGCCAATACCCCTTCCTCAGAATGACCAAAAGACTTCTGCTTATGCTTCCTGGACTATTAGTTCCAATAACCCCAATCCACTTAATTTACCCACCAAAGCGGCACTTTCTCTGCTGGATTCAAAGCAAAAGGGTGAAAAGTTCATCTTTACTCTGGTGAAAAACTCCCATCAGAAACATGACATCTTGGTATATTCAAGCAAATGGAAGAGCAATTCGAAAAAGGTAAATCCCCGACTTTTCCCACCGATTTTTAATATTGCATGCACGATAGAGTCTTTAGGAATGTGTTGGATAGTTCCTTGTTTGACTGACGCTCTATAATTTCACTTTGTTTTATGTCGGTATAGACTGAGGTTCCTCATTTATACCTATAAGAAACAAAAAACATTATTCTGGGTACACCTCTCTTTATAAAACCATTCCTTATAGTTTTTGAAAGACTTTTATTTTTATATTTTATTTATTTTTTGTTTGCATTTAGTTCTCTAACTATATCTTTTGCATCATAAATACGAGATACTGTATATTGCTTGATTTATATTGTCAGTTACAGTACACATTAAGCCTTGGTCATATCTGCATTGAAGGCTCTGTTAGGGCCCTCAGTCGCAGATCCGGCTGAGATTACCGTAGACAATAGCGAAGCATGCTTCGCTATTGTCTCCAGTAAAATCACGGACATGCCGACGGATAAAGTCAATGGGTTCCGTCGGCTGCCGGCAGTGTACGTTGTGCAACGGAACCGTTGCTTCTGTTATTCCCTTGTTCTGCTCCTCTAACGGAGCAGAACAGCATAACATATTTACAAACGCAAAGGTCAAGTTCTCTCCATATTATTGTTTTAACCACATTCTATTGACAAGCCCATTATTCCACTATAGCAGCCATCGAGAACCGCTTGGTTAGTTACACCTTTGTGATCTTTTTTTTGTGTTTTTTTATTTTTCTTATTTTGCCATCCTCAGACCATCTAAATTAGGGGTGCACAACCTGCGGCCCCTGTCCCGATAGATTAAATATTTTTTGGACGATCAGCTGTATCTCTGTGTGTAGATCGCTGGTGCGCCGCTCTGTAAACTTTTCTCAATGGGTTCTGTCGGCCGCTGGCGCTGTCCGTTGTGCAACAGAACCGTTGCTTCTGTTCCCTTGTTCTGCTCCTCTGATGGAACATACGGATGAGGATGTGAACGAAGCCTAACCATGCCTATAAATTAGTAAATCAGAAGTTGGAGAAATAAACAAAGTTGGAAACCTATGTTTTACTTCCAGAGATATTAACATTTTACTATTCTCTTTAACCACTCGCGGACCGCCCATAGACTATAACGTCCTGCAGAGTTATACTTTGTCCCGCTCTGTGGCGACATTGAGCTCAGTGATACAGCTGTCTCTAGACAGCTGACATCACGGAGCTCTGCCCAGAGACCAATCAGCGTGGTCTCTGGGCATGTGATCATTGTGACAACCTGTCACAGTGATCACAATACATGCCCCCTCGGTGGCACTTAGCAGCCCCTCCCGACAACCCCCGCCCTTCCCCCTGTAACTTCTCCCTCTTCTGGCAGGCTGTCGGGGAGGGAGAATAAATATAGTATGTAATAAAACACACTTTTTTTATCTCCAATAAATAGGTATCTATCTGTGGCTCTCTCTATCTGTGGCTCTCTCTATCTATATTGATATATAGTATAGATTTAGGCTGGGACTACACGGCGACTTTGGACACGACAGTGCGCTGCCAAAGATCACTTTGTTCCGTCACTCACATGGCAAGTAGTGAAAGTGAATGTGGTCGCGGTAATGTTACCGGACAAAGCGATTTTTGGCCATGGGACCTGTGTCGTGGCCAAAGTCGTTGTGTAGCCCCAGCCTAGAACTATACTATATATCAATATATATGACAGACCGATATGAGATGATAGATAGCTAGATAGATATAGATAATTATATATATATATATATATATATATATATATATAAAATCTAAATTGCAATTATTTTTTTACCCATCTCTTTATATCTTTCATGTGTGTATGTATATGTGTGTGCATGTGTATATATAGATATATAGATATATATATATAGATATATATATAGATATATATATATCTATATATATATGTAGATCTTACATAGATGTACAGTTTTAGGCCCCATGAACACGGCCGTAATTTTGATCAAAGTACGGACCCATTCATTTCTATTGCCCACGGACGCCTTCCCGTATTTTTACGGGAAGGTGTCCGGGCCGTAGAAATGACCTGCAAAAAAAATGGACGTCCTTTTTTTTGGATTTTTACGGACCGTTCTCCAGATTTTTTTTTACAGTCCGCAAATGCGAGTGTCTGTCTGCGGCCGGGCCTGTAATCCCCTGCTGTGATTATGGGCACGGCCGTGTGTAAGGGGCATTAGGCTGGGGCTACAAAGCGATTTTGGCCGCGACACTGATCGCATACACAAAGATCGCTTTGGAAAATGTGCTCTCCAAAAGCCAGTTTGCGCACAATTCATTGTAAGCTCCACCTTGCGCCCAGCGTGTATGAAATGGACACATTTGGTATTGTTGAAGTCGGCAGAAGTTTCCAAATATGTTTTCAGGTGTGTTTACCCAGTGGCATGTACCAGATGTCAGAAAAGGTCACCTGAATTCACATATTTGGGGAAAAAATGCCAGTTTGAATTTTTTCCATCAAAGTCAATGAATTGTCTGGAGAAAAATAGAGGGCTAAAATCTTTTATATGTCACTAATCAAATAGCTTGGGGGGTGTATTTCCTAAAAAGATTCATTTTGCGGGTATTAACAATGTTTTGGCACTTCACAACGCCTGTAATGTTCGTATGGTGTCAGCAAACCAGCTTTGGAAAATTTGCTCTCCAAAAGCCAGTTTGCGCACCCTTCATTGTTAGCTCCGCCTTGCACCCAGCGTGTAAGAAATGCGCACACATTTAGTATAGCTGAAGTTGCCAAATATGTATTCAGGTGTGTTTACCCAGTGGCATGCACCAGATGTAAAAAAAAACATCATCTAAATTCACATACTCACATTTTTCATACATTTATTTTCCTTTTTTCCTTTTACATTTTTTTAAAAAGTAAAATAGATCTATTCTTTTTTTTTTTTACAAAATATGGAAGCCCAACATGTTCTGAGAAAAACAAGACCAAATACGTGTAGGTTGGAAGAGTAATAGAAGAACAATTTGCTTTTAAATTGGCACATGGCTAAAACTTCAAAATGGGCCTGGTCAGGAAGGGGGGTAAGGCCTCTGGTCAGGAAGTGGTTAAAGGGGTTTTCCAGTCCCTAAAACTTGATGGCCTATCCTCAGGATAGGCCATCAATAGCTGATCGCTCAGGGTACGACTGCCGCCGATCAGCTGTTTTAAAGGGGCGGCAGCGCTCATACGAGCGCTGCTTCCCCTTCATTCCGGTCCCTGCTCATACTTTGAATCCCCGACACAGCAGTAGCGGCGGTTCATAGTATTACAGCCTTCTCCCATTTACTTCAATGGGAGAAGGTTGTAATACTGTGAATCGCCGCTGCTACTTTGTCGGCGATTCACAATAGTAGCAGTGACTGGAATGAAGGGGAAGCAGCGCGCGCTGCGGCCCCTTCAAAACAGCTGATCGGCGAGTCCCCCGCCCCAAGTGATCAGCTATTGATGGCCTAACATGAGGATAGGCCATCAATTTTTAGGGACTGAAAAAGCCTCTTTAAAGACGACCGGTCACCTCTTCTGGCATGACTGTTTTAGTAATTCTTATATTTCCCAAGAATTAACAATTTTGGAACATATTTTCTTAGACATCTGCATTGTGCCGTTCCTCTTTTTTGATACTCCTAGAAAATTATGAATAAATTGACAACTGGGTGTTACTAGTTGTGGGTGTGTCCATACACAGACTGACACTGACCAATCAGTGCCAACCTAGTGAGACTGTGTAAAGACATGCCCCTTAGGACAAAGGGAATGGTAACACCCAGTTGTCAATTAATTAATAAATTTCTAGGAGTATTAAAAAGAGGAACGGCACAATGCAGTGTTCTAAGAAAATACATACCAGAATTGATATTTCATGGCGAATACAAGTATTTACTCAAATAGACATGTCAGGAGAGGTAACCGGTCCTCTTTAATGACAAAACCCAACTATGTTATGATTGTAAAACAGTGTGTTGCCACTGTAAGCATCAATTTGTTATTTATTTTTTGTTTTGTCTATATTAGTCCTCCCACCACAAGTCTTGTAATCTGCTGGACGGCCATAAAAGTATTGATACAAGTACTGATCAAGATAAGGAACCTTTCCAAAATCGATCTGAGCCAAGGAGAGTGAAGATTTTCGATGGAGGGCAAGTCATTGTTTTATTTTTAAGTGCATTCATGTCTGTGAACTATGCGTTGTTTAAAATTTTGGTTTCTCAGAATACATGCTATTTTTTTTTTATTTTTTTTTTTGCTAGTTAAGGACAGATCTTTAAAAAGGAATCATAATTCCAAATACAAGTGTAAACATTTCCATCTGTTTTCGTCCCACCCGTGCTTGAATGGAACAAAAGAGCGCATGCTCGACCACCGCGCCATTCAAACTTTTCTTTGCCACGGTAGGGGGATGTGGGACCACTGCCCCCTGTTCTAGCGATTGGTGGATGTCCCAGCAGTCCGACACCCACCAAACTTACATCAATCACCTATCCAGTGCATAGGTGATGAATGTTTTTGCGTAGAATACCCCTTTAAGTGATCCGTGTCACATTTTTCTTTCATTTTTGTATAACGTGTTAATGGGGATATAATTTTTTACCAGGTATAAGTCAAATGAAGAATATGTTTACGTGCGTGGCAGAGGAAGAGGAAAGTATATTTGTGAAGAGTGCGGGATAAGATGCAAAAAGCCTAGCATGTTGAAGAAGCATATTCGTACCCACACAGATGTCCGGCCATACCACTGCAACTACTGTAACTTCTCCTTTAAGACAAAAGGTATGCTAATTCACATTTTAATTATGTAACATTTTCTGGTTAGATGGATTTTTTTGTTTTTTCTTATCTGTTTAAATGGAAGGTGATGTCCTGTAACACATTTACAAACATAAAGTTCAAGTTCTCTCCATATTATTGATTTAACCTCGTTCTACTGACAAGCCCACAGCCATTGAGAACAGCTCGGTTAGTTACACTTTCTGTGATCTTTGTTTGTTTGTGTTTTTTTATTTTTCTTATTTCGCCAGCCTTATTAGACCATCTAGATTAGGGGTGCGCGACCTCCGGCCCCTGTCCTGATACACAGAAACTTTTTTGGACGATCAGCTGTATCTCTGTGTGTAGACCGCTGGTGCGCCGCTCTGTAAACTTTTTTTTCTTTACTACAGGGCACATACAGATTCCTGTCACACAGTGACAGTCTATGCCTGTGTAACTAGAGCCTGCATTAAACAATAAGCACTTTCGACTGCAGTAAAGGAAAACGTTCATTAGTTCACTGAAAGCAGCAGCAGGCACAGCATGTAAAGCTCCAGCCCTGCGGAGTTAAGCTGGACCTTTTTTTTTTCCTTTGGTAGGTAGTGCGGGGAAATCCCAAACCCTCTGTCTGTTTTCTGTACAGGCAGGAGCTTCAGTTCTTTGCTTTATTTATCTTTCTATTGATTATTTCTCTCTTGCCACTTTGCCCCCCCCCCCAGGTCACCTGGCACTTACTCTGCCCCCACTCTGCCCCTTCTCTCTCAGGGCTCCTATTTTGCCTATTCCCCACCCCTCCCTTTTCAGACCCCTAGCTATCTAGTTTCTCCCATCCATCCCTTTTCAGAACCCCTGCTATCTTGCCCCGCCCCCCTGGCCCTCCCTTCTCAGAGCCCCTGATACATTGTCTCTCCCGACCCTCCCTTCTCTTAGCCCAGGGGTCAGCAACCTGCGGCGCTAGTGCCACAGCCAGCATTTGGGGCATGGATTGCCGGCACACTTCCCTCTTCCAGTGACCAATGCCGTTGCTTGGTGGTGCCTAACACAGTGAGATAGAGCGGCGCTTCATTATGTGCTTGGTGGTCCTTCATTGTGTTTGTCACTGCTGAACACTTGACAATCACACAATGCAGCACTGCTCTCTATCCTGGTGATCAACATCCCCAAGCGCATAATGAAGTTCTGCTCTCCTGGTGATCAGTGTCGCAAGTATGAACTTCAGTTACAGCTCTGTAAAAGTTAGCAAAAGTTTGAAGCTACAGGTGTTCAGTAGTGTGGTCTCTCCTATGTGCACCCCCCAAATCTGGTGTTCAGTAGCCGCGGTCTCTCCTATGTGGAGTTCCCACTAACTGTTGTTCAATATCTGCGGTCTCTCCTATGTGCAGTTCCGCCCAGTTGGTGTTCAATAGCCACGATCTCTCCTATGTGCAGTTCCCACTAGCTGGTGTTCAGTAGCCATGGTCTCTCCTATGTGCACCCCCCAGCTTGTGTTCAGTCTCCTCTTATGCACATCTTGGATCGTCTTTGTAAAGAAAGTCAGGTACAGGGGTCACACTGAAATGTAATTTTAATTAACTGATTAATTGGTCTATGTCACTTACGTCGTAACTGTTTTCCTTAAATGACTTTCATGTTTGCACGACACACCGAGTACTTCTTCATTTGATTTTTTTATTTGCACACCATACCAAAAAGGTTGCCTATCCATGGCTTAGCCCTTGCTACCTTGTCTCTGCCCTTCTCTACTTTCAGAGCCCCTGATACCTTGCTCCCAACTTTCGCCGCTCCCTTCTCTGAGCCCCTGATACCTTGTCACCCCCCACCTCTCCCTTTTTAGAACCCTTCATACCTGTCCCCCCCTTGCTCCTTCCTTCTTAGAATCCGTGATACCTTGTGGTTGCCCTATCTCCCCTCAATAGAGCACCTGACACCTTGTCTTTCATCTTCCCACAGAACCTCTGCCCCCTTAGGTTCTTTTCACCTCCTCCTCCCCCATAGTGCCCCAGACCTTTTTGTTCCTCCATGTCCCTCAGCCCCAAACTTTCCTACCTTACCCTGGTGGTGGGAAGGATCAGCTGTATGGGGCCCTAAAGTTTCTTGTGACAGCTCTGCTGAATGGTGCCTGTCACACAGACCTAACCTGTAACTGTAGGACTGGCCCCCGTTTTAACCAATGAGCGCTTTCCTGTAGTGATGGACAATGCTAATTTTCAGGCGGGAATTACAATGGCCAACAGTTGAAAGTGCCCTTCGTAACAACAGATCACCTATCCACAGAATAGGTCTTAAGTGTTTGGTCGCTGGGGTCCCACCACTGGGACCCCCTTTGATCACGAGAACAGTTATTACGCATCCCCTGTCTGAAAGGAGCGGCGTGCACGCTGCCGCTCCGTTAATTTTCTGTGGGACTGACAGAGATAGCTGAGGGCCCACAGTAAAAAAGCCAGTCACAAAAAAAAAATGTATGCTTTGTGCATGGAACACCCTGTAAACTGTTAGCGTTCTAAAGAGGTAT
This sequence comes from Rhinoderma darwinii, assembly GCF_050947455.1. Lineage (NCBI taxonomy): Eukaryota > Metazoa > Chordata > Amphibia > Anura > Rhinodermatidae > Rhinoderma > Rhinoderma darwinii. The sequence continues at coordinate 149,151,385 of NC_134691.1, read as the reverse complement.
TCTCATCTTAGACGTTTATGGCATATCAAGAGGATTTGCCATAAATGTCTTATAAATGCGTGTCTCTTTCCATGATATGCTATCTTGCGGTGATGTGCTAACATTTTTAGATCAAGTGGAGACCGTTTTTAATGCCAAACGCTTCAAATAAATCAGATTCTGGGATCCAATTTTGAAAATGCATGTAAAATGATAGTCCATTAATCTGCCACTTGATAATCCAAAAAGTCTGGTAAGGCTGGATTCACGCATGCAGTTTTTAGGGCATTTTTTTAATGCATTTCTTTGTGCCAAACACAGGAGTGGATTCAAGAGGGAAGAAATATACCGTATTTTTCGGACCATAAGACGCACCCAGGTTTTAGACAACAGAAAATAAGAAAAAAATTATTTGTTAAAAAATAGTTTATTCTGTTTCACCACATTTTTATTTTTTTTAAACATTTTATTAGTTCCCCTAGGGGAGTTGAACCAACGGCCACTTGATTACATGTGGAGTTACTGAAAAAGCGTAACTCGCTGAGCTACGCTGTTTCCCTAACTCTCATAGTAGTGAATTGCAGTTACGGAAGCAGCGTAGCATGAGAGCTACGCTGTTCCCGTAACTACTACGGGAGAGTACAGAAAGCTAGAATGGGGTTTAGGGTCCCCGTTCTAGAGATAGGTGCGGGTCCCAGAGGTGGGACCCGCATCTACCTGACATTTATGACATATCCTGTGGATATGTCATAAATGTCCTTCATAGAAAAACCCCTATATATGCCGCGGTCGCTATTGACTGCGGCATTTAACTAGTTAAAAGGGTTTGCCATAAAACACATGTATCCCCTATCCACAAGATGGGGTCTACATGTGGGATCGCTGGGCGTCTGACCACTGGGACCCCCAGCGATAAGGAGAACAGGGGACTGAAAGTGACCCAGAGCGCTACATGAGAAGCCTGAACTTCCGGGTTCTGTGTTTGGCTTATTTGTTCTTCAGCTCCATAGAGATCAATACATAGCCGCTCACGCATGCGCAGAAGAATCCCATTCATCTCTACGAAGCTGCAGGACGCGGAAGTCAAAGCTTCTTATGTAGCGCTCCCCGTTCTCCTTATCACTGGGGGTCGGACCCCCAGTGATCACGCATGTATCCCCTATCCTGTGGATAGGGGATACATGTGTTTTATGGCACAACCGCTTTAAACCTCCAGGAACAGCGAAATTGCTGTTCCTGGCCGTTAGAGCAGCAGGTCAGCTTCTGACACCTGCAGTGTATGCAGCGGGCTCAGCGCATGAGCTTGCTCCATACATCACCCCCCCCCCCCCCCCCCGCCCGCTCCATGATGTGCCGGCAACGTCATGGGTCTGGAAGGGGTTAAGTAATGAAGCGGTCAGGGGACCTGGCGACGCCGGGTCCCTTGACTGCGGACTATAAGACGCAGGGACTTTTTAACAAGATTTATTCTTGCTAAAACTGCGTCTTTTAGTCTGAAAAATACGGTAAGTCTCTTTTCTTTATGACTTTACTTACTTTTAGATCCACTTCTGGCTTTGACTATAAGAAATCTGCATCAATAGTTACAAGACCCAAAGCAGATGACGCGGTAGAGTGAACCCATTAAAAAAATCCCTCTAATTGCAATAATAAGTTATAGTAGCAAATTATATGTTAAAGAGGCTCTGTCACCAGATTTTCAAACCCCTATCTCGTATTGCAGCAGATCGGCGCTGCAATGTAGTTTACAGTAACGTTTTTTCTTTTCAAAAACGAGCATTTTTGGCCAAGTTATGAGCATTTTTATATTTATGCAAATGAGCCTTTCTGAAGTACAACTGGGCGTGTTTAAAGTGAAGTCCAAGTGGGCGTGTATTGTGTGTGTACATCTGGGCGTTTTTACTTGTTTTACTAGCTGGGCGTTGTGAATAGAAGTGTATGATGCTGACGAATCAGCATCATCCACTTCTCTTCGTTAACACCCAGCTTCTGGCAGTGCACAGACACACAGCGTGTTCTCGAGAGATCACGCTGTGACGTCACTTCCTGCCCCAGGTCCTGCATCGTGTCGGACGAGCGAGGACACATCGGCACCAGGCGACAGAGGCTACAGTTGATTCTGCAGCAGCATCGGCGTTTGCAGGTAAGTCGATGTAGCCTCTGTCGCCTGGTGCCGATGTGTCCTCGCTCGTCCGACACGATGCAGGACCTGGGGCAGGAAGTGACGTCACAGCGTGATCTCTCGAGAACACGCTGTGTGTCTGTGCACTGCCCGAAGCTGGGTGTTAATGAAGAGAAGGGGATGATGCTGATTCGTCAGCATCATACACTTCTATTCACAACGCCCAGCTAGTAAAACAAGTAAAAACGCCCAGATGTACACACACAATACACGCCCACTTGGACTTCACTTTAAACACGCCCAGTTGTACTTAAGAAAGGCTCATTTGCGTACATATAAAAATGCTTGTTTTTGAAAAAAAAAAACACGTTACTGTTATCTACATTGCAGCGCCGATCTGCTGCAATAGGAGATAGGGGTTTGAAAATCTGATGACAGAGCCTCTTTAATATTTTAATATAGGCTTTGCTTTATTCATGGGGACATTTTCATTCTAAAGGGCCTTCCTGCAAAATGTTTTTTTAAAGTGTGGCATTGAGGTTTTGCTTTACCTAAATAAAGGCGGCCATCCCAAACCTTCAAATGGAGCTTTTACAACATTTTTATAGTCTAATTTTACAGTTGCAACTACGTATGTATACAGGAAAGATTCTCCTGGCATCCACACTTCAGAGTCCAAATGTGGTGGGTTTTAAACTATAACCAGGGCCGTCCTTAGGAGTGTGCGACCTGCGTAACTACACAGGGTGCTGCACTTTTCCAGCATTAAATGGGCGCTTCTTGGCTGACTCTGCCATCAGTTCTTCTTTTGATTTTGTGCAAGCTGGACAGGTTAGAATCAGTCTTCCACCAGGACATTAAAAATGGCTCGTGGCTGGGTCTTCCAGCACGACAATGACCCGAAACATACAGCCAAGGCAACAAAGGAGTGGCTCAAAAAGAAGCACATTAAGGTCATGGAGTGGCCTAGCCAGTCTCCAGACCTTAATCCCATCGAAAACTTATGGAGGGAGCTGAAGATCCGAGTTGCCAAGCGACAGCCTCGAAATCTTAATGATTTACAGATGATCTGCAAAGAGGAGTGGGCCAAAATTCCATCTAACATGTGTGCAAACCTCATCATCAACTACAAAAAACGTCTGACTGCTGTGCTTGCCAACAAGGGTTTTGCCACCAAGTATTAAGTCTTGTTTGCCAAAGGGATCAAATACTTATTTCTCTGTGCACAATGCAAATAAATATACATAATTTTGAAAATGTGATTTTCTTTTTAATATAATCTATCTCTCACTGGTAAAATTAACCTAGCCTAAAAATTCTAGACTGTTCATGTCTTTGACAGTGGGCAAACTTACAAAATCAGCAAGGGATCAAATACTTATTTCCTTCACTGTATATACACAGTCTAGTCACATTATTATGAGCACCAGCTAATATCCAGAGTAACCGCGTGTGCAGCACGGACAGCAGCTAGACGGGCTGGGAGTGACTCAATAAGGTGTTGGTAGGTTGTCCAAGATATCTGGAGCCATGCTGACTGCATTGCATCCCACATTTGCTAGACGGTGCGTGGGGTGGATCCATAGAGCGAACAAGACTATCGAGGTGGTCCCACAGATGCTCAATTGGGTTCAAATCGGGCAAATTAGGGTGCCAGGAAAATACTTGGAAGTCTTGGTAGTGCTCTTCCAGCCACTGTCGAACATTTCTAGCCGTGTGACATGTCGTATTATCTTGCTGGAAGATTCCTTCTACCCCAGGGAAGACAAACCGCATGAATGGGTGGACGTGATCTGCAACGATGAATTCATACCCAAATCGGTTCAGAGTGCGTTCCACATGGATGAGTGAACCCAGAGAAAGGCATGAAAAATTCCCCAGACCGTAACGCTTCCGCCACCAGCTTGTGTTCTTCCAGAAATGGTTGCAGGGTGTTTGTTTTCTGTTTCTCACCTGACACGTCAATGTCCCTCCGTTCGATGACTTATCGGTGAAGCCAACCCTTTGCCAATTATCGGTGGTCCAATTCCGATACAGTCGTGCAAATTGAAGCCTTTTTTTCCGATGCACCTTTGTTAGCATAAGAACATTGACCATCCATATGCTTCGGAGCCCCGTACGCAGTATGGTTCGCTAAACTGTTGTTTTAGAGGCAAGTCTGGTAGCCCCTAGTTGATTTTCAAGGTGAGCTGCTTCACTGTAGCGTGTCGTTCGTCCCTCGCACACCTTCTTAGCCGACGTTCACCTCTCACATCAATGGCACGTGGTGCTCTGCAGTATCCATGTCTGTTACTCCCAATGGTACCATTTGTCCTCTCACGATACCCTTTCACCACAGCAGCACGCGAACGGTTCACAAACTGCTCTGTTTCAGAAATACTGCCACCCTTGACCCGAAAGCCGATAATCATCCCTTTTTGCAACTGTGATAAATCGCCCTTTTAACCCATGGCAACAATGAGTGAGATGTGTTTAGACAGCGTGTGTGTGTGTGTGTGTGTGTGTGTGTGTGTATGTATATGTGCCTATGTGTTGTATACACAGTTAGGTCCAGAATTATTTGGACAGTGACACAATCTTCATGATATGCACTCTGCATGCCACCACATTGGATTTGAAATGAAACAACGGAGATTCAATTGAAGTGTAAACTTTCAGGTTTAATTCAAGGGGTTGAAAAAAATATCCTGTGGAACATTTAGGAATATAAACCATTTTTCTACACAGCCTCCTCATTTCAGGGGCTCAAAATTAATTGGACAAATTACATTACCATAAATCAAATATATTTTTTTCATAATTTGTAATGACTCCTTTTCCGGCAATGACTGCCTGAAGTCTGGAACCCATGGACATCACCAAACGCTGGGTTTCCTCCTTTGTGATGCTTTGCCAGGCCTTTATTACAGCGTCTCCAGTTGTTGCTTGTTTGTGGGTCTTTCTGCCTTAAGTTTTGTCTTAAGCAAGTGAAATGCATCTCAATCAGGTTGAAAACTGGTGAATGACTTGGCCATTGCAGAATATTCCACTTCTTTGCCTTAAAAATGTCCTGGGTTGTTTTTGAAGTATGTTTTGGGTCATTGTCCATCTGTACTGTGAAGCGACATCCAATCAACCTTGCTGTATTTGGTTGAATCTGAGCAGAAAGTATGTCCCTGAACACTGCAGAATTCATCCGGCTTCTTCTGTCTTCAGTCACATCAATAAACACTAGTGACCCAGTGCCTTTGGCAGAAATGCATGCCCATGCCATCACACTGCCTCCACCATGTTTTACAGAGGATGTGGTGTGCTTTGCATCATGAGCCGTTCCAAGCCTTCTCCATACTTTCTTCATCCCATTATTCTGGTACAGGTTGATCTTAGTTTCATCTGTCCAATGAATGCTGTTCCAGAACTGGGCGGCTTCTTTACATGTTGTTTGGCAAAGTCTAATCTGGCCTTTCTATTTTTGAGGCTGATTAATGGTTTGCACCATGTGGTGAACCCTCTGTATTTGCTCTCATGAAGTCTTCCCTTTATGATAGACTTAGATACTGATACACCGACTTCCAGGAGAGTGTTCTTTACTTGAGTAGATGTTGTGAAGGGGCTTTCCTTCACCATGGAAAGGATTCTGCAATCATCCATCACTGTCGTCTTCCGTGGACGTCCAGGCCTTTTGGAGTTCACGAGATCACCAGTGCGCTCTTCTTCTTTTTTTTTTTTTTTTTTTTTTTTTTTTTGAAGAAGAAGAATGTACCAATCTGTTGATTTGGCCACTCCTAACATTTGTGCTATCTCTATGATGGATTTCTTCATTTTATTTTCAGCCTAAGGATGGTCTGTTTCACTTGCATTGAGAGCTCCTTTGATCTCATGTATGTTCACAGCAACAGCTTCCAAAGTAAAATGCCAAACCTGGAATCAACTCCAGACCTTTTACCTGCTTAATTGATAATGGATTAACGATGGAATAGCCCATGCAGACCATAAAATAGCTTTTGATAATTGTCCAATTAAGTTTGGTCCTTTGAAAAAGAGGCAGCTACATATTAAAGAGCTGTAATTCTTAAACCTTTCCTCAAATTAGGATGTGAATACCCTCAAATTAAAGCCGAGTCTTCACTTTAAGCCCATATTGATTATATAACTGTATATTCAATATGTTTCGGTAAACAGCTAAAATGGCCAAACTTGTGTCACTGTCCATAGTGTGTGTGTGTATATATATATATGTGTGTGTGTGTGTGTGTGTGTGTATATATATATGTGTGTGTGTGTGTGTGTATATATATATATGTGTGTGTGTGTGTGTGTGTATATATATATGTGTGTGTGTGTGTGTGTGTATATATATATATGTGTGTGTGTGTGTGTGTGTGTGTGTATATATATATATGTGTGTGTGTGTGTGTATATATATATATGTGTGTGTGTGTGTGTGTGTATATATATATATATGTGTGTGTGTGTGTGTGTGTATATATATATATATATGTGTGTGTGTGTGTGTGTGTGTATATATATATATATATATATATATATATATATATGTGTGTGTGTATATATATATATATATATATGTGTGTGTGTGTGTGTGTGTGTGTATATATATATATATGTGTGTATATATATATATATATATATATATATATATATATATATATATACACACTACCGTTCAAAAGTTTAGGGTCACTTAGAAATTTCCTTATTTTTGCAAGAAAAGCACAGTTTTTTTTCAATGAAGATAACATTAAATTAATCAGAAATACACTCTATACATTGTTAATGTGCTAAATGACTATTCTAGCTGCAAACGTCTGGTTTTTAATGCAATATCTACATAGGTGTATAGAGGCCCATTTCCAGCAACCATCACGCTAGTGTTCTAATGGTACATTGTGTTTGCTAACTGTGTTAGAAGGCTAATGGATGATTAGAAAACACTTGAAAACCCTTGTGCAATTATGTTAGCACCGCTGTAAACAGTTTTGCTGTTTAGAGGAGCTATAAAACTGACCTTCCTTTGAGCTAGTTGAGAATCTGGAGCATTACTGGGTTCGATTAAACTCTCACAATGGCTAGAAAAAGAGAGCTTTCATGTGAAACTCGACAGTCTATTCTTGTTCTTAGAAATGAAGGCTATTCCATGCGAGAAATTGCCAAGAAACTGAACATTTCCTACAACGGTGTGTACTACTCCCTTCAGAGGACAGCACAAACAGGCTCTAAGCAGAGTAGAAAGAGAAGTGGGAGGCCCCGCTGCACAACTGAGCAACAAGACAAGTACATTAGAGTTTCTAGTTTGAGAAATAGACTCCTCACAGGTCCTCAACTGGCAGCTTCATTAAATAGTACCCGCAAAACGCCAGTGTCAATGTCTACAGTGAAGAGGCGACTCCGGGATGCTGGCCTTCAGGGCAGAGTGGCAAAGAAAAAGCCATATCTGAGTCTGGCTAATAAAAGGAAAATATTAATATGGGCAAAAGCACACAGACATTGGACAGAGGAAGATTGGAAAAAAGTGTTATGGACAGACAAATCGAAGTTTGAGGTGTTTGGATCACACAGAAGAACATTTGTGAGACGCAGAACAACTGAAAAGATGCTGGAAGAGTGCCTGACGCCATCTGTCAAGCATGGTGGAGGTAATGTGATGGTCTGGGGTTGCTTTGGTGCTGGTAAAGTGGGAGATTTGTACAAGGTAAAAGGGATTTTGAATAAGGAAGGCTATCACTCCATTTTGCAACGCCATGCCATAACCCTGTGGACAGCGCTTGATTGGAGCCAATTTCATCCTACAACAGGACAATGACCCAAAGCACACCTCCAAATTATGCAAGAACTATTTAGGGAAGAAGCAGGCAGCTGGTATTCTATCCGTAATGGAGTGGCCAGCGCAGTCACCAGATCTCAACCGCATAGAGCTGTTGTGGGAGCATCTTGACCGTATGGTGCGCAAGAAGTGCCCATCAAGCCAATCCAACTTGTGGGAGGGCCTTCTGGAAGCATGGGGTGAAATTTCTCCCGATTACCTCAGCAAATTAACAGCTAGAATGCCAAAGGTCTGCAATGCTGTAATTGCTGCAAATGGAGCATTCTTTGACGAAAGCAAAGTTTGAAGGAGAAAATTATTATTTGAAATAAAAATCATTATTTCTAACCTGGTCAATGTCTTTACTATATCTTCTAGTCATTTTGCAACTCATTTGATAAATATAAGTGTGAGTTTTCGTGGAAAATACAAAATTGTCTGGGTGACCCCAAACTTGTCTTGTTGCTCAGTTATGCAGCGGGGCCTCCCACTTCTCTTTCTACTCTGGTTAGAGCCTGTTTGTGCTGTCCTCTGAAGGGAGTAGTACACACCGTTGTATGAAATGTTCAGTTTCTTAGCAATTTCTCGCATGGAATAGCCTTCATTTCTAAGAACAAGAATAGATTGTCGAGTTTCACATGAAAGCTCTCTTTTTCTAGCCATTTTGAGAGTTTAATCGAACCCACAAATGTAATGCTCGAGATTCTCAACTAGCTCAAAGGAAGGTCAGTTTTATAGCTCCTCTAAACAGCAAAACTGTTTACAGCGGTGCTAACATAATTGCACAAGGGTTTTCAAGTGTTTTCTAATCATCCATTAGCCTTCTAACACAGTTAGCAAACACAATGTACCATTAGAACACTGGAGTGATGGTTGCTGGAAATTGGCCACTATACACCTATGTAGATATTGCATTAAAAACCAGACGTTTGCAGCTATAATAGTCATTTAGCACATTAACAATGTATAGAGTGTATTTCTGATTTAATGTTATCTTCATTTTAAAAAACTGTGCTTTTGTTGCAAAAATAAGAACATTTCTAGGTGATCCTAAACTTTTGAACGGTAGTGTATATGTATGTGTATATATATATGTGTATGTGTGTGTGTGTGTGTGTATATATATATATATATATATATATATATATATACACACACTATGTATATATATAATACACACACACACACACGCACACGCACACGTAAGCAGCACTGTGATAAATAGAAGGATGTCCGGGGTGCAGGCTAGTGAATGCCAATCCAGCACCCAAATCACATATAGAATAAAGAATGGCAGCACTCCAGTTAATATTGGTGAAGGTGGACTTTATTCACCCTGCAACGTTTCAGCTCGCTCAATGGAGCCTTTGTCAAGCAACATATATTTGTGTGTGTGTGTATATATATATATATATGTGTGTATGTATGTATATGGATTTAGCCATCTTCATCTTGACTCTGATAGCTTGCTGCAGCTTGATATCACACCGGAAAAGCCATTGAAAAGTCGTTGAAAAAGTCAGGATAAAGGATCTTTCAACTGTATTTAATGCTTCAAAAGTCAAGATAAAGACAGCTACATCTGTATATACACACCACACAATAAAATGGCGAAAGCACACAGCGAACACTATTGTCACCTACAATAGTGAGGTTCTGCACGTACATTTTGATCAAATTGTGTGAGCCCACCTGCCACGACAAGGCGACCTCTATGGGGCGGGTTCCTACGCTGCACATACACCTAGAACTGCGACTAAGCCTACATATATCTGGGGATGGTAGGAACCAGCATTAAACTAATTTAAAATCACACAGGGCAGAATGAGAGGAGTGCAAGATCAAAAAATGTAGGCAGTCACTAACCCCACATATATGAAATACATAAACACAACAGTTTGAACAGCACATTTAACCCGTTAGTGAGCGGCCCATAGTCTTTTTACGTCGGTCACTAATGGGCCTTATTCCGATGCCATAGACTTTTTACGTCGCGGCATCGGAATAAGTAAACAGAGCAGGGAGCTGTCAAATCTCCCTGCTCTCAGCTGCCAGAGGTAGCTGAGGGCTGGGGGCGTCCCTGCTCTGCCTGGTGAGATCGATATAAGTATCGATCTCACCCGTTTAACCCCTTAGATGCGGTGCTCAATAGCGAGCACCGCATCTGAGTGGTTTTGGAGAGAGGGAGGGAGCTCCCTCTCTCTCCCACCGACACCTGGCGATACGATCGCCGAGTGTCTGTGTCTCCCATGGCAGCCGGGGGCCTAATAAAGGCTCCCAGGTCTGCCTGTGGTGAATGCCTGCTAGGTCATGCCGCAGGCATGACCTAGCAGATGCCTGTCCGTTTTAAACGAACGGGCAGTAATACACTGCAATACAAAAGTATTGCAGTGTATTATAATAGCGATCGAAGAATCGCATATTAAAGTCCCCTAGTGGGACTAGTAAAAAAGTTTAAAAAAAAATGTTTAATAAAGTTAATAAAAAAAAAATGAAAAACCCACTTTTTCCCCTTACAAAATGCTTTACTATTAGAAAACCAGAATAAAATTAAAAAGTTACACATATTTGGTATCGCCGCGTCCGTAACGACCCCGACTATAAAGCTATTACATTACTTAACCCGCACGGTGAACGCCGTAAAAAATTAAATCAGAACCAACGGAAAAATTGCTGTTTCATGTGAATCCTGACTTTAAAAAAATGTGATTAAAAAGTGATCAAAAAGTCACATCTACTACAAAATGGTACCAATAAAAACTACAAGTCGTCCCGCAAAAAAAAAAAAGCCCTCATACAACTGCATCGGCGAAAAAATAAAAACGTTACGGCTCTTCAAATATGAAGACACAAAAACAAATAATTTTGAAAAAAAAGCGTTTTTACTGTGTAAAAGTAGTAAAACATACAAAAACTATACAAATTTAGTATCGTTGCAATCGTAACAACCCGCTGAATAAACTTATTGTGTTATTTATACCAGACGGTAAACGGCGTAGATTTAGGATGGAAAAAAGAGTGGCTAAATTTCAGATTTTTTTCTACCCCCCCCCCCAAAAAAAGGTTAATAAAAGTTAATCAATAAATAATATGTACCTCAAAATGGTGCTATTGAAAAATACAACTTGTCCCGCAAAAAACAAGACCTTATACAGCTATGTCGACGCAAAAATAAAAAGGTTATAGCTCTTGGAATGCGACGATGGAAAAACGTTAAAAATAGCCTGGTCATTAAGGGGTTAAAAATCCAAGAAGTTTGGATCAGTAAGGGTCTGAGCGCTGAGACCCCTACCGATCGCTAAAACTAAGCAGCAGAAGCTCATAATGTGTCTGTGATCTCTTATTAAACCCAGAACAGCTCTAACTGCCACAATTGTCACACTAACTGGGTTTTTCTCCTATGTGAATAGACTCTATAATCGCAGCTCCATGTACAGTGGGAAACCCGAAATTTATATATATGAAAGAAATCCCACAGCACTCCGATGGTTCCAAAAAGTATGTGATTTATTCCGTCAACATAGGACCTCTTTTGAAAAAGTGATGTGGGATTTCTTTCATTTATGCCTTATAATCCACGGATCTGGATTACCTGCCTGCACCCATTAACATGTTAGAATTTGATGCAGAGTGCTGCTTATTTCTTTCTATGTATGTATGTATGCATGTATATATGTGTGTGTGTGTGTGTGTGTGTGTGTGTGTGTGTGTGTGTGTGTGTGTGTATATATATATATATATATATATATGTATGTATGCGTGTATATACAGTGAAGGAAAGAAGTATTTTATCCCTTGCTGATTTTGTAAGTTTGCCCACTGTCAAAGACATGAACAGTCTAGAATTTTTAGGCTAGGTTAATTTTACCAGTGAGAGATAGATTATATTTAAAAAAAAACAGAAAATCACATTGTCACAATTATATTTATTTGCATTGTGCACAGAGAAATAAGTATTCGATCCCTTTGGCAAACAAGACTTAATACTTGTTGGCAAGCACAGCAGTCAGACGTTTTTTGTAGTTGATGATGAGGTTTGCACACATGTTAGATGGAATTTTGGCCCACTCCTCTTTGCAGATCATCTGTAAATCATTAAGATTTCGAGGCTGTCGCTTGGCAACTCGGATCTTCAGCTCCCTCCATAAGTTTTCGATGGGATTAAGGTCTGGAGACTGGCTAGGCCACTCCATCACCTTAATGTGCTTCTTTTTGAGCCACTCCTTTGTTGCCTTGGCTGTATGTTTCGGGTCATTGTCGTGCTGGAAGACCCAGCGACGAGCCATTTTTAATGTCCTGTTGGAGGGAAGGAGGTTGTCACTTAGGATTTAACGGTACATGGCTCCATCCATTCTTCCATTGATGTGGTGAAGTAGTCCTGTGCCCTTAGCAGAGAAACACCCCCAAAACATAATGTTTCCACCTCCATGCTTGTCAGTGGGGACAGTGTTCTTTGGGTCATAGGCAGCATTTCTCTTCCTCCAAACACGGAGAGTTGAGTTAATGCCAAAGAGCTCAATTTTAGTCTCATCTGACCACAGCACCTTCTCCCAATCACTCTCAGAATCATCCAGCTGTTCATTTGCAAACTTCAGATGGGCCTGTACATGTGCCTTCTTGAGCAGGGGGGACCTTGCGGCACTGCAGGATTTTAATACATTACGGTGTAATGTGTTACCAATGGTTTTCTTGGTGACTGTGGTCCCAGCTGCCTTGAGATCATTAACAAGTTCCCCCGTGTAGTTTTCGGCTGAGCTCTCGCCTTCCTCAGGATCAAGGATACCCCACGAGGTGAGATTTTGCATGGAGCCCCAGATCGATGTCGATTGACAGTCATTTTGTATGTCTTCCATTTTCTTACTATTGCACCAACAGTTGTCTCCTTCTCACCCAGCGTCTTACTTATGGTTTTGTAGCCCATTCCAGCCTTGTGCAGGTCTATGATCTTGTCCCTGACTTCCTTAGAAAGCTCTTTGGTCTTGCCCATGTTGTAGAGGTTAGAGTCAGACTGATTAATTGAGTCTGTGGACAGGAGTCTATTATACAGGTGACCATGTAAGACAGCTGTCTTTAATGCAGGCACCAAGTTGATTTGGAGCGTGTAACTGGTCTGGAGGAGGCTGAACTCTTAATGGTTGGTAAGGGATCAAATACTTATTTCTCTATGCACAATGCAAATAAATATATATAATTTTGACTATGTGATTTTCTGTTTTTTTTTTTCTATAATCTATCTCTCACTGGTAAAATTAACCTAGCCTAAAAATTCTAGACTGTTCATGTCTTTGACAGTGGGCAAATTTACAAAATCAGCAAGAGGTGAAATACTTATTTCCTTCACTGTATATACAGTCCAATTGTAGGTAAACACAGCACTCCACACAGCTATATATTAGGCCATGTGCACGTTACCAGAGGATGAATCCGTTCCCCAACTTGAATACATAAAAACCATGGGACAAAATAACGGCACCAGGACTTCCAGATAGATGAAAAAAGGGTGGATTTATTCACCTCAAGTGAGCAGCGACGTTTCGGTTCGTCACAGAACCTTTCTCAAGTTGTACAACACTACACACATTGTCATGTTAATTATTGAATGTACTTCCTATTTATACCTAAGACCAATTGATGTACAATTTGCAAAAATCAAGTACACACATAGAACTTTCAACCCATATTATGATAGTTTTACAAAGTGCATAAGTACAATCGTACTTTCATATATCAGGTGCAATATACGTGGATACAAAATGTGTAAAAACTGTCTAGTGTGCTTTGATTAGCAATTTAGGCTAATCAATGAAAGCTGCAGAGGCCAATCCACAAAATATAGTTATATATAAATCACATGGAAAATCATACATTACCAATCTGTTGCACACCTTGAGACCGCAGCGTTCGTGCGCGCCTACTGCACATGCTCAAAGATGGTGCCAAGACCGGAAATGGGGTCTATGGAACGCAAGCCGTAAGAAAATCACCACTGCGCATGCGCCGGATCGGAACTTGCGTTCCAGCCCCTCTGCGCAGGCTGCGTTTACTCGATGTCACAGTTCTACAAACCTAAAAAATTCAGGCTTTATGTTTATAGTAGACTAATGCATTTGAATCATGGTAAAAAAAACTCTTCTACATACACACTTCATATAGATATATGGTATATGTGGAGTCAGTATGACTTTTTTTTTCTAGACACAACTTCTATTTCAACAATATTCTATATATATGTACCCTCTAGAGAACATTGGTGTGGATTGAGTGTGAAATCCCATATGGGATGATCCTCTTCCCACTTAAATTGATTTGTGATCCTCTTCCCACTTAAATTGATTTGTAGTGAAGCCTATCTAGTTGAGCTATACTGGTTTAACTGATTATTACTCAGTGTGCCAATTGAGGGTAGATGTTGTGTATTTTTTTTACCATGTTTTTTATCATATTTTCATACACTATATCATCTATGCAGTATTATCTTCACTGCATTAGTCTAATATATACATAAATCCGGAATTTTTTTAGGTTTGTAGAACTGTGACATCGGGTAAACGCAGCCTGCGCATGCGCAGAGGGGCTGGAACGCAAGTTCCGATCCGGCGCTTTCGCAGTGGTGATTTTCTGAATATCTTTGCAGGTTGTCAGAATAGCCTCCCAGAGCTTCTGTTTTGATGTGAACTGCCTCCCACCCTCATAGATATTTTGCTTGAGGATGCTCCAAAGGTTCTCAATAGCGTTGAGGTGAGGGGAACATGGGGGCCACACCATGAGTTTCTCTCCTTTTATGCCCATAGCAGCCAATGACACAGAGGTATTCTTTGCAGCATGAAATGGTGCATTGTCATGCATGAAGATAATTTTTCTACGGAAGGCACGGTTCTTCTTTTTGTACCACGGAAGAAAGTGGTCAGTGATCAACTCTACGTACTTTGCAGAGGTCATTTTCACACCGTCAGGGACCCTAAAGGGTCCTACCAGCTCTCTCCCCGTGATTCCAGCCCAAAACATGACTCCGCCACCTCCTTGCTGACGTCGCAGCCTTGTTGGGACATGGTGGCCATTCACCAACCATCCACTACTCCAACCATCTGGACCATCTAGGTTTGCACGGCACTCATCAGTAAACAACACGGTTTGAAAATTAGTCTTCATGTATTTCTGAGCCCACTGCAACCGTTTCTGCTTGTGAGCATTGTTTAGGGGTGACCGAATAATAGTTTTATGCACACTTTCAAACCTCTGGAGGATCCTACACCTTGAGGTTCGTGGGACTCCAGAGGCACCAGCGACTTCAAATACCTGTTTGCTGCTTTGCAATGGCATTTTAGCAGCTGCTCTCCTAATCCTATTAATTTGTCTGGCAGAAACCGTCCTCTTTATGCCTTTATCTGAACGAACCCGTCTGTGCTCTGAATCAGCCACAAATCTTTTCACAGTACGATGATCACGCTTAAGTTTTCCTTAAATATCCAATGTTTTCATACCTTGTCCAAGGTATTGCACTATTTCACGCTTTTCGGCAGCTTAGAGATCCTTTTTCTTTCCCATATTGCTTGAAACCTGTGGCCTGCTTAATAATGTGGAACGCCCTTCTTAAGTAGTTTTCCTTTGATTGGGCACACCTGGCAAACTAATTATCACAGGTGTCTGAGATTGATTACAATGATCCAAAGGGCCCTAAGACACAATACCATCCATGAGTTTAATTGAAAAACTAATAATTAAATGTTTATGACACTTAAATCCAATATGCATAATAATTTGGAACACGGTGTGTGTGTGTGTATGTATGTATGTGTATATATATATATATAATAATTATATTTTAGATAAAACATTACTATTTAGTTTTTTTACTTTTATAAATATTTAAATGTACTATTAAGTTGGATTAAAGAAAATAAAAAGTGTTCTGTTAAAACTACCATTATGGGGTTTCGCAGCCTTTTTTTCTGGTATTTTTAACAGCAAGAGTAGCACAATATTCACTGCTATTCTAGCAGTCAAAAAGACTTCATTTCCCGACAGAACCAGTGGGGTCGGGGCGCTCACGGGCAGCCAACTAAGATGGCTCATCAGCACCTGGGCACAACCACTTTCTCTAGTTAACAAATAAGGCGATTTACCCTCATCAAATCTTTAGGGTTTGCTGCCATTTAATCTCTGCTTTTATTGATGTTGTTCCGGAAATGCGCAGTGCTGCGGAAGGACACTAAACACTTTGAATGCTCCGGTCATGCACACGATGGTGCCCATTCTCCAGCCATGTCGGCTGCGCCAGAAGATTACTTGATATTTAAATAAAAAGTAGTAAGGATGCACTCCTATGTGTTGGTGCTGTTCAGGTGAGGGTTGTACCCCAATCGTAGAATATAGAGAAAACCCAAACGCACTCCAGAGATATTCGACTGTATGAAATTTTTCGTGGAAGAATTATTTATTTTCATTCATTCCAACATAGATCATTTGTACAAAACAAAATTGCGAGCGATAAGCATTTTTTTGACGTTTCGGCCTATCCAGGCCCTTTTTCAAAATCGCTATGGAAAAAGCAAATCATAACATAACGTGTCTACTATTTTAAATTGGATAACAAATAAATAACAAAAATAGAAAATTTGTAACAAAGAAATTTCTTAAGTCAAGATTTAGATAACTGATCCCAGTAAATAGAATCAATAGATATTCATTTATATATAGTAAGTCACTAGTGAAAAACAAGAGGTATTTATCTAACATTCATATGAAATCACTATAATCATATACTTTTTAATCATATACTTTTTTTGGATCACAGGTTTGTTCATGTTTTGTAGCTTTCTGAATCAGGATGTGTGAAAAGCAGTATATAACAGGATAAACATTAGGACATATCACATCAAAAATGATAACAAGTATATATATAATACTAGTAAGGGAGGTATTAACGAGCTACCTCTCAGGACCATACCATAAAATGCCGGCTGGAAAAACTGGTGATGAATAGAGAAGGAGTTGAAGAAATGTATATATATATGTGGAGGGTATCAAAGTAGCGAACAAACTAAGTTAAATGTTATATGGTGATAGAAGCGTACCTGCACTTAATTTCCACGGGGTAATCGAGAGGGAGGCGTCTGCCAGACGCTCAGAGTGTGTAAGAGTGCTGGACGAGAGCACCCGTTTATGAGGCCTGGGTCTCATATCGGATATCCGGTATTTGGAACGCAAGGTCGCTCTGACACATGCGCAATGGGGACGTCGCCGTTCCGTGGAACGCAAGCTGTCTGTATCGCTGAATTGGTCTATTCCTGTCCTCGTAAGATACCCCTTTATAATGTCAGCCTCTTTTAACTCAGAGAACATTATTAATCCTTAAATAATAGAATCTGGGTAATCGACTCTCAGTGGACTACATGTTGAGAAGTGATATATTTATACATAGTGTTAGAAACTTCCGTAGGTCTGAGCCAAGATGTATATGTAAACATAATATGTAGCTAACGTTCTTAAATGAAAAGAATAATAAGGTGTATTATATTGTATTATAAAAGGGATGTATCATTGTTTAATAAGAAAAGAGGGGAGGGACAGATTGTAATGTGAGATTAAGATATGGAACAAAGAATAATGATAAAGCCAAGAAAAAAAGACAAAGAAAAAAAAGAAAAAAAGAAAAGATAGATTGTGAACCGGTTCTATGGTACCTGTATCTGGTCGCGTACTGGATCTTGAGTATAAATCTTTTTCTATCGTGCCTGAGAAAAGAATAAATACACGTATAGTATTAATGATAGAAGATACAAGGGTGAGAGAATAGACTATCAATATATTTTCAGCATAATAAGTCAAATTCCCTATTCAGGCCTTTAGGTGCAAGAGTCTCCAATGTATGGATCCAGTATGACTCCCTTTGTTTAAGTAGGTGTATGTGCTTGCCGCCCCTCCTAGGTCTAGAAACCTGCTCAATGATTTGAAACCTTAATTGGGATATGTTATGATTGAATTTGATAAAATGATCCGGAAGGGGTAGCCATATTTTCTTGCACCTAATTGTGGACTTATGACTACATATACGGTCCCTGATGTGTTGGGTGGTTTCTCCCACATAGGACAAACCACATGGGCACTTGATTAGATACACCACGAAGTTCGAGTCACAAGTGAAAAAGCCTCTGACTGGAAAGGTCTTGTTGGTATGGGGGTGCTGGGTTGTGTCTCCCTTAATAATGCTGGAACAGCACGAGCAATGAAGACATGGGAAAGTCCCATTTCGTTTGGTCTGAAGGAAAGTTTGTCTAGATATTGTTGTGAGACTGCCAATGTCTGCTCTGATAACACGATCACGGACATTAAGAGATCTCTTAAAGCACATCATTACTGGATTTTTGAATTCCTCTATCTCTGGGTAAGCGGTATGTAATACCGACCAGTGTCTGCGGACACTCTGGAGTAATTTTGATATTATGGGGTGATAGGTCAAAATCAGGGGCAATCTAGCCTGTTTAGGTTTTTTTACAGTAGTATCTTGGTTAGTCGCTAGTAGTTTATCTAGTTCTTTGGATAATAAAGTCTTGGGATAGCCTCTTTGTTCAAATTTTTCAGACATGTTGTGTAATCTAATTTTTTTGGTGTTGACATCAGAAACTATCCTGGACACTCATGTATTGAGATCGAGGTAAAGAACACAGTGTATTCCTAGGGTGACTGCTATTGAAATGTAATAGACCATTTTTATCAGTGGATTTTACAAAGAGGTCAGAGCTAAGGAGCCCTAATTCGTCTAACTCAATGGTGGTATCTAAAAATGAGATTTTTTTCTTGACTGGAGTTAATCGTGAACTTTAGTTCCTCTCTTATCTGATTAATGTAGACAAAGAAATTGTCCAGGGAAACTGCCGGCCCATTCCAAATACAGAAAATGTTGTCTATATATCTGTACCAGCATAAGGCATGTTGTAGAAAGAGGGGGTTATTATAAATGTGTTCCTCTTCAAAAAGTGCCATGTACGCATTCGCATATGGTGGGGCTACATTCGAACCCATAGCTGTTCCGCATGTCTGTACGTAGAATTCATCACCAAATAGGAAGACTTTTTCATATAAAATTAACTTGAGTAATTCAAGCCAAAATGATATAGAATCTGATGTCATTGTGGTGGACTCTAAGAGACGAGTTACTGCTTGAATGCCCCTCTGGTGTGAGATGGAGGTATACAGGCTACTGACATCCAAGGTTACTAGAATGGAGGTGTGACTGATCCTTGGTAGTTCCCTGATTTTCTTTAGGAAGTGACCTGTGTCTAGAATAAAGGAAGGTGTCGTTTTGATTAGGGGAGTGAGAATTTTTTCCCAAAAAATAGCAAGGGGAGACAGAATATAATCGGTCGAGGCCACTATGGGCCTCCCAGGTGGATGTCGTAGAGATTTATGAATCTTGGGTAGTACATAGAAAACAGGGATTATGGGGTGACGATTCTGTAAATATTTAAACGTTTTCTCATCGATCGTTCCCCGGTCTCTATGTTCTTCCAAGACCTTGAAGATTCTAGTACGGATCCTAGATGTGGGATCAATATTAATTTTATTGTAAGTATTTGTATCGGATAATTGTTTCTCTATCTCGAGGATATAATCTTGTTTATCCCATACTACTATGGCCATTCCCTTGTCAGCAGGTTTGATAACTATGTCCTTATTATTACTCAAGGATCCCAAGGCCGCAGACTCTGTTCTAGTTAGGTTATTTCTATGTGGATACAAGCCCATCCTATAGTTAAGTAAGAGGGCTTGTGTATCCCTTTTGATCAGTTCAATGACTGCTTCTGTGGCGTGATACGTCTTAGGGGGAGGATAGTTACTGCGATTGTATAAACCCACAGATTCAATCGATAGGGGTGTAGGGGCAACAGTTGACGTGGGTGTGCCAATATTGGCAGTGGAAATCCCAAAATGAGTCTTGAGTCTCAATGATCTATAAAATCTATTGAGTTCTTGCTCTAGAGCAAAGGTGTTGCAGGAGACAGTCGGGCAGAAGGACAAGCCTTTCTGTAAAACTGATAGTTCAGCTGGATTCAGGGTGTAGGAAGAAATATTCACGACCAGGTCATTCTTCTTACCTGGGATCGCGTCTGAATTCCCGGCTCTCGACTTCTCCCTTCTCCTCCTCGACCTTCGGGTGGGGGCCCCCTGCCCCTTCGATTCCCTAAAAAACGGTTGGGGCGGTATGATGGTCTTTCCACCGACGTATCGCTCCCTGATGTAGACTTGTTGCCAAAGCCGTATCCTCTGCGTGGCCGCCAGGGATTGGAGGAATCTTGCCATCTGTATATCTGGTTGTTCAGATAGTCGTTGGCGTCTCTCTGGAATTTCTCCCTTTTCCTGGATTCCAATTCCTTAGTAAATTCCTTAATGCTGTTGTCTGTACGTGACTTCAGAGTTTCCCACTCATTGGTAGATAACGATGATGATAATTGTTGTTCCAGCGCTTTAATTTTTTCGGCTGATTCTTTAATAGATTTTTGTAAATATTCCACGGTCAGGACGATAAGGTCCAGGGAACACTTATTTAAAAAATTTTGAAATTGATCACAGTACTGTCGATCTTCAGCAAACAGTGTAGGTCTCAGATGACTACGAAGTCCCCTGAGGATCCTGTTCAGGCGATGGTACTCTGCCAGGGTGATGCAATGTAGGTCTTGAGAGGTATGCTTGCGTAATTCTTTTTCATAGTCCCTCGTGCGTAGCTCCTGTGGTGGGATACGAAGAAAATCACCCGAATTGGTAACCTGTGATAATATAGAAGCTGTGGTCATCTGGTCGTAAGCGAATGTTTCCGACGTCATCTGGGTAGGGTGCGCCTTAACAAGACAAGATATTTAAATAAAAAGTAGTAAGGATGCACTCCTATGTGTTGGTGCTGTTCAGGTGAGGGTTGTACCCCAATCGTAGAATATAGAAAAAACCCAAACGCACTCCAGAGATATTCGACTGTATGAAATTTTTCGTGGAAGATTACTTGATGGCATCGCTGGAGCTCATCGGTAAGCTAAACACTGAGAGAACTCCCTCATCTTTTTCTTGGGAACAATAGATCTCAACCAGATATGCCTCACTCCAAAAATTTGCAGAACTATCACCTATCACAATTCAAAAGAGGCACAGCACAAAACCCTATGTGAATATTCCCCAGCAACACCAAATAAAATACCGGTGTGGATACCCCATTCAGCTCTAATCGACACTACATAATAAATCATACTCACCAAAGACGACTGAAGATTTAAAACAGATCTTGGAGACTTGCTAGCAGACCAACCAAGTCCATACTCCCAGGCTTCATTGACCTGGCCCACTCTGTAACAAGACCCTTCTCAACAAGCCTCCAAGGAGCATCACTACAAGAAAGAATGCTTTGACCTGCTGCAAAGATTGTCAGACCTGATGAATAAGTACATTTTTTTATTTTTTTATTTTTATTTTGCTCGCCTCTCTTATCTGCTTAACTTATTCAACCGAATTGGAGAAGTCTCCATATAAAGGTACCAAATCTTACCATGCCAGTTGTCCGGACAGAACTTTCATTCAGTCCCGCTCCGTAAAGGATGATAATACCCCAGGGTGTTACGTGGGACTTTACGATAATTTCCTGCCTCCTGTTTGCCCACTTGGGCCCGGTGCTCATATTTCCTATTGTAATATGTTCAGCTTCCTAGGCTGACTTTGTATCCACCAGTCCCACTTAGCGACCTAAAGGCAGTGTATATTTCTGTTCTTTATTTAGGACTTTTTTGGTTCTTTTTTTCCTCTTGTTTACTTCTTTGGGCACAATTAATATGTTCAGTCATTGATATTTATTCATATCTTACACTGTTGGTCTGTGCTGACGTAGTACTTTACCTTTATGTAATTCTTAATGTATACATAGATGGTAGTAAGACCTTTATCAGTTGTACACTGCAACCTCAACAATTAATAACCACGTGGTGACTAGAAAGCATATAAATTTTTTCAGGTAACTTTTTAGAATGAGCTGACATATGTATGTACATACGAAATAACACTATTTTGGTCCATTATATTACTTGTTTTTTTTTTTTTGTTTTTTTTTTTTAGCTCTTTTCCCCTCTGCAGGCTCATTCTCTTATTCTCAGTATTCTCTGAGCTAGTGGGTGTAGCCTAAGGGTATGTTCACACGCTTACTAAAAAACGTCTGAAAATACGGAGCTGTTTTCAGAGAAAACAGCCTCTGATTTTAAGGCGTTTTTGAAGCTGAAAATGAAGCTTCTTTTAATTTGGAGCTTCTTTTAGGGCGTTTTTTGAGGCGTTTTTCATAGTGTTCAATGGAAAATCGGCTCCAAAAAACGCCTCAAAAAGTGACATGCACTTCTTTTTAAAGAGCGTCTTTTAACGCTCAGTTTTTCAAAACAGCGGTATAAAAAGACGCCCCGTATGAACTAAATGCTGTTTTTCCCATTGATTTCAATGGGCAGATGTTTGTAGGCGTTCAGCTTCCGTTTTTTCAGGCGTTTTTCGAGGCATAAACACTCCTGCACACAAAGAAAAGTAGAATCCTGCCTCCTATTTCTATCACAGCAGCAACATGGAGGAGATTATACATAAGTATTGAGCAGTGTAGCTGAGAATCCAGCACTGGGGTGAGATAAAACACTTACCAGGAAGCTGCACTTTTCTCATTCTGCTCCTGTTCCCTGCTACTCTCTTCTATGATCATCTTGTCTGTCTTCTATCTCTGCACCCTCCTCCTGCCCCCATCTCTATAGACTTCTATTGGCAGGCAGACACCCCGCCACACACACCCTTTCTGCAGTCCTGACGACCCTGTTCTGTAACAAGGGGCGGATTTTATTTGAATACAGGGGTGGACAGCAGATTATAAGAAGGGAGACACCTGGTAGCAGTAACTTTACACAAAATTTGTATGGATAAAATAACTAAATTTTAACAAACTAATTACAAAGCTTTATATGTATCAGATATATTATTAGATTAACAGGTTGTTTGAAATGTTAGTGTGTATTTAATTTATATATGTGCAACTTCTCCTATTCTATGTTTAATCTCTGGGCGTAACCAACTAATTACAGCGGTGCTCAACACCTACAGCCTGCATAAGTAATTTTTGGTGTTCTCACTTAAACAGGTCCTCACTGTCTCTGACACTTTTCTTGTGTGTTATAACTCACAAACCTACCAAATTACCCAACTTCCCTATTATCCGAAGCTTTACTTATTCAATATTTCATGTACAAAGATATTTTTTTCCACCCTACCCATATGCACTATATGTACTTACCATAGTTCTCATAGTTCCCATATTCCAGATAGCCTATTTTTATTTGCTCACCCATCAGTTTAGCGTTACTTCATTTTTCTAGACTATTTATGGGAAACCACCTTAACCCTAACCTAGTTACTGCACCTCTGTTCCCAGGTGACGGTGACCCTAAAACACTGCCAGATACGACTGCCATATCGGCATAATGTTATAATTCTCTTTGCTTTTTTTCCCCTCCCCACTCCCTTTCTTCCCATCCCCTCCACCCCGGGAGGCGCCTAGAGTAACATGACTTTATCATCACTTCTAATATGGCTCATCTGCCTTGAAAATCATTTCACGTAATGTTCAGCGATTTAACTACCAGAAAAAAAAGGTCTAAAGCTTTTCATTACTACAAGACATGTCAAGCTGATATCGTCTGTCTTCAGGAGATTTCATTCTCGAAAACATCACACCCTAAGTTTTTAAGTCCACACTTCTCTACCTTTTTATGGCACATACGCCCATGAGAATAGGCGGGGTGTAGTAAACATTCCCTTTGTTTGCACGAAATAAATAATTAATCTCATCAAGATAAGTGATATCTTAGTATCTTTGTATGATGTCCATATGACATTAGTAAGATACTATGGTCCTAATGAATACCAAGCACTGTCCTTTTCCCATCTTTATAAGCTCATTGATTGTCACCGCCATGGCCTATTGTTAGTTATGGGTGACACTAATATAGTAATAGACCCCTCCTTGGATAAGTCACCTACTCAAGTGCAACGCTCTCTTTAGAACTTGCTGACATGCTACACCATCACGATCTACATGATGTATGGTGGAATTAAATTACTTTTTCTTGCCCCCATTTCTGCTTTAGCCGAGTTGACCACGTTTACTTTATCACAGGACTTTGCCTCTCTGTTTTAGAGCCAAAACTCTAAGCACGCCATGGTCTGATCATAATCCAGTGGAGGTTTCTCTTGACACTCTCGTTCCTTGTGGGATGTCACTTAACTGGCGCCTTAACGACTCCCTTTTGTCTTCCAGGGACACTTTTACGCAGATCCAAGATGCAGTTAAAGAATGTTTCGAATTTAATACCCTATCTATCATCTCACCAGTCATATTGTGGGAGGCACACAAGGCCATATTTTGTGATACCTAGATCCAATTAGGATCTTCCTTGAAAATGACAAGAGAAAGGAATATCCTAGATTTATATAAGCAATTGGAACCGCGAGAGAGGGCCTGAAAACAAACCCTTCCACAGCCAACAAAAAACAGGTAGATAACATCAAGGTTTAGTTAAACTTTTAAGTCGAACGCAAACTTCGATGGTTAAAACAATGTTATTATTCTCAAAGTAATTAATAAACCAGGCAGACTTTTGGTTTGTCAGTTGAGAGTCCCTGGTTCCCCCTGAGAACTGCTAAAGTTGAGAACAGAACCTCCACTGGAACTATAATTGCTGACCCCTGAAAGATCGCAACATTTTTCTAATTTTTCTGTCTGAATTATACTCTTCTCCCCCTCTTTCAATTCCTTGAAAGCAGATAATCTGTTTGCTTAACTGACATTTCTGGAAATTTCACATTCTAATCTTGAAGCTTTAGAAACCAAAATTTTAATTGCAGAGTTACAAAATGCCATCAAGCACCAGAAAACATCCAAAACCCAATGCCCCGATGGGGTTCCCCTTTATATTATAAAAATCTTTCCTTGCTGTAAGCCCAACACTTAGCTCACCTGTTTAATACTCTTCGAACTGGTGCCACTTCAACTTAAGCTCTTATAAAGTACATAGCAATGCTCATGTCGCAACCTCTCATCTCCCTCCCTAACTTTATGAAAACCCTATCCGCCTTTGCTTCCATATGAGGCCTCACCATAAATCCCAACAAATCTGTGGGGCTAAATAGAAACCGGTCTCCTTGATCCAACACCTATTTCCAAATTCCTACTTATTCCAGTGTGCCAAACAATCACTGGCATATCTAGGAATCCATATTACCCCAACCTACGATTTACTGTACACTCCTAATTTTTCCCCCTTATCCGTTTCTCTGATAAATTGTTGCATGCTTGGCGATCTTTGTCGCTCTCTTGAATTGGGCGTATCCAATCGGTTAAAATTATGCTCCTAGCTTGGCTGTTATACTAGAACCCTTCCCATCAGGGTCCATGACATATACTTTGTCTCCTTCAAAACAAAATATCATATTTTATATTGCATTAAACAACAACTAGGATATCCAGGTTTACCCTATTCGCCCTAAAACGGAATGGAGGCCTGAGTGTTCCTAACATCCTTTAAATATTAGCAGTCACAATTGCATCATTGGCCAGGTTACATGATTCATCAACTAAGCCGTTATGGGTGTATTTTGATATCCCATATGTTTCTATCACTACTTTGTCTTCCACCTCCTTTGTGGCCTAGACCAATCACCTACCCTTATATATTCCTTGTCCAATTAGGATAACATTAAATATTCTAGTAAATTGATTTCCCAACATCTACCACTTATTTCAGTATTGCATAACTCCCTATTTCCTCAGGGTGTAGGCAATTCTTGTAGAAAATACTGTTGCCATCAAATGATGGTGGTCCAACAGATTTACAAAGATACATCATCTTCTATCTCCTACACACTCTAACATCCTTTCATTCGAATACTTTGCTATTTGCAACTGAAGAACTTGGGTTTTCAAATTTTTAGCAATAAAATTAACTCAAACTCATTTTCCCAGTTCAAAAGAATCTGCGATACATGCCTGACTTCCAAAGGACTTATATCCACACTTTACAAGTAGCATCTAGTTTCATACGTCTCTATAAATACATCGAACATGGAGTCCGCATACAAAGTAATGATGTGATGGTACCTGGTCCCCAGCCGGATCTCTCATGCAATCACCAACTACCTAGCGACCTGTTTCCATGGCTGCTCATCTATTGGGCACATATGGTGGACTTGCCCTACACTTACTAGACTTTAGAATCAATATGTAGACTCCAAACAAAGTTATAATAGAGGCTGGAGACTGTTTAAACCACCACTGTCCCCCCATATCATCTAGGCGGCTCCATGTACTAATCTATATAACACAGAGAAACAATTGAGAGCCTTTGACGCCAATATATATAAGTTTTTAATTTTATTAAACAAACACCATACAAGTTAAAAACAACAGAAAGATATGACTCTAGTATAATAGTCGGAGACCGCACACAAACTTGTTGCTAGCTACAGTCTATGGGCAAACATGTGGATATATTAGACAGACCTCTATTACAGAAATGTATTACTAAAGACAGTGCATTGAACAGAGTTCCTCAAGGGGAAGCATACGTGGCGAAACGCGCGTCGGGGTTTATACGGTGGAGCGGACACTTTTTTACTCTCTGTTGCTACTTATGGGCAAGTTCATGATTTGACTAGCTAACTCTGTTCAATGCACTGTCTTTAGTAATACATTTCTGTAATAGAGGTCTGTCTAATATATCCACATGTTTGCCCATAGACTGTAGCTAGCAACAAGTTTGTGTGCGGTCTCCGACTATTATACTAGTCATATCTTTCTGTTGTTTTTAACTTGTATGGTGTTTGTTTAATAAAATTAAAAACTTTTATATATATATATATTTGCGTCAAAGGCTCTCAATTGTTTCTCTGTGTTATATAGATTAGTACATGGAGCCGCCTAGATGATATGGGGGGACAGTGGTGGTTTAAACAGTCTCCAGCCTCTATTATAACTTTGTTTGGAGTCTACATATTGATTCTAAAGTCTAGTAAGTGTAGGGCAAGTCCACCATATGTGCCCAATAGATGAGCAGCCATGGAAACAGGTCGCTAGGTAGTTGGTGATTGCATGAGAGATTTGGCTGGGGACCAGGTACCATCACATCATTACTTTGTATGCGGACTCCATGGTCGATGTATTTATAGAGACGTATGAAACTAGATGCTACTTGTAAAGTGTGGATATAAGTCCTTTGGAAGTCAGGCATGTATCGCAGATTCTTTTGAACTGGGAAAATGAGTTTGAGTTAATTTTATTGCTAAAAATTTGAAAAACCCAGTTCTTCAGTTGGAAATAGCGAAGTATTCGAATGAAAGGATGTTAGAGTGTGTAGGAGATAGAAGATGATGTATCTTTGTAAATCTGTTGGACCACCATCATTTGATTGCAACAGTATTTTCTACAAGAAAAGGCGTCAAAGGCTCTCAATTGTTTCTCTATGTTCTATAACTTACTAGACTTTGTAGCTGAATATTTGGCTTACATCATTTTTTTTAATTTTTTTTTGCATAACCATACGTAAAGATCTCAAATTAGCACTACTACACCTTGCCGGCTATGGACACCTGTGCATTTTTTTTTTTTTTTTTTAATTTTTCATAAATTAAAGGTTAAGCAGCTTTCTAAATTGTCTTTGGTAAGAAATGTTTAATATTTTGCTACTGTAAAATATGTTTAGCTCCTGTAGATAACTGGCTGTGCTGCTGCTTCTAGCTCGAATTCGGCAGCCCAGTTCTCCTGAAGGGCTGACTAAATCTGCTCTTCCCCCTCCCTTCTCTAACTATTAGAGAAAGCAGCAGGAAAGGTGAGGAGGTTGTATATGGCAGATCAGAGAGTGGAGAGGGGGAAGCTTGCAAGTGTTCAGGGAGGACAGAACACTCAGGCTGTCCGTATCGGACTGTAGATAGGGAGGAGAGCAGAGAGGGAATCACACAGGCTAGTGTAGAGAGAAAACTGTGCTGATACATGGGAGCTAGTGAAGGCAGCAGTATCTTGGAGACACAGACCTCACACCCATCCTGTATTACTGGGAGGGACACGTCCACAGGAGAAGAGTCTGAAACTAGAGCAGCTTGCAAACGGAATATAAGGGGATCTGAAAATGTATGAAGGAATAAAGATTGCCACATGGAACCTAGTGCAACTTTTTTTTTTTTTTTTAACGCAAGCAACCACTAACCTATGTAAAAGAAAAATGTTCTATATCAAAGGTGTCCATAGCCTTTAAACCACCAGAACTTACTCATCCTCAATTCAAATTATTCTAATATATCCTATTAGCTGCCAAAATAACTGTAGCCCCCACTTGGAAACCGCAAACTGCCCCATTTAGAGATGTTAAATTACACATGCACAACATGTTCATCAATTAAAAACTTATCAGCATACTGCTTGACAACTATCCAAAACTTGAAAAACTGTGGCCTTGCTTGATTTGTTACGCCTATCCACATCTCTATATTTCCTTGATAACAGAACTCTGATTACCCTCCAGACAGCCAACCTCTTCCTATTCTTTCCCTCTATGACCCTAACCCCCCTTTTTTTTTTCTTTAACTGTAACCTTTTAGGCTTTGTTCACGTCTACGGTATTCATTCCGTCAAAACGTTGGATCCCTTGCACAACTGAGGCAACCTGAAGCCATTTGCACCAGATCCGTCACCGTTGTAATCAACCTGTGGTTTCCGTTAGTTTCTGTCAGGGTTCCGTTCTGATGGAAAGCTCAGATGGAATGCCTGAATGGAGCCCTGACGCAGATGTGAACGAAGCCTTTACTGGTTTATGCTTTTTATTGCACATTCTATTTCTGAAATGTGTGTATACGATATTAGTGTTGCTGAAGTTTTATATATTTCGATATACTAGCTTCTTTATTGCTGTATTTCTAAGAATGTATTTAGCAAATTTTAACTGTTCTTTACTCTGCAAACTTTTTAATGAAATCTATTTCAGATAAATTCAGTGGGTTCCGGAGCTAGGATGCATTTAAAAGCCATGGCTCTGTTTTTAATGGGGTTGTCCAGCTTCAGCAAATACAATTCTGTCCATGGTCATGCAATGGGGACACCGCTCTGATACAAATACTGTAACTGTAACAAGCCGTGCACCTGTGTGTCCATCACATGACCATGGACAGAATTTTATCCACGGCAAACCATGAATATTCCTACTGAATAACAACAAGCAGAGATATTGAGAACTGTGAGGAATTAATAAAGTATATTGAAGATTCTATAATATGGTTATAATGTAATGTCTTGGGTATGCCACCTAAGCCCACTACAGCCGAGTTGGCCATCTGTGGATCACAAAACTGCATCTTTAATCATATTGTTTTCAATAAATATCATTTTTAGCTAGAAGTTTAATTCATAAAAATGCTCTGTTTTAGGCAATTTGACAAAACACATGAAATCTAAAGCTCACAGCAAGAAGTGCATGGACATGGGAATAGCAGTTGGTCCAATAGATGATCAGGATACAGATGATTCGGGTGAGAATTGTTTTGTTTTAATCACATCAAGTGCTTGGAAAAAGTAGACTATGTGTTGCGATATATTATTTGCTTTCAGTAGTGAGTATAGTTGCTTTAATAGATGCAGAAATGAATTACCCCGTACATCACTTTTTAGTTTAGTAATTAAATTAAGCTGCCGTATTTGCAATGTTCCTGTAAATTGGTTTGCAGGGGTTTGTTTTTTTTTTTATGTTTTTTTTCCTGAGCGAATATTGTAACTTGGGAGCATCAAGGATGAATATGAAGTATACTCACAAGTACTGCAAATAGGTCCTAAACTAGAAAGGTGGATCATTTTATGAATATATTATATCTTATGAATATATGGGGCACTTTAAATGCTGACATTGAATTCATTGTTTTTATAATGATGTAGATTAGATGCTGAAATACATTTTACATATAAAGGCCCTTTTACACGAGCTAATAATCGGGGCAAACAAGCCTTCATATGACCGCTCGTTCCCGATCATTGCCCTGTATAAACAGGGCAACGATCAGCTGATGAACGAGTAAACGCCCGTTCATCGGCTGATTGTATAGTTTATGCAGCAATAAATATGATCGTTGTTGGCAGGAAGGTGTGCTGCCGACATGATAGAAATGTATGGGGACGAGTGATCGTATTAACGAGTGCTCGTCCCCGTACGTTACCATTTATAGCTCCTAGTAAAAAGGAGCATACGAGCACCGATTAACGAGCTGTCTCGCTGATCGGCACTAGTTTTTATGGCCCATATTGGCCAGTGTAAAAGGACCCTAACCCTTCCCAAAAGATAATATAGTTTAGCTGAGTAATGTCGTTTCTGACATTTTAATTATTTGAGTATTTCTATCAACCTTCTACAACAAAATTCTCTGAATAGCCTGAAAACTGCCCCAACTAAACTTTTATAGCAGACAAAAATGGTATAATTACGCTCCTTGTAACCAGTCTGTCTCCGATATGTGGCGGGACTAAAGCCTTACCTCAAGTAACGGTATCATCGAGGGCCTGAGATTACAACCCAGCCAGCTTTGTTGTTTGTGCACGTTACTGATCCTGATCTTCATTGTGAATAGCCGCATCAGGATAGATACCAGAGGGCACTTCACAGCGAAATAATATAGCGTTCAGCAGGAAGATTTCCATAAACTATTTAGAACTTCTTTTCCTGGGTCTAAACCTGGTCTATGTGTATTTTATAACTGATGTACAGTGTATATTATTTTTTTATGATATTGTACATTCTTCTCTCTCGCTCTCCTTTTTTTTTTTTTTTTTTTTTTTTTTAATTCCCAAAGTTATCAATATGGGGGGTACCCCAAGTATCCTAAAGAAGCAAAAACCACACAAATGCAAAAATATCCTTTTTTTTTTCATGTGCAATAGAGCAAGCCAGAATTAAAAGGTGTAAAACAAATATCGAGCCTGGTCCTGATCCATTATTAGAAGCTGTGCAGCCCACAACCACTCCACGTTCCCGCACAAATACTTCTGATCCTAGTGTTACATGCCACTCAACGTGATTTATTATTTGTGAACAACTATAAATACTACTTTCTGTCCGTCCCTTCATTTGCTGAAGTTTTCTATACTGTAGAATACTGCATTAGTTACTGTCGAAGACTCAAACTTGTGTCATTAACATGGGGGCATAAAAAGTAGGCTGATTGCCTAAAAGAAATGAGTATATCATATTTTTTCTATGGAGGGAATACGGTTTTGTTGTTTAAAGAATCTACAAAAAGCCACCTGATTATCCAGAACGGGATGACAGCAAAATTGTATGGTTAGGAAATGGGGCTCAGGATGTAAGCTGCTTATTGCCATGTTCTTTGTCTTTGACTTTGTCATGGTTTGGGCATTCGTAAATAGTTGGATGCTTTTACCCTTTGTGTGTGGAATCATCCCCATGGCTATCTGCCACACATCCTCTGATGCTTGTGTCACCAAAGTACAGGGTAGCAATGCGAGGAATGTTAATATGTGAATTAAACTGTCAGGCCAGGTGAACCATTTAGCATGACAAAATGCAACTGTGAATCTCCTGTTTCGTGGTCTTGGTCCTGGACTCATCGCCGAAGTGACTACTGATGATTGCGGAAGCCGTTGACCTATTTGTACTGGTCTCAGAAGCCTCAGAATTCATAGAATATTTTTTTCAGGAACCTAAACTGAAATTGGATGCGTAAAAGGGAATTAGTTGTATTTTTTTAATATGGCCATTTCCAGACTACACTTCATGACTATAGTTAACACGATTTCGGCACGGTTTATCTAACGTGTGACTTTATATGTTCAATGATCGTGTAGAAATATATATATATTTTTTTTGCTGATTAAGCCTTCTTTAACATCTGCGTCAGGGCTCCGCACATGGGTTCCTTCAGAGCTTTCCGTCAGGGGAACCCATGAACAGATGAAACAAACGGAAACCATAGGTTTCTATTTGCATCACCATTGATTTCAATGGTGACGCATCCGGTGCAAATGGTTTCCGTTTGTCACTGTTAATTATGGGTTCTGTCGTTTTGACGGAATCAATACCGTAGTCGACTGCGCTGTTCATTCTGTCGAAACCCTAACAGAACGGTGACAAACGGAAACCATTTGCACCGGATCCGTCACCATTGAAATCAATGGTGATGCAAACGGAAACCTATGGTTTCCGTTTGTTTTAGTCGGGGCTCTGTTCATGGGTTCCGCTGACGGAAAGCTCCAACGGAGCCCTGACGCAGATGTGAATGACGCCAAACCCAATGTAACCATTTAATCACAAAATATTTATTTCTTCATTCACTTTTTCAGAAGGTTTTCATTAGATCTGAAAGGAGCTTGCGTAGTACATTACCATGAGATATATTTTTTGTTTGCGACATGCTCTAGCCATCTCTTTGTGTGTAGTGTTGTTTCTTTAGTACTTATCTCGAAGTACAAGATATACAGCCAACCATCTCGTGTGTATGGGGGCTTCCGGACTGTTCCCCAACTGCAGACATCACTGGAAAGCAGATTGGCTAAGTTGGATTTTAACGTGTTGGATTTTAAGTTTAAGGTGTCTGACAGCGGCTTATTCTCCTCTAACCGCTGAAATAAACACACACTTAGCTGAGCCGAATGCATATAGTTATGGTGGTCCAGAGAAATAGCTGTCGATAGACCTCGTGTATGGCCAGCTTAAGATTCGTAGAGATAGATTCAAGAGATATTTAAACCTTAGGGCCTGTTCACATCAGCGTTGGGCTTCCGTTCGACTTTCCATTCATCTGTTCCGTCAGAGGAACCGTCAAGCGGAAAGTATCGTTTCTGTTTGTATTGCTGTTGATTTCAATGGTGTTTATTTATTTTTTTGTTTGTTTGGCTCCGCTCCGCTAGGTTTTCGTTTTTTTTCCCTGGAAACAATAGCACAGCACACTACGCTATTGTTTTTGTGAGAAAAACGGGAACCTTGTGGAGCGGAGGAAAACGGAATACCATTGAAATCAATGGTAATGCTGAGGGAACAGATGAATGGGAAGACCAAACGGAAGCCCGACGCTACATGAGTGTTTGTATTGTAATCACACTATTGAAATCTGATCCTGCAGCTTCCAGATTGACTTTCCGGGGTTTTTATCTACTTTGATTTGAGAAATATTTAAAAGATTCTTAAAGAATCTTTTTATGGTGATTAAATATGTATATACTGTATCTCTCCTGTTTATTTGAAAATGTTAGCATTACTACAGCTCGAATGCATTTACCATTAAGTATAATATCCACTCTCATAAGCTTTACTTTATGATCATTTTTAGGGTGTGTTCACATCAGCGTTTGTTTCCGCTGAGGGGTTCCGTGGGAGGTTTCCGTTGGGTTAACCCCTCAGCAAAAAGGCAAACGGAAAACTCTGTTTGCCTTTCCGTTGAGGGGTTAACCCAACGGAACCCCTCAACGGAAGGGCAACGGTGATGTGAACAAGTCCTTAGTTGATTTTATTTGTGTTCTTTTTTTTTAAAATATGAATACCTTTTTCTGCTACCAAGGTGCTCCCTTGAATCCATTCCTTTACTACCCCAGCAGGTGGCAGCCTTTGCCACAAAAAGTAGCATCTAGCAGATCTCTAATAACACTGTTCACACTGCACTTCTACTACTTGTTTAGGACCATATTAATAATAGAAAGAAAAATGATCACAGGTTAAACAATACGTTATTCTTGTAGTATTCACTTGAGTGAAACAATTTGCTTTTTGTTAGCTACTACTTTACATAATGAATTTTTAACTTTTGAATAAATTGAGTTTTAAAGCTGCGTCATTTTCTAGTTGCTCCATATCTGTAAACCATATGAAGGATTAAAGCTGAACTTGCTTATTTGCAAGAATTGACAAGTCTAATAATATTATCATGTACATGAAAGTTCTTGGA
This sequence comes from Rhinoderma darwinii, assembly GCF_050947455.1. Classification (NCBI taxonomy): domain Eukaryota; kingdom Metazoa; phylum Chordata; class Amphibia; order Anura; family Rhinodermatidae; genus Rhinoderma; species Rhinoderma darwinii. The sequence goes on along the minus strand of NC_134691.1, from coordinate 149,117,501 downwards.
TTTAGCATCTCAACATGTTTCTAACCCTGGACAGGAATAGCTTGATCAAACCTGTCATATCTGCTGTCAGGTCGTATTCAGCGCGTATCCTGAATTTTGATCAGAAGTGGTTCTGTGTTTTTTGAACCATGTGAGATCAAAAACGTGTGTGTGCTTCAAAGGCTTTTCATGCACTGCTGCAGGGCACCTTTTCAAGCAAATATTGGCAGGAATGTGGTTAACATTCAATTTACCAGTTGTCTTCGTTCTTTTATGGTAAAATACATAACGTGTAAAAGCGATGCATGTATATATATTTTTTTTAATTGTGTGCTGCAGCTTTATATCCATGTCTTTATGGAATAGATTAACAGTAGGAGTGTAATGCTGTAAAATATGGAGATAAATTTAGATTATTTCTGTCTGATGTTAGTTTTCAAGAAGACAACCCGTTTATTTGCTTTATTGGGGCATAAGGACGTCATAGAGGGGGTTCCCATCTTACATACAGTATGAAAGATGTGGTCTCTGATGAGACCCCTTTAGATCGCTAAACTTTTCTGTGACGGTTTTCTGGCGTAGTAAAGTCGCAAACCGCACAAAAGTTGCAATTTGCGGTAAAAATTTCAACTTTTGTGTCATTTCTGCTGCTCACGCCCCCCTAATCAGAAGGGGCACGTCCACCTAAGGGCTGACCAATTTATCATAATTTACGCCAGAGACTGACCGGAATTATGGCTCAAATCACTTTCTGACGCACGGACAGCACATTAATAAATTACGCGCGCTTTACTTCAACTTACTTTATATTAAGACTGGCGTATGAAATGCCAGTCTTCATAAATTCCCGCTATTAAGTGAGGCAGTTAGACACTTCTCTCTGTTTAAATAAAGCACCTGGGTTCACTAATCTTTTGTGTAGGCTGAGCTGACAGAAATGAATTCTCTTAAACTACTCCCACGTTAATATCAGAGGAAGATGAAAAATGGCCGCTAAGAATAACTCATGTCTAGCTGTGCTGACAGTCAATCATAGTCAACATTTTACTGCGTTTTATGGCTTTCAAGATCTGGTTCTATAAAGGTATATAAAAGTGGTAAGATTGGTTTAGATTTATGGCTAGACTAGATTAATGTATCTTGTAGATCAAAATATAATATATAAAAAAAAAGAACATCTTTCTCATACTTTCTGTAAAGCAGAAACTATTGTGCTATATATAAGGTGTAAAAAAAATTCTAGGTACTTTTTTTTTTTTTTTTTTTTTTAGCGTACACATGTCTGAATTGATACTTAGTCATATCAGTTACCGTCTCCTTTTGGGCATATAGTCTAAATTCCTTATGTCGGGGGATAAATATTAAATTACCTGGCACTCTGTCATGGGCAGTATATTAGGATTACCAATAACAAATGAGCAAAATATCCTAACGTTGTGCATTAGTAGCAGAATATCGTGCCGACGTCAAATCAGGATTACCTTTCTTATATATGTCCCATTTTTAGCGATGGTGTTAGCAAAGGGTCGGTCCAAATATGTTTGGACCACTGATTGTTAACAGAGGCCACAGATGACTGTTAGCATAGCCAGACCTTCACATGCTTGACCGACAGAGGTCTTTGTTTCCTGGTGGGACTTCAGGTATATTAGTCCAGGGCTACATGATCACTTCAGCAGTGCAATCTCGACATTAATCTTTCCCTCCCTTTGTGTTGCCCTCAAATAGAAGTGAATGGTAAAAGGAACGTTAGGCCTCATTCAAACGAGCGTATCCGATTCACGCGCGTGAATCTGGTCCGTCCGTGTGTGTGTTTCGTTATGCATCAGTGTGCTTTGCGAGTGGCATGCGTTATTCACGCACTCGCAAAGCACATTTTTTATTTTATTTTTATTTTCAATCTAGTTGATGCGCAAATCACGCACCGCACACAGATGTGCATCCGTGTGCAGTGCGTGGTTTTCACGCACCCATAGACATCAATGGGCGCATAGGTGTGTGAAAACGCACCAATATAGGACGTGCAGTGAGTTTCACGCCGCGGACTCTCGCTGCGTGAAAACTCCTGCATGTGTGAACGGCCCCATTGAAATCATGTGTGATTTCCATGCGCGGCACACGGACGTTATTCATGTTCATGTGAATGGGGCCTTACTGTCCAGTTCCTTTAGCCTTAAGATACGCAAACTATCCTATCTTTTTGATGCTCCTCTCAGGTTTAGCAAATTCAATGTCTAAACCAAGCCTAAGTTCCTTCCACAATTAACACATGAGATGGAAAGCACTGGAGGTGATGAAGCTTGAATAGCAGGTGATGTGTAAGGACCAGGAGCCTCTGCCTCATCGGGGAACATATCCTTTGCAGAAACAGGTTTGCTGTTTTTTGTAGAGGCAGCTTTGTTTCAGAACAAGGTACTCCGTGGCTTGTATAGCTTCATGACTTGCCATGTGTGGTATTTGTCTTGGTAAACAAAATAAAAAATGAAGCACGCTCTTAACAAATCTGGCACATTTTACCACGACTCTTAGCCATGTATCTTTTTCAAAACTTTGTTGAAAGGTGCAAAAAGTGTCTAAAACACATAAAAAATTTGGCGCACAGAATGTACACCAGTTATTTGGTGGAAATTGTGCCAATGTTCTGTCGTGTTTTGCCAGGTAATCTCCCCCACAGTATTCTAAGCAATGATCAGGCCCCCAAACTAATTTTTATGAGATTTCTTGTCAGACAAATAAAAAAAATGCATTAAAAATGGATGATTTAATATTTTCTATTAACTAAGCTAATACTTAATGACATTAAAATATCTAACAAACTCCTTTAAGTATCTGAGTGGCAGATACCTAATATCCTTTTTAACATTTTCTGTACACCGCTATCTCTACCGACTCCCCTTGATAGCAGTGAACCTTCATATTAGATCATAGTGGTCTGACTCTCGGCACCCCCGACGATCCGCCAATTGAATTGGCAGCGGCGCTGCATCCTCTTCATTGTTTACATTGGGTTTCAGGCTGTTAGTACTTGCTCACAACGTTACTTTTGTAGCGGCTGTGCATGGTATTACAGCATTGTCCTTTACAAGTGAGTTCTAGTTCTCCTCCTATGTGTTTGTTATAATCCTTCTATCTTTGCTGTAATGGAGGACTTTATGTGCACTACCTTCTTGGTGAGCTTGTGCTTATGCACTGAAACAAACCTGAAAAAGGCAGAGCCGCAATTGAAAGGGACAGAACCTCCGCTCGAGCTTGTGAAGAACGGGGGTGGATTTCCAACTACCTCGGACTTTCAATCGACAAACAACTAATATGTAGTGACTGATCACAGCTGTGCCCTAATGGTGCGGAGCAGTAAAGCACCCAAATAAATAGCAGATGAGCATTACCCTGTGGTACGAAGTTCGTATCATATTTAAGTTCTGGACATCCTCCTTCATTTTGAGAGCATACAGGAATTGTCTCTCACTAATATAAAGCCAACTTACGTTTGCTGACACAGTGACTGTCTTTACCCAACCCCCCTTTATCCCACATCTCCGTTAGGGGCCTCCGTCACCCCGATCCGGCAGGGTTTATTGGAAACCATAGCGCAGCAGCGGTCCAGTTAAATCACGGGCACTCCGACGGAATGCCAACAGAACCCATTAAAGTCGCTTCCCTACTAGTGCAGAAAACAAAGCCCAATTTATTGCATGTAGTGGAGAATGGTCATAGGAATAATATTCCTATTATTTCTACTTCTACAGGGATCCACACTGCAAAGACTATATTCTAATATAGTTTACACAAATTGTCTAGCGCCTGAGATTCCAAATGCCAAGGGTTTTTGTTGTTTTAGCCCTTCTATGCTAGAATGTAGGAAAACCTGGGAAAGAGCAAATGAACTGCAATATTGTCTGTCTGCCATTGTCATTGGCAAGAGGTATTTCACCTCTGAATGTGCTGCGAGTTCACAGGGATTAAGCTGTAATTAGTACTATTGGGCTTGTAGGGGTCAGAGGTCATGGTACTGTTTGCTGAAGAGGGGTGTTAGGTCACTCAAGCTGAATCAGTTAAAAGCAAAGAAATGACAGAGGTTAGTTTGCACAGGGGCAAAATGGCAACCCAGACAACACAAAAGATTAACACTTTTCCCTACTTAAAGAAGTGAAAACAAACACCATAGATTTTAAGATAGTAAAGATGGAGGGTAATGATTCCTTCTGTGTGACATGTAAATTTCCTGTTTTTATTCTGCAGCTTTTTGGTTATATACAACCTACAAAAAGGGCATATATAAGCTCAAATATCTGACTTAACCCAAACATAATAACCTATAAAAAGTCACACTTTACAACAGCGCACGTTAAAATTCCGTTATCTTTATTATGACAAAAACTACAAGGACATAGTAAAAAAATCATTGAGATAAAAACGAGATAAAAATATCACTCACACTAAAAACAGTCGCCAGTTGGGATCCATAAATCTATGCTTAAGGGAGACATGTTAAAAGTGCAATCACTAACAAGATATATAATATGTATATATTCTATATAATTCCTATTACAAAGACCCCATTAAGGCCTCCTTCAAACACGTGATTTAAAACGGCATAAAAAAAAGCCGCTTTTTAAAAAAACGTTTTGCTTTCCTGCGTTTTTGTAGTCCTATAGAGAGGCCTATGGCAAAATCGCCTGAAAAACGCATAAAAAAAAAACACCATTAAAACACTGCGAAAAAACGCAGCTTGGAAGTCCAGGCTAAGCATCACTTGAAAGTGGCTAGTGCCAGTTGTTACATAGTTGTCCCAATGGTAGCATCATAATAAGAGAAACATATACAGACCAATATCGACCTAGAGTTTGACAGAAGTGGATTGTATTGATACTGTGCTAGGGTGGTCTGAATATCTCAAATATATGTGAGTCATATTTAATGTTAAAAGAGCGGCATTAGCACATAGCGGAGTATATATTTGTATGAGGGCATGTATATGCGTTTTATATACATATATTGACCTTCTAATAAACATTGACCATGGATGATCAGATAGATGGAGAGAGATCTATAGACAGACATTCAAATCTCTCTTTTGTTGATACTTGCCAGGTCATTAAGTTCTCGATCTGTCTGAAATGTCATGTTACGGGCTTGATGTGGTTTTTTTTTGTCATTAGTTCACCTAGCTGAACGTGTCCTTTTTATTGTTAACCTGTGCAACATGAGAAATAGGTTTGCACCCAGGAAAGCGATAAGTGATATAAAGAGGTAGAGTGACTTTTTAATGTAGAACTTTTCATGCTTGATTGGCTGAAGGAAGCAGGTCCTTTCCCTGTGAGGTTGATGCCTTGGATGACAAGGACTATGTACAATTTGAAAGCCGACTTGAAAGGGATGTGCACTGAGCAACTGTCTGCTGCCAGTCACCCAGAACCAGAGGCCTATTTAGTTTTACTCAGTGCTGCGCATCAAAGAGGGAATTATTTTGTAAGATTAGTTTTGTCCACAAACATAGGCAGCTGCGCTGCTTCGGGGGAGCAGAAGTGATTAGGAGGTCAGGATTTGTCACAGGCTATTTGTTCAGTGTCACTCCTTAGACATAGCCGGACCAGGTAGCTCATGTCAAATCGGCTATAAATCCTGAAAATGAGATCCGAAATCTGTACGTTTTCATAACTAAAGTCGATAGAATTCTCTTGAGGCATCCCATGTTTTCTATACATATCTTGTTTGTCACAGTCCTGTTCAGTACAAGCACAATTGTGACTGTATAGCATGACTGCGCACAAGTAACAATTCGACTCTAAAATATCAATTCAATAACCTTCACCAAATCAAAACTTCTGGGCAGTACGGTATGTCCTGTTAAATAAGAGACAAATTCATGTTGGTCATAAATGATCGTTTAATTCCCATAGGTGCATGCACTGTGGAAATTCCTTGCATCTATGGTCTTCGTAAACTAGTCCGAGGCCAGAATCACACACCGTTTTGATGCAGTTTATTTCGCCAAAAAATAGAAGTGGCCATAAAAGAAAGGCGATGGATCAGTCTTTTTTTTTTTTTTTACACCTTTCTTTCCTTTTGTATCCACTTCTGGATTTGGCTCAAAAAATTGAGCCAAAAACTGTATCAAAACTCTGTGTGTGATCCAGGCCTTAAAGTGAATGTTGGCCTTTTCACATCATGCATGTTTCTGTGCGGTTTAAATTCCGATACAGAGCTCCAAGTGACTTGCGTAGACACTGACGACCTGCAGTCGCTATCAGAGGGAGCTAACTGCATACTGTTATATGTTGAACTTCATAATACCGTATGCATTAAAAGCTATGTACATCCTTGAAATCGTGTTTTGTTGTTGTTTGTTTTAAATAAAAATGTCTATCCGTGTGTTTTGTGTGACTTTGTAATTACATTTTATTAAAAATTATTTGTACTTTTTGAGATACAGCTGCTTTCTTTCCTGTATCAGTCAGGTCCCCAGGACTGACAGATTCAGTGTCAGCCAGTCCAGCGTGTCTCTGACACACAGGATCGAGCTGCTATCGATCAAATCTAAGTTCATAACCTAGATGTGGTCGGGAACAGGTGGATCCTGCATGTCTGACCCGCTGACTCTGAACCAGTCAGTGCCGCTGACCTGATGGATTCAGTCTCGGCGCTATATAGTGCTGCTCTGTATACAGGATACAAAGCAGCTGTATATCTAAAATTAAAACTCATTTTCAATAAAATGTAATTAAAGAGTTGCACAAAATACACTGATAGACATTTTTAATAATAAAAATAGCTATTTCAAAGGTGTAGGTAGCCCTTAATCTCCCATGCTGCCTTTAGCGCCACATGCAGCCTGCAATGCCATTTTGTGAGTCCCCAGCCTTCTCTGACACCCCCATATGTGGGGACTTCCATGTTTGGAGCTTCAGAGAGGAAGAGATTCGTTGGCTACGCATGAATGCAGCTTCTTCCCGTGTCGTTTTTGGCAATAATTCTCATAAACTACAGTGGAGAAAACTGTGCTTATACCTGGCCATCTTGTTTCTTCCTCACTGGAGTGCCAAATCGGGGAGCAGGGGATCCCTATTCTCCCATTAAGTGGAAGTCCCAAATGTGGAACCCACATCTATCAGACATGTATGGCATATACTGTCAATATGTCTCGGATGGGAAAACCACTTCTAGTTGTATTGCGGCCCTTGTAAGTGGTATAAGCGAGCCGACCATAAAAGGTTGTGCACCTCTGCTCTATTGCCAACGTGTTTATCTTTTTAATTAATGAATATGCAGGCGATTTTGGAATTCTGTAGTAAAAAATAAAGATATATTAAGAAATTAAGTTCTCAGACAATTTTAAAAATACCAAGACATAAATTTGCCATGAGTAACATTTCTACCTACCTTAAAAGGGTCTGAACACTGAGACCCCCACGATCGCTAAATCGGCAGAAGCGCTCTAGTGAGTTCTGTGCTGCTTTGTTCCTGATCAGTTTTCCTCGGAAAGCTGAGCCAGTGGTATACGGACTCATATACTTTTATATTCTATACATATACTTTACATATACTATTGAACCCATACGCCACTGGCTCAGCTTTCTGAGAAAAGCCGATCAGAAACTAAGCAGCACAGCGTCACCCGGGCGCCTCTGCAGCTTCGTTTTAGTGATCGCTGGGGCTCTCCGTACTCGGACCCCTACCGATCAAAACTTTTGACATGTCAAAAGTTTTTTGAAAATATAGTTACCCTTTTAAGAAACAATCACTGGTTGCTCAAATAATTATTTCAGTAGTTGGCTTATTAAACACAGATGTTACAGTAGTAGTATATACATCAGGGTTTACATCCATCCCTAAGGGTATGTGCACACGTAGTGACCAAAAACGTCTGAAAATACAGAGCTGTTTTCAAGGGAAAACAGCCCCTGATTTTCAGACGTTTTTTGAGCAACTCGCGTTTTTCGCGCCGTTTTTTACGTCCGTTTTTGAAGCGGTTTTCATTGGAGTCTATGAGAAAAAAGCTCCAAAAACGTCCAAAGAAGTGTCCTGTACTTCTTTTGACGAGGCTGTATTTTTACGCGTCGTCGTTTGACAGCTGTCAAACGACGACGCGTAAATGACAGGTCGTCTGCACAGTACGTCGGCAAACCCATTCAAATGAATGGGCAGATGTTTGCCGACGTATTGTAGCCCTATTTTCAGACGTAAAACGAGGCATAATACGTCTCGTTTACGTCTGAAAATAGGTTGTGTGAACCCAGCCTAACCTATTACAAATAGGACATGGCTGGCCTTTATCATAGACTTGCAGAATAATCATTGAAAATGGCGCACTTAGAGTACAATTTAAAAAGAAAGATTAAAACATATGTCATATTGCACTTCTAGATTATTTGATGAAAACAGAAACTAGAAGAAAAAAAAAAGGTATATAAGATATGAGACTTTATCTGCTTGGGGTAAACAATGTAGATATGGGAGAAGGAGGAGGGGAATTTTTATGAGAAGAGCAATGAAAATATATTCTTTAGTCCATCTTGGTAGTGTCCTCAAACTTTGTGTATGGTAAGTCCCAATGTAATATTATTTCCAGATTACAGCATATTGTATTATGCACCTAAATTGCTGCATAAATTTGAAAAAAATCTGATATCGGTCTAAGATGTCTCATTAATGAAGCAGATCTGGTCCATCTTGTTTGGAGGTTCCTAAACCTATATGGATACTGGATGAAAAACATATCTAGAATTAATAATGGTTACAAAGTTAATATTCTGCTTGAAATTGTGACCTGTATTTTGGTAAACTTATTGAATTTAAATTCGCAGCAATCAAAAGACCGCTACAGAACAGCTATTATATTTAACTGTAAAGAAATTGTGATTAATTGGATCCGAGCGGATGCCCCGACATATGAGAAATGGACCTGGTCTGTTAATACATTTATGATATTGGAGAAGAGATTTTGCTCTGGTAGAAAATATATTGGTAGTTTAAGAATAGGCTAATTCTTGCTTATATATAGTCATTTTAAATTTTTTTCAATGTTGCTTCGCTTCTCCTATTTTGTCATATAGGTTGGGGTGGGGTATAGATTAAAGGGCTTTAAGGTGTAAGTTATTGTTAATAATTTTCTTGTATGGAAAAGAAAATCAAGATCAGTAAAAAAAAAAAAAAAATTTACATTTTGGTGGAAGGACATAAAAACGTAACAAACTCCCAAGTACTAAACATGTGATTGGGGAGAAAGATATGCAGCTCCTTTTCTGCCTTCTATACTTTCAAGTTAATAAAAAGAACGCGCATATCTTGGATTTTGAAATCTTCCACTGACATCATATAAAAGGAGTTTTCCATGTATGAAATGATACCTTAAAGCCTTAACCCCTTCCCGCACCTTGACGTAACTGCACGTCGAGGTGTGCAGTAACTTTGCGCACCTCGACGTGTAGTTACGTCAGTGCTTTGGCAGTTAACCGTCGCGCGGCGCTACACCGCAGCGGCGGTTAACTGTGCAGGGTGTCTGCACTGCATTACCCGTTGCCGATCAGTGGCAGTTAACCCCCTTCGATGCGGCGTTCAATTTGCGATCGCCGAATTTAAGCTGTTGAGCGCAGATCGCAAGCCCCCGCGTGAAATCACGTGGGGCTGGCGATGGTACCCATGGCAACCGGAGGCCAGACAATGGCTTCCGTGCTGCCATGTACAGAAGCCTATGAGGACCAGCCGTAGGCTTCCTGTCAGTGTGACTGTCACGTCACAATGACAATTGGAATGCATTACACTACATAGGTAGTGTAATGTATTCCAGCAGCGATCAGAGCTGCAAGTCTAAATGTCCCCTAGTGGGACAAGTAAAGAAAGTTAAAAAAATAAAAATAAAAATGTTTTCAAAAAAGTGTAAAAATAAAAGTTATAAGTTACATAAACAAGAACTGCTTTTTTTCCTATAATAAGTCTTTTATTATAGGAAAAAAATTAACACGTAAAAAAAAAAGTACACATATTTGGTATCACCGCGTTCGTAACGACCCCAACTATAAACTTTAATATTATTTTTCCCGTACGGTGAAAACCACAAATAAAATAAACGAAAAACAATGTGAGAATTACTATTTTTTTGGTCACCACCCCTCCCAAAATATACAATAAAAAGTGATCAGAAAGTCGCATGCACGCCAAATTGGTACCAATACAAACTACAACCCGTCCCGCAAAAAAACAAGCCCTTACACAGATTTTTTGACTGAAAAATAAAAAACTTATGGCTCTCAGAATATGGTGACACAAATAATAATTTATTTTATAAATAAGTTATTTTATTGCTCAAACGCTGCAAAACATTAAAAAAAACAATATACATATGGTATCGCCGTAATCGTATCGACCCGCAGAAAAATATATAATGGTCATTTATAGCCCAGGGTGAACGCCGTAAAAATTGATGGTATTTGGTCACCTTGCTTGCTGAAAAATGGAATAAAAAGTGATAAAAAAAATCGCATGTACCCCAAAATGGTAAAATGACAATATACTGCAATACATTAGTGATCTTATGATTGCTGGTTCAAGTCCCCTGGGGGACTAATAAAATGTGTAAAAACAAAAGTAAATTATTATTAGTGAAAAAAAATTCATAAATATTTAAAGTCCAAAGAGAAACCCTTTTCACATTTTTTCTCTAAAGTAATGTAAAAAAATACACAAAATTGGTATCGCTGCCTCCGTAAAAGTCCAAACTATTACAATATACCATTATTTAACTCGCACGGTGAAAGCCGAGAAAAATAAAGAATTTTAAACTGCAAAATCGCTGTTTTTTGGTCACATTGGCTCTATCAAAAAATGTAATAAAAAGTGCTCAAAAAGTCTTCTGTACCAAAACATGGTACCAATAAAAACTACAGCTCGTCCCGCAAAAAATAAGCCCTCGTACACCTCTATTCACGGAAAAATAAAACAGTTATGTCTCTCGGAAAGCTGGGAGAAGAAACGAAAAAGAAAAAGCAAAACATGGATCAGTTCGGAAAGGGTTAATTACTTTCTAATGGAAAAATATTTATGACCACGTGGGGTATTGCCGTACTCGGGAGAAATTGCTTTACACATTTTGGGGTGCTTTATCCTTTGTGAAATTGAAAAAATTCACATTTTTGTGGAAATAATGTTGATATTAATTTTTACGGCCTAATTCTAATTCTGCAAAGACGTGTGTGGTCTAAATGCTCATTATACCCCTAGATAGATTCCTTAAGTGGTGTAGTTTCCCAAATGGGGTTACTTTTGGGGGGCTTCCACTGTTTTGGTCCCTCGGGGGGCTTTGCAAATTCGACATGACACCCAAAAAGTATTCCAGCTAAATTTGAGCTCCAAAAGCCAAATAGCGCTCCTTCCCTTCTAAGCCCCGGCGTGGGTCCAAACAGCATTTTATTACCACACTTGGCGTATTTCCGTAATCGGGAGAAATTGTTTTACAAATGTTGGGGTGCTTTTTCTCCTTTATTCCTTGTAAAAATTAAAAATGTGTAAGTTTTTTCACAGAAAAAGTCGATTTTCATCTTCACATACTAATTCAAATAAATTTAGCAAAAAAACTGTGGGTTCAAAATGCTAACTATACCCCTAGATAAATTCCTTGAGGGGCGTAGTTTCCAAAATGGGGTCACTTTTGGGGGGTCTTTACTGTTTTGTTACCACAAGATCTATTCAAACCTGACATGGTGCCTAAAATATATTCTAAAAAAAGGAGGCCCCAAAATCCACTAGGTGCTCCTTTGCTTCTGAGGCCGGTGTTTCAGTCCATTATCACACTAGAGCCACATGTGGGATATTTCTAAAAACTGCAGAATCTGGACAATAAATATTGAGTTGCATTTCTCGGGTAAAACCTTCTGTGGTACAGAATTATTTTTTTTTATTACAAATGCTTCAATTCCTGTGAAACACCTAAACGGTTAAAACACTTTCTGAATGCTGTTTTGAATACTTTGAGGGGTGCAGTATTAAAAATGGGGTGATTTATAGGGACTTTCTAATATATAAGGCCCTCAAAGCCACTTCAGAACTGAACTGGTCCCTGAAAAAATAGGCTTTTGAAATTTTCTTGAAAATATGAGAAATTGTTGCTAAAGTTCTAAGCCTTGTAACGTCCTAGAAAAATAAAAGAATGTTCAAAAAACGATGCAAACATAAAGTAGACCTATGGGAAATATAAACTAGTAAGTATTTTGTGTGGTATTACTATCTGTTTTACAAGTAGATACATTTAAATTTAGAAAATGCACATTTTTGCTCATTTTCTCTAAATCTTGGTGTTTTTTACAAATAAATATTGAATTTATCGACCAAATTTTTTCACTAACATAAAGTACAATATGTCACAAGAAAACAATCTCAGAATCAGGCCGGATTCACACGAGCGTGTGCGTTTTGCGAGCGAAAAAAACGAGGTGTTTTGCGCGCGCAAAAGGTCCATAACAGCTCCGTGTGTCAGCAGCGTATGATACGTGGCTGCGTGATTTTCGCGTAGCCGCCATAATTATGACACACTTTATGTTTGTAAACAGAAAAGCACGTGGTGCTTTTCTGTTTTCATTCATAGCTTTTACTGCTGTTGCGCGAATCACGCGCGGGACACGGAAGTGCTTCCGTGTGCTGCGCGTGATTTTCATGCACCCATTGACTTCAATGGGTGCGTGATGCGCGAAAAACGCACAAATATAGGACATGTCGTGAGTTTTACACAGCGGACACGCTGCGTGAAAATCACGGACTGTCTGAACAGCCCCATTGTCTAACATAGGTCCGTGCGAGGCGCGTGAAAATCACGCGCATTGCACGGACATATTATACGTTTGTCTGAATAAGCCCTCACTTGGATAGGTAAAAGCATTCCAGAGTTATTACCACATAAAGTGACACGTCAGATTTGAAAAATCGGCTTCGTCCTGAAGGCCAAAACAGGCTATGTCCTGAAGGGGTTCATTTTGGAATAAACTCCTATAGGGGTTGTCATCCAACTTTCATAGACTTCCAAATGATAGCTATAGGGATGTGCGATGTATGACCACATTTAGAAATTTGTGAATAGAGGGCTGCTAAATGACTTATTTATTGGTGATTTTTTTATTTTTATTAAATGGAATAAAAACCTTTTTAGTTGTTGTTTTTATATCCGTTATGTACACTACTGTAGAGGTCCTCATAATAACGCTCCACTATTACCTTTTTATTGCCAATGTGAAGGGCAACAAATGAGATGTATGTTTTACTAACTTGACAATATGGGCAAAGAGTGATGAATAGCCAGCGATCCATTCATCTTCATTATGCTTACTGGTGTGCGGTGCTCACATAATGGGCCATTTTTGTTTATGTAACGTGATTCAACTGATGGCAAAGTACATTCCAGCAAGCATTGCTTCCGTTACTGTGCAAAAGATCTCCTCACATTGACTGTTAATCTAAGGTTGCAATGAGGGTGCACTTACCACTGTTGATCTGGGTTGTCCGGTATCAATTTACTAGATCACAAAATTCTTTAACTGTTGTTCTTCTGTTAAGTTCTATATATAATTTTATTAGCAAGTGATCTTTTTTTTTTTCTATTACTGATAAGCAAGAGCAATGTGTAAAGTATACAGTAGTTAAAAACTCTTATTTCTGAAAAAGTTAATGAAGAATTGCATATTCCGTTTTTTTCTGACCACTGCTTTACGGTCCCTACACACCCCTTCATTAATACATTGTGAACTATATGTGCCTTTTTATGTAATTATACACTTCTTTCTTATACTATTGTGCAGGTGAGAGGCAGAGGTATACCGGAGAACGGTCAGGATTTGATGGGGATGATTCAGATGGGGCAGAAGACGATGACAATGATAATGAGGATGAGGATGAAGACAGTCAAGCAGAGTCGGTCCTTTCTGCTACTCCATCTGTTACCGCAAGTCCTCAGCATTACCCTTTTCGAAACGGCCAGCAAGAGGCATCTAGCGCTGATGAAGACGTTCGAGTGGTACATTCTTTTTCTCAAGCTAATTCAATGGATATTCTTCCTAAAGCTTTGATCACCAAGATGACGGCATTGACTACATCGACTATTTGCAAGCCAGAGAGTTACGAGAAGAAAGGATATGAAGTACTGCAGAATGCTGTACCTCCTGAAGGTGAAGCATCATCTCCCAAATCCCTTTGTCACCAGATGTCCATTGATTATCCAGATGCCGAAGATGGACTTGAGGGCAAAGTGGAGTCAAAACACCTTACCTCGTCACATGTAAGTTGCATAGTTCTACCTAAAACCATAACCTTTTACGAACTGTAATATAGAACAGTTGTGACCACACATGATGGATGGATGTTATCTCACACTGTATCAAGTATTTAATCTTCTATTATGGGGGAACATTTTTTTTATTGAATTTCCTTCCTTGAATAGACTATTTTTCGTTTTTCCCTCCCCATCTTTCAAGAGCCATAACTTTCTTTCTTTTTTTTGTCGATATAGCCATATGGGGGCTTGTTTTTTGGGGAACAAGTTGTAGTTTCTATGGCACTATTTAACCCCTTAGCTTGTTTTTGGGGAACAAGTTGTATTTTTTTATGGCATCATTTAACCCCTTGGCTCCATTCGCCGTACAGTTACGTCAGATGTGTGCTGTCACAATATGGTGCGGACTCCGGAGCGGTGGGTGCTGGCCGTTTCAAACAGCTGACACACGCCTGCAACGGTCGGGATTAGAGAGAACTCTGATCCTGGCGGTTTAACCCCTCAGATGCTGCGGTCAATAACCAACCCTCTGTCTAACAACTGCCGTAGTCGCTACTGACAGCGGCAACTAAGTGGTGAAACGGCCAGAAACTGATCTCCGATCCCGGCCATTAGAGCAGTGTATCAGCATATATAGCAGGCTCCGCTCGTGAACCTACTCTATACCCCCCTCTTCCACTAGGACATATATGGCCATTTGCGGGAAGAGTTTAACTTTCTAATGTATCTTTATGGGGTTGAAGGTCCCCTTTTCAGATACAAAGCTCCAAATCCTCAACATGAAAAAAAAATATGAAAAGATAATAAATAGACTAGAGAAAGTTTAGACACTTTCTGAATACAGTTTATTCATTGAACCCAAAAATAACGCTGTGTGCAGTAAGCTCCTAAACTCCATTTAGAGTATTTGGAGCTCTGTATCTGAAAAATTTAGTTTCGACCCTTATAAAGATTAATTAAGAAATCAAATGGCACAGAATTTTGGACCGAAACATAACACAATGGTAAAAGATAGAGATTAAATTTAAGGTTTACTAGAGTTTAGGGTCCATTTTCAGTGCTTATATTGTGTGTATCAATTTCCAAACGTTCTTAATGTGATTGTCTGTCTTGGACAATCCCTACTTCCATTGACAATAAAATGATCACAAAGTTTCCTCCTGCTGGGACCACCAGAGATTAACCGTAATTTGTTGGTTAAACCCGATGGCAAGTGTTTCGTTTCCCTGCAGCACCACTACAGGGTAAATGAAGCATTACACCGTTTTTATTCATATCAATGGGTTGCATGTGTAATGCATGACAAGACTGTTCCTCCAGAGCGAGAGATGCTCTTTATAACTTCTCTCCACTGTGGCCAACAGAGAAGCCACCTCTATTAACTCAGAATTCCCTAAAAGCATATATGAAAAAAAATGAATTTTCTAAACTAGAAAACCCCTTTAAATAAAATAAAAAAAGTGCCTGTGAAGCAGACATATCACAATTTTTTTTTTCCTCTAGTAAAATTTAAGTTCATTCAGTGAGATTACATATTCCATTTATTTCAATAATATCCAATGATGAAAGAAAGCCTTTTCTGTGAAGGGCTTGTTAGTGTTTTGATTTCAATGTGGTTTTCATTGAAATGTTAATGTACCCATGGGGAGAAAATAGGCAGACCTTTCCAAGATTATTAATAACTCACTGTTGAGATATTCTCAGCACATTGCTGGTGAATATGTATTTGTGATACATTCTTGCTGAGAATGTTTACTCTTTTGTCAGCACTTTAACTGAAGTACGAGATTAACCATCTAAACATTCATTCACTCTTTTGATGATCGTTTTTTTTATAAGAGCCGAGTACCGATAATTTCAACTTTACTTCCAGATTTTATTGAACTGTAATTTCACTTTTATTCCATTATTTTGGTGTTTTAATTTAGTTTTTCCTTTCAAAATTCTACTAATGTGATATTTTTGAAGTCATGATGACACTAGTCAGACATAGATGCCTTAACGACTGCCATATGCTTGATCCAGCCTCAGCGATGGATATATCAGTCACTGTGATCTTGTGGGTACTGTCCAGGATACCCGCAAAATCGCAACAGAATGGCTGGATCGGAGATAAAACTGAACCCGGTAGTTTAACCCCCTTAGATGCCACGGTTAATCGTGACCGTGGCCTCTAAGGAGTTTGACAGAGGGAGGGGGCTCCTTGTGTCAGCCACGTTACGTGCCGATGGGTTCCCATGGCAGCAAGGGGCCTAACAGAGGCCCCCTGGTCTACCATAGGTAAAAGCCTATCAGGACATGCTAAAAGTACCAGAAGGTCCACACTGCAACCCAGGCCTTATATGTCGCTTAAAATACATTTGTGTTTTTTTGTTTTGCAGCAGTTTTACCATGATTACGGCAAAAACTTATGCAGTTTTGCCATGGTTCACAATTTATGCATTGATTTCAATTAAAGGCGTTGCTTTTTTTTCCCCACGAGCAGAAAAAACGGCTCGTGGGAAAAAGGGACATGCCCTATCTTTAGGCGTTTACGTCTCTAACCTCCCATTGACCTCAATGGGAGGCAGAGTAAGCGTATTTCGCGGCATTTTTTGCCCGCGACGCTCATTGGCATCAGGCGAAAAACGCAGCGAAAATCGGCGTGCAGGCAGAGCAAAATCTGCCTCAAAATTCCAAACTTCTCTGCCTGCAAAAAACTCTGTGTGAACTCAGCCTAAGGCAGACATGACCTGATACTCCGGTGTGCTGCTGTTTTTTATTTTAGTTTTATTTATATTCTTTTCTTTAAGTTGCAGGTGGGTTTTCAGCCTGTTTACAGTCTATTTTAAACCCCCTGCGGGTGCCAGGAAAACAGGCAGTCCTCTGCTCTGTTTTTCCCTCTCCACCAGAAACCCCTCTGTTTCTTCTGCTGTCTAGGGAAGTACTGTGTTTTTTTATTTGGAAGTTATTCCTTCTCTATCGGCATTTCTAGGTGTTTTAGCCCTACTAACCTCTGGATCTTTGTTTATGGTCCTCGTTCTGCTGTCGCTGTGGCCTGGCTTTTTATTTTATCTAGCCCCCGGCTTGTATCTGGCCCAGGCCGCAGTTGTTTCCTCCAGCATTGGCTCCAACCCCGGGCTGTCGGGTGCTTCTTTTTCAGCCTGTGGCCTCCTTCCTTGTATCTGCTCTTGATTAGAGGAAGACCTTCTCAAGAGGTGGCGTTTGCGGGTGGAGCATAGGTCTTTAGAACACCGCTTCCTCTCCTGACCAGCGCCATTTTCAAAACGGACTTGAGGACTTCAGCTCCGTTGCAATTTATTTTTGGTGCCAGCCTTCTCCTGTCTTCATCCATAGGAGTACACCGCTCAAAAGGTCTGGTAGACCTGCCTGTTGGCTGTATTGTTTGTTTGATTTATTGTATTTCCTATGCGGTTCATTTTCTTTTTCAGGCATTTCTGCTTGTTTATTTTCTGTTCCCCTTTGTGTCATGTCTTCTCTTTGGATGACATGACAGAAAGGATGTTACCAAGCAGCATATACAGGGGGGCCAAGCAACTTTTTTGCCTGTGGCGGTTGTGATAAAAAGTTTACCAACCTAACCCATTTTGCCCACAGTGCTAACTATCTAGGGCCCCAAGATGTCCCTGTCCCCCCAATGATGTGGCAATCCCTGAATGGGCGATGTCTTTTGCTCAGACCTTGGGGGGACATTTGCAGACTATTCCAATCCATGGTTCAGTCTGTAGAGCGTTTACCTCTCCAGACTGCGGCTGAGCTCAGGGGCCTCCTTCTTTTCTTTGTTAAGACTCTGTCTACTACTCGCAGTAAATCCTATTAGAGCGGTAGGGGTGCCTTGGACAAGTCTCATTCCTCATCAAGCTCATTCCAGGGAGATCCTATTGCAGGCCTCATTGATCAGGTTGCCTCTAATGTGGATCAGTATCTTTCCTCACGTGTCTTCAGATTCAGCCAGAACAGGAATTGCAATTGTCTTCTGCTATGCAGGAGTTAATACATTCTGTAAGACACTTTGCATGTGATAAGGAAATTTGAAACAAACTCTCTTGTCTCACGTTGAAATTTAACCTGACCAATAATCATTGATGCCCCTGTGTCCAGGTCAAATTTGCCCCTGTAGATAGTGCCACAGTGTCCACTGTAGATAGTTCCAGTGCCCACTGTAGATAGTGCCCACATATTTCCACAGTGCTTGCTGTAGATAGTGCCCACATATTGCCACACATATTTCCCGTGTAGATAGTGCCACAGTGTCTCCTGTAGATAGTGCCACAGTGTCCATGTAGATAGTGCCAGCCCCCCTGTTGAATGGGCCACTGAAGCATAGAGGGATTCCGCTCCTGGAGGAGCCCCTTTGGTCACTGTCCATAAATGGACAGTGTCGTCAGGGGCTCCTTCTAGGAGCGGAGTCTCCGGCCAAAGCATCAGCAACGCTACGACCGGGGATTCCGCTCCTAGAGGGAGCTTCAGTGGCACTATCAATGGGGTTGCTGGCGCTGTCTACAGGGGGAGTGTATTCTGGCTACTTATATGGACAGTGACATCAAGGGCTTTCCCAAGACAGGAGTCCCCGGCAAGAGCTCTTGCTATGCTCTTTCTGAAAACCATTGGGGAGAGAGCTGGCATACCGGAAATTGCAGCACTGCTTCAGTGTTTGCAGCACTGTACTTCTAAGCTCCCCAACAGTGATCAAACACATGGTTGTTTGATCAAACTAACGGGGAGAGATGCCTGCACTTGTGGAGAGAGCGGCAGACGGTGCATCTCATTCAAGGGAATAGGCTTTACATTGTCTTGATTACTTGGGAAATCATTGACTGTGCTTTGCAGGTTTACATGTTCTTCTAGCCGCTTACATACAACTTTGTAAGGCAGTGATATTTTATCAGATTATACAAGATTTGCTCTCTTCACATTTGCCCCAGTTTTCCATTATTCTGCCTGCAAAAAACTCAGTTTGAACAGGGCATTTTCAGCGTGGATTTCACCCTTTGCAATTCATAGACTGAAATCCGCAAAAGTCCACGCATAGGGGACCTTTTTTGCCATTAATTTCTTCACAAATACTCAGCGAAGCCACTGCACAATCTGCATGGGTTACATTGTAAAGGGTGAAATCTGTGGTGAACATCCTCACCTTTTCCGCAAAAGAATGAGCATGCTACAGATTTGAGTCCACAGCATGCTCTGTCTTTCCATTTTCTTTCTCTAAGGCCCCATGTACACGGCCGTGCGATTTCATCCGTATACTCTCCGCATTTGCGGATAGTATAGGGCACATTATATCCTATGGGCCAATGCACACGACCGTGGTTTTCACAGTCCGTGCATTGGCTGGAGCCGGGCTCATTAAACTCAATGCACAGTTGTGATTGCGGATGGCCCACAGAGGACACTTCTCGGGCTGTCTGTGCCATAATTACAGAGCGTGCACAGAGCCACAGTCGTGTGCATGAGGCCTTGATCGTATTGGTTTTTACTGTCCGCAAATACGGATGCACATCCGTAGCTGTCTGCAACTGCGGAAGCGCACATAGACTTCTATGAGCGGGTCCGCGCCACAATTGCGGACAAGAATAGGACATTTTCTATGGCCCGGACATTATGAATGGGTGCGCAATTTTATCCGTAATTATGGATTTTGTAATTACGGATGAACACTGCGGTTGTGTGCAAGGGGCTTTGCATGTCTATCGGATTTCCAAAACTTCATCCACATGTGTTGTCATTTAAATTGCCAGATTTTCGGTGCATTTACAAAACGTCAGACCTTGCCTAAGAGGTCCCATGTTGACTTTTCTAAAGGTAGTCTACATGATTTCGGTTTGTAGCCATCATGTTTAAGGTACATTTATGTTCCCTTAACCATTGTGGGGTTGAAGTTGTTTTCTTATGTGCATCAGTGTGTTAAGTTTGTGAGTATATGGAAATCACATTCCATTTTTCCTTCCCCATACTCCATCCACCCCAATATTTTTCTGTGATGCTGGCTTCAGCAAGTTTGTATCTCTCTTCTACTGATCCAAATGCAGTAAGCCCTCACAAATACACCACACCTAGCTCATTTCCAAGCATTACCCTTACTTTGCCAGTGTACAGTGCGTTCTCAAAAGAAAAATTCCATAAAACCCTGTTCACACAGTTTTTTGCAGTCAGAAAAATCCAGACAGAATTTTG
This sequence comes from Rhinoderma darwinii, assembly GCF_050947455.1. Taxonomy (NCBI): domain Eukaryota; kingdom Metazoa; phylum Chordata; class Amphibia; order Anura; family Rhinodermatidae; genus Rhinoderma; species Rhinoderma darwinii. Next base: position 149,097,094 of record NC_134691.1, on the reverse strand, counting down.
AGGCAGATTTTGATCTGCCTGCACGCGGTTTGCCGTGTTTTTCCTCACCATTGTTGCTCGCTGGGAAAAAACGTCTCCGCCTCCCATTAAAATCAATGGTAAGCGATTTATGCAGTTTTTTGGAGCGTTTCCCAATGCAATAAACGTGTCAAAAAACTCTGTGTGAACTCCTAAAGTTGCCTGCTGTTTGGGATTGCATGCATGCCACGTATATTTGCCAGTGCCTTCTTTTAGATTTATTTATGTTTTGTTGAGCACGCTTAAAAACTTGGACACAGACCGTTGACACATGTAGTTACAGCATAAGTTGTGTAATAGTTGTTAACATTAAAACATTACCAAGAGTACGGCACAAAGCTGGAATATTTTAAAAAATAAAAAAGTTTTTGTTTTTTTAAACCATACTGGCACATTTTACTAAAGCAGAATCAAGCACGGGGATACATCCATCATTTTTAACGGTTTGCATCACCTTCTCAAAACTGTATTTCTATCCGCTATTGGACTTGCTATCAGTTGTAAATAGATATTGTACAGTGCTCTAGCTGAGGAGATGTTAATGTTATTGATCTGACTATCCGCTATAAAAATAGGAAAAAAACACAATAAATATTTCATGAGCTTAAGTCTCATTCGGATATAAGCCGCTGTTTATTTTTGTCACAAAACATTAAATTTTATCAGTCTTTTTTGTGTCTTGTTACAGGGCTCTCCATCTGTCCACACACCATCTTCCCCAGTAGACCGGAGCACGCAGACAATGGATTCATCTGTAGCAGGATCGGATATTCTCCAACCAATATTAGCGGACACGACTCATCGGCCAGCTCAAATATCTACAGCACCAACACATCTATATAGTCATTTACCTTTACATTCACAGCAACCTGTAAGGTCACCCTACAGCATGATTCCAGTAGGAGGAATTCAGCTTGTACCAGCTGGATTAACAGCATATTCCACGTTTGTACCCTTCCCAGCTGGACAAGTGCAGCTAACTATACCGGCTGTTGGGGTAATTCACAGAACTGCAAGTGTTCACAATGACAAGCCTGCAGAAGTACCGAACACACCAAGTCCTATAGGAGTTACTGAAGTAAATGGCGTTTTACCTTATCTTCCAATTGGTCAAGTTAATGTGCCTGGTCTGAGTGCATCAGGCTTACAACCAATTCAGCCACTCAGCATGGAAACTGTAAACATATTAGGTCTTTCCAGCCCAAGCATTACTCCACAAATTCATCCCTCAGGTTTAACTCTAAATGCAGTTGGCTTGCAAGTTTTAGCAACAAGCCCGGGCTCGCAGAACAACCCTAGTCAACAATCTCACATTCCAGGCCTACAAATTTTGAACATAGCATTGCCTACTTTAATTCCATCTATTAGCCCACTATCTGTTGATGGCCATGGAGTTCCTGATAGATCTCCTTCCCGTAGCACAGCTCCTTGTCAGGGTCTTGCCAAAATTCCTGGTGCAGGTGCCAAAAATGTAAAGCTGTCTGAATCTTTACAAATTTCATCAAGGATACAGAAATCCCTAAAAGAATCAGGTGAGGGTACAGTCGTTGAAGGAGTTACAACTTGTGGTACGAGTACTGAAAGAGACAGTCAACTGAAGCCTAACATCAGCACCAGTCAGATTAAAACATCTGCCAAATCAGATCTCTCTTTTAAGGCTCATTCTCAACCACCAAACAGGTCTTTAGGTCACGCTCTTCCACCCCTTCGACATCAGAGGAGAACTGAGCTAATCTCAAGACAGAGCACAGTGCAGTTCAGCGATTCAAGCAGTGATGATGATGAAGGCAGACTGGTTATAGCAACCTAGAAACGAATCATTTTCATCTTAGTTCCAGTATTTTTTTACTTTTTTGTGGGAAGGGAGGGGGTATAATGATAGACTTCGAGGTTTATTTGAAAACCTTGTTTATCTTTAAAGCACATTTTTCTTACACGTTACTTGTGCAATCATGAACTCTTGACCAATAATTGTTGTTTTTTTGTCTGCTCCTGCCGTTTTGTATATGTTGTATAGACAATTGTGCCTTTCGGAATTTATGTGTAGAAATCTGTACATATCGGTGAATAAAATATAAATATCTATAAATATTATATATGTACATAACCAAGGTAGTTGCTTGTGTTTAGTACGTACGTTCCTATCTCATGTTGAGTAAAATAATTAAATTATATATGTATATGTTGCACTGTTAAATGTAATTTGTTTTTTGTTATGGACGTGGGGCAACTTTGTGTACAGATCTTGTATGTACAACTCCATATTTATTGTGTCCATATTAGTCTTGGAAAATGGTTCTGTCCATCTATGTGTGCAAGACGGTAGCTTTACACTTAAAGACAGAATTCTGTGTTAACAAATGTTCCAGTAAACCTTTTATTACGGACTTTATTTTTGTTTCTACTGTGTGTTGTATAGTTGAGAAAAAATTATATTGATTGTTTAAAGGAAGCAATCCTTTAGCATATACTGTGAAATTGGTTCCAACTCTGCCCTCTTCTATGGAAGTTCTTGTCATAAGAAGACATTCTAGTTTCCCTCAAATCATACACAAACTCTAGTTATGGGCCCACTGTTTTAGGGGTATGTCTGCATTTGAACACTAAATTACAATTTACATATAGATATAATCTTCATTAAAACTTGGGTAACTTTGTAATACATTGCATTACTTATCTTGTAATAATCCTGATTTACTGTCACTGGTATCCCAGAGCTGCATTCGCAGTGCTGCTAGTTGTCATAAATGATCAACAAGCTTGTCACTAGACAAGTGCCAAACCGCTTAATGATTTTTTTTAATCATTAAAAACTTAACCTAAGCATCTGTTCACTTTTTTTTCTCTCAGAACTGCTTCTATTCTTTGTTTCACCGCTGCACGTTACTCTGAGCGACGCTGATAGATACTCTAGTACTGGCATCATTGGGAGTAAAACCTGCTGTCCGCTCGTCCCAACCATGCATTGTAAGCATGGTTGAAACTATCCCCCCTCGTCTACCTCCCCGCAATCTTTTTTATTTTTTTTAACCCCCCCTATTTTATTTTAACCCATTTATCCCCCGTTTCAATCCCCCACCCCCGTTCTAAAGTTTACACTGTTATCCCTATGTTTACATATAGACATCACAATCACATCACACCTTGAGCGCAAGCACAGTTTACAGACTGCTACTGTATGCCGTCTGCAGTTTGACAAAAGCTCAAGGACTACTGCGCATGCTCTAGAGCCGTCCATAAATAGGAAGAGAGGCGGCCGGCTGGCCAGAGAGAGGTGGCCGGGCTGGGAGCCACCGCAAATTCGCTGGAAGGCGCTCTCTCAGGGCCATGGCCATTTTCCATATCGGAGGAAGCCGTAAACCGTGCGTAAACATGGCCACCGCTGCAGGACTCCAGTGGTAACCGAAACCCTGGGCAACTAGCGGAAAACAAAGAGGGGGACTCGCCATGTTGCTTAAAGAGGCTCTGTCACCAGATTATAAATGCCTATCTCCTACATAATCTGATCGGCGCTGTAATGTAGATAACCGTGGTTTTTGTTTTGAAAAACGATCATTTTTGACCAAGTTATAAACAATTTTAGATTTATGCTAATTAGTTTCTTAATAGACAACTGTGCGTGTTTTTACTTTTTACCAACTGGGCGTTGTACAGAGGAGTGTATGACGCTGACCAATCAGTGACCAATCAGCATCTTACACTTCTCATTGTTCCAACCCAGCTTCTTTCACTGCACAATCACGCTGCAACAATGAGAAGTGTATGACGCTGATTGGTCAGTGTCATACACTCCTCTGTACAACGCCCAGTTGGTAAAAGTAAAAACACGCCCAGTTGTCTATTAAGAAACTAATTAGCATAAATCTAAAATTGTTCATAACGTGGTCAAAAATTATCGTTTTTCAAAACAAAAACCACTGTTATCTACATTACAGCGCCGATCCGATTATGTAGGAGATAGGACACTTATAATCTGGTGACCGAGCCTCTTTAAGGAATATCTAGTGAACACTACAGGATTGAAAAATGAAGGTATTTACTAAAGTGCCTAACTTTGGGTTACCTTCAATTTAAAATATGATTATGTAGATGGGAATACCCCTTTAACTGAGCTCCTATCATTCAGTGAAACAGTTAGTTTTCATACACCATACATTATTGCACAGAGCATGTGAAAGACTGGTTTTCTAATATAATTTTATCAAAGGTCCGTGTTCTGTAGTACAGAATGACCATCCTTATGATTTATGTGATGCTATTAAAATCTCCAATCTGTCTAAATACACCTGTGTTCTGGGTATATACAACAGGCCGCAATGATTTTAGTAGGCCGCAATGATTTTTACTAGTAAGGGTCTGTTGACTGTTTTTCATTTAAAAAAAAAAAAAAAATCGCTGTATTCTCCTCCCTTATGAAACCTAGTGGAGATATATATTCTTTACAATCCAATGTCCTATTTTAGAAATTCAACAAAGTCTCCTATAGAACGATATGTGCAGCTTTGTAGCCAATCATATAAGTAAACAAATCTACTTGTCTAATTTTCTATAAACCATGATCTCTCTGACTAAAACGCTTGCAAGCCGAGCTTTCCTAGGCAGTTTATGAAGATTTTGGGGTGCTGCTTGCCCCCACAGGCCAACTTAGTCTGAACAGAGACACAAAATCTGTCTCCTGCTATCTGCACAGACCCATGAACTCCTTAGTGAGCACCAATACCCTTTTTTACGGCATTCCCTAAAAGAGCTTAATCCTTTACATGGCACATCAAAATAGCCCCTGCAGCATTGTCCAGATTTAGGAGGTACTAAAAATAGAGTGAAAAAACACAGCGCCACATGTGTGTATCAATTGTGAATAAGATGAGCAAAAGGATCGTAAATGCTCACCTGTTGAGTTGAAAAATATCTGCAAGTACAAAGCTGCTGCCGATCCCAACGCAAAGCTCCAAAGAGATGCCAAAATTGATTGGTATAGAATAAAAAATAATAAAAAAACGGGATACTGAGGCACTGCTTAGTGAAAAGTTATTACATTTAATTGAAGTAGTAATAATAATAGACGATTGCTACGCGTTTCAACGCCGGACTGGCGTCTTCCTCAGGCAAGTTGAGATGACAGTAAGGTGGTACATATATATACAGATGGAATGCAGGTCTTAATTGAGCCAAATTCAGACCAGAGCCGTGAAAAAAAACCGCCAAAAACAACGGGTCAGAGTTCCATCCAAACAAAAATTTTAAAACAATTCGTTGTTGTCGTATGCTACTATCATTAGTAAAATTAGAACGATCAGACAGTACATAACTACATAATTAATAGGAATGAAATAGTTTAAACATGATGGCATAAAATATTGCATGAAAAACAATGGGGATACAACGTGGGGGTGGACTGGATTAAAGAATTACACATTAAAAATAAAAATAAAATAGATAAAAATGCATTTGAAATCGCTGGAAAAAACAGTATATATAGATACATATGAAAATGAATGTACAAACAATGACACGGGTTGTCATGGAGACCAGGAGCCACACGGCAGGGAAGGAGGTCAGAAAGGGGCTAGTGGAACGCAAGGTGAGACGCACAGCGAGCATGTCGCAGGGCGCCGGCAGACCAAGTGTTTGTTTATAACACGGGCCGTAGTCATAACGACCGCTATTACAGAGATACGGTGGCCGGGAAGGTCCAATTGAATTTATGGAACGCACAGTGACACGCAAGATCGCGCAAACAATGAGCAGAAGGATTGCAACGAAACAAGGACCGGAGAATCTCGAAATTATAAATAGAAAGATACTTGATTAGGTTTAGATGTTATTCAATTAATAATGTATAAAATGAAAAGCAACTATTGAGATAATGATCATTTGTATAGAAATGAATTGGGTATTATCTGGAGTACTAATGAGATGAGAGAATGCAATACAAATATCCCCACACCTCCTCTATAATAAAAACATACGAAGATTAAAAAATAATAATAAAAAAACATATGTAAAAGTGCATTTTAAACTGTAAAAAAAGGATGATCAGTCCAATGCAGATTCTGCGACGTCATTGAGGCCATTTGGATACAAGGTCCCCAATTTGTAGATCCAAAAGTTCTCCCTTTGTTTTAACCTAATGAACCTATTAGATATATCTACAGGGATGTATTCAATAGGGGTGACAGTTATGACATCAAAGTTACACTTATGCTCTATAGCACAATGACGTGATGCACTATGTTTGGTGTATCCACTTTTAACATTGAACCTGTGTTTGTTGATCCTATCTCTGAGGGTTTGGGTAGTACGGCCCATATATTGTCGATTTACATGGACATTGGAGAAGATATATGACATAATTGCTTCCGCAATTTAAAAAACTTTTAATCTGAAACTTTTCGTTAGTTGACACAGAAGTAAAATCCATTTTTGTATTAGTAATACTGAGGCAGCATAGACATCTCGTTCTCCCGCAGCGATAGGAACCATTTATAATCAAAGAAGTTTTGATAGGTATTTGGGAACTATTCCGAAGTTTGCTAGGTGCAATTAAACTCTAAGGAACTTAATTTTTTTCATGACTCTGGTCTGAATTTGGCTCAATTAAGACCTGCATTCCATCTGTATATATATGTACCACCTTACTGTCATCTCAACTTGCCTGAGGAAGACGCCAGTCTGTCGTTGAAACGCGTAGCAATCGTCTATTATTATTACTACTTCAATTAAATGTAATAACTTTTCACTAAGCAGCGCCTCAGTATCCCGTTTTTTATTATTTTTTATTCTATACCAATCAGATTTAGGAGGAGCAGGTGTCCAGCGGTCTAATGACAGCCGAGCTCCTGCTTTTTCGGCCGGACCGTTAAAGCCATTAGATGCTTCAGTCGTTATTGACCATAGCATCTAAGTGGTTTACAAAGGTAGGGGGCTGCCTCTGTCACCCATCGGTGGCCCAGAAATGCAATCGCAGGCCGCCAATGGGTTGCCGTAGCAAACAAAGGCTCCCAGGCCTTCCACGGCTATATGCCTACATGGCCTAATAGACTGCCTCTCTTATGCTTACAAAGTATACCAAAGCATTATAGAAGTGATCAGAAGATCGCATAGTAGCCCCCTAGTGGGACTAAAAAATGATGTGAAATGAAGTTTATTTTAAAAAGATTCTCCGCATAAATAAAAAAAAAAAAACACAAAAAACATTGTTCCCATAAAGTGGGGTTTTATTTTACGAATAGTAAAAAAATGCACATATTTGATATTGTTGCAATTTTAACAACCCGAACAATACAGTTAATACATTAGTTAAACCATATGGTGAACAGTGTAAACAAAAGGCCGCAAGAAACGACCGAATAAAAAAAAAAATTCACCCCCCTCCAAAGTTTTTTTTTTTTTTTTTTTTAATGAAGGTTCATCACTAAATTATATGTACCCCAAAATTCCATTGCACAATACATCTCATTCTGCAAAAAAACATGCCCTCTATGTCTAAGGGAAAATAAAAAAACGTATGGCTCATTGAATGCAAAAAACTGAAACATTTCTTGGTCATTAAGGGACAAAATAGAATGGTCATTTAAAGGGTTAATGTCTGCTCAGCTAGATGAACATATATGTTTGGAAAGAGGTAGATGTTGCGGATGGCAGGGGCAGTTCCCCGCCAGCATAAATTTCAACAAGCTGACCCTTTGGTCCCTGGGTGCCAAGAGTTGCCTGTTAAGAGTTAACTTATTCCTCTGTCCTTATTGAAGTAAACATTCTGATAATGTTTCTGTATTATAAATCTCCAAACATGGTGGAGATAATTAGATTTTTGGAAAAGATTAAAATGATTCCATTAAATAGAGAAAAAACACTCCCATACAGCTTTAGATAGATTATTAGGGCTGAAAAATACGGATAGGTTTTAAAGACAAATGGTTTAACACAGTATTAAAATATTCCTGTGGAAGAAAATTGCACTTCTAATAAGGTTCTTTTATATTAAGTGCTTTCTATTCTTTTAAAGAAAACTTTATCATGCAGGACTTGACCAATAGTAGCTCTAAATCAGATAGCCCATCGAACTGCAGTGGACCAGCGAAACATGGCTTTTTTTATTTACCCTACACCAGGGGTAGGCAACTAGCTGAAACACCAGCTTAGGGGGGGGGGGGGATGCACACATGAGAGACTGCGGCTACTGAATACCAGCTTAAGGTGGGGAAGGCACATAGGAGAGATCGCTGCTACTGAACACCAGCTCAGGGTAGGGGGTGCACATAGGAGAAACTGTGGCTGCTGAACACCGGCTTTGGGGGGTGCACATAGGAGAGACCGCGGCTACTGATCATCAGTTTAGATGAGGGGGGTGCACATAGGAGAGACCGTGGCTACTGAACACAAGCTTTGGGGGGGTGCACATAGGAGAGACCGTGGCTATTGAGCATCAGATTAGGGCGCTTCATTATATGCTTGTCCGTGCTAAACACTCCTCGCTCTTACCCTGTGTTCAGTGCCGCAGCATACAATGACCCTGTACACCGGGAGAGGGGAGCGTGCCGGAGATCGAGGCCTCACGTGCCATCTGTGGTACAGGTGCCACAATTTGCCGACCCCTGCTCTACACAATGACGTGTATTATTTTACGTTGTACGTTGCTTTAAAATTCCTGTACACCTGCATGTGAACCCTCACATTGCATAGAGAGTGAGCGTTAATCCCTGTTCACATCACGTTTTTTCTTTCCATTTAGTATTTACGTAGGGAAAGCTACCGACATACATGCTAAACGTGTCTATAAGGCTCCATTGGATGGAGGCCAAAAGTGTTTTTGCAATGTACTAACATATACCAGCCAAACAGAAGCTAAAAGAACACAAACTGGTTGGAATAGTGTACTAGACTATACTATTCCATTCCGTGGAGTCCAGTAAAAATAAAAGTATACATTAAAAGGGGTTTCCCAGCCGATAACATTTGATGGCCTTTCCTCTCAATAGCTGATGGGTCGGGGTCCAACTCCCGGGACCCCCCGCCGATCAGCTGTTTTGAAGGGGTCTTCGTACGAGCGCTGCTTCCCATTTATTTGTTCTTGCTCATTGTAAGGCCTCATTTACACGAGCGTGTGCGTTTTGCGCGCGCAAAAAACGCGTTTTGCGCGCGCAAAAGGCACTTGGCAGCTCCGTGTGTCATCCGTGTATGATGCGCGGCTGCGTGATTTTCGCGCAGCCGCCATCATAGAGATGAGGCTAGTCGACGCCCGTCACTGTCCAAGGTGCTGAAAGAGCTAACTGATCGGCAGTAACTCTTTCAGCACCCTCGACAGTGAGTTCGGATCACAATATACACCAACCTGTGAATAAAAAAAGACTTTCATACTTACCAAGAACTTCCTGCTTCCCCCAGTCCGGGCTCCCGGCCGTTGCCTTGGTGACGCGTCCCTCTCTTGTCATCCGGCCCCACCTCCCAGGATGACGCCGCAGTCCATGAGACCGCTGCAGCCTGTGATTGGCTGCAGCCTGTGCTTGGCCTGTGATTGGCTGCAGCTGTCACTTGGACTGAACTGTCATCCCGGGAGGTCGGACCGGAGTTATCGGTAAGTCAGAACGTCTTTGGATTTTCGGAGCGGAAGTCACTGTCCATGGTGCTGAACCAGTTTAACGCTTTCAGCACCGTGGACAGTGACTGTCTCCTGACGTCGCGTACCCGAACATTTTTTACCGGTTTCGGTCAAAACGAGTTTGGCCGAACCCGGTGAATTCGGTGCGCTCATCTCGAATTTGACACTCCGTTTGGATGTTTGTAAACAGAAAAGCACGTGGTGCTTTTCTGTTTACATTCAGGAGTTTGACAGCTCTTGCGCGAATCACGCAGTTCGCACGGAAGTGCTTCCGTGCAGCATGCGTGGTTTTCACGCACCCATTGACTTCAATGGGTGCGTGAGTGCGCGAAAAACGCACGATTATAGAACATGTCGTGAGTTTTTTTCTGCGCACACGCGCTGAGCGCAATTCACGCATCGTCTAAACTGCCCCATTGACTAATATAGGTGCGTACGACATGCGTGCAAAGCACGCGCGTATATTACGTTCGTGTAAATGAGGCCTAAATGTTCAACACACATTTAGTGGTGATTCACAGGTATCACAGCCTTTTCTCCCATTGAAGGGAATGGAGAAAAGGCTGCAATACCTGTGAATCGCCACTAAAAGTGTGTCGAATATTCACAGTGAGCAAGAACAAATAAAAGGGAAGCAGCGCTCGTACGAAGGCCCTTCAAAACAGCTGATCAGCGGGGATCCCTGAGGATAGGCCATAAATTTTTATCGGCTGGAAAACCCCTTTAAATGTATACGTTTTTTTTATAACCTGGTAGCCTATGGGTGACAAGTGGCATCTGTTAAACGGATAAGTTATGAGCTTTACTATAGCTTTTCATAATATATTTGTTAAAGAGAAGCCATTACAGCGTATGGGTGACTGATGCCTCACAGTGGCATCTGCAACTATATAAGCCATAGTGGTTAATGACGTATCTGTTAACCAATAAAGCCTACAGGTGACAGATGCCGCTCTTAGCAATCCGTCACAGCCTACGTTTAACATATATGTCCGCTTTTTTTCCCGACGTAAACATCAAACGTAGGGCAAAAAATTAGATTTGCACATTGCCTATGTGGTCAAGGCCACATGGAAATATGTAGATTTTGGTTTCACTTGCTTAGTCCTTTCCATTAAAATCTGATTGAAATACAAAATGTAAAAGAAATAATGTATATTATATCCTTTTATTGAAGGGCATTTCCAAGTTAATAAAAATGTGGCCAAGGGGGAGTGCAAAGAAAGAGACAATGCTCACCCAACAGATTCCCCAGCGTATCTGCTCCAGTTTCCCCTGCCGCTGTTTGTTGAAATGGCTGCAGCGATGACGTGCCTGTATACTACCGTGATCTGTGCAGCCAATCACTGACCTCAGCGGTCCCATGCTGTATACCCATGAGACCAGTGATTGGCTGTAGCGATCACGTAGGTATATGGGCACATCATCGATGCAGTCATGTAAACAAACCGCAACAGGGAGGACCAGAGCGGCCATGCTGGATCACGCTGGGGAATCTGTTGGGTGAGTAATGCGCCTCTTGTTTTACTGCATTCCCCCTTCACTGCCACATTTTTTATTAAGTTGGAAAATCCATTTAAAAAAAACTAAATTTGGACCAGAGGTTCGGTAGTTTTAAGGGGTTTTCTCCTATTCAAACATTTATAGCATATCAACAGCATACATTTATGGCATATCTACAGCGGGTCCCACCGCTGAGACCCGAACCTATCTCTAGTGTAAGGCCCCCTGATCCCCATATTACCTTGTCCTGCTTCCTATCTACTGTCTGACTAGGTGTTCAGGAGTATGGAAACAGCCAAGTGTGCTGAGTTACGCTGTTTCCGTAGCTCCCGTAGATGTGGATGGGAATTGTGGAAACAGCATAGCACATTGAGCTACAATGTTTCCGTAGCCCTCGAGTTCCGGAAACATTGCAGCTTGCTGTGCTGCACTGTTTTCATTACTCTCATTCACGTCTAAGACCGTGGCCAGGGAGCAGCGGGAGCCATACAAGGTAGGATGGGGGTTAAGGTGCCCCATTCTAGAGATAGGTGGGACCAGCATCTATTGGACATTTATGGCAAATCCTGTAGATATACCTTAAATGTCCAAGATGGGAAGTCTCCTTTAACCCCTTCCCCCTGCCTCTGGACCCTAATGACCAAGCCATTTTTTACGTTTTTCCATTGTCACATTCGAAGAGCTATAACTTTTTTATTTTTGCGTCGACATAGCTGTATAAGGTCTTGTTTTTTGCGGGACAAGTACTTTTTAATGGCACCATTTTGGGGTACATATAATTTATTCATTAACTTTTATTAACTTTTTTGGGGGGGGGATAGAAGAAAACCTGAAATTTCGCCACTCTTTTTTGCGCCTTAAATCTACGTCGCTTACCGTGTGGTATAAATAACACAATAAATTTATTCAACGGGTTTTTACGATTGCAAAGATACCAAATTTGTAAAGATTTTGTATGTTTTACTACTTTTACACAGTAAAAACACTTTTTTTTCAAAATTATTTGTTCTTGCGTCTCCATATTTGAAGAGCCATAACTTTTTTTTATTGTTCCGCCGATGCAGTTGTATGAGGGCTTTTTTTTTTTGCGGGACGACTTGTAGTTTTTATTGGTACCATTTGAGAGTAGATGCGACTTTTTGATCACTTTTTATCAAATTTTTCAGGATTAACAGAAAACAGCAATTTTTCCATTGTCTTTTATTTTGTTTTACGGCGTTCACCGTGCGGGTTAAATAATGTAACAGCTTTATAGTCGGGGTCGTTACGGACGTGGCGATACCAAATATGTGTAACTTTTTTGCTTTATTTTGTTTTTTTTAATAGTAAAGCATTTTGTAAGGGGAAAAAGTGGGTTTTTCGTTTTTTGTTTTTTTCACTTAACTTTATTCAACTTTTTTTTACTTTTATACTAGTCCCACTAGGGGACTTTAATATGCGATCATCCGATTCTCCAGCTATTATAATACACAGCAATAATTTTGTATTGCAGTGTATTACTGCTTGTCCATTTAAAACGGACAGGCATCTGCTAGGCCATGCCTGCGGCATGACTTAGCGGGCATACACTACAGGCAGACCTCGGGGCCTTTATTAGGCCCCCGGCTGCCATCAGAGACACTGACACTCGGCGATCTTGTCACCGGGTGTCGGTGGGATGAGAGGGAGCTTCCTCCCTCTCTCCAAAACCACTCAGATGCGGTGCACGCTATTGAGCACCGCATCTGAAGGGTTAAACGGGTGAGATCGATACTAATATCAATCTCACCCGGTCGAGCAGGGACGGCCTCAGCTGAGAGCAGGGAGATTTGACAGCTCCCTGCTCTTTTTACGTTATTCTGATGCAGCGCCGTGGAATGGCGGCGCTGTAGAATAAAGCCCACTAATGACCGCCGTGAAAAGGCTGATCGGCGGTCATTAAGGAATTAATATCAAACAACAGAAATGTGTTCTAAATAATGAACAATAGAATGACTTCTAAAGTGTGATATTGTGGAACTTATAGGCGCAATAGTCTGTAGAGTTAGGGACAATTCGGTGGATGAAAACGCTTATTTTAAAGAGTTTAGAGGAGAATAAGCAGACTATTTCTGGCTGACAGGTGACAGTAATATTAATAACCATACATTACTATAGTGGTATACTGAAGAACATTTCGGGATGGACTACATCAGCAGAGCCCATCGAGTTTCATTCCCTACAGTTAACAAACAGAAAAATGTGGTGGGTACAGATTCATCATAAAACAAAACCTGTTGTGTATTAATACAAATGAAAATATTTGCTTAACCATGTAGATGGTAGAGTCAGAATATGGTGCAAACTACATGAATCCATGGACCCGCCCTCTCAAGTTATGGCTCATACTAGAGCCTTTCTTAAGTCTATTTTGTATAAAGAGATAGCAATCGATGAATAGGACCACCCACTCGACTCCTAAGCTCAGAAGGAGCTTATAGGTTTGTGGGAAACCATATATTATCAATCTGCTCAGCCCCTCCTGCTCCATAACATGGAGCATGCAGATCAGACCACATGTTCAACGTCTTAGGTTCCCTTTAACAAATAAATATTCAGGTCATTCATCTGTTTGTGTTCATTAATTTACATGCTCTATCAATGCACTATCCTAATGTCTGGACTGCCAACAGATTCTGCTTTTATGTCAGTTTACTGCAATGAACGTGAGTCAATTGACAAAAATAATTTCATAAAATATTATAGTCGCCAAGAAGTGATAGAGTTTAGCCGCAGAGACCTAAAAGTGACAGGAGAAATGCATACAGAGCCTTAACTGTATGTAACGTGTTCTTCTACCTTATCTAAGCCTCCAGGAGTACAATAGAGCTGTCACCCAAAAATTTATTATGTTTATAATAAAAGCCTGATGTAAATAATACGGTCATGTTTTCTGATGATACATTCTTTAAAGCAATATATTAAATGTTTATGTGATGGCCGTGTCCTTGGCCGCTGTCTCCCACTGCCATATACTCGCAGTGCCCCAGCATCTTCTAATTTCTGGCCGATGCTACACTTCTGCCCCAAACCATGCTGCCTGCGGCCTTCCTGCCAGTTGCTCTCGTTCTGTGCCTCCGCTGGCTCTAATTCACCCAGCTGTCCCGCGTACTAAAGGTAAACTCTCCCATTCCTTTTTGCCTGAACAATTAGGTTCCATGCTCTAGCTTGCTAGTTGTATTCTATTGAGATCTGTATTTGAATTATCTGTTACAGACACTGTCTGAACTTGACTTGGTCTGCATGCCCTGACCATTGTCTTGTTTGCCGTGACTATGGTCTGCAGCCCCACGTCAAGTCCGTTGGCGACGTAGTGGGTCCACACCATCCTCTATAGGCCCCGTGACCGTTTGCTCAGGCCATGGACACAGCAGAGTTTGTCCTTCCTGACGTTTGACCTGGCCTCAGAACTTTCTAGACAATGTGTCTGCCAAGATCAATTGTTACCGTTGTTACATTATGTATCACCTCTTCTTAATAACATGTCTTCTCCAGCTATACCAGCTGCTTCAACTGTGGCGCAAATGTCACCAACTCAAACTGCTACCTACAGCCCTGGATTGCATCTATTTACTCCTCCTCGCTATGATGGCGACTCCAAGTCCTACAGAGGATTTGAAACGCCCTATCCATTTAGAAGTGATAGCGCATCAGTTTGCCTCTGATCGGGGCAAAGTGGCAGACATCTTATCTCTGTCTGGAGAAGTGCTAGGCTATCGTAACAGAATGATACAATCATGTTTCTATACTAGATTTCCTTTCTACTTTTAAAAAAGTATTTAAAAAACCAGATCGGGCATCATCTGCGGCTTCTTCCCTACTTGAAGTTCCTTGTCGGAGTTTATCTATGGGACAATATGCCATCCACTTCTGTATTCTGGCTACAAAGTTACAATGGACTAATTAAGCTCTTGTCTTTATTTTTTGGGAAGCTCTGGCAGGCTCCATCAGTGAGGAACTGGCAGGTTCCTACAGCACTGGTGGTCGTTCTGCATACGGGAGCCATGAAGATGAGCAGAAAGCTTTATCTCCTGCTACAGTATTAATAGCCGCCGGCAGTGGGCTGTAGTTGGAAGCTGGAACAGTAATACAAGCTATTTAGAAAAATTATTATTGTTCACACTCCTTCACTATAATAGTTTTTCTATATAATGTCCGTGAAACTGGTGGTACACTTTAATGTTAAAAATTGGACTCGTGAAGCCAACTCGGGCATTCTCAGCCTCAAACAAGCAGTCTCTGCCTCGGTTCTCCATAGACCGGATTCCAAGAAAACTTTTATTTTGGAAGTGGATGCTTCATCAGTAGGACTTGGTGCAGTTCTCTCTCAGAAAGGAGATAAAGGTAAAGCCCTTTTTCGTGAATTTTTTTTGTCAAAGCCTTCTCCCCAGCTGAGAAAAATGATGGCATAGAAGGTCGTGAACTCCGGGCCATAAAAATGGTCCTCGAGAAATCTAGACATTTGTTGGAATGCTATACCAACCATAAAAATGTACTGTACCTGCAAGACGGCACATCGTCTGAATCCTTTACAAGCCCGTTGGGCTTTGTTCTTCTCTCGATTCAATGTTTTCCTCCGTTACCGACCAGCTGACAAAAACAATAAGGCTGATACCTTATCTTGCTCCTTTGACTTTGAAGATCAAGATTCTGAACCACAATACATCATTGACCCCAGTAGCATTTTGCCTGTGGCCAAAGCCGAAGTTCTCAGTATTTCTCCTGGAAAGACTTTTTTGTTTCTCATAACCAAGGAAAACACATTCTTCATTGGGTCATTCTTCTAAGGTCTCAGGACATCCTGGAATACAGAAAGATTTTAGCTCCTATCACTTCTGGTGGTCTTCTCCATCACGGGGCAGTAAGGATTGTTTTGCAGCTTGCTCCACTCAAAGCAAAGTTTCACATCAAAAGCCTGCATGGTTCATCCTTTGTCTATTCACGATTCTCCCTGGACTCCTATCGCTTTAAAATTTATTACAGATTTACCAAGTTTCTCTGGCTGTAGCATGATCTGGGTTGTAGTTGACTGTCTCTAAGATTTAGAAGCCATTATAGCTCAGGGCAAAGACAAACCGATGTTATTTTGACTGCAGTAAACTAACCAACTATTTTAGACAATTCACCAGTACCACACAGTGTTTTTATCTGATGAAGAGCCTGGTTCGGGCTTGAAACATATAGTCCTGTGCAATGCCTATTGTTGTGTATGAATGAATCAAAATTCTTTATACAAAACAAGCCTAAAGAAAAGGGGACGTAAGGGGGGGGGGGTACTGTAATGTCCCTGTCCTCGGCCGCTGTCTCCCACCTCCATAAATTTGCGGCTCCCTGGGGTCTTCTGGACCCTTGGCCCTGCTGCACCTTTGCCCTTTTCCATGTTGCCTGCAGTCTTTCTCACCCTCACTCTCCTACTGTTATACTGTTGGGCACTAAAGTACGCGATGACCGTCCCTTTCTTTAAGGGCCAGCTTGTGCCAATTCACCCAGCTTTCTCAGGTACCCCAAACATTTCTCTTTGAGCAATTAGGTTCCATACTTTTACTTGCTAGTTGTATTTTCCTGAGACTTGTATTTGGATGATCTGTTACCGACCCTGCCTGAACTTGACCTGGGCTGTCTTCTGCCTGTTTGGAACATTTCCCTGATTACCGTGACAATCGTCTGCTGACTGCCCTGATTTCTGGCTTTTCTAAGCGTGGGTGAATGCTTAGAGGTCGTAGAACATAAGTTGATACCTAAGTAAGGAATCGACACCTCCTCCCATCCAAACGAAAGTTCCCCTTGAATGTCCTGGCGCAGTGTTGTGGGAATCGATAGGCCCAGTATCTGAGACTTGGAGACATAAATTTTATAATATGAGACCCTGCCAAACTGAGACAGAATCTCCGAAACCCTTCTGAGGGATACCAATGGGTTCGTAAGAGTCAGTATAACAGCGTCGGCAAATAGGCCAATTTTATGCTGTCTATGCCCTACTGAAATACCCCGCACCTCCAAATCCATTCGTATCATCTCTGCCATAGGTTCCATTACCATAGTGAAAAGGAAGGGGTATAGAGGACAACCCTGCCAGGTACCATTGGTGATACAAAATGGTTTAGACATCATACCATTTGCTAAGACCCGAGCTGAAGGTGAGGAGTAAAGGGCCCCAATCGCCTTAAGAATAGATACAGAGAAGCCAAACCTCTTCATTGTCGCAAAAGCAAAATCCCAGTGTATCCTGTCGAACGCCTTCTCCGCATCCAGGGTAAGGAGGAGAGAAGGCGTCCGACTAACCTCTGCTTTGGAAATCAAGTTGATAATGCGCCTGGTACCATCTGGGGCCTGTCGTCCTTGAGTAAAGCCCACCTGATCATTATGTATAACAGTAGGAAGTATAGTCAAAAGGCATTGGGCCAAGATTTTTGCATAGAGTTTTGTATCACAATTCAGCAATGAGATGGGCCGAAAATTAGCCGGAAGAATGGGAGACTTCCCCTGTTTAGGAATGATTACAATGATAGCCTGTAGCATCTCAGCAGGAAGGCTACCCCTGGACACCGCAGCACTAAAAACACGAGCCAAATACGGGGCTAAAACATTTTCATTACGTTTATAATATTCGGAGGAGAACCCAGGGGCTTTATGTGGTTTACCCATCCTAATAACTTTTATCACCTCTGGCAGGATAGGGGCATTGAGTTGGTCAAGTTGGAGAGGGGATATCTTAGGTAACTGTATCTGGTCTAGAAAATGTTCTATGGTCTCTGAAGTAGGGTGAGGTATAGTAGGGTCGTCTTTTAAATTATAAAGTTTGGAATAAAACCAGCTAAATCTGTCTGCAATGTCTTGGGGATTCAAAATTTTTGGGTCCCTGCCATCTGCTATCAAAAACGGAATCTTGGCTTTTTGTTGCTTCTGCTTAACCCGTGTCGCCATATATCTACTAGCTTTGTTATGCGAAGTGTAATAGGTCATGCGAAGCAAGGTTATCAGGGGTATTTTTATATCATATGGCACTAAAGTTAAAAAAGATAAAGATAAAATAATCTCTTCTTTGCTGTCACAAATTGCGATTGTTGAAAAGCTCCACAAACTGTCGTCTACCAAACCTTTAGGCCCTATTCACACGACAGGGATTCTCGGCCGTTCTTTGAACGGCCATCATGCGGACACAGTAGCGGAAACAATAGACCCAAATGGGGCTATTCACACGGCCGATTTTTTGATGGTCCGGTAAACTGGGCCGTCAAAAAATGGGACATGCTCTCTTTTGCGCCGTTCTCCCGGCCGCATTTCTCCCATAGAAGTCTATGGGGCCATGTAAAGCACGGCTGTCACACAGATGTGATCCAAGTGACGGCTGTACTTTTTGCCACTCACTCGCTCTCTTCTCCTCACAGTGCGAAGTGCATGTGAGGAAGAGGCTATTTTGTTGCTAACTGTAGGCGCTGAATCCCTAACTTTAGCCGAAGCTGTGGCCGGGGATTCCGCTCCAGGAGAAGTCCCTGACTTCACTGTCCATATATGGACAGTTATATCAAAAAATTGTAAGGATGCACTCCAATTCGTTGGTGCTATTCAGGTTCGGGTTTGAGTACCCCACTACAGATGTATAGAATAAACCCAAAAGCACTCCAAGAACACTCGAATAATTTGGTTTTCAAGGAAGAATTATTTATTTTCATTCATTCCAAATGGTATTTTTAGAACAGAATTTATTAAGGCAAGCGATAGGCGTTTATAACGTTTCGGCCCAACCAAGGCCTTTTTCACAATCGCTATAGGGAAAACAAAAAATACAAAATCATGTATATAGTATTGTATGGAACAAAAACAAATAATGGATATTGTACCAACGAAAAATTCGAAAAATTTTTTGTCTGAAATCTCAAAAAGAATCCAGATAAGTTACAGAGATCAACATATATGCAAATTAGACATCATAAAGATTGAACAGAACATGTTTCAAGGCTATTCGCACAATGCCATTATGATCAGGTATATGTAAATTCATACATTAGTTGTGATTATCCTTCGTAAAACGAAATACACAGGATTTCTCAGGGAATACACAGTGGAGACATCCTAAATTATGTGGATCACAGTACATAGAATAGGCATAGTCAAAACATACAAATAGGAACTTGTTGGAGAGGTATTAATGAATTACCCCTCAGGACCATACCATAAAGTACCGGTAAAAAAGAGGAATAGTGATTTAGAGTATGGAAGTGAAAGGATGCACATGGAGACATATAAGACCAAAGATAGAGTGTACATTTGTCAGGGGTGTCGTACCTGCATAGAGTTTAAAGAATGTATTCGTATATCAGTGTCTGCCAAACGCTCCAAGCTGTGAGTGTGTTCCGTAGCCGGGTCCATATATATTGCGCCAGCTCCTCATACCGGATATCCGGTAAGTGATACGCAAGCCTGTTCTGACGCATTCGCAGCCTGTTGGATGCAGTCATGCTGTGGAACGCAAGCTGTTCCCCTTGCTATAGAGACCGTTCCGGACTTGTAAGTTCTCTCCCTTCTGCTAAAGGCGTAATCAAGTCTATGTAGCCGGATTGTAGCCCCATGTCAGGAAACAAAATGTTTATTTATAGTGTATATAGGATCTAGCAGGAATTTTTTTTTTGTGAGGTACGTAATAATAGGACATGGTGTTAAGTATCATCCGTGTGATGGTAATAATGGTCTCAGTCTATATGTGTTTTAGAGTAACATGAGGTATAGTAGGTAGGTCTTGGTCTATATATGTGATGCCGAAAAGTCTGAATCTGTAAGGGTTCGAAGAATTGGATTATGTCCCCCTTGATAATATTGGAACAACACGAACAATGCAAACATGGGAATGTACTGTTACGTTTTGTCTGCAAAAAAGTTTGTCTTGATGTCTTTGAGAAGCTGCCAATATATGGACAGTGAATTCAGGGTCTTCTCCTGGAACTGTTGCCTAAGGAAGGTAGGGTGGGGTGGGGTGCCCTCTATGTGGAGTGACTATGTACAAGGGTGCTATTTAGCACTATCTACAAGGGTGCTGTGTAGCACTACCTACAGTGGTGCTGTGTGGCATTACGTACAGGGGGACTGTGTGGCCCTACCCAGGGGCGTAGCTAAAGGCTCATGGGCCCCGATGCAAAAGTTCTTATTGGGCCCCCCCCCCCCCACAAACTCCTCATGGCCGACGGTCCGCAGCTTTCAGCTGCATCGCTGGGTCACCTAAGTGACCCAACAATGCAGCACTAGCAGCCAGGGGCGTCACTAAGGCTGGGTTCACACACCCTATTTACGGACGTAATTTGGGCGTTTTAGCATTGAATTATGTCCGAAAATGCGGCTCAAAAGCGTTGGCAAACATCTGCCCATTCATTTGAATGGGTTTTATGATGTTCTGTGCCGACGGTCATTTTTTTTACGCGCCCGCGTCAAAGAAGTGCCTGTCACTTCTTCAGACGTAAATGGAGCCGTTTTCCATGGACATGGAAAAACAGCTTCAATTACGTCCGTAATGGACGCAGCGAAAAACGCCTGCACATGCCATTACGTCTGAAATTCCGGAGCTGTTTTCTCCTGAAAACAGCCCCGTAATTTCAGCCGTAATGGACGCTGCCGTGTGAACATACCCTCAGGGCTTAAAATGTCAGGGGAAATAGCCCCAATACAAATGTGTGTATAGGAGACAGCATAGCATATATATAGCACTACGACCCTATAAACTATGGATAGGATTAGATACAGAGGCTCAGCAGACAGTATCACACATGATAGGATTAGATACAGTGGCTGAGCAGACCGTATCACACATGATAGGATTAGATACAGTGGCTGAGCAGACAGTATCACACATGATAGGATTAGATGTAGTGGCCCAGCAGACAGTATCACACATAATAGGATTAGATACAATGACTCAGCAGACCGTATCACACATGATAGGATTAGATACAGTGGCTGAGCAGACAGCATCACACATGATCGGATTAGATACAGTGGCTCGGAAGGCAGTATCACACATGATAGGATTAGTTAGATACAGCGGCTCAGCAGACAGTATCACACATGATAGAATTAGAGATAGGGCCCAGCAGACAGTATCACACATGATTGGATTAGATATAGGGCCCAGCAGACAGTATCACACATGATCGGATTAGATACAGTGGCTCAGAAGGCAGTATCACACATGATAGGATTAGATACAGTGGCTCAGCAGACAGTATCACACATGATAGGATTAGATACAGTGGCTCAGCAGACAGTATCACACATGATTGGATTAGATATAGGGCCCAGCAGACAGTATCACACATGATAGGATTAGATATAGGGCCCAGCAGACAGTATCACACATGATAGGATTAGATACAGTTTCTCAGCAGACAGTATCACACATGATAGGATTAGATACAGTGGCTCAGCAGACAGTATCACACATGATAGGATTAGATACAGGGCCCAGCAGACAGTATCACACATGATTGGATTAGATACAGGGCTCCGCTCGCTGACATTGCGGCTCCAGCGCTGGACCCAGGAAAGGTAGGAATAATAATTTTGCTTCTTTATGTATTACTGATTATTTCGGATTCGAGGACTTCAATGACGGCGGTTTTTTTATTCTCAATAAAATGGTTAATGAGGGTTGTGTTTTTTTATTTCGATAAAATATTTTTTCTATGTGCTTGTATCTTTTTAAACTTTATTATCACCGCCTTAGTAATGGCCGCTGGCTGATTGACAACCTCCATTACTAAGGCGGGTCTTAATGTTAGCAGGTGCAGAGGCCAACACTAACCCCCATTATTACCACGGTACCCACCGCGACCAGGGGTACTGGGAAGAGCCGGGTACGAACCAGTACCCGTCCATCTGTAGTGACGGTCAGGCATCGGGGCGGCCACAGGCTGGTAGTATTAGGCTGGGGAAGGCCAAAAACAGCGGCCCCTACCAACCTGGTAATGCAGCCTGCTGCTGTGTTGTATCTGGCTGGTTATGAAAATTGGGGGGGACCCGACATCGTTCTTTCCAATTATTATTATTTTTTTTTAAATGACGTGGGGTCCCCCCATTTTTCATAACCAGCCAGATACAATAAAGCAGCAGCAGCAGCCTAGCATTACCAGGGTGGGAAGGGCCACTGTTTCTGGCCTTTCCCCTCCTGATAATACCAGCCTGCGGCCACCCCAGTGGCCGACCATCACTACAGATGGTCAGGTACTGGATCGTACCCGGCTCTTCCCAGCACCCCTGGTGGCGGTGGGTACCGGGGTAATAAAGGGGGTTAGTGTTAGCCTCTGCACCGGCTAACACTAAGCCCCGCCTTAGCAATGGATACTGTCAATCAGCCGGCGGCCATTACTAAGGTGGTAGTAATATAGTTTAAAAAAAACCACAAAGACATAGAAAAAATATTTTATTGAAATAAAAAAAAAAAACACACAACCCTCATTAACCATTTTATTGATAATAAAAAAAAAAGCCGTCATCGAAGTTGTCTTGGAATCCACCGTAGTCCAACGACCAAACCTTTAAGAAAACACACAAGAAAAACGATTAGTAACACATGTGTTAGGCTTAGATACAGGGCCCATGTGTGATACTGTCTGTGGGACCCTGTATCTAAGCCTACCACAACGTAGGCTTAGATACAGGGTCCAGCAGACAGTAATCTTATACAGTATAAGATTATTGTCTGCTGGGGCCCTGTATCTAAACCTACAGTGTGGTAGGCTTATATACAGGGCCCATCAGACAGGATCACACATGGGCCATGTATCTAAGCCTACCATGTGATTGGCTTAGATACAGGGCCCAGCAGACAGGATCACACAATCTGTGATCCTGTCTCATGGGCCCCCTAAGCCTGCTACATCGTAGGCGTAGGGGTTGTGCAGTCCCTAAACATTGATGGCATATCCTCAGGATAGGCTATCAATAGCTGATGTGTCGGGGTCCGCCTCCCGGGACCCGCCAATCAGCTGTTTTGAAGTGGCCGCAGCACTCGTACGACACCGATTGACAGTGTGACCGGAATGAAGGGGAAGCAGCTCTCGTACGAGTGCTGCGGCCCCTTCAAAACAGCTGATTGGCGGGTCCCGGGAGTTGGACCCTGCCAGTCAGGGCTAATCTTACCTTCCTCTTCAGCCGCGGCGGTAGTTCTGTCGTCTCGATGCTGTGCGCGGCGCATAGCACTGTGACGTCATTCGCTGCGCACAGCGCTTGACGTCAGGACCTCCGCTGCGATCCGGAACCAGGAAGGTAAGTAAAGTCTGTTACTATAGTAACAGGGGCCCGCGGCCCGAGTTACTATATTAACTTTTTATTGATGTGGTGCGGGGGGCTGTGGGCCCCCCTGGCTTTGGGGCCCGGTCGCAATTGCGACCGCTGTGACCCCTATAGCTACGCCAGTGGCCCTACCTACAAGGGGGACTGTGTGGCCCTACCTACAAGGGGGGCTGTGTGGCCCTACCTACAAGGGGGGCTGTGTGGCATTACCTACAGTGGGGCTGTGGCAGTATCTACAGAGGGCAGTGTGTGGCATTATCTACAGAGGGCAGGGTGCAGCATTATCTACAGAGGGAAGTGTGTGGCAGAAAATTTACAAATGAAATTCATTCATTTTTAAAACGGACAGGGAAAAGGGACAAAACCGGCAATTAAAAACGTAAACACGGAACGTAAACGGAACAGATGCAAAACGGCCGAGAAAAACTGACCAAAACGGCCGTTTTTATCGTCTGACACTCTGACCCTGTCGTGTGAATTTAGCCTTACGCCTCATGCACACCAAGTGTGCCGTCCGAGTCGCGTCAGTGATCCGAGGAAAGATAGGACATGTTCTATCTGTTCTCGGATCGTAGATTCTGACAATTTTTCACGGACCTGATTCACCCGTCAAAGTGAATGGGTCCGTGAAGATTATCGGGTGCCACTCGGATGCCGTCAAAAACAGCCCGAGTGGCACAACAGTCGTGTGCAAGAGACCTTACAAGCTGAATTGACTATCCTTAGAACCAAACTGAAAGATACTTTGAACACAAGTCCGCTGCTTGCTTAATGTATTACAAAAACCACACCCATGACGATAAGGGGGGAAACTAATGTCTGCCCTTATTAAGAAAAAAAAGGAAAGATCCTTTATTAGTCATGTTAAGTCTCCTAATGGCACTGACTGCACAAATACAGAAGATATCGCGGAAGCGTTTAGTAGTTACTACTCGGATTTGTATAATATACCAATGTCCCCATCTCTATCAGAGGGTTCTAGGCAGCAACACATTCAGAGCTTTCTAGACCAGTTAACATTACCTACATTGATGGCAGATGAGGCTGATAATCTTATGAAACCTATAACGTTAGAATAAGTATTGAAGGTCTTGCGTTTGTTTCCGTGTGGAAAGAGTCCTGGTCTGGATGGTCTCACAATTAAGTATTTTAGAAAATTCCAAGACAACTTATTACCCCATTCAGTTAAAGCATTCAATGAACTCTTACAGGGGAAAAATCTAACGGCTCAATCCCTAGAGACGTATATTATGATTTTGCCAAAAGAAGGTAAAGAGCCAGCATTGTGCTCAAGTTATAGGCCCACTATCTTTCTAAATTTAGATTTAAAAATATGGGCTAAACTGCAATCTATTCGAATTAATAAATACTTAAATAAACGTATTCACCCAGATCAAAAAGGTTTTGTACCAGGGAGGGAGGGACAATACAATGCCATTCACCTGATGAACTGCATTTAGTACGCTCATGACTCAAAAGCGCAAATAATTCTGTTGGGAACAGATGCAGAAAAGGCATTTGATAGAGTGGCATGGGATTTCATGGCATCTACACTTGCAAAATTCAACTTTCCGATTAACTTTGTAAGGGCTATCTTCACACCGTATAGTACACGTATGGCTAGATTCAGGGTGAATGGGGTTCTGTCTCCTTCTTTCTCTATTATAAACGGCACTAGACAGGGCTGCCCCCTGTCCCCTACTTTATTTATACTGACGTTAGAGATCCTTTTGCAGACTTTGAGACAGGATAATGGTATAATGGGTCTTAACATAAGGTCACAAACACATCTGGTTCAGGCTCTTCCATGCGTTTTGGACGTGTTTTGCACGTCTGGTCTCATATCTAATTTCAAGGTCAATTATGTCAAGTCGGAGATTCTGAATGTGTCTTTACCACCTAGGCTAGCAGGAGAACTGGCATTGAATTCTGAATTTTCGTGGCCTAATGTCTCAGTCAAATACCTAGGTATTCAATTCCGAAAGACCTGTGTTCATTATGCGCTCTAAATGACCAACCGTTGCTTAAAAAAGTACAACACCTACTCACCTCTTACGAGTTACTTTACATTTCGTGAATACGGAGGAAGAACCTTCTTCAAACCTATGTCCTACCTGTTATATTTTACACCATGACAATGGTACCCATTCATTTGCCAAAGATATTCTTCCGTAGCATTCGTAAACTTTTTTCCACGTTTCTATGGGAACAGAGGAAACCTCGTATTTCATATCGTCTTCTTTCATTGAAAAAATGTAATGGAGGTCTTGGACTTCCTAGCATTGATGATTATTATAAGGCAATTAATTTACAGAGATGGCTGTTCATGGCCTCTTCTGTGGGGGATTCTGAGGAGATTTTCTTGGCAGCTATACACTCCAAGGCAAATTTCTCTGCTCTTTTGTGGGCGCCATCACAATATATTGTCCGGTCCATGTCAAACCCTTTATTAAAAAGTACCGTGGCAGTTTGGGCGGAACATGGTTTGTCATCTAAAGTAGTACTTTAGCCATCACCGTTGACTCCAGCTGCAGTGTTTCAAGATTAGTGTCGCCGGTCGTCTCCTCAGAACCCGATTTATGGAATCTTTTTTCTGGAATATTAATTTCAAACTTACAGCCAGATGATAAAGTACCCATAGTGGGGGGGGGGGGGTCCAGTCTCTGATGCCGTCCTCATTTTCCACACTTAATTTCCTACAACTTGTTACCTCATGTTAGGTCCGCTTGGCACATAGAGCGCTTACCTGATTTTAAAAACTCCTAGCGACACTTAAATACGGAAACATAAAGTATCAAGTGTTTACACCCAACTGTTATTGTCTGGGGAGTCGGAGCTTGGGCTGCAGTTGTCTGAGCGAGAGAGAACTTTTGTCCTGATCCACTCACATGGATTCTCAAGTTGTGTAAAATTACAGGAGAACCATTATAAGTTGCTTACTAGATGGTACAAAACTCCGGTTGTACTTTATCATATGTGCTTGGCAGAAAATGATTTATGTTGGAGATGCAAATCTCATGAAGGCTCTCTATCTCATATTTGGTGGCACTGCTCACTGATCAGAGCCTTCTGGCAACAAGTCGAAATTTTCATAAATATGGCTTGTGGCACGTCTATAGTGCTATCAATAGAGGTAATAGCCTTGCTCCTCCCGCCCCCACCATAATCCCTTCAAAAAAATTCCTACCTACGCATTTGATATCTGCTGCAAAGACCTTAATTCCTCTGCACTGGTTGCAGACAACCCACCCTCCCCTACTATATTTACAAGGGTGGAAAAAGTAAATCAAATATGTTGTATGGACGAATTGACAAATAGAATAGAAGGATCTTATGATTAATTTGTGAAGATTTCGTCACCTTGGATACAACACAGGGATATCTTGACACGAAATACATCTTTAGGCTGGGTTCACACGACCTATTTTCAGACGTAAACGAGGCGTATTATGCCTCGTTTTACGTCTGAAAATAGGGCTACAATACGTCGGCAAACATCTGCCCATTTTATTTAAATGGGTTTGCCGACTTACTGTGCAGACGACCTGTCATTTACGCGTCATCGTTTGACAGCTGTCAAACGACGACGCGTAAATTGACTGCCTCGGCAAAGAAGTGCAGGACGCTTCTTTGCAACGTAATTTGAGCCGTTCTTCATTGAAGTCAATGAAGAGCAGCTCAAGATTTACGAGCGTCAAAGACTCTTCGCATAATGCGAGGAGGAGCTTTTACGTCTGAAACGACGCAGCTGTTTTCTCCTGAAAACAGTCTGTCTTTTCAGACGTAAAAGCCAGCTAGCGTGTGAACATACCCTAAATTATCCTGAAAAATATTATGTTTATATTACATATATTTGTATTTCCCCATCAAGCTCTTCTATACCTTCCTATTATATTGAATACACCTTGTATAGTGTATATGATCTCGCCTCCTTCCTTTCCTCCCCTTCCGTCCTCCCCTTCTCATGTTATTGTTAACCGTTGATATCTCTTGCAGTGATATTGCTTCTCGCTTCTTTGAAAGAGACACTTGTATGTACTTTTGATGACCATCCTTTTGTCTTCAACCTGTGCTTATTATTTTGCTGGGTGAGACTGATCACTATTGTTTTGAAACTGTTCATATTCTATGTTTTTAATAAAAACATTAAAGAAATAAATTGGTTGTCCATGAACATGTTGTTTCTTCCAGGGGGAAAGATGCTCTATGTAGCCACTCCTAAACCAATCAACTCCTTTCATCCCTTTACACAGGGTTTTTGTCTGGCGTTTTAAATTGGATGAAAAAATGCATGTTAAAAAGGACCTGTCACTAGGTCATAGAAAGTGAACCAGCAGTATCACCTTACTACTGCTGTTTCCTGGATTCTGCGCCCCCCCCCCCTGTTCCCAAAATATAGCCCCCGGTTGTTTTGGTGCCAAATATGGCAATGAATTGCTTTCTAGCCATGTGGGTGTCAACACCAGTGATTCTCTTGAGGTGGAGCCAGTGGCGGATTAAGTAGACTATAGGCCCTGGGCTGTTATCCAAACTTGGGCCCCCCTTCTCCCCCGCCGCTCCGTAACACTACCTTTTTGTGCAAGCATTAACAAATGGGTGTTACGATTCCCCTTGTCAAAGGGCTGTGTCCCTACATACTGACAGTCTCCAACCATCGCTAACAGTATCACACTGTGCAGGGACACATCCTCCTGACAAGGGGAATGGTAACACGCATTTGTCTATCAGTCCTGGACTGCACAAAGACTTTTTGTGAAACACAAGGATTTCCTATAATAAACATGTCAGGAGAGGTCACCGATTCTCTATAAATCTAGTGACTCACAGGTGACGACTTCTCAGATTCTGGTAACTTTTTTTCCTCTTTTCTTCTCCATCCGGTCCAGACTTCAAGACTTCTCCCGGCCATGACCCATTTCTGCTAAATTTGCCACTTAGATGTCTTCTGTTTCTCACTTTTCCAACATTTCTACACCTATAAACGAAAGTAAAATTATCATGGTGCCACACACTGTGCCTCTAAATATAATAGCACCATACACTGAGCCCCTGAATATAATTGTGTGAAACACTGTATAGTAAAGCACCACATGCACAAAGGCTCCTGTAGATAGTGTCACACACATCCCTCTGTAGATAGTGTCACACACACAGCCCCTGTAGATAGCGTCACGCACACCGCTCCCTGTATATAGCGCCACACACATACCCCTGTAGATAGCGTCACACACACAGCCCCCCTGTAGATAGCATTACACACACAGCCCCCTGTAGATAGCGCCACACACATACCCCTGTAGATAGCGTCACACACACAGCCCCCTGTAGATAGCATTACTCACACAACCCCCTGTAGATAGCGTCACACTCACAGCCCCTGTAGATAGTGCCACACACACAGCCCCTGTAGATAGCATCACACATACATCCCCCTGTAGATAGCGCCACACACACAACCCCCCTGTAAATAGCATCACACAGCCCCTGTAGATAGTGTCACACACACATCCCCCTGTAGATAGCGCCACACACACACACACACAGCCCCCTGTAGATAGCGCCACACACAGCCCCCTGTAGTTAGCACCACACACAGCCCACCCTGTAGATAGTGCCACACACAACCACTATAGATAGCGTCACACACACAGCCCCTGTAGATAGCGTCACACACACAGCCCCTGTAGATAGTGCCACAAACAGCAGTGATGAAGGGAGAGAGTGAGTAATGGAGGGATAATGGAAGGGAGGGAGTGAGTGATGGAGGGAGGGAGTGAGTGATGGAGTTAATGTAGGGAGTGAGTGATGAAGGGAGGGGGTAATGGAGGGATGAAGGAAGGGAGCGAGTGAGTGATGAAGGGAGGGGGTAATGGAGGGATGAATTGATGAAGAGATGGAGGGAGGGATAAAGGGATGGGGGTTTGGAAAAGCACTCACCAGCCTGGAGCTCTGTGTAAAGACCTGACTGGTGGGCGGGTTTTCTCCCCTGCAGATATTCTGCTTCTTCACTGTGGTAGAAGGACCTGATTGGTGGGCGGGGTCACATGGGCATGACGTTATCAAAGGTCCTTTGGCCTACTATTCAGAGCACATTTATGTAGAGTGGTGTAACTTTCACTGTCCCGGGTAAGCCCGCCCCAATTGCTCTCCCTGCACCTTCTCCCCATCTCTGCAGCGACAGTTAGCAGCGCAAGTGCGCTGCATAGTTTTTAAGATTGTGCAGTTCGGGCAGCCATGGGCCCCCTGGGTGCCTCAGGCCCCGGGCGGTCGCCTGAACCGCCCATATGATGATCTGCCATTGGGTGGAGCTACCTCACAGCCTCTGACAAAATGTGGTCCACAGCCCAAGATATGGCTATTTGAAGTGTTCTCCCTTACTTCCAGCCAGACTCTCACAGTGAGCCTCACGCTGAGCTTGCACTCTGTGTGAGGCAGGTTCATGCTGATAGGACAGCGTCAGAGGCTGGGAGAATCTCCACTTTCGGAGAATCGCTGGCGTTGACACCCTCTAGGCTAGTTAGCAATTCATTACCATATTTGGCACCAAAAAAACAACTGGGGGCCATATCTCGGTTCCAGGTGACATGGGTAGTAAGGTGAGACTGTCGGTTCACTTTCTATGACCTAGTGGCAGGTCTTCTTTAAAACACAATTTTTTTGAAAAAAATGTAACATTCATTAGATATGACATTTTTTAATGTGTTTTTGGTGGGGCCACTGAGAAGCCTATGGGAAAACGCCAGAAAAAAACGCCATACCATGGAGCATGCTGCATTTTGAAAAAATTACGCTGACCACAAAAATGCTGTGTATGTAGGCTTTCTTTTCATCAAAAACTTTAAAGTTACATCTGCCTGCAGTGTTTTTTAGGGCAAAAAAGCATGAAAACCCATAATGACACTGCAAGTAAATGCTATGTGTGAATCCAGGCATAATGCTCTTTTTACACTTGTCTTACAGTTCTGTTCTGTCAGTTTTTTCTTTATCCCTGAGGGTATGTTCACACGCTAGCTGTCATTTACGGCTGAAATGACAGCCTGTTTTCAGAAGAAAACAGCTGCGTCGTTTCAGCCATAAAAGCAGCTCCTCGTAATATACGAGTCGTCTGTGACGCTCGTATATCTTGAGCTGCTCTTCATTGAGTTCAATGAAGAACAGCTCAAATTACGTTGCAAAGAAGTGCCCTGCACTTCTTTGCCGAGGCAGACAATTTACGCGTCGTCGTTTGACAGCTGTCAAACGACGACGCGTAAATTACAGGTCGTCTGCACAATACGTCGGCAAACCCATTCAAATGAATGGGCAGATGTTTGCCGACGTATTGTAGCCCTATTTTCAGGCGTAAAACGTGGCATAATACACCTCGTTTACGCCTGAAAATAGGTCGTGTGAACCCAGCCTGACACAGAGAATAATGCTGCACTTTTATGCCCGTTAAGAAAAAAAAATTAAAAAAATAAGGGCCAAATGTATAAAATGTGTTCTGTAAATTAGAGTCTGTGTTGTCTGTATAGCAACCACCCAGATTACTTCTCTTCATATTTGCTCTGAGACCCTTTTAGATCTCCAGGGGGCAAGGACCTGTTAACAGTTGCAGGAATAAAATTGTATCCAATAACATACATACATAATTATTCAGGGTTTGTAAGGCTGCCTTGATGAGTGCACCTACAAAACAGCAGAAATGCATGTCATGTCAGGGGTTAAGTATAAAGTTTTCTCCATGTGTGTGTCTGGAATCCTTTTTGTGAAATACCTTTCATTTCGAGGCTTTGGAATAATGCCTGGCTGTGGGATTTAGCTAATACAACCTTTTGTCACTGCATGGCTTGCCAACCATTAATTCACAAAAGGAGAAGCTTGTCTAGAAAAATAAAAATTGTTTTCATAACCTCCTGTTTAAAAAAGCACCTTCTACCCAATGTCAGGGGAATTATCATTAGCCAGAATAATTGCTGAGCAAAATAAAGAAATATTCAAATTCAGGGATCATATTTTTCACGTCTTGTATGGACCTGTTCTCAGCTATTCTAAATATAAAAAACGTTATTGTTACTGTTTTTAAGTAGATTTCTGGTAACTTCTTCATATTTATCCTCAATCCGTGTCTAGTTGACTTCATAATAAACATATGCATAAAGGAAATGTCATATTTGCTGCAAACACAGTAAGGAATATAAAGTAACATTTCAAGAAACACAATAAAAATATTTTTTTTGTGCATAAATGAACATTATAAAGTTAGTATTAGTATATTCTTTCCCAGTCACCATCTATGTGTAGCTTAGCAAATGGCCCTCAAAGTTTTTTTCGGAAACATTAAATTTTTAGTCTCCATAAAGTCAATCTTCTGGACTAAACAATCTGGAGGCATGGAAGCCCATAAAGTCCTTAAATAGTATCAGGCAGTGTAAATTGGCAAGCTTTCCTTATACAACACTACAACTAAATACCATCTCTGGTTCGGCCTGATTGATTCCCCCTCTCTGCTTTGGATTCCTTATTTTGGTTTTCTGCCTCCCTAAAACAGGTAATGCAGTAGTCTAGATAAAAGATCTCTTCAAAAACGGTCTACTGTGGCCGGGCGTGGCTGGACAAGCTGGAGAGCAGACGTGATTAAGGAGTGCTCTCCATAAGCCTAAGCTCTACTGGGACAGACCGGCGAATTATGAGGAAAACCCAAGCCAAAAATACCCTGAGGGGCACCCAGCCACAAGGGGGATCGGATACCCCGATTTCAAACTTTTTCCAGCAGCTCGGTGCCTGGCGATTCTGGGTCGGAGGGGGCCGCGACGCCGCCATTGCTGGAAGCGCCTGCACTGTATGCAGAGCGCAGCCCTGAACGGCTTGACAGGCGAGTGGAGAGGATGATGTCCCCGGGGATCGGAGAGCCAGCAGCGCGACGCGTTCCTGGTCAGGTGAGTACTGGTGGACGAGAGAGGCAGGGAGGACACTTACCTTCTGCTGCCAGAATCACATGGCAGGCCCAAGATGGCGGCGGTCAGGACCGGAGAGTTGCGGAGGGAGTGGAGGAGGAAGATATGGAGGTGAGATGTGCAGCTGCAGACCATACCTCTGGACTGGATCCTGACGAGGGCCTGGGAGCAGATGATCCGGTCACAGTGCTGGGGATGCTGTTTAGGCAGACGCCCGTTCAGACTCATGGGGAGGATGAGGGGATGCCTCCGGTGACATGTATGCCGCAGAGGTCTAGAGGGGTTGTAGGAGGGATACCCTCCTCATTATCCCCTGGCAGAGAGAGCCTGATGGGAGACCTGCCGCTGCTGGAACTTGCAGCCCAGACGCTCCAGGGTCATCCGGAGCTGCAGGCCTTGCTGGCACTTCTCCCTTCCAAAAGGGACATGGACTTGTTGGCAGCTGACCTGAAAGTGGCCTCTTTTGTTCCCCGTAACTGGTTGAACTCAGAATAATGTAGGTCTGTTCCTAAACGAAGTTTGTATATCCTTTTTTCCAGAATGAGGTGATAACATAGGCTGAGGAGTGTAGGCCGATACACATTCTTCCTGTTATAGGTATAGTTTTACTGTTTGAAGGTGGTTTTCCGTGTTCCTCACATAGGAATATCGCTGAGACTTGGTCTGTTTTTTCAGTGATACAGGTGCTTAGTGGCACGACATAGTAGATTTGTCTTGACAGGATGCTCTACTTGTCATTAGATTTCTCTTCTTTTTTTTTTCTTGTATTCTTTCATTCTATTCATGCTGTTCTATAGAAATGCAATGTAGACATGGAGTGTTTGGGGTATAATTTATGTCATTGAAATGTTGATGGGCACGGCGGCGGTGGCTGTGAATCTATTTTATTTTGAGGCTAGTGGCATCATGAATCTGCTTGCGTTCATGGATAATGGCTGATTTTACTATCTCATCCCTGAACGTGAAGGGATTTAATGTTCCAGAGAAGAGGTCGCAGATCTTGTATTCCTCGCACAAGC
Organism: Rhinoderma darwinii; assembly: GCF_050947455.1. NCBI lineage: Eukaryota > Metazoa > Chordata > Amphibia > Anura > Rhinodermatidae > Rhinoderma > Rhinoderma darwinii. Next base: position 149,063,723 of record NC_134691.1, on the reverse strand, counting down.
GGAGGACCCAGGTACTTTGTTTACAAGAAACCCATTTTCAGATGGATCATGTTCCAATAATTAAAAATAAATATTACCCGGTAGGCTATCATTGTAGTAACCAGAATGGTAAGAATAGAGGGGTTTCTATATTCCTGCATAAATCCTTTCAGGGTAGGGTGGTAGTTTCCTTTCTGGACTCTGAGGCACGGTTTATTTTTCTGAAATGTGAATTGGGTGATCGCACCGTCACGGTAGCCAATATCTATGCTCCTAACACTAACCAAGTCCCTTTTTTCCTTAAAATGTTAGACGAGCTGGGATCTTTCGCGTCGGGCATGCCTATACTATATGGGGATTTCAATTTGGCCATTAACCCTTTGATAGATATGTCCTCCGGGCGGACTTCCTTGGCATACAATAAGTTGAATAAATTGAGGAAGAGGCTCAGAGACATGCAACTTTGTGATGCGTGGCGTTTAGCTCAACCGGATGATAGAGATTTCACCTTTTATTCCTTCGCCCATAACTCATATAGCAGGATAGATTATATCCTGGTTCACCATAGCTTACTATCTGTTGTGGTGGATACTTCCATAGGCAATGTGTTTCTCTCTGACCACGCTCCGGTGTCTTGTGTATTGCGCTTTTCACCACAGCGGCGCAGAGAATTTACCTGGCGACTCAACTAATCTTTACTGAATGATACCTTGTGTATGCTAGAGCTGAAAAGGACAGTGGAGAATTTCCATGAGGATCATGCTCGGGATGCAACTGCTCCGGCGGTGAAATGGGAAGCCCTCAAATGTGTGCTTATCAAGCATGGTTCTCGTCTTAAGAGGGAGCGGGGTGTGAAGCTTAATGCGCTTCTAGTCCAGTTGCAGTCTCTTGAATCCCAACATAAACAGACGTTGCAAGAACGTACACTTCGGGAACTTACTAAAACATGCCATGACATTCAACTTCTGTTGGACAAGAATAGTGATCGCCCCCATCAGGTCTGCTCCCGCTATTATTATGAGTGGGGTAATAAGGCGGGGAGGGCATTGGCGAGAGAGCGATGCGTGAGCGTGGGGCATCTTCTTTTATACACTCTATAAGAACCGAGTCGGGGGAGCTGGCGTACTAGACGGAGGATATAGCATCGTCCTTTTGTGCGTACTACTCATCGCTTTATAACCTGCCCTCTCCAACTTCAGATAATGTTCCTCCCGAGCCGCTGCCCTCTCTATCGGAGTATATTAGGGAAACAGCGTTTCCAAGGTTGTCCCGAGATGAGGCTCTGACTCTAGATTTGAAATTCTCTAAAGAGGAGATAATGCAGGTTATTAAAGCTTTACCAGCCGGGAAGAGTCCGGGGCCACATGGGTACACGGCGGGTTTCTACAAGTCATTGGCGGAGGAATTGGTACCGTCGTTGCAGGAGTCGTTTAATTCAATATCGGACCATGCCAAATTTCCTGATTCATATTTGCAGGCACAAATCACGGTCATTCCAAAGGAGGGTAGGGATCCGCAACACTGTGCGAGCTATAGGTCGATCTCTCTCATCAACACGGACGCTAAGGTGTATGCTAAGCTGATAGCAAATAGACTGGCCGGGTTCCTGGGATCGCTGATTCACCCGGATCAAGTGGGTTTTGTCCCAAGGCGCGAAGCCAGAGATAATACGCTTAAGACCTTCTCCCTGATGCATCATGTGAAGGAGAGTAACATTCCATGTATGCTCTTGTCGCTGGATGTGGAAAAAGCCTTTGATCGGGTGGATTGGGGGTTCCTGGAGTCGGCTTTAAGTCAAATGGGAGTGGGTCAGATAATGCTGATGCGTATATTGTTCCTCTATAATAACCCCCAGGCGAGAATTAGGATTAATGGTTCTCTATCTGCTCTGTTTAGGATTGGGAATGGCACTAGACAGGGCTGCCCACTTTCGCCCCTGTTATTCGCGGTGGTTATGGAACATCTCTTGGTAGCAGTGAGGAACAATATTGACATAAGGGGTGTTCAGGTAGGAGATATGCAATTTAAGGTATCTGCGTTTGCAGATGATTTACTATTTTATATTACACAACTACACCTATCGTTACTGCCTCTAATGAAATCCATACGAACGTATAGTTATTTTAGTAATTATAAGATGAATATCTCTAAGAGCGAGGCCATGAACATCTCATTGCCGGCTTCTGAAGCTCATCAGGTGCGTAGTAATTATCCTTTCTCATGGAAGACGGGCTCTCTGAAGTATCTAGGGGTGCGGATACCTGTTGATCTTGCGGATCCCTACTCTCTCAGTTTCCTGCCTATTCTGCAAGCTCTTAGAGCTGATTTGGCCAAGTGGGAAGCCAAGGATTTTTCTTGGTTGGGAAGAATAAGTGCTGTAAAAATGAATGTCCTGCCTCGATTGATGTATCTCTTTCAGACGGTTTCTTGTGTACTCCCTAGGGGTTTTTTCCTTCAGTTAAATAAAGCACTGAACAGGTTTATTTGGCGAGGTAGACCACCTAGGATTGCGAAAGCTACTCTTTTTAAGAGAAAGCGGTGTGGGGGATTGGGACTGCCTGACTGTCTGGCTTATTACTTTGCGGCGGTGAGTGTTCGAGTATTGGACTGGTTCCACCATGCGAACTCTAAGCTATGGGTGAGGTTGGACGACTTTTTGGCGCCGGTTCCCCTTACTGCACTTCCGTGGCTTCGGTTGAGGTACTATACAGCTAGAGGCAACGCTCTGCTCCCTTTGGTAGCGGGACAAGTGGTACTCACGTATAAACGTTTCCGGGCTTTAGCGATAGTGATACCTCCTGATGGTCCGCTGGTGGAGATATCACATAATGTTGATTTTCCTCCTGGAATGCATCCCAATTTCCTAGCCTACACATCCAGACCTTCGCCTCTGACTTTTCGCCATGTGCTAGCGAGTCAGGGTCTTAGGTCTTTTGAGGTACTGGTCCCGGAAATGGAGAGATCACCGGTTGGGCGGTGGGATATTTTGAAGATGCAGCATTTCTACACTGATAATAAGACTAGGCTGTGTCTGCATAGAGACCTGACACCGCTGGAGCAGTTATGTGTTGCTTCATCCCCCCCCAGTTAAAACTAACTCCATCATTTACAAATGTTTTGAAGGTCTTAAGTAATGACGCTCCTCCATCCTTTTTGAAGGAGTGGGAGAGGGAGCTTACTTCGCCCCCGTCGCCGGCTGACTGGTCGAAAGCATTTTCCCTGTGCCATAAATTCTCTATCTCTTGTAAAGCCCAGGAAACTAATTACAAGATATTGTCTAGGTGGTATAGGGTTCCAGCATTGCTTCACTCCTTTTATCCAGCGGTACCTGATGAATGTTGGCGGTGTAGCAGGGGGGTGGGGGTGGAACTATGTTACACATCTGGTGGGGATGCCCGTTAATCAACACATTCTCATTTACAGTGGTGGACCTGATACACAAGATCACAGGCCAGGTGCTTCCCAATACCCCGGAGGTGTTGCTTCTCTCCATGCTCCCCGGAGCGGTCAAGAGATACACGAAAACCCTGATTAGTTTCCTGCTGATCGCAGCTCGCACTGTTATCCCACGTCTATGGAAGACCAGTAGCGTGCCAACGATTATGGAATGGTTTCAGGAGATACTGCATCTGCAAAGAATGGAGGAAGCAACACAGGCCCAAAACGCGAATTCAGGGACTGCGGGGTTGGTCTGGCAGGCATGGAGGGAGTTCTGTGAGTCAGAGGATTATTTGCTGTATACATAGGTACCACGGGGTGGGTAAGATAGGTTTCCCGGCAGTTTGAGTGAGAAGTCCGCTAGCTGAAAGCAGGGGGAGCATATGCACTGTATTGAGGAGGACGTGGCTGGGCTGGAAGGGGGGTGATTTGATTGGTCAGATCCGTCAGACGTTCTTTGGGTTCTCTTGACCTGTTTACATATTTTATCCTCTCTCTGATGCAGGTTGTAAATATAAATTCACTGTGATGCGTAATGGTTCTGATGCCGATCGCCGTGGTGCCCATTGTACTGAATGTACTGTTAGTATTGTTTATTTTGTATTGACATGTATTCCTGATATCCATGTATCTTGTCTATAACATTATCTTCTCTTCTGCTGGACCAGAAGACGGCTGTGCATTGTGTTTTGGAACGTTATATGCATGATACCTTTATTTTTTTTATTTTTTTTATTTTCTCTTCTTGCTTTCGATTGCTATAGATGTATGCTGGTTGCGTATATTTTATGTTTTGATGTATAAAAATTCAGATGAAAATAAAAATAAAAGTATGTTAAAAAAAACAAAAAAAAAAAACGGTCTACTGCATCGCCAGCTTAATATTTTTTTGTTTATTTCTAGAATAGGAAACCATGCAATTTTCTAATATACATGTATTTACAATTCTGCTCACATACCATTTTTATACCAGTAAAATTGGCCAATGTCTCCGCACAGTAGAATAGTGAGGTGGAGATTTACAATCGTAATTTTGGAGGGTTTTGAGATCTAGTTGGTACTGAGTTGTGACAGGACCATGCGCGGAATGATGTGTATGTTATCAGGGGCTTTGCTGCGGTCTTTAAAGACACTGACCCTGGATGCATATTACCTTTTAAATTATATTTATCGCTACAGGAGAGTACAGCACTAATCAGATGCAGTCACACGCAGACACACAACAATGACATTCAGTGACTTTCAGGTAACATCCTTTCTGATGTAGATGTTCTTACTCCTCATCATCTCTACACCGCCAAAAAAACAACATTTCTGCCAGCCCCACCTCCTCTCTGCAGCGTTTGCTGTCCAAACATCTTAGGTTCCTCACTTTTCCATCATCCTCCCCACCTGGCTGGGCCTTAATGAGGAGAACGTAAATGTATGGCACAGCTATGGTGTGGGCTCAAAAACAGCCTGCACCATCAGCAGCGGGTGTCAGCTGTAACATACAGCTGACACCCTGCTGCAGTGACTGAGATTGGAGTTAACATCGATCATGGCTGCTTAACCCCTTAGATACCACTGTCAAGTGGCATCTAAATTGTTAAAAGAGGGAGGGGCTCCCGTGACGTGATGCGGGGTGCCAAAGGTTTGTCATGGCAACTGGTGCCGATGGTTTGTCATGACAGCTAACAAATGCTATTTGTATTTGCCTATTAGGCCTGGTCTATGGCAGCGCCTAATAGGTTGCCTGTCAGTAAAACACTGAAAGGAACTAATACACTTTAATACTGAAGTATTGCAGTGTATTACTGGAACGATCAGTCCAATTCAATATCACTAAAAAGAAGAAAATACAGAGGGCCTCATGGGATAACTATGTATATTTTGGTTTGGCATAGGGGAGAAGAAAGGTTCTCACCTTTTATTCTTTTGTAAAGACACAACAACTAGGCATTTGTAGCTATTATCCTATGTCAATTCCAGGGACTACTGCTGATCCAGGGATTAGGAATATTGTTATGTGACTAAAATGCAAAAAATCTTTAGGCACAGGTGCTATTATATATTCCCAAAGGTAGTATCTATTTATTAATTTTTTTTGGATGAATAAATACTACCTTTGAGCATATATGGCAGCACTTTGAATTTTAAACATGTAACATCAGTACCATTTAGGTCCTGTAGTGGGCCTAAAAAAATATTAAATACTTTTTTTTTTTTTTTAATTCAAAAGTTTAAGGTAAAAAAAGAAGGAACTTAAAATCAAAATCAATTTTTTTTCCTTTTAAAAACACACATATAGTGTATACATAGGGGAAATAAAAAAATATATACACAAAGTTAAAATGTTATGCATACCGCAAGGTGAAAAACAAAAACAGAAATCCCATAAGCAATGTTGGAATAGCTGTTTTTAACCATTAACTTCCCCGACAAAAAAATTATAAAAGTTAACCAATGAGTTATGTGTACCCCAATATGGTTGAAAAGTAGAACTTGTCCCACAAAAAACAAGCTACTTCTACCGAAAAATAAAAAAGTCATGTCTCAAAGTGGAGATGCAAAAATGAATTGTAACGAATAAAGTTAAAATACTTTCTACCATATAATGAAAGGTGTGAAAGGTGTGAAAAACAAAACAAAATGGCGGTATTGTGTCATCATTGCCCCCTTAAAAAAAATTTAAATTAAAGTTAATTAATGAGTTATAAGTACCCCAAAATGGTACCATTAAAAAATATAACTTGTCCTGCAAAAAAGAAGCCCTCATATGGCTAGGTTGATAGAAAAATAAAAGTTATGGCTGTCGGAATGTAGTAATAAAAAACTAAAAAAAAAATTTTTTTTTTCAGTTAAACAATTAGTATTTGAGTGATTACACATTGTTTTCATTTTTTCACAAGGCAGGAAATATTATAAATTAGATTCCAATTTATAATATTTCCATGTGCTGGTCACTAGAGGGAGCAGTTCCCAAAATTGCAGCATGGTCACTGTGGTAAAGCAACCTCATTGATTTATGCTGTAAATTTGGGGTGGACACACTCTCTCTAGTGTCCTCACACAATCCCCCCTCCATTCTTCTGGCTAGTGCCAGGAGAAGGAAGGGTTTGAATCTTCAAACCTCCTAAACTGTGTGACGCTATTTTCTGAGCGACTGCATAGTGTAGGAGGATTAGATACAGGGCTCAGCAGACAGTATCACACGAACATACACAAACATAATACACACATCACATACACGAAAATAATACACATATCACATACACGAACATAAATTACCTGCCTCCGCCGCCGCCTCTGCTTGTCTACGCTCCAATTCCTTGCACCTGAACATATGGCCGGAAGTTGTCATCTTACTGTACGGCAGCGGCTTCCGGTCCACATGAAAATGGCGCCGGATTTCGCTCTGCGAACGATCTTCTTTTTGGTCTGTGTGGGAGCGGCGCATGCGCCGTTCCCACACAGACGGCGTACGCTTCTGAAAATGGAATGGCTCCCGTTCGCATTCTCTATGGGGTTGTATGTGCCGTATTCCATCTCTGTATGTGTCGTTAATCGACACATACAGAGATGAAAAACAAAATGGCAGCCCCCATAGAGAAGTAAAAGTTTGAACACAGTAAAAATTAGAACGTGACAACACTAATAAATAAAATTTTTGTTTATATTTTATTTAAAGCAATATAATAAAAAATAAATAAATCATGACACCTTCCCTTTAAGCAGTGCACCACAAAGCCTAAATAAGTACCTCCACACAGTGCTCAAATAATACTAATATACAGTGCTCAAATAATACTTACAGTTACCATATAACAGATACTTGTGTCATTTAATACTTTTGCATTTGGCATAAAAATGGATAAAGAATGCAAAATACAAGAGAAAATGTGTGTCTTCAACAGAAAGATGCTGCCCCTTCAGCGAGATAAGGTATACCCCTGCCCACACAGTGGCAGTAACGACCTCCATGTGAAATCTGCACTTTTTGTGGCACTGCACCATTTTGACCCCTGTTTGCACACGTGTAAATAAAGGCTAAGATCTGCTCACACTTTGGGTCGTGGTGCGGCAACACAACATCAGTAAACCAACATACATGTAGTTTTCTCGCAGTATTGCTGTGGCCAAACCTCATTCACATTTATGTAATATTCCATGCCTTTACCTGGCATCCCTTGACCTTACACATTTGATTTGTTGGGTGTTAAGACCTCAGTTCATTGTTTTACCGTATTCTGTCTACTGCAGCCGTTTTTAGGGTTAGACTGGCTCACCAGTGGATCCAGCGGTGGGCCACAGCCTGGCACAATAACAGGCCCCTACCAAAAAAGAGGATCACAAGGTCCAGCAGACGACAATCCCATATGGAGCTGACTTTGGAGCCAACCACTTGCTTCTAGGGCATTGCTTGTAGGGGAGAATGCGGTGTCACATGAAAGCATTAGGTGTCCTAAGGGGTCCACAACATGGACTCCATGAGTCCTAAGGCCAGTAATAGAACAGATCAGGGGAATTGATGATGTGTCTACTATAATAATTTGTGTTTTATTATTATTACATTTATTATAGGGAGAAATTATTGACCGTTAGTTTATCAATATGTTATATAGGATTTGTGAAAATGGAATAGGGCTATTTCCTCATACATCGTACTTATAGCATGGTACACAGATATTTCACAATTAAAACATGACAATAAATTAGAGCGCCGTTGAACAACATTATGCAAAAACAATGTATTTACAAGAATCACTTTGTACATACATTACTTATCTTCCACTGATTTTGAGTTGCAGTCTATAATTAACTCAAGAGCTGCATTCACAATTCTGCTGGTTGTTACAGGAAACCGTCAACAAGCATTTTGACATACAAGGTGAGATACTGTACACCCCTAACAGCATATCAGAGCACCTACAATACAGGGAGAAAGTTAGTTGTTTCTCTGACGGTACAGTGTCTAATGCAAAGATGACACTTCCCATATTTAAAATCATGAAAGCAAGTAATTTACAGACACTGAACAATCAGGGGGCAGTTGGTACTGGGAGATTCAAGCTCCTGTGCCTGAAGAAATATTAATACAGTTTGATAATGACCGATTATAACATACGTACTTGTGATCAGTACAAGTTAAAGGAGTTTGCCCACTTAATCCATCAATGGTCCGACTGATGCTATCACTACAATGAAGTCGCTATGCCGCTTCTCTCTGCTCAGTATTTTCAGGAGGCCCCATGGCCAGCTCATTATATTCAATGACTGACAATACAGCATCCAAAAAAGAAAAGTATGGAGCTCACAGGATAAAAAGAGATACGGCGCTTTACTAGTTCAGCTGCCATTTGAGTCTATCGCTCAGCTTTTGGACCCCCACCAATCGGAGATTGATTGGATATATCCTAAAGATATACTATCCATATATCCAGTGAGGAAAGATTTAGTCTAGATTATATAAGCCCTATTAGTGTTCATGGATGTGATAGAGGGGAGCTCCGAAGAGCTAGAAAGAGTGGATATTCCTCTGGAGGACTCCAGAACTTGTCCGTTGATTATATGGGTGGCACATTGAATTAAACAGGTGCCGTGTAATGCTCTATTTCTCCTGTAGGGGAAATACGGATTTGACAGTGTCTTCCCCCGGTGATAACAGCTGATCACTTAGGGTATCAGCACTGGGATACCAGCTCACAGATCAAACTGGATAACCCCTTTAAATAAAACAAATTCCACATAATTTTGATAGGAGGATTTTCGGCATCAGATTCTCCATCCAGTGGCTTCTTATGATAAGCTATACAGTTCTTCCCACCACTGTCTCGGGCTATATAATGCAGCACTTCTCTTCAGCTGCTTGCTTCATTTTTGTGAATGTTGCTGTTGCCTTTTCCTTCATTGTATCCATGTCCATATTCTGAATATTTTGGATATGACCAAAGATCGATGCTTTCTCCTCCTCCTCATCTTGATCTTCAGCCACCATTTCCTGGAGATCTTCAGGTAGATCGATATCATCTCCGGCCATCTGTAGTTGATTATCGTCCTTTTCACTCTAGGAAAATAGTAGAACAGTTATGTAATGAGGAACTCTTCCCTTTTCCCGTCCCTTGGTTGAACTTGATGGACATGTGTCTTTTTTCAGCCGTACTAACTATGTACTATGTACTATGTACTAACTATGTAACTATGTAACTCCAAGAGAATTCTGAAGTCCCTCAACAATCTGCTGTAATCCAGGGGGAAACCCAGCAGCAAATGTCTAATTCCCATGCAGCGCCACCACAGGGGAAATAAAGCATTACACAGTGCCCAGTAAAGTCAATGGGCTGTTTGAATAATATATGGTGTGCTGGGTTCTCCAGGGCGAGGTGCTCTTTGGAGCTACTCCCTGCTTTGGCTTATAGATAATGATCTTGAACTGCAAATTTCTAAACTAGGCAACCCCTTTAAAGGGAATGTGTCGCTAGACTGTTATTTTTTTTCAGTTAAACAATTAGTATTTGAGTGATTACATATTGTTTTAATTTTTTTTAATTTGTTCACAAGTCAGGAAATATTATAAATTAGATTCTAATTTATAACATTTCCATGTGCTGGTCACTAGAGGGAGCAGTTCCCAAAATTGCAGCATGGTCACTGTGGTAAAGTAACCTCATTGATTTATGCTGCAAATTTGGGGTGGACACACTCTCTCTAGTGTCCTCACACAATCCCCCCTCCCTTCCTCTGGCTAGTGCCAGGAGAAGGAGGGGTTTGAAGGTCTTCAAACCTCCTACACTGTGTCCCGCCATTTTCTGAGCGGCTGCACAGTTTAGGAGGATTAGATACAGGGCTCAGCAGACAGTATCACATGAACATACACCAACGTAATACACACATCACATGCACAAACATAATACACACATCACATACACGAACATAAATTACCTGCTCCTGCCGCCGCCGCCTCCGCTGTTCTACGCTCCTTGCGCCTTCGCTTCGTTGAACATATGGCCGGAAGCCGCGGCTGGAAGCCGTCATCTTACTGTCCAGCAGCGGCTTCTGGTCCACATGAAAATGGCGCCGGATTTCGCTCTACGAACGAGCTTCGTTTTGGTCTGTGTGGGAGTGGCACAGGCGCCGTTCCTGCACAGACGGCGTACGCTTCTGGGAATGGAATGGCTCCCGTTCGCATTCTCTATGGGGTTGTATGTGCCGTATTCCATCTCTGTATGTGGCGTTAATCGGAACATACAGAGATGAAAAAAAAATGGCAGCCCCCATAGAGAAGTAAAAGTAAGAACACAGTAAAAAGTTTAAAGTCACAACACTAATAAATACATTTTTGGTTTATTTTATTAAAAGCAATATAATAAAAATCATGACACCTTCCCTTTAAGTAGCCGTACTGGGTTATGACAGGTGCCTTGACTGTTAGCCTAGAGACAAGCGTACTAAGTGGCTTCAGACCTACCTCATTTAAACTCACTGGTACAATAATGGTTTGGACAAGGGAGAAAATGAGTCTTGCAAAGGTCAACTTTACACATGGTCACTTGTGCCGGGGCTCACGCCACCTGTCAATCATGTTTCAGTGAATGCACTAATGTCATTAATTAAAGGGCATAATGAGAAAGCTGCTGCACTTCACGTATATCAATGTATTTTTATGTCCATGGAAATTACTTCACCTTTAAGCCAATGAACAAAAAGTCTACCTTTGCCTCAACTGTATTTAAAAGTACAGTGGACTATACTTTTCAATACAACTGTATAGAAAACCATATAGCACGCAGTCTACATTTTTCATTGGTTGACATATGCAACTGTATAGGCATACACCTGCATATGTCTGGGGCATACGTTCGGGAGAATGTTCCAAACCTTTCAAACCCTAACCTATTTTATATTATTGTGAAGGTTATTATGCGTTTCTGAAGAGTCATGTGTAGCTGAGGGACAGAATAGTGTAACCTAGGTCCACCATCACTTTTTCTTACTGGAAATTTAGTATACCACTGAGTATATTCTCATCTAGGTGGGTTGTTGTTGTTTTTAGGACCTCCCTGCTCCCATTTCTGTCTTTGCCGCATGTTCAATACAATATTTTACTATTAAAGGGAAATATTAATTCTATCATTGTCTTTTGAGAATTGGTGACTTTGCTTTTACAAAATTGATCACAACAAATACACAAAGCCCAATAGCAAAATGTAAAAATGCAGTTCTAAGATTGTCATGGAATGCTAATGCGACCCATAGCTTTTTATCACGGGAGGTCTAAAATACCTCTTGTTTGTAAAAAGTAGAAAAGCGGTGCATTCCTGGGACTCAGTCATGTAAGGAGAAGCCAGCCCAGGATCAGTTCATTAGCTAGGCTTGCTTAGTTTTCCTTGGTAATAGCAGGTTTGTTTTGCCCAGCGAGGTCAAATGTTAAGACCTGTTTAATTCGGTGGCAGAGCTGGTGATAAAACAAACTTTACTCTCCTTTTTTAAGCCCTTTAGATGTATAATAGTGGAATTTAGCTTCGTTTAATTGAATCTTCAAAGAGAATTGCGTTTAGTGGGTTTTAAGCAGCAAGAAAAATAGTAAATTCTAGTCAATTCTGGCATCCTCATAGTTGCACGTAGTTCATGTATATCGTTCTTATTGTCAAGTACACGTCTGATAATGAATACCAGTGATAAACTAGAACATGTTTTATTAGATTGCGCAGCATATTCCCTATGGTATATCTGGTGGATACTTTTCTTTAATTAGCTGTTTTTGACTATAGGCATGTCCTGAGAAACCTATGGTAACCGCATTGACAGGGGTAAAACCTAGGGACAAAGCCATTACAAGTGTCAACAAGCCGCTTTGCCGTGGCAAAGGTGTTTAGATAAAGGGCTTGGGCAGCAAACTGACTCTTTGCCCAAGTGACTTAAAGCTAAGCTACCACTACAGGACTAGAAAAATGAATGTGATGATCTATATCTGATTTACTACAAAGTCCAATGGAAGACAGGGATTACGTCCATGTTGATGTAGGGTGGCATTTAAACAAGGGGAAATATAGGGATTTTGTATATGGTCTATATTTCAAAAAGTGGTTCTAATGTAATAATATATAGGATATTGTACCACCTCTAATGCAAATTATAAGAAATCAAAAAGAAGTTCCAGGACTGTATAAAAGCATGAGGCCGCAGGCAGACTACTTTCATATAGTTCACATTACTCTGAGACTTATACTATTCTCAAGAATCTATAATGTGGGGTGCGTTGTTCCATATAATATAAACCTCAGTAGCTGCAGAACCTCCTTATTGAGTAAAGGGTAGATTCCTCTTCACTATTTATTGAGTGATATAAAACAACATCATTTTATTAAAGAAGGTCTGCAGCAGTTGCATATTAATGTTCTGCAGCAGCTAAGACACAGTACTGTATGATACACACTGTAGCTGCTGAGGAACCTCTTAAAGAAAGAGGGCGAATTACATATCAGTCAATCAGTGGGGGCACACTACAAAAGCGACCTGTGCTGGATAGCTTCTACAGGAGGGGGCGAGCAGCTCCTACAGGGCACCACTCATCTCCATATAGTTGTCATGTCTGACATCAGAATGTCATGTTTATACCAATATTATTTACAGACATGCCAATGGAAAATTTCTATTAATGTGTATTATAAAGCCTAATGCCTCAAAAAATAAGTACATTGGCAATTAGATTCTCATCTACATAGAAGCTTTATTTTTATTACGTTGGGAGTTTGGTGTTACAAAATATATTTTTTTACTGAGGCTATGTATGATGCATATTGATGCATTAATGGTGGCTTACCTCTGAATAGCCAGTGGAGAGCGACCCAGATCTTATTTGAAAAGTGCAGGTGGAAAGCGAGGTGTTGAAAAGCACATTTATTTCTCATCAGCGGTAAGTTGACATCTGAAACCCGAAGTGGTGACTATGTCACAAAGAGATAGAGAGAGTGCAGACAGATAAGTAAAGTGCTTCAGGGGCTCGGCCACAAAAAAATAGACATAGGAAGAAGCCATATTGTCTGCAGACGCTGAAGGTGTTATAAGACAAGTAAAAGGATATCCAGGTTAGTACTTTCTATAGCAAATGCCAGGAAGTTACCAAACACTTTTTCAGAACAAGATGATCTCAAGGTTTTATTCATGTCAACTCTCTTCGGTATGTTTCACATGTAATCAGAACATGGATATTTTCTGCACAATATATTATTTTGAGTTGGTTTAGCATGGTTTCTCCCCTATTGCTTTACCAGACATAATGAAGATTACTAGACACCGCTTTATCAGAGAAGGCAAAACCAAACATTGAAATTACCTCAGCAATGCAGTGGTTAATCCATTGTATTAGTGGGTCTGGGTTTAGGGAGTGCCACTAAGGCTTCGTTCACATCTGCGTCAGGGCTCCGTTCCGACGTTCCGTCTGAGTTTTTGTCGGAACGGAAACCTGACTGACGTAGTCGACTACGCTATTGATTCCGTCGGAACCCCTGCACAACTGAGACTAACGGAAACCATTGGCACCGGATCCGTCACCATTGAAATCAATGGTGATGGAAACGGAAGCCTCTGGTTTCCATTTGTGTCAGTCAGGGCTCCGTTCCGACGGAAAGCTCAGACGGAACGTCAGAACGGAGCACTGACGCAGATGTGAACGAAGCCTAAAACCAAATGTTACTAAATTATAGATTGGCCAAATGAAGCAGAGAAGAAAGTTTTAAAATAAATCAAGCACAGTACAATAACATAATAATATTTAGTATTCTAGGAAAATGTTAGGTTTACAGATTGCCCATTCAGGCCGAGTTCTCTGAAAGATCAATAGTCAGTTGTGATAAGCAGATATTTATTTGCCTATGAATATGTATATCAAGTCTAAAGCCAAATATGTGCAAATCAACTATTACTTCACTTACATTTTTTGTACGTATTAGTCAACCCCATGGGCTCTTAAAGAGGATCTGTCACTGGTTTAGTAATGCCCAACCTCTGCTAATTTAATAGGCACTGTCACACTGATAATGCTAGTGAAAATTGTGGCCCAAAAACTCTATTATTTTAAAAGTTATGAGCTTTTTTGTAAATATGCAAATGAGGCTATACTAGACAAGTGGGTGTCACCACCAGCGAATCTCCTGAGGTGGAGCTACCCCGCAGCCTCTGTCATATCAGCATGAAGCTTCTTCACACAGTGTGAGAGACTGAGGCTGGAGGGAAGGGGGATATTATGGGCTGTGGACCACCTAGAACAGTGAATACCCATAACTGTACGTGTGGACAAATCACACATCCAAACAGGAATAAATACAACAACAAGTACACATTTGTACCTTGTAATAATGATGATACTTTATTCAAAATGCACATTGATAAAGCTACCGTTAAACGCGCGTCGGGGCTCGCAGTGTGGTGTTCATTTCTAGGCTTATCATGACATATACTGGTTGGTATAGTTCTTTGGGATTAGGCTTTATTATGACACTCTTTGCTGATATTGTTACACTCACACGTATACCAGCGTGTGGTGTGCCTTCCCCTGTCTATACTTATCTGGGGTGAATTTATCCCTTGTGAAGGTTTGGGTGTAGGTAACACACTTGTGGTATTTGAATCTTTTTCATCTGTATATGGCTTCCCGAGTTACCCTCTATATATTTTGACTTTGTTATCCACTGAGTATATTCTACTCACAATAAGCCTTTATGTGCTCCACATCTATGCATTTTAAATTTTGTGTCCTATTTTAGGTCTTGATGGCCAATATGTTATTATGTGCATTTTGAATAAAGTATCATCATTATTACAAGGTACAAATGTGTATTTGTTGTTGTATTTATTCCTGTTTGGATGTGTGATTTGTCCACACGTCCAGTTATGGGTATTCATTCTTCATTTCTTTTTTGATATGTGTGGACGTTTATTGTAAAACGGTTATCGTTTGGTCTGTATCTTCATAGGTATTCACCTAGAACAGTGGTTCTGGTGGCATATGAAAGATGAGATTCTAATCATATGGATAGCTGTGAAACAACTGGAGATATCATCCGTTAAAAACATAGTTGGAAATGCAAGCTGTATACTATGTGATCACACTGTGTTGCTGGGCTGGAAAGAGGACAACTGTATGATGCTGATTGGACAGCATCATACAGAAAACATTACATCAGCCAGAGTGAAAAGAAAGAGTAACCTCCCATTTGGCAAGTATAGCCAAATTAGCATATTTAGAAAAATGCGCATTACTTTGCAAATAATGTTTTTGAAAACAAATTACACTGTAGTTATTAGCATCATAGCGCCTATTAGATTCGTTAGGAGATAGGGAATTCTTAAACTAGTGACAGATCATCTTTAAAGGCTATGTACACCTTTTTCCCCCCATAAATAAATTTTTTAAGTGATGTAAATCCACTTTCAAATGTACTTTTATTAAGTTTTTTTACTTTTTAAGATACAGCTTCTATGTATCCTGTATACATAGAAGCTTTAAAGTTCTTTCAAAGCCAATTCCGTCAGGTCAGCTGAACTGACGGCTCTGCTAAAAGTTGGTCACGCGGGATCCAGCTTGTAACAGTCACATCTAAGTTCAGTTGAACTAAGTGGAAGAGTCGGTGCCGTCCGCGGCCGACAAACTTTCTATTATTTACACCATAAAGGTGCAGAAATTATAGCGAGAACTATATTCCAGCTCACTAGGATATGCCATCACTTCCCAACTGCCGGGACCCTCACCAGAATGTAGAGGACAGTGCACTAGTTTATTGCTGAAGCCCTTCACAACTTTTCCCTGTTCTGCGAGCACCACTGTGCAAGGAATAGCTTAATTCAATCTAATAGAGCTGTGTTGCAGTTCCCTATACACTGAGTGGCCAGTAGCTCCACTGTGCAGAAGATTTGCCAAAGGTACATCTGTTGCCTCATTTTGTTACTGTTGAGATTCACAGAGTTTGGACCCCAAACTGAGAATCCGAATGTTATGGCATATCCTAGCAATATGCCATAACATTCTAAGATGACCCCCTTAAGATTGGGTATTCATGGCATTTTAGTTTTAAAGGGTTATTCCCATCTCATCATGTGATGGCATATCGCCAAGATCGCTGGGACTCCTACCAATCCTTAGAATGATGGGGCTGCAGCATTGTGTACCCTTCAAACTTCTCCGCGCACAGTGGCACTCTTGGACACTGGCTGTGCAGGGTTCTTTAGCATGACTCCATTCCCTTTCCCCTTTAGACCTTAAAGATCAAAAAGAAAAAGAAAGTGTCACACATTAGGTTTTGATGCAGATTTTTATGCAATTTTTAAGACAAAGTCAGGAGTGAATAAAAAAGACGTGAGATATATACTATATGGACAAATGTATTGGGACACCTACACATTACCCCTACAAGAGCTTTTATGACATAGGCATCTAAAATAGCTTTCACTCTTCTGGTAAGACTTTCTACAAGAATCTGGAGTGTGTCTGTGGGAATTTTTGCCCATTCATCCAGACCATCATTTGTGAGGTCAGGCACTGATGTTGAATGAGAGGGCCTGGGTCACAACCTCCATTCTAATTCATCCCAAAGGTGTTCGATGGGGTGGAGGTCAGGGTTCTGTGTTTGCCAGTCAAGTTTTTTCACACCAAACTCACTCAACCATGGACCTTGCTTTGTGAACTGCGGCACAGTCATGCTGGAACAGAAAAGGGCCTTCCCCAAACTGTGCCGACAAAGTTGGATGCTCACAATTGTCTAAAATCTCTTGGTATGCTGAAGCATTAAGATTTCCCTTCACTGGAACTAAGAGGCCTAGGCAGGGGCGTAGCTACAGGCTCATGGCCCCCGATGCAAAAGTTCTTATTGGGCCCCCCCCCACCGCGCACACTTCTCATGGCCAACGGTCCGCAGCTTTCAGCTGCATCGCTGGGTCTCCTAAGTGACACAACAATGCAGCACTAGCAGCCGGGGGCATCACTAAGGACTTAAAATGTCAGGGGAAATAGCCCCAATACATATGTGACCCCCCCAAAAAAATGTGTGTATAGGAGACAGCATAGCATATCTATAGCACTACGACCCTATAAACTATGGATAGGATTAGATACATTGGCTCAGCAGACAGTATCACACATGATAGGATTAGATACAGTGGCTGAGCAGACAGTATCACACATGATAGGATTAGATACAGTGGCCCAGCAGACAGTATCACACATGATAGGATTAGATACAGTGGCTGAGCAGACAGTATCACACATGATAGGATTAGATACAGTGGCTGAGCAGACAGTATCACACATGATCCGATTAGATATAGGGCCCAGCAGACAGTATCACACATGATAGGATTAGATACAGCGGCTCAGCAGACAGTATCACACATGATAAGATTAGATACAGTGGCTGAGCAGACAGTATCACACATGATAGGATTAGATACAGTGGCTGAGCAAACAGTATCACACATGATCCGATTAGATATAAGGCCCAGCAGACAGTATCACACATGATAGGATTAGATACAGCGGCTCAGCAGACAGTATCACACATGATAGGATTAGATACAGTGGCTGAGCAGACAGTATCACACATGATCCGATTAGATATAGGGCCCAGCAGACAGTATCACACATGATAGGATTAGATACAGCGGCTCAGCAGACAGTATCACACATGATAGGATTAGATATAGGGCCCAGCAGACAGTATCACACATGATAGGATTAGATACAGCGGCTCAGCAGACAGTATCACACATGATGGGATTAGATACAGGGCTGAGCAGACAGTATCACACATGATAGGATTAGATTCAGCGGCTCAGCAGACAGTATCACACATGATAGGATTAGATACAGTGGCTCAGCAGACAGTATCACACATGATAGGATTAGATACAGCGGCTCAGCAGACTGTATCACACATGATTGGATTAGATACAGGGCTCAGCTCGCTGACATTGCGGCTCCAGCGCTGGACCCAGGAAAGGTAAGAATAATAATTTTGCTTCTTTATGTGTTACGGATTATTTTTGTGTGTTTGTGTTATTTTACAGGTTCGGTTGTTGGACTTCGGATACGAGGACTTCAATGACGGAGTTTTTTTATTCTCAATAAAATGGTTAATGAGGGTTGTGTTTTTTTATTTCAATAAAATATTTTTTCTATGTGCTTGTATCTTTTTCAACTTTATTATCACCGCCTTAGTAATGGCCGCTGGCTGATTGACAACCTCCATTACTAAGGCGGGCCTTAATGTTGGCAGGTGCAGAGGCCAACACTAACCCCCATTATTACCCCAGTACCCACTGCCACCAGGAATGCTGGGAAGAGTCGGGTATGAACCAGTACCCGACTATCTGCAGTGAAGGCCAGGCACCGGGGTGGCCGCTGGCTGGTAGTATTAGGCTGGGGAAGGCCAAAAACAGTGGCACCTACCACCCTGGTAATGCTGCCTGCTGCTGCTGTGCTGTATCTGGCTGGTTATGAAAATTGGGGGGGCACCCGACATCGTTCTTTCCAATAATAATTTTTTTTTTTTTTAAATGACATGGGGTCCCCCCCATTTTTCATAACCAGCCAGATACAATAAAGCAGCAGCAGCCTAGCATTACCAGGGTGGGAAGGGCCACTGTTTTTGGCCTTTCCCCTGCTGATAATACCAGCCTGCGGCCACCCCAGTGGCCGACCATCACTACAGATGGTCAGGTACTGGATCGTACCCGGCTCTTCCCAGCACCCCTGGTGGCGGTGGGTACCGGGGTAATAAAGGGGGTTAGTGTTAGCCGCTGCACCGGCTAACACTAAGCCCCGCCTTAGCAATGGATGCTGTCAATCAGCCGGCGGCCATTACTAAGGCAATAGAAATATAGTTTAAAGAGGCTCTGTCACCAGATTTTGCAACCCCTATCTGCTATTGCAGCAGATAGGCGCTGCAATGTAGATTACAGTAACGTTTTTATTTATAAAAAACGAGCATTTTTGGCCAAGTTATGACCATTTTTGTAGTTATGCAAATGAGTCTCGCAAAAGTCCAAGTGGGTGTGTTTAAAAGTAAAAGTCCAAGTGGGCGTGTATTATGTGCGTACATCGGGGCGTTTTTAATACTTTTAGTAGCTGGGCGTTCTGATGAGAAGTATCATCCACTTCTCTTCAGAACGCCCAGCTTTTGGCAGTGCAGATCTGTGACGTCACTCACAGGTCCTGCATCGTGTCGGACACATCGGCACCAGAGGCTACAGTTGATTCTGCAGCAGCATCAGCGTTTGCAGGTAAGTAGCTACATCGACTTACCTGCTAACGCCGATGCTGCTGCAGAATCATCTGTAGCCTCTGGTGCCGATGTGTCCTCGCTCGTCCGACACGATGCAGGACCTGTGAGTGACGTCACAGCGTGATCTGGCAGAAGCTGGGCGTTCTGAAGAGAAGTGGATGATACTTCTCATGAGAACGCCCAGCTAGTAAAAGTATTAAAAACGCCCCGATGTACGCACATAATACACGCCCACTTGGACTTTTACTTTTAAACACACCCACTTGGACTTTTGCAAGCATCATTTGCATAACTACAAAAATGGTCATAACTTGGCCAAAAATGCTAGTTTTTTAAAAATAAAAACGTTACTGTAATCTACATTGCAGCGCCTATCTGCCGCAATAGCAGATAGGGGTTGCAAAATCTGGTGACAGAGCCTCTTTAAAAAAAAAACACAAAGACATAGAAAAAGTATTTTATTGAAATAAAAAAAAAAACCCACAACCCTCATTAACCATTTTATTGATAATAAAAAGAAAAGCCATCATCGAAGTAGTCCTGGAATCCGACGTAGCCCAACGACCAAACCTGTAAGAAAACACGCAAAAAAAACAATTAGTAACACAGGCTTAGATACAGGGCCCATGTGTGATACTGTCTGTGGGACCCTGTATCTAAGCCTACCACAAGATTACTGTGTGCTGGGGCCCTGTATCTAAACCTACAGTGTGGTAGGCTTAGATACAGGGCCCAGCAGACAGGATCACACATGGGCCATGTATCTAAGCCTACCATGTGATTGGCTTAGATACAGGGCCCAGCAGACAGGATCACACAATCTGTGATCCTGTCTCATGGGCCCCCTAAGCCTGCTACATCGTAGGCTTAGGGGTTGTGCAGACCCTAAACATTGATGGCCTGTCCTAAGGATAGGCCATGAATAGCTGATGTGTTGGCGTCCGTCTCCCGGGACCCGCCAATCAGCTGTTTTGAAGTGGCCGCAGCACTCGTACGAGAGCTGCTTCCCCTTCATTTCACTACTTGCTCACACTGTGAATCGCCGACACCGATTCACAGTCTGACCGGAATGAAGGGGAAGCAGCTCTCGTACGAGTGCTGCGGACCTTCAAAACAGAAGATTGGCGGGTCCCGGGAGTCGGACCCCGCCAGTCAGGGCTAATCTTAAATTCCTCTTCAGCCACGGAGGTAGTTCTGTCGTCTCGATGCTGTGCGCGGCGCATAGCGCTGTGACGTCATGCGCTGTGCACAGCGCTTGACGTCAGGACCTCCGCTGCGATCCGGAACCAGGAAGGTAAGTACAGTCTGTTACTATAGTAACAGGGGCCCGCGGCCCGAGTTACTATAGTAACTTTTTATTGATGTGGTGCACGGGGGCTGTGTGCCCCCAGGCTTCGGGGCCCGGTCGCAATTGCGACCGCTGCGACCCCTATAGCTACGCCAGTGGGTGGTACTTATGGCATATACTGTAAATAGGAATACCTCTTTAAGAAAGTAATAAAATAATTGTTGAATACAATTGCTGAGGAGAACTACAACTCACAGCAGGTCCTGAAAACCTACAGGTATCATGGCATGCTTGGAGTTATAGTTCCCCATGCAGGGGAAGGGCATAACAGACAGTAGTTTCTTTGCAAAGTACTGGGGACACTTTTTTCTTATAAGCTGCTGCAGTGCTCCCTGTCTCTTACCTTGGAGTCTGACTATTTCTCTGCTCAGCTCTGTGAGCCGTGATGCAATATGATGGGACCGGGGGAGGGGGGGTTGAAAAGTTAAGTCCACCACGATTCATGAGGCACCTCCTGCTGCTGCTAGGACCAATTCCCCCCTATGCAGTGCACGGTCTACATGCTGGCCGCTGTGTACACAGCCTAGTGCAGCCCCGCCAATCAGTATGACCCACACTAATTGGCTGGACTGCAGCAGGCTGCGTAGTATAGCGTCCAGCAAGTGGGTTGTGCGCTGCTCAGGGAGGGGAAATGTGTCAGACTACAGGGCAGGGCCCGCCGCTGGGGATAAAGAGGTGGGCGGGCAGCAGCAGCCCACTACATACACCGGCATCTGGCATTTGCCAGATAGGCAGCCCGGCCCTGCAGTCTGCTTGCATGCAGCTGCTCGGCCATGGAAACCCATGCCATGATGCTCCTGGCCCACAGTCTTTATGCTGATGTTAATGCCAGGGTTTTGGAACTCTACAGTTATTAAGTCAGCAGAGCACTTGTGGCATTTATGCAATATCTGCCTCTGTAACTTTACGTGGTCTGCAACTTCGTGGCTGAGTTGCTGTTGTTGCTAAATGCTTTCACTTTGCAAAAATACTACTCATAGTTGATCGTGGAATATCAAGGAGGGAAGAAATTTTATGAACTGACTTGTTGTAACGGTGGTATTCTATTAAATTACCACGCCCGAATTCAGTGAGCTCTTTGAATGACGCATTTTTTTTTTACAAATGTTTGTAAAGGCAGATTAATGGCGAGGTGCTTGATATTATTTATCTGTGGCTGAATAAAACACCTGAATTCAAAGATTAAGAAGTGTGTCCCAATTCTTTTGTCCATATAGCGTATTAGTCCTTCCTTTATACATTACCTTGGCTTTGTATCGACTCCTAGCTTTGTCTCCAAAAACTTTTTTGTGCGAAAGCCAGGAGTGGAGCCAAAAAGAAGGAAAAATATATAGGAAAGACTCATACTTCTCCTCTTCTGTGTTTGGCTAAAGAAAAACGGCATGTTTGATATCAGCCTAAAGTCTATATGGAAATATGAGAATGACTAGATTCATAACATTTTGGTTCTTGGAGTATTTTTGGGATTAGTGGCGTTTCTATCAAAACGCAGCATAGTCTAGAGGTATAGTGCTTTTTCTGATATTTTCCTCCATAGGCTATAGAACTTGAAAGGCCAAGAAAAAGGCCTGTACAAAATGCCACTAAAATGGATGGTGTTTTTTTTTTAATATGCGTTTTAATTCACAGATAAAAATGTGTGTGTGTGAAGGAGGCCTTAGACTGTATATCTGAGCGTATCACTCAATCTAAAGCAGTTCGAGACTATTGAAATATAGCATACCCGCACAATATTTCCTGTGAATCACCCCTCAGCCTTCAGTGTGTTCCTCAGTTAATGTTCTTGACAAATGTGATCACAATCACTTTTTTATTACTAGTTACAATGTACATGTTATCGCTGGATGGAGCCTTTTATTCATATTCAATACAATAAAATTATTTACATTACACTAGAAGCATAAAGTTAAAGATTTTTACAAAGGCCATGAATGTAACAACACAGATTTTATTTATTCTTCATACTTCAAACAATAGTAATAGCGTTCCAGCTGCCATACAGCAAAAAAAAAAAAAAAATTGAGCGAAAAGAGAAGTATTTCTGAAATTTGCATTTCACAGTGTAAAAATAAATATCTAAAGAATTATTTGTTGAGTCAACATTACATGATGAAGGCCAGCTTCTCACATACGTCAGCAATTTCTAAAGCACAATAGATAAAATGGAATGAATTCTATTTCTGACATTGCGCAAATATTTACTTGATATTGTTAGTTGAAGACTCACGACAAGAATATTTCACTGAAATTTCACAACTACCATTTTAGTTAAAAGAATTCAATATGTCTTCTCAGGGTTTTACTTTGACCATACACCTTTTCAGGCTTTAAACCAATATCTGCCAGAAGCACCTGCAACTTTCTGTTTCCCATATCCAAACATTACAGAAAGAGGGAATTCCTGGTCCATTGCAGGGATAGTCTGTACTGACAGTTAAATTCCTAGCAACATTAATTCTGAATTTATTCTTTATCGTCCCCTATTTACCACCAAAACCTTTTTTCCCCCAAAAAAAAGCTCATAAATGCAGTAAGAAAATATTACTATAATATGACTTCTGTACTATTGCTACACCCCTGCCCTCAAGAATCAGAATTATTTTTCAATCCATTTTTTGTTTGCACGCTGCCCTTGTTCTTTCTGGACGAATTTGGGAAACTGCTTCAGTCTGTTGATCTAGAAGGTCATGGGATTTCTGCTTTTAAGTTTTTTTGCAGCCATTGTACCCTCCATGGGACTCCCCATCTATGCTCTTAAGATTGTTGCCACTTGGCTCAGTAGTGCCATACCTCAGTAGTGCCATACCTCCCAACTTTCATGTATCACAAAGAGGGGCAGCCGATGCGGTAGGGTGCCACGGTAATTTTTTTCTTTTAAGCCACACCTCTGATCCTATCAAATCTCTGCCCATACACACTCGGTTCAGCCCACTCAGTATCATGCTCTGATAGTGCCTTCCACACAGTATAATGCCCTCTAGCTGCCCCCACAGAGCCCACTAGCTGCCACCAGACAGTATAATGCCCCCATAGATGCACCCATACGGTACAAAGACAACACAGATGCCCCCATACAGTATAATGCCCTCCCAGATTCTCCCATGCAGTATAATGCCCACACCGATGCCCCATATAGCATAATCCTCACACAGATGCCCCCCATGCAGTATAATGCCCAAACAAATTCCCCCATACAGCATAATGCCTCATAGCTGCCCCCATGCAGCATAATGCCCCCATAGCTGCCCCATACAGTATAATGCCCCCATTTAGTATAATGCCCACACAGATGCCCCCATACAGTATAATGCCCCTAGCTGCCCTTATACAGTATAATGCCCCCAAACTGCCCCTAGTACCAGTGCCCACATATAGAGTGCCAGTGCCCTTGTAGATAATGCCACAATGCCCATGTAGATAGTGCCCCTATATAGTGCCACAGTGTCCATGTTGATAGTGCCACACCCCATTGAAGAAAGCGCCACCCTCTATAGATAACGCTACCCCCCCATTCCTGTAGATAGCGCCATTGCGACTCCCTCTAGGAGTGAAATCCCCAGCCAGAGCATAAGCCGGGGATTCTGCTTCTAGAGGGAAGCCCTAATGTCAATGTCCATATATGGACAGTGACGTCTGTGGCTACTCCTTGAGCGGAATCCCCGTTGCTGACTGTGGCCGGGGATTCCGCTCCAGGAGGAGCCCCTGACGTCAATGTCCATGTATGGACATTGACATCAGGGCTTCCCTCTAGGAGCGGAACCCCCGGCCAGATCAACAACAATGGGGATTACGCTCAATCAGTAGCCACTGACATCATTGTCCATATATGGACAGTGACATCAAACACTTCTCCGAGCACAGCACATAAAGTAGCGCTGTGCCTGAGGTGTCCTTTGCGAGCAGATGAGCTCCTTCTGCTCCTCCACTCTGAACTAATTCTGAAGCAGGGATCTGATGGTTCCCTTCTTCAGTATTGGGTTCAACTGTATCTGTGTCCTGAGGACGCAGATACAGTTGACAGCGGGACTGTTCCGCTGAATCCGGGACGGTTGGGAGGTATGGGTAGTGCTTTTATTAGTAGTGCTTTTCTTGTTTCCAGCAGTGAACGAGGGAGCAGAGTGATGGCATAGTAGGAAGCACAAAGAAACGTACTCTGGTAACGCCTCATGTTGACCACCAGCCAAGTGTTTGCAGAATGCTTACACTAAGTTGCTGTAGAAAATCAGAGTCCCTGATGACTAGGCCATAGTGAGCTATAGCCCCCATAATTCATAACTAACTCCACATAAAACAAAAGAAAATATTGAGATATAATAAAAGAGCAAGAAACCGAACATTTTCAATATAGCATTCGTCCCACTTACAAAGGAATGTGAAAATCTGATGAGAAAATAACTAAAGTATGCTCCAGATTCACATCGAAATACTTTTCAGAGATTTGATCATGTACACAAATATGTACGTAAAATTAATATAATAAAACATTTTTTGTGCAAGGGAGATATGGGAAATGTACCTGAATTTCAGACAATTAAGACATATATACATAGTACTTTGAAGAACCCCTAAGCATTCAATCCACCGGAGAAGTCAGCACCAGTTGAAGTTAAGAACATAGCATTAAAACTTTGTTAGAAATTAAATATACAAGATATGAAAGACAGACCGACCGTTAGAAAGACGGGAAGCTGATAAAGGGATAGTCGTTAAACCAGCGGATAAGCGGTCGGTGGGTGTTTGGGTTTGTGGTTCTATTGAAAACAAAGTATATATTAAAAAAATGAATAACATGCAAAAGGATATAGAAACATAAGAAATGAAAAAATAATCCAACATATAGATATCAAAATGAACTTAAAGCTTTGCTGGATAAGGGAAGAAAACTACTATACTAGCAAAGCAAAAATATTACTTCCTGTATAAAAGAAACCTCTCATCTATTACCTTCCAAAAATCCACAATAACCCTGGTGATCCCCCTCCTAGACCCATTGTGTAAGGAATTATTTCCCTTACTGCTAATCTAGGTTGGTATGTGAAATATTTTTTACAAAAGTATGTGAGAGAGATGCCATTCTACTTAAAGGATTCCACCGATGTGATTATAAGGTTAAAAAGTATAAAATTAGGATTTGAGATGTTACTGTGTGCAGCTGATGTGACATCACTCTACACTGTTTTGCTATATGAAAAGGGTGTTGAATCTGTAACTGAACTTTTGCTTAGGGATATGTTAATGAAAAATGAACAAAGAAACTTTTTAATAGAATTTATCACTATATATTCTAACCCATAATTATTTCTGGAGGTAGGGGCACTACTACCTGCAGATGATGTGGACAGTGATGGGGGCAAAATTCACCCCACGCTACGCCAACCTCTTTATGGCACAGTGGGAGGAGTTACACATCTATATGGTGCCACCAAAAATCAAGTGAAATGGTGGCGCAATATAAACAACTGTCTCCTAATATGGGAATATAAAGTAGAAAATTTGGTGCAATATTTAAAGAGGTTAAATGACAACACTTGGAACATCAAACTAACTTGCAATATAAGCAAGTAGACTCCCATAATTTAATTTTTTTTGTGAATAGTGGAGAACTACTGTATGTACAAAGACATTCTTTAAAAAAACTGATTGTAACAGCGTTATTGGAAACAAGAGTTGTCACGTCTTTCCTTGGTTAAAAACAATTTACCCCCAAAAAATTATTGTGCATAAAAAAAAACTGTACACGAAACAATGACTTTGAGGAGCAAAGTCTCGTTATGACTAAAAGATTTATGTAAAATAATTAGATTGAAAAACATTGGTCAACAAACAAGAAACCATTCAAAGAAAAATTAAAAACTACGGTAGGTTAAATGAACATGTGACTAACTTTCATTTAAAACATAATAATGATCCTGAGATGTTGAAAGCCATAGATATATGCCATTTTAAAAAAGATTAGAGGGGAGGTGATCTCATAAAAAAGCTGTAAAAAAAAAGATGAGTGGATCGATTTATTACCTACAATGTCTCCTAGGAGACTTAATATTGAATTGGACATTAATTATTTTATTAGTAAATAGAAATGTATATTTTTAATATTACTGTCTTTAAGTTGGATAGACCTTTGACCTGAAATGGTGCCTGTAAGTGTGGAGTGGAAACACAGTGGTGACCCCTGTCAAAGCGACAGGCGAAACTGGTTGGGTACCGGTGTACCGCATGAATTCCACAGGTTGAAATGATTTTAAGATGTGTTACTAAACAAGTTTTTATCTCATAAGTATATTATTAGAAGGGAAAACGCTTTACCATCAGGTCTCACGCAGTGTTTGCCTCTTTGTGTCCCAATATTTTGTGTGTGCGCTGATCCAGTAAACAGTGCTGAGCCAAGAAAAAAACAGAGAAAATCTATCTCCCCATTGCTGCATTAGCTGGGTTAAGATATACTGCGTTTCCTGAGGGTTTGACCATTACAGGCACCCGTAATGACGGCAGCAGAAACCACGAACGTCTGCTGCGAGACGTTGAAACGGGCAGAGGCAGGAAAGGTCCTGTAGAACATAAACCACAAGGAGTGGTGGGAATAACATTTGAACTACATTTTCCCTACCGTTTGGAAGTCGTCCATTATGGCTGGTATAGCTCTGAGTCTAAATTATTTTTAAGTTTAGAAAATTATAATGAACGAAACACAATTTCAAACAAAGGTTCTTGGCTAATATAAGATTTAGAATTTGGAAATGCATTAGCAGAACGTATTACTTTATACTCCTGACTAACATTAGTGGGGTCTCTATTAATTCCATTACATTTGGGAATCACAGTTTATACAATTTTTTGATTTTTTTATACAAAGTACCTTCAGCGTAGAATACACTTTAAAATTCCGGGCATACTGGTCAGCGATGTCTGTATATAGTGCAATGGTGGACAGATATTCTGTTACAACTGTCAGATCCTTTCTTTCCATAAAACAACCATTTTTGGCAGAGATTTCTTTTTTAGAGTCTGTTTTTAATGCACCTGTAAGGTTTCCTATTCCATAGGAAATCCATACCGAAAATAATCCTTAGAATATGCTGATATTTGTCATGAAATATTAGTGCCCTAAGGATAACCATAAATTACTTACACATTGCTAGTAACTTTTGCATGTAGCATTAACTTGGCTGCACTGCACATAACTAACAATGGGTACAATGTAGATGATTTCACAGTTCACATCTCAGGACACTGCAGGGTTTTATGCCACGTGTTTCAGCCATGCTGCAGACATATAAAAACTATTGGCTGCAAATCCGTCATTTTCTTAGAAGTGGAGCTCGATAGAGCTCCTGAGTACTGTTATGCTGAGGTTTCCAGCCAACAATGCTTTGACACTTTTATAAGTATTTTTGCTTCTATAATGCAAAATAATCTATTTAATCCACTTTTATTTAGTCACTTTAATGTTTTGAAATTCTGGCTATGTTGAAGATTGACTGCAGCTTATGTTTTATGTTGAAACTTTAGAGTAATGCATATCACTCTATAATGTAGGTCCAGATCAGCGCTAGTTTTAAATCCACATGTTGGCAGGAAAAGTCCAATAAAAAATGTTATGAGAAATGAAATATTGGAATGTACAATCCAGCAGGAAAATATGATGCTTGCTGTGAAAAAGAAGCACGTGGCATTAGTCTCAAGTACTTAATGTGGAGAACACAGCCTGCATTGGTTATATAAAATAAATTATAAACGTTACAATAAAAAAAATATTTCCATTACTCTGCCACCCATTAGTCCAGAAACCTCGTTAGTCCACAAACTTTACTAATCTGTAATCTAGTCACAATACTCTTGACTAGAGATGAGCGAACCGGGACAACCGAACCCGGTTTCGGTCCGAACATCGCGAAAAGTTCGGTTCGCAGCGAATCCGAACTTCACCGGGTTCAGCCGAACACGTTTTGACCGAACCCGGGCAGGCAGAAAAAACATTACAAAAATATTATACTAATCGGCAGCCACTTGTCTCTATCAATCACTGATAGAGAAAAGAGGCTGCTGATTAAAAATAAAATAAAAAGCATTTCATACGTACCCGGTCGTTGTCTTGGTGACGAGTCCCTCTTCTTCCTCCAGTCCGACCTTCTTTCCTGACGCGGCAGCCTGTGATTGGCTGCAGAGGCGGTCACCTGGGATGAAGCGACATCCCTGGAGGCCGGCCTTCTGACGTCATCCTGACGTGCGTGACCGCCACTACAGCCTGTGATTGGCTGCAGAGGCCGCTGCAGCCTGTGATTGGCTGTAGCGGCCGCGGCAGCCTGTGATTGGCTGCAGCGGCCACAGCAGCCTGGGATTGGCTGCAGTGGCCGCGGCAGCCTGTGATTGGCTGCAGAGGCCGCGGCAGCCTGTGATTCGCTGCAGAGGCGGTCACGTGACGTGCGTGACCGCCACTACAGCCTGTGATTGGCTGCATCTGCGAAATGGATGAAACGTCATCGCTGGAGGCCGGACAGGAGGAATGTAAGTATGAACGTATTTTATTTTATTTTTTATTACTTTCAAATTGTATTTTCCGCGCGCCGAGCATGGTACTGTCCAGGGTGCTGAAAGCGTTAGTGCAGCCCATTAACTCTTTCAGCACCCTGGACAGTACCATGCTTGGCGCACGGAAATTACAGGTTCGGTCCGAATCAAACTTTTTGGTGAAATTCGGCGAACCAGCCGAACCGAACTTTTCATAAGTTCGCTCATCTCTACTCTTGACCATCAATCGAATCTAGAATTCACGATACTCCAGAGCAGTGGGAATGCCAGTAAGTTTGCATAAAAAAGATGGAACTGAGGAGCTGTGGATCTCTTAGTCTGCTGTTATTAGGTAATGTAATAATACACTATTTTAAGTATTTTAGATTATCCGAATTTCAGTACCCAAAGTATTATACAGCAGTTACCTATTGGCAATTACCAGGAGTGGCAGTGATGGGTAACAGGCTAAACTCTAGTTTTATGACTGATTGCACAGTGTTTCACGGCTGTAGGGTATATGGACCCACTAGGCCGCTCCGCCATAGCGGAGAAGCAGCTGGTCAAACAACAGTCAATAACAGTCTCTCGGATATGAGTACATGGGTAGATGATAAGGCAGGTACTTAAAGTAGAAGACATGTGGTGAAGCAGTCACGGATGATGCTTGGTGTAGCAGCCGACACTGGACGTGGCAGATGGTACCAGACGTGGCAGATGAGGCACACATGACTCCAACAATAGGCTTAGGCTCAGGACCAAACACAGCAACAGGATACGGGAAGCAGGATACGGGAACACTGGGAGCAGGACCCCGCACACTTCAGCTGGTCCGGTGCCTCCGTGCACCAGAATTACATGCCAGAAGCAGTTGGCTCCAGCCACGGAATAGCGGCCATGCTGCAGTCCTATTCAAGTAAATAGAAGCAGACCTGCCGTTCTGCAGCTCGGCTGCTATGCTATGTACGGAGCCAACTGCTTCCGGCTCCATACATAGCATTATGTGCCATAACATCCTGTGCCCGCAGGCCACTGGAGCGGCTGACCAGTGCGGGGTCGGACCCGTACCGATGATATACTGATGACCTATCCGGTGGATAGTTCATCAGTTGTCAGAAGGTGGAAAACCCCTTGGAGACCGGGAGTGAGCAAACGCACCCTACAGGACACAGGAGAGAGCTGCAGCCGTGTGTGTCGGCGTCTCCAAGAGACGCCGGCATGAAGACACAGTCCTGCGGTCGCGGCTGCCGGCAAGTGGGGTGTGCCGGTTGTCAGTGACTGCAGGAACAACAAATGGTATCTACCTTATACGTCAGAATATTGACAGACACTCTAATTTTTATCATAATCTACTACAATCGATTGTGTACAAGCTACCAGATCCCCTCAGGTGTCTGCTCTCAAAGTGTGTTGGGTTTTTGTTGAGGTTTTTCACAGCCAATTTACCTTTCTTCTACATAGACAATCGTATGTATGTTAGCTGAGCAAATTAATGGGGTGTCAGGGCTTGGTATCAGCAAAACCTTAGTATCTACAATCAGAAATAATCACTAGGGCAAAAAAGTCATACACTTGTAGCAATTATTTTCTACAGTGCAAGAGCATCACATATTTCCATAAACATATTGATCATAACCAGTAGTGTGCATAAAAGAACGAGATTCCCATAATAAAGATCAAAATTCACCCTCCATCACGGTGACAGAACTTCCCCGAATAAAGGGTCTGGTGCTTGTATTCCCCTCTATACCCTGTCCGACTCCCCACCAACTTGTTTGCTAGCAATGCAATTCCTCTGGAGGCGGGAGTCCGGCACATGTTCTTGCAACCCAGTAGCAAATGCAACAGGACTAACCAGGGCTGAGCCCCCTCTCTGCACGGGCTTCTTCGTAGCCACATAGGCTGCCTATACAGTATGTAGTCCTTAGGTCAATGATAAAAAAAAATCAGATGGACGACTGCTAATGTCTTCTGCTCTGCTACATTTTTCTCATTATTGGCTTCACAGGAACGCAAGATATACTGTTACATTAAATCTGAGCTATTTCAAAAGAAAACATTATACTTTATGTTTGTGATTCCTAAGATTGTCAAATAGTCATGAAACAACCAACAAAATAGTTTTAGGTTTGAACACGTAATAGCAACTTAACTTGTAATCATTTCATTTTCCTGTATTGGTGCTGGGACATGACATCCACTGCTGTATATTCAAGTAGAAACAGCTGTTATTTAACAGTCTATCTGCATTTTAAAATGGTGTTTTCACGAGACCACCACTTTAATATTGACATGGGAGATTCTTAAAGGGAATGTGTCGCTAGAATTTTTTTTTTAACCCCTTCCCGCTCCTTGACGTACTATTACGTCATGGCAGCTGTATCGTTCGCGCTCCATGACGTAATAGTACGTCACGGGAGTAACGGCCGTTTCGGCCGTCCTCCCGACACATACAGGAGCTGTGATGCTGCTGTCTTGTTCAGCAGCTGTCACAGCTCCTACAGCGGGGACCGATCGCTGTGTCCCCGCCGATTAACACCTTAAAAGCCGCGTTCTATAGAGATCGCGGCTTTTTAGGGGTTAAGCTGACATCGCCGGCCTGCTACGCGATAGCGGCCGGCGATGGTGACTATGGCAACCGGACACCAAACAATGGCGTCCGGCTATGCCATAGACGGAAGCCTAGTGGGTCCTGACAACGTCAGGACCCACTATGCTTGCTGTCAGTGAGTAGCTGACAGTTCTAATACACTGCACTACGCATGTAGTGCAGTGTATTAGAATAGCGATCAGGGCCTCCTGCCCTCAAGTCCCCTAGTGGGACAAAGTAATAAAGTTAAAAAAAAGTTAAAAAAAGATGTGTAAAAATAAGAAAATAAAAGATTTAAAAGTAATAAAAGTAAAAATCCCCCTTTTCCCTTATCAGTCCTTTATTATTAATAAAAATATATAAACAAACAAATAAACTATACATAATTGGTATCGCCGCGTCCGTAACGGCCTGAACTACAAAACTATTTCGTTATTTATCCCGCACGATGAACGCCGTAAAATAAAATAATAATAAACCGTACCACAATCACAATTCTTTGGTCACTTCACCTCCCAAAAAATGGAATAAAAAGAGATCAAAAAGTCGCATGTACCTAAAAATGGTCCTGATCGAAACTACAGTTCGTTACGCAAAAAATAAGTCCTCGCACGGCTTTATTGTTTGAAAAATAAAAAAGTTCTGGCTCTTAGAATAAGGTAACACAAAAAGTGAATGATTGTTTACAAAACGTATTTTATTGTGCAAACGCCATAAGACATAAAAAAAAACTATAAACATCTGGTATCGCCGTAATCGTATCGCCCCGCAGAATAAAGTGAATGTGTCATTTATAGCGCACGGTGCACGCTGTAAAAAAAAAAGAATAAAAAAACAATAGTAGAATTGCTGTTTTTTAGTCACCACGCCACCTAAAAATAGAATAAAAACTGATCAAAAAGCCGCATGCACCCCAAGAAAACTACAATGGATTCCTCAAGGGGTCTAGTTTCCAAATTGGGGTCACTTTTGGGGGGTTCCCAATGTTTTGGCACCACAAGACCTCTTCAAACCGGACATGGTGCCTAATAAAAAAGAGGCCTCAAAATCCACTAGGCGCTCCTTTGCTTCGGAGGCCGGTGCTTCAGTCCATTACAGCACTAGGGCCACATGTGGGATATTTCTCAAAACTGCAGAATCTGGGCAATACGTATTAAGTTGCGTTTCACTGATAAATCCTTTTGTGTTATAAAAAAAATGGTATAAAGAGGATTTTCTGACAAAAAAAAAAATGTAAATTTCACCTCTACTTTGCTCTAAATTTTTGTGAAACACCTAAAGGGTTCATAAACTTTCTAAATGCTGTTGTGAATACTTTGAGGGGTGTAGTTTCTAAAATGGGGTATTTCATAGGGGTTTCTAATATATGGGTTCCTCAAAGCAACTTCAGAACTGAAGTGGAACCTAAAAAAATAAATAAATGAGGCAATACTTCGCTTCTTACATTATACTGATAATGAGCCGTGCCCACCCTGAGATGACCCCAGTTTTGACCGTTTGTATAAACGGAGACCCCTATTAGACCGTTCCAGTGCCCGGTTTTCCCCAGCATACACACCGAGAAGTGTATTTCTATTGATGAGTCCCTGGTACATTTTAAAGGGAGGGTTCAATTCCGCGAGTACCTGCCGGGTAAGAGGGCAAGGTATGGCGTGAAGATGTATAAGCTGTGCGAGTGCATCAGGGTATACCTACAGGTTTAGGATATATGAAGGAAAGGCCACCCCCAAACCAGACTGCATCCTGGACTACAATAGGTACATGGGAGGGATGGACTTGTAAGATCAAGCCCTGAAGCCCTACAGCGCCATGCGGTGTGGTATAAGAAGCTGGCCGTGCACATCATACAGATGGCTTTGTACAATGCGTACGTGCTACGTCGATGTGCAGGCCAGACGGGAACTTTCCTGGAATTTCAAGAGGTGATTATCAAGAACCTAATCTTTAGTGACCAAGAAGGGGGGGCACCCAGTACTTCTGGAAGCGGGGCCACACGCATCGTACCAGGGCGGCAACACTTTCCAGGGGAAGTTCCCCAAACTGGCAAGAAGGGAAAAAGTCAAAAGAGGTGCAAAGTCTGCTATAAGAGGGCGATAAGGGATGACACAATATATCAATGTGACACGTGTCCCGAATAACCAGAGCTCTGTATGAAAGAGTGTTTTAAAATTTATCATACATCCCTTGGTTTATAATTTACCCCAATTTTACTTACCCTGATGCCCTCCGCACAGCTTATCCCCCCTCGTCTTTCCCCTCTGAGCCCTGCTGTGTGCCCAGGCAGCTGATAACAGCCACATGTAGGGTATTGCCATACCCATGAGAACCCACATTACAGCTTATGGGGTGTAGGTCTCCTGTCAAAATGCTCACTACACCTCTAGATGAATGCCTTAAGGGTGTAGTTTTTAAAACAGGGTCACTTCTTGCGGGTTTCAACTGTACTGGTACCTCAGGTGCTTCTGCATACATGACTTCGCACTAGAAAATCCCCAGTAGGCCAAATGGTGGTCCTTTCCTTCTGAGCCCTCCCATGGGCCCAAACGGCAGTTTATCACCACAAATGGGGTATTGCCGCACTCAGGACAAATTGGGCAACAAAATGGAGTATTTTATTTCTTGTGAAAATAAGAATTTTTGAGCTAAAATGACATATTATTGGAAAAAATATATTTTTTTTTAATTCCCAGCCCAATTCAAATAAGTTCTGTGAAGAAACTATGGTGTTTAAATGGTCACATTACCCATAAATGAATTCCTTGAGGGGTGTAGTTTCCAAAATGGGGTCACTTCTGGTGGGTTTCCATTGCTTTGATACCTCTGGGGCTCTGCAAATGCGACATGGCAGCCGAAACCAATCCAGCAAAATCTGGACTCCAAAGAACACACAGCGCTCCTTCCCTTCTGAGGCCTCCCATGGGCCCAAACGGCAGTTTATTGCCACAAATGGGGTATTACTGCACTCAGGAGAAATTGGGCAACAAAATTGAGCATTTTGTTCCCTGTGAAAATAAGAAATTTTGCTAAAAAATTACATCTTATTGGAAAAAATGTCATTTTTTTAATGTCACAGCCCAATTGAAATAGGTGCTGTGAAAAAACTGTGTGCTCAAAATGCTAACAACAACCATAAATGAATTCCTTGAGGGGTGTAGTTTCCAAAATGGGGTCACTTTTGGTGGGTTTCCATTGCTTTGATACCCCTGAGGCTCTGCAAATGCGACATGGCACCCGAAAACCAATCCAGCAAAATCTGGACTCCAACAAACATATAGCGCTCCTTTCCTTCTGAGCCCTCCCATGGGCCCAAACGGCAGTTTATCACCACAAATGGGGTATTGCCACACTAAGGACAAATTGGGCAACCAAATGGGGTATTTTGTTCCCTGTGAAAATAAGAAATTTTGATCACAAATGACATTTTATTGGAAAAAATTACATTTTTTTCATTTCACAGCCCAATTCAAATAGGTACTGTGAAAAAACTGTGCGGTCAAAATGGTAACAACAACCATAAATGAATTCCTTGAGGGGTGTAGTTTCCAAAATGGGGTCACTATTGGGGGATTCCTACTGTTTTGGCACCTCAACACCTCTTCAAACCTGGCATGCTGCCTAAAATATATTCTAATAGGACTCAAAATGCACTAGGTGCTTCTCTGCTTCTAGGGCTTGTGTTTTAGTCCACGAGCGCAGTAGGGCCACATGTGGGACATTTCTAAAAACTGCAGAATCTGGACAATACATATTTAGTAGTGTTTCTCTGGTAAAACCTTCTGTGTTACAGAAAAAAAAATGAATAAAATTTAAATTCCGCAAGAAAAATGAAATTTGCAAAGTTCACCTCCACTTTGCTTTAATTCCTGTGAAATGCCTGAAGGGTTAAAAAACTTTCTAAATGCTGTTTTGAATACTTTGAAGGGTCTAGTTTTTAAAATGGGGTGTTTTATCAGGGTTTCTAATACATAGGCCCCTCAAAGCCACTTCAGAACTGAACAGGTACCTTAAATAAAAGGCATTTGACATTTTCTTATAAATATGAGAAATTGCTGTTTATGTTCTAAGCCTTGTAACGTCCAAGAAAAATAAAAGAATGTTCAAAAAACGATGCCAATCTAAAGTAGACATATGGGAAATGTGAACTAGTGACTATTGTGGGTGGTATAACCGTCTGTTTTACAAGCAGATGCATTTAAATTCTGAAAAATGCAATTTTTTCAAAATTTTCTCTATATTTTGCAATTTTTCACCAATAAACACTGAATATATCGACCAAATTTTACCACGAACATGAAGCCCAATGTGTCACGAGAAAACAATCTCAGAATCGCTTGGGTAGGTTTAAGCATTCCCACGTTATTACCACATAAAGTGAAATATGTCAGATTTGAAAAATGGGCTCTGAGCCTTAAGGCCAAAACTAGGCTGCGTCCTTAAGGGGTTAAGTTAAACAATTAGCATTTCAGTGACTACACATTTTTCAATTTTTTACAAGTCAGGAAATATTATAAATTAGATTCTAATTTATAACATTTCCATGTGCTGGCCACTAGAGGGAGCAGTTCCCAAAATTGCAGCATGGTCAACCTCCTTGCTTTATGCTGCAAATTTGGGGTAGGCACACTCTCTCTAGTGTCCTCACACAATTCCCCCTCCCTTATTCTGGCTAGTGCCAGGAGACGGAGGGGTTTGAATATTCAAACCTCCTACACTGTGTGCCGCCATTTTCTGAGCGACTGCACAGTGTAGGAGGATTAGATACAGTGCTAAGCAGACAGTATAACACGAACACACACGAACATAATACACACATCACATACACGAACATAAATTACCTTCTCCTGCCGCCACCGCCACCTCCGCTCCTATTACTTGCACCTTCGCTTCCTTGAACATATGGCTGGAAGCCGCGGCTGGAAGTCGTCATCTTACTGTCCGGCATCGGTTTCCGGTCCACATGAAAATGGCGCCGGATTTCGCTCTGCAAACGAGCTTCGTTTTGGTCTGTGTGGGAGCGGCGCATTCCCACACAGATGGCATACGCTTCAGAGAATGGAACGGCACCCGTTCGCATTCTCTATGGGGTTGTATGTGCCGTATTCCATCTCTGTATGTGTTGTTAATCGACACATACAGAGATGGAAAAAAAAAATGGCAGCCCCCATAGAGAAGTAAAAGTAAGAACAAAGTAAAAAGTAGAACATGAGAACACAAATAAATAAAATTTATGTTAATATCATATTAAAAGCAATATGATAAAAAAATTCATGACACCTTTCATTTAACAATTAGTTGCTAAACACTACAATTGTAATGATAACAACTAGTGACTGAAGAATTTTGCAACTTGTTCAATTTGCTATCATATTTGTTTGACTCCGTTATCTGTTTGACTATGATAGAAAGCAATCATTTTCATTCTCACATAAAGAGTGCGAAACATTGCTTGTACTGGATATGTAAACGGCTTTCTTAGCTAAATTATGTAGATGCCCCTAAGATTATTTTAGTTACCTTTATATGGGTGGTTTTAAAATGGAAGAATGGTATCTAAAAGACTATGGGCCCTTTTACACTGGTCACTTATCAGGCAAACGAGCATTCACAAAATGCTCGTTCCCGATGATTTCCCTGTGTAAACAGGGCAACGATCAGCTGATAAACGAGCAAACGCTTGTTCATCGGCTGATTGTATAGTTTATGCAGTCGAAAATATTATCGTTGTCTGCAGCCCATCTCCCTGTGTAAACAGGAAAATTCGCTGCCAACATGATAGAAATGTAGCAAACTTGCAGATGTGGCCCTCTCCTGATGTATTTGCACCATTACACCCATACATCTGGAGACCATACCTGTGAAGAGGGGGAGCGTTGTGCAAGTCTTCATTAGCCATAGTAGCCACCTTGGCTGCTTATATGGTCCTTGGCCAATTTTAATAAAAAGTATAGAATAAATATTTACAGTATTACTTGTCCAGTTTCATGCAAATCACAAATTGCTTTTTGATGGTTTTCTAGTGTTGTATCATATACTACTTTATACTAGTAAAATAACACTGATACCTGATACGCAAAAGCCTAATTTGTTACAATAAAATATGTGTAAAGCATTTCCTTTGAATTTATTATATTCAAGTCAGGGCACAGTCTAAAATGTGTTTCCAACAATGTCCGGAAGACCCTAGGGAAAATAGTTGAGCTGAATAAAATACAGTTTACCATATGAAGAAACCGTGGATTCTACTGCTGGAAGCAAATAAATCTTACTGGGGTCATAAATGTGTTTCTGCTTCCAGGAAACAGAAATGATCAGAGCTGGTATTACCATTTCCAATATGAGTGTAAACTGTACTTTAAAATCAGAAGTTGGGTTCACACAGTGCAGTCTTGGCAGAGGTAACGAAAGCAGTATTGGATTCTAAATGGAAGAAGTTTAAAGAAAAGCTTTAAATGTCTCTTTTTAGGATGCTATTCCAGTTTTAACACTAAAATGAAAAAAAAAAAAACTGCGCCAGAATTTCACTGCAAGTGAGAATAATTGAATTTTTTTATTATTCAATATTGTATTCAATGTAATAAAAATATGGCTCCGCTTATAACACTGATATTATGTTATAAGACTATATTGTACCGCTTATTTATGGGATTCAATGAGGCTAAATTGCAATACCAGACACAACTTATATAGACTGAAGTGTCGCTGTTTCTAAAGATATAAAATGCAGTCTTCTAGAAGGAAGGAAACTTTCTTTCCAGTACGTTTCGTGTACATTAATATCTGACTCTTTTTAAGAGCCTTAAAAAATTACTCAGATTTCAGCCAAACCAGTGATATCCCTCTGCAGACAGTACTGTTTTGGAGTTATTGCTCCTCATCAATACAGGGTAGTGTCGGGTTCTGATTTGCTGTGTGAGATGCTGTTTTACCAGCCCTCATAAACATTACTGAAAAAGCAGACCTTTTTTTAACCCCTTCACAACAGCCATACGGCTATATACGTTCCAACTGCCAATGCCCCATGCAGTTGTCACGTATATGAAGATTGGCAGCCTGGAACAGGGTTTAATGAGTGCAGTGCTGCTTTATTGTAAGCAGCGCTGCACTCTCATGTCTGCCGGGCCTTTGAGAACCCCAAAATACACCCTCCCTTTAGATAGCGCCACATATAACCCCCCTGTAGTTAGTGCAAACCCCCCCCCCCCTGTAGATAGCATCACCTAAGCTCCTTATGGTAGCAGAATCCCTGCACTGGACGGGGATTCTGCTCCTAGAGGGAGCACACAACATCTCTCCATCCCCCTTTAGATAGCACCACCCCCCTGTAGATAGTGCCACCCCCTGCATATAGCGTCACACCCCCTGTAGATAGCATCATCCCGCCCAGTAGATAGCACCACCTAAGATCCCTCTAGGAGCATCGGCAACAATCTGGCTGATGGACAGTCCAAAATTGAAGGTAGGAGCAGCACAATAAGTCTGGACCTCACAAGGGTCAATAGGTTTCCAGCCTCCAGGATCCGATATACCTCAAATATAGACAATTCAAAAGAAAAGAGGCAGCACTTCAGATAGAAGGTCTCAAATAGTGGTTTTTATTCACCCATATGTGTAGAAGATGCAACGTTTCAGCTGCTCAATGCAGCCTTGACAAAGGCTACATTGAGCAGCTGAAACGTTGCAACCTCTTCACATATGGGTGGATAAAAAACATTTTTGAGACCTTCAATGTGGAGTGCTGCCTCTTTTCTTTTGAATCATATATGGACAGTGACGCCAGCGGCTCTCTCTAAAAGCAGAATCCCAAGATAGAGCATAGGCAACACACTGGCCGGGGACTCCGCTCCTAGAGGGAGCCCGTGACATCACTGTCCATATATTGACAGACGTCAGGGGCTCCCTCTAGGAGCGGAATCACCGGCCAGAGCGCTCTGGCCGGTGATTCCGCTCCTAGAGAGAGCATAGGTGGCACCATCTACAGTCTACAAGGTGGGGGGGGGGGTCTGGTGCTATCTACAGGGGGGAAAGGTGCTATCTACAGGGGGTGGCGTTATCTACAGGGGGGTGGTGCTATGTATAGGGGGGTGGCCGCGCTATCTACAGGGGGTGGCCGTGCTATCTACAGGGGGGTGGCCGTGCTATCTACAGGGGGGTGCTATTTACAGGGGGTAGGGCTATCTACAAGTGGGGTGGCACTATCTACAAGGGGTGTGGTGCTATATACAGGGGGTGGCACTATATAAACGAGCACTGTGGCACTATATGGGCACCGACAACAGGGGACACTGTGGCGC
This sequence comes from Rhinoderma darwinii, assembly GCF_050947455.1. Taxonomy (NCBI): domain Eukaryota; kingdom Metazoa; phylum Chordata; class Amphibia; order Anura; family Rhinodermatidae; genus Rhinoderma; species Rhinoderma darwinii. Next base: position 149,023,313 of record NC_134691.1, on the reverse strand, counting down.
TATCTACATGGGCACTGTGTGTGGCACTATGATGGCACAGTCTACAGTGGGAACTGTGACACTATGTGGGCACTCTCTACAGTGGGAACTGTGGCACTGTGTGGGCACTATCTACAGTGGGAACTGTGGCACTATGTGGGCACTGTGGCACTATGCAGTGTGGTAATGTGGCACTATGTACAGGGGTATTGCGGCACTATGTACATGGGCACTGCAGTGTTTTCAGGGGGTTGGGACAAAAAAATCCTTACAAATAAAATTCATCCTTTTTATTTAACGGCCATGAAAAACGAATGGCAAAAGGCTGTTAAAAACGGCCGGGAAATCGATTCAAATTTTGAGACACACTGTTGCAAAACAGTCATGAAAAACTGACAGTTGATCCGTTGTTAAAGAGGCTCTGTCACTAGATTATAAGTGCCCTATCTCCTACATAATGTGATCGGCGCTGTAATGTAGATAACAACAGAGGTTTTTTGATTTTGAAAAACGATAATTTTTGAGCAAGTTATGAGCAATTTTAGATTTATGCTAATTTGTTTCTTAAGAGACAACTGGGTGTATTTTTACTTTTTACCAACTGGGCATTGTACAGAGGAGTGTATGACACTGACCAATCAGCATCATACACTTCCCATTGTTCCAGCCCAGCTTCTTTCACTGCAGTCACGCTGGAACAATGAGAAGTGTAAGATGCTGATTGGTCACTGATTGGTCAGCATCATACACTCCTTTGTACAACGCCCAGTTGGTAAAAAGAAAAAACACGCCCAGTTGTCTATTAAGAAAGTCATTAGCATAAATCTAAAATTGTTCATAACTTGGTCAAAAATGATCGTTTTTCTAAATAAAAAACACTGCTGTTATCTACATTACAGCGCCGATCACATTATGTAGGAGATAGGGCACTTATAATCTGGTGACAGAGCCACTTTAACTGCCCTTTTTTTTTTTTACGTTGTGTGAATATAGTCTTATAGCCCTCTTCACTCTCCCCTCACAGCAAACCAGGCCGACAGAGAGAGAAGACTATTTGTTACAGAGCTGAAACAGTGTATATGTATCTATATAATTAATAAATAGAAATAGAAATAGAAATATATATATATATATATATAAAAATAGAATCCAGCAGCACAGGCTTAAATGAAAGAGGGTGCAAGCCTTAGGGAACTGACCACTGTCCCTCTAGACAAAAGGCAGTAAATAGGCAGCACTCGCAAATGCTTATGGTGAAAAAAGTGGGTGCTTTATTGACCCCAAAAGTGCGACGTTTCGGCTCACACAACCTGAGCCTTTCTCAAGCCCAGCTTGAGAAAGGCTCAGGTTGTGTGAGCCGAAACGTCACACTTTTGGGTTCAATAAAGCACCCACTTTTTTCACCATAAGCCTTTGCGAGTGCTGCCTATTTACTGTTTATATATATTAATAAAACAACCATGTTTCGTCTTCATTGAAGTCCTGGTGCTGTTTCCTTGTCCTATGGTTTCTTCTACATTCAAGTTGGGGAATTGATTCATCCTCTGGTAACGTGCACGTGGCCGAATATTTGGTGGTGTTAGAGTGCTGTGTTCATTTATATATATAATATAGGTATAGATAAAAAAGTGTTTTTTTTCTCATTTTTTGTGATTTGTCTGATCATAATAAAAATGGAAATCATGGGATTAATTAAACTAATCTAGAAAATGAAAGCCTCATAAGTCTTGTAAAAATAAAAATAAAAATAGTTGTGCTATGCTAAGCGGTTGAAAAAATATTATTGTTTAAAGAAGTGCATATCAGAAATGGAAAATTGGACCTGGACACAGGGGAATCAATGACCCTTGGTCATGAAAGGGTTAATTTCATTCAATCCATTTAAGTGCCCAAACATAGTGTCATATGACAGTGCATTTACAGTTCAGGCCAATGGGTCAGTTACCCCGGTCTTGAAGAGATCTTGCTCTTTTTGCTTAGTTATGGAAGTTTGCCATGCACATCTTGGTTTTTCTATACACACTATTGATATCCATTTTGTTCAAATGAAGAATTGGCGAAGTTGCTTTACAAATGTTGGGGGGCTTTGTTTTCTTTATTCCTCGTGGAAATTGTGAAAAACAACATCTTATTGGGAAACTTGTTATTTTAAATTTTCACGTCCAAATTCTAATAAAATCTATGAAACACCTGTGGTGTCAAAATGCTCACTACACCCCTAGATTAATTCCTTGTGGGGGTAGTTTTCAAAATGGGGTCTTTTTTTTTTTTTTTTCTTTATTTAGGCATCACAAGACCCAGGGGCGTCGCTAGCACCAGACCTCCGAGGCACAAGCCTTGGATCTTTGGCCCGGTGCACCGGATCCCTGGGCGACTGCCGCTACAGGCGTCGCAATTGTGACTAGGCAGCGGTCACAATTGCGACCGCACATGACGTCACGACGCTGGATGGTGTCGGGACATCCACTGCACCAAAGAGCTGGGTAAGTGTAACTTCATTACTGCGTGCTGGGGTCCTGTATCTAAGCCTGCTTTGTGGTAGGCTTAGATACATGGTCCAACAGACCGTATCACATATGGGCCCTGTATCTAAGCCTACCACCTGTGTTACTAATGTTTTTTGTGTGTTTGTGTTTTCTTACAGGTTTGGTTGTTGGACTACGTCGGATTCGAGGACTACTTCAATGACGGCTTTTTATATTTTCAATAAAATGGTTAATGAGGGTTGTGTGTATTTTTTAATTTCAATAAAATATATTTTCTCTATATTTTTTCTATGTCTTTGTATTATCTTTTAAACATCATTACTACTGCATTAGTAATAGCTGCAGGCTGATTGACAGCGTCCATTACTAAGGCAGGGCTTAATGTTAGCCGGTGCAGAGGTTAACAGTTACCCACATTATTACCACAGTACCCACCGCCACCAGGGGTACCGGGAAGAGCTGGGTATGATCCAGTACCCGACTATCTGTAGTGATGGCCGGGCACTGGGGCGGCCGCAGGCTCGTATTATTAAGCTGGGACAGGCCAAAAACAGTGGCCCTTCCCACCCTGGTAATGCTAGCCTGCTGCTGCTATGTTGTATCTGGCTGGTTATGAAAATTGGGGGGGACCTGGCTCTTCTCGGCAACCCTGATGGCGGTGTGTAACGGGGTAATAATGGGAGTTAGTGTTAGCCTCTGCACCTGCTAACACTAAGCCCCGCCTTAGTAATGGACACTGTCAATCATTACTAAGGCGGTAGTAATACATTTTAAAAAATACAAGAACATAGAAAAAATATTTTATTGAAATAAAAAATCCCACACAACCCTCGTTATCCATTTTATTGAGAATAAAAAAGCTGTAATCTAAGTAGTCCTCGAATCCGAACGTATTTTTACGGCAGCAATTCATCCACTGCCGCAGTAGGAGTTGGATTAAATAAACGTTTAAATTCGTCCATAGTGATTAAACTTTTTGTTTTGGCTTCTGTGAGGAGGAGATGTAACTCCGACAGAAAACGAGCAGTGGGGTTATTTTCCTGTATGACATAGGTGGTAATGTCATCTAGTAATCTATGGAGCCTTTTTTTTCCCGGCACGCCGTCATTAGCCCCGATAACACCTAAGGACAGAAACATGTCGGGGGGGGGCTTTTCAAATTTTAATTTCATGCATGGTCACTAGATACACTGTTGGATAAATCCATGAATTGGCTGCTATACCCTGCAGCCCTCGTACTCAGTGTGGACACCTATTTCAACAGGTGCTTCATTCCTATGCACTTTGCAGCAATCACCTACGTTCTCTGACTAGCGTCAGGCATTCATAATGGATCAGGAACAGGCTAGATATTTGTTTTACACCTTTTAATTCTGGCTTGCTCTATTGCACATAAAAAAAAGGATATTTTTGCATTTGTGGGGTTTTTGCTTCTTTAGGATACTTGGGGTACCCCCCATATTGATAACTTTGGGAATAAAAAAAAAAAAAAGAAAGGAGAGCGACAGAGAAGAATGTACAATATCATAAAAAAATAATATACACTGTACATCAGTTATAAAATATACATAGACCAGGTTTAGACCCAGGAAAATAAGTACTAAATAGTTTATGGAAATCTTCCTGCTGAACGCTATATTATTTCGCTGTGAAGTGCCCTCTGGTATCTATCCTGATGCGGCTATTCACAATGAAGATCAGGATCAGTAACGTGCACAAACAACAAAGCTGGCTGGGTTGTAATCTCAGGCCCTCGATGATACCGTTACTTGAGGTAAGGCTTTAGTCCCGCCACATATCGGAGACAGACTGGTTACAAGGAGCGTAATTATACCATTTTTGTCTGCTATAAAAGTTTAGTTGGGGCAGTTTTCAGGCTATTCAGAGCATTTTGTTGTAGAAGGTTGATAGAAATACTCAAATAATTAAAATGTCAGAAACGACATTACTCAGCTAAACTATATTATCTTTTGGGAAGGGTTAGGGTCCTTTTACACTGGCCGATATGGGCCATAAAAACTCTATATGTGTGGTCTGTCTGTTTGCTATATATAGCCTAATAAAGAAATCAAGCTTTTACCAATTTAGGGAGGATTTACATGAGCGTGTGCGTTTTTGCGCGCGCAAAAAACGCGGCGTTTTGCGCGCGCAAAAGGTACTTGACAGCTCCGTGTGTCATGATCATATGGTGCGCGGCTGCGTGCTTTTCGCGCAGCCGCCATCATTATGACACTCCTTTTGGATGTTTGTAAACAGAAAAGCACGTGGTGCTTTTCTGTTTGCTATCATAGTTTGCCTGCTGTTGCGCGAATCACGCACGTCCCACGGAGGTGCCTCCGTGTGGCATGCATGATTTTCACGCACCCATTGACTTCAATGGGTGCGTGATGCGCGAAAAACGCAGAAATATAAGACCTGTCGTGAGTTTTACGCAGCGGACACACGCTGCGCAAAAAAATCACTGACAGTCTGCACTGCCCCATAGACTAGCATAGGTCCGTGCAAAGCGCGTGAAAAGCACACACATTGCACGGACGTATTACACGTTTGTGTAAATCCGCCCTGAGTTATATGGTAGTTGGGAAATAGGGCTTTTCTTGCCTGCTGGCAATTAGTTGTTAGTCATTATATTGTGCCCGCCAACTACCTAGGGTCTTTTCATATATGTAGCTGAATGTTATTGTCACTGTGCCATAAATATACAGTAGGTATATATACGGCGCAGGTGGCCAAGGGGTTAACTGTCATTTTGTAGAACTTCAGACATGCTATAGCGACATTTCAGAAGTTGTGATCGGTGGGGGTCGGGTGCTGTGATCAAGGGGCAGAAGCACCGGAGTGAGAAAGTCTAGAGCCCACACCGTTTACCCTGCCTCTTCTAGGAAAGGAGAAAAAAACCATCAGACCCGAATGGACACATTGCCGATCCAAGGGTTTATGCCACTTCAGTACATGGAAACACCTTATTCTTCTCCAGATCTATTCCCCAAAAATTAACTAAATTAATTAATTGACAAATTTTGTAAATGTACCCAATACATTCAACTTCTGCAAAGATTGGATTATTTTGCAGATTGTCCAATAAAATAAAAGCAGTGCATCATTTTACATTAATTTGCTTTGATGTTTTTATTGTAGTAAGGCTATGTTCACACTTGCATTGTGGCTTCCGTTCATAACAGAAGCCACCACACTCTGCCACTGGTGCTTGATGGACCCTATTGACTTACAATGAGGTCCGTTCGGTTCTTGTGTGGTGTCTGTCACTTTGACAAGACAAATATCTATGCATGCAGCACTATTTTTCCCTTTAAATTTGACAGAAATCTGCAAGAGGCTTCAAACCGAGGCTCTGACACAGATATGAAAATAGCCTAAGGCTGGGGCTATATGATAACTTTGGTTGCGTGACATGAAGTCGCACACAAGTTGTGCACCAAAAAAGTTTGCGATTTGCCTGCGACTTGCTGTGACATGACTATTTTAGGATGCGATTTGGTTGAGTCACATGGGATTTAGGCCTTATTCAGACGAGCGTCCGCAAAAAAACGGACCGTATTTGATGCATTTCAGTTCCGTGTGGTATCAGTGTGCTTTCCGTGTGGCATCAGTGTTCCTGTTTTTTGTTTTTCCCCCATCATTTCTTTAGCAATTGGTGCATTAAAGACACCAACAGCACACGGATGTCATCCATGTGCTGTCCGTGTTTTTCACGCACCTATTGACTCCAATGGGAGAAGTGGTCCGCAAAAACGGACCAAAATAAGACATGTAGTGAGTTTCACATGCTGCACGAAAAACCACAGACGTGTGAATAGCCCCATTGAATTGAGTAGGCCCATGTGCTGTTAGTTTTTTAACGGACCGCACACGGATCTATAATACACTCATCTAAATAAGGACTTAGGCATTGCGATATCCAAAATATCATGTCGCAAATGAATCGCAATCGCATGCCGCTTACATTAATGCCTATAGTCAAAGTTACATATGACTTGCAATCTTCACAAAAAAATTCAGCATACTTGGATTGTTTGCGACAGCCGTGTCACAGTTGCTGTAAGACGTGTGTCGTAAAACGACCACATTCACAATCATTACTTGCAAGATTGTGTTGCAATATTCCAATTTTCCTTTCACGCCACCAAAGTCGCCATGTGGCCGGCCGAATTGTTCCAATATTTAAAGTTAAGGAGTATTAAGGACTATGTAGAAGTAGAAGGCACTTGGTATGTATTACACAGTATCGCAGGTTTAAAAAAGGCTGACAAGCTGTAGAATATTTCATACTTCTTCAGATTTATGTTTTGTGCTTGTAACATAAATGTTGAGATAATGTGTCCTAGAACACCTGCTAGTTTAGAACATTCCTCCCATTACTTATAACATTTTGGAACCATTGTATTAAAATAAAGCACCCCCTAGTGGCTGAAATAGGTTATACATCTATAAGTTAAATATTAATCTATAAGTATGTTCCAGGGATATTCAACAGCTGTAATACAAGTACTGTGTATGTTTGCCCTTAAAATAGAGTATGTCAATTACAATATGAAATGTTGTATACAATAATCACCGAAATTGTCTTTATGATTGGGCATAACCTGCCTTATGTAATTATATACATTATATACAATACTTCTGATAACAAAGAAAACACAGACTAATAAAACGGCTAGATACCGAAAATTTCTTAAAAACCGGCATTAATAGGACCTTATAAATGCCAGACTACCAGATATTTTGGCTTATTAGAAAAGTATATAAAACTCACATGTAAGAGTAGAAAACCTTGAGTAAGAAAGTCCTAAATAGAAAATTAACACAAAGGCTTTGATAACCGTTTTTTTTTTTTTGAAAGATATTTCCTAACTGGTCCTTTTCCAACCGTCTGCTTCTGAAATTCCATAAAATATGACAGTCATGTGCTAGCCAATGCGGCACTGGGTTATCAGATCTTCTGGATTATCCGATGCTGGAGTTAACTAATTTTACTGCATATCCATAATGTTAATTTTAGGGCAGACGTGGCGGAATTGCTGTGGAATTCCGCTGCGGACAGTCCGCAGTGGAATTCTCCAGCGGACGTTTTTACATTTGTTTCTATACATTTTTAGGCAAGTTAGTTCAGACGTTGCGGAAAACTCCGCTGTGGACCATAGGCTGCGGTGCAGAATTTTCCCTCCGAAGCATGCACTGTCTGTTGCGGAGAAGAAGTGGAATTTCACTGCGTATTTCAGCCTTTGCAATGCAAAAACTGAAATCTGTGGCAAGTCCGCTGTGTTTTCTGCAACGTCTGAATTACCTGTCAAATATGCAAATGTTGGTGCGGATACGTTGCATAATTGCCGCAAATCTGCACCAACATTTGCAGCGGAAAAATTCAGTCACGTCTGAACATGCCCTAAGTTTGTAAATGTTGCTCAGGCCCTGGAAAAAGATGTAATGATTTATTGATGGTGTGTCCTAATAATTATTTAATCTGTATTATTACTGTAACCCAGTAAACGCAAACATTTATGCCTTTCTAGAGTGTAAGCCGTCTGTAATAAATTATGTGAATTGTAAAATGAATATTATAACACGAACAACAATATGACAATTGCACCAAACAAAAGAAGAACCAAGGAGTCTCTAAGTCAAAAAATACATAGTCTTTTTATTTAACAATATTGCACTGTTTACACAAAACAAGTTTCTAAAAATGAATCACAAATAAAAGCATGGCCGCCACATGGGTCAATATAGATCAAATATGGTCATATAGGTAAGGACACATTACAGTATACCTCAAAAACAGCAATATAGGTGGTATGATGTAGATAAGGTGAGGTATACAGGCTACAGGAAATATGTTAAACTGCTTCAGAAAAACGGTAAGAGGGATGTTACTCCCATGCATACAAAGTACAAATTGAGAACAGGACTAAGAAACAAAGTGTTATAATGTCCAAAACACGAAGCTCATGTATGTGTAAATACCGGGGAGTTAATCGTGTATATATAAGAGAGCCCAAATGCCAGGAAACAGCAAGCAACAAACCAAGGAGTACTACCAAAGTACTAACCCATGTAGCTGAGACTCCAAGAATGGCGGCCGGCCCCAACGCGTTTCGGCTTCCGCCTTCGTCTGGGGGTGGCATCTACAAATATGTCCCTCCTATTTATCTAACCTAAGGACCAATCAAGAAATGATTGGCCAGGTGAAAAAATTATATAATACAAATACCTCAATCAGCTGTGGCGTCATGTCCGCGTTTGTCAGTAGACAAACATCACATGGTGTGGGCATCATGTGATACGTGATGAGTGCGCCGCGTGATGATGTCACAGCGGCGCCCTTCATCCCGCGCACATCAAGATCCCGACTCCTAGTGAGTTGCCAAGGACGCCAGCGCATGCGCACTAGATTGAGGCATGTTGATAATGAATCCACCAAGTGTAATATGGACGTATAGGAAAGGATTCCACACCGTGTAATGAAAATTAGGTATTCAATGTTTATAAATGTTTATAAATATACAAAAAACCCATAGCAATCTATGAAAATATATGGTTTTTAACACAAGGGAAATATCCTTGTGATGTATCGCACAAGATCTTCAAGAAAATGCATAATAGATTATATTAAAATACATGACTTTATGTTAAGACATAAAGAAGAAATTAAATAGAAATGAACGTGGATTAAGCCATTATGGCACAGAATATACTGTGTTACACAATACAAATTAGTGAGCTTCGTGTTTTGGACATTATAACACTTTGTTTCTTAGTCCTGTTCTCAATTTGTACTTTGTATGCATGGGAGTAACATCCCTCTTACCGTTTTTCTGAAGCAGTTTAACATATTTCCTGTAGCCTGTATACCTCACCTTATCTACATCATACCACCTATATTGCTGTTTTTGAGGTATACTGTAATGTGTCCTTACCTATATGACCATATTTGATCTATATTGACCCATGTGGCGGCCATGCTTTTATTTGTGATTCATTTTTAGAAACTTGTTTTGTGTAAACAGTGCAATATTGTTAAATAAAAAGACTATGTATTTTTTGACTTAGAGACTCCTTGGTTCTTCTTTTGTTTGGTGCAATATATTTTGGGAGTACAGTCGTAAGTTATAAGGGATGATATACATAATTTGTGCCAGATGATGCAGCATGCATGCCCTGTATATAGGATTTATTGTATTTTTGTCTGTATTTATTACAGAATTGGGCATCACAATCCCGATGGACTACAAAGCCAGAGAACGTGCCTGGCAGTCCAAGATTGAATCTGTTTTCAACAATGAGTCCACAGATGCTAGCACCAGTGATCAGAGAAATAGCTTAGACATACAAAGGAAACTTAAGAATTTACTTCACAGACGAACAAAAACCTGGTGGAACAGAGCTTTTCTCGAACAGTACATACATAAAGGGTTAATACCTAGGGGGCTGCGTATACAGCTATTTCCCTCCTTCCCTATAGATAATGAGAGCTTCATCTCTGATTGGGAAGAAGCCTGTAATATATGTTCCAAAAAGTTTATGAATCTATTGATAGGTCTCAATAAAGGAACATTAGAAACAATAGATGTTGAAATTGAGGCACTAAATATTGCATTAAAAGAGATCACTACACCAGAAAATCTCTCACTTTTTAGCCATGATTTGGATAAACAGTTTGAGATTTGGGAGAAGGAGATTCAAGTTATGAAGACCAAAAAACTTTCAAGAGATCAAAATGATGCATCTCAACACAGAGTGTATCGTTGGAGACGAAAAGAACGTCAGGGAAATTTGAGCAGATCATCCTCTATGTCATCCACTTCACTTCAAAGTGAGAATGAAGTAACAACACTACAGTCCCTCACACTTAGTCAAAGACCCACTAGATCCAAACGCAAATTTGATTACAAAGATAGCGGCTACAATAAAAGGAGAGCCAACAGACCTGCTGAGTCCTTGGATCGAAATCCCAAGGTAATCAATTTGTCAGAACATATACTTTCCGTAACTGATATAAATGTATTAAGCAGAGGTTTGACTTTCTCACCGACTGCACCATTTGATGCTTTTACAGCAATAAAAGATCTGAACCTGTTTGCCAGAACCTTGATGTTCAAGAGATGGCACTATAAGGAAGAGGATCAGATCTTTGACACTGTTGAGGAAAGGACTACATTAAGAGATTTAGAAACACTTATGGGCGAACAAGATGACATACAGGTAAGAGCCATTCCTGACTGTATAAAAAGAAAATCGGCCAAATTTCCACCTCTATTCCTATGCCCAGCAATTGATACATTCGTGAAAACAGTGTCCAAAGAATTTGATAGAATACCAACAACTTTGGTTAATGACAATTTATCTAAAAATTAAAGAGAAAGTCTTTCTAAGTTAAAAAATCTTAGAGACGTCATTTACAAACCCGCCGACAAAGGGGGAAACATTGTTGTGTGGCCGAGGACGATGTACGAAAACGAAGCGAATCGTCAGTTAAGGGACAAAAAATGCTACAAAAAATTAACATTCAACCCTATTTCTTCCTGTAGTGAACAACTGGCTAAAATTCTAAAACAAGCGATGGATGATGGAGTTGTGACTAAGGATTTATATGATGCACTCCTTGTTCCAATACCTGTAGTAGCGACATTGTATCTTTTGCCAAAAGTCCATAAAAATATAAAGACTCCACCAGGAAGACCGATCATCTCTGGCCAAGGTAACTTTACAGAGAATATCTGTAAATTTATAGATTATTATCTTAAGCCATTAGTGGAATGTTTACCCTCCTATATTAGGGACTCATCAGATCTCTTACAGAAATTGGAATGCACCCATCTAGATGCCGACATGTGGTTAGTCACCTGCGACGTCGAAACGCTTTATACTAGCATTAGACACCACGATGGGATAAAAGCTACCAATTTTTTCTTGAGTACGAGTAATTTGGAGGAAGGGCTCATTAAACTGCTTGGTGTATTATTAGATTTTGCCTTGACACACAATGTGTTCACGTTCAATGAGTCATTCTACCTACAGCTCCAGGGAACGGCAATGGGGGCATCTTGTGCCCCCTCATATGCCAATTTGTTCCTGGGGCTGTGGGAGAGAAGTTTATTCCTGTCAGATCACGGTACGTCAATGAACCGAGTCATTTTTTGGGCCCGCTTCATTGACGATATCTTCTTGATCTGGCAGGGGACTCTTGAACAATTACAGCAATTTATGGCAGAATTAAATCTGAATGATCAGAATATCAAACTCACATACAAATGTGATAAAAAACAAGTAGATTTTCTGGACATCAAAATCCAATGTGATGAAAATGGTGATGTTCAAACTGATCTTTTCAGGAAAGAGACATCTGTAAATTCTCTTTTACACGCTACCTCTGCACATCCGAAACAAACTATTGCTGCTATTCCCACAGGTCAATTCCTTAGACTAAAGCGTACGTGTTCCAGAGAGGAAGATTTTAGAAAACAGGCTAAGGATTTAGAATATAGGTTTATGGATCGGGGCTACAGCAATCGGTGTATCAGGAAAGCGAAAAAAAGAGCTCAAGAAATGGAGAGAAACAAACTCTTACAACCAGCGGTTCGAGAAAATAAAATTAACGAGGTGAGATTTATCACGCCATATCATTCCCGTTGGGAAGAGATGAAAGATCATTTAAAGAGATACTGGCCGATTCTGAAAGCTGATCCGATACTCAATAAGATATTGCCTACACAGCCATCTGTAACCTATCGTCGAGCTAAAAACTTGAAAGACCATTTGGTCCGAAGTTTTTATACCCCAGTTCCACAGGGAATTAGATTCTTTGGGACCAAAGGCCCAAAATGGGGGTGTTCCCCTTGTGGAGGATGCATTTCATGTCCCAATATTGAACGTGCAGAAGAGTTTACTGATTCTGAGAAAAGTAAAATATTCAAAATTGTGTGGCACATCACATGTGCTACACGCGGGGTGGTATATTATGCAGTGTGTCCATGTAATAAAGTATACATAGGACTGACCACACGCGAATTTCGAATCAGAGTACGTGAACATGTGCGGGGTATTGAATCTGCAAAGGAGGTCCATGATGCTGATAAAATAGAAAAATTGAAAACGATTCCACGCCATTTTAAACAGTATCACAATTGTAATTCTAGACTACTAAAGGTACGAGGAATAGACCATGTGGAATTAAATATAAGAGGTGGAGATTTGATGAAGAAATTATTGAGATTGGAAAGTAAATGGATCTGGACTTTGAAGACCATGCAGCCGAGAGGCTTAAACGAATCGCATGGGTATGCCGCGTTTCTCTGATCACTGTGTATGTATTTGTGTGGCATCATTTTTTAACTAATCTTGTGATGTAATATTATTATTTTTGTGATTTTAACATATGTTCCTTTTTTTCTCTCCTAGTTTTTCTTCCCTAGTTTACCAGACGTAGACGTGTATGAAATACTATCGATATACAGTGATGCATTATTTCTGCAGTGAAAGACAACAATTTATGCCGAAGCGTTGTGTCACAGTGATTTATATATATATAGAACAATTCGTTCTTCAGATGTTGTCTTACTCCGATAGGAATCTATATATGGCAGCGTAGAATAATAATAAAATAATGAAATGTATAATTTTTAACAATTTTGTAGATTCTATGAATTTTTGCACTATTGCACTTTAGTATTGAAATGTATATTTTTATACCCTTATGTATGTATTATGTTAGCACCTTTACACACAGAGAATTTCTGTACATATATACAAATATATTTTTTCACCAGACTATATGTGCATATGATTTATGTACATACAGATGTATGAGCATGACAATAAACGCTTATCACTATACAGTATATATATTTATCTCTATAGTTACTTTATATAGCATGGTGTTATGCGTTTGAGATATATACTTGTATGTATGTGTATATGTGTATATAATTTTTCTCTGTTATATATAACACTTATTTATTCATTTCCTTTTTTCTTTTTTTCACCACAAAAGATATATGTATATACACTAATTTGTATTGTGTAACACAGTATATTCTGTGCCATAATGGCTTAATCCACGTTCATTTCTATTTAATTTCTTCTTTATGTCTTAACATAAAGTCATGTATTTTAATATAATCTATTATGCATTTTCTTGAAGATCTTGTGCGATACATCACAAGGATATTTCCCTTGTGTTAAAAACCATATATTTTCATAGATTGCTATGGGTTTTTTGTATATTTATAAACATTTATAAACATTGAATACCTAATTTTCATTACACGGTGTGGAATCCTTTCCTATACATACATATTACACTTGGTGGATTCATTATCAACATGCCTCAATCTAGTGCGCATGCGCTGGCGTCCTTGGCAACTCACTAGGAGTCGGCATCTTGATGTGCGCGGGATGAAGGGCGCCGCTGTGACATCATCACGCGGCGCACTGATCACGTATCACATGATGCCCACACCATGTGATGTTTGTCTACTGACAAACGCGGACATGACGCCACAGCTGATTGAGGTATTTGTATTACATAATTTTTTCACCTGGCCAATCATTTCTTGATTGGTCCTTAGGTTAGATAAATAGGAGGGACATATTTGTAGATGCCACCCCCAGACGAAGGCGGAAGCCGAAACGCGTTGGGGCCGGCCGCCATTCTTGAAGTCTCAGCTACATGGGTTAGTACTTTGGTAGTACTCCTTGGTTTGTTGCTTGCTGTTTCCTGGCATTTGGGCTCTCTTATATATACACGATTAACTCCCCGGTATTTACACATACATGAGCTTCGTGTTTTGGACATTATAACACTTTGTTTCTTAGTCCTGTTCTCAATTTGTACTTTGTATGCATGGGAGTAACATCCCTCTTACCGTTTTTCTGAAGCAGTTTAACATATTTCCTGTAGCCTGTATACCTCACCTTATCTACATCATACCACCTATATTGCTGTTTTTGAGGTATACTGTAATGTGTCCTTACCTATATTACCATATTTGATCTATATTGACCCATGTGGCGGCCATGCTTTTATTTGTGATTCATTTTTAGAAACTTGTTTTGTGTAAACAGTGCAATATTGTTAAATAAAAAGACTATGTATTTTTTGACTTAGAGACTCCTTGGTTCTTCTTTTGTTTGGTGCAATATATTTTGGGAGTACAGTCGTAAGTTATAAGGGATGATATACATAATTTGTGCCAGATGATGCAGCATGCATGCCCTGTATATAGGATTTATAACAATATGACAATTGTTTAAACGTAGCATTTTATGTTGTGGGTGCAGTAAGATTTTATAATATATATTCTAGTAAAATAGAAACGGATTCCATGCTGACATGCAACATAATGAAGTCATTTCTTTGTATCTGTACAGCAGTGATCAGTTTTAGCACGTAGCTTTATACCTTCAGGAGGAGTGGGCTAGACGCTATGCTAGCTGTGGCCAAGGGTGTGAAATGGAAGATGACAAAGCTACTTGGAGGCAGGATGCCCAAGAATCTTGCTGGTTTCATATCGGATTTCACAAGTCTGAGGAAACCAATCATTATGACTGAACATTTCTAAATATGGAATAAATACAAAGACATGCCTTTTATATTCCAATACATTCTAATATAGGACATATCTGATGAAATGGGAAAGGAAGGATGCCTGATTAATGGACTTTTCAGACTAAAGTAAAACAGTCTAAATCAAAGCACTTTTTGAAGTCAAGACCCCGTAGAACATGGGGAGCTCCTAGATTAGTGAGCAGTTCACAAAAAGAACATGCCCCACAGTTATACAGTGCCACCAGTAAGCAGGTTGAATAACCTCAATGCTCCACAGTCAGGTACCTAGTCTTAGCTCTGCTACTCCTCCATCATTCTTCTTTTACCCTCCTCTCTTAGCCTGTGTACAGATCAGGTTGTCAGCCTTCCGCCTGAGGGCGGCCTCCCAACGTATAGACCGATTGAAAGCTGGAACGTATCCCACTGTATAAGCATACAGTGCCATATGTCACCCATAGAGCCAGACCTTCTCCTCCATGAGATATGAGGCTGTGCCTTTGACCCTTACAGCCCACAGCCCTGCAACCTTGTGTGAGTTCAGCTGTATCCGGAGGGAAAAGGTCACCCCCACATAGCAGAGTACTGGGTCTTCTGGTAGCGATCACAGACTCTTCTGGAAGAGCACACTATTCCTGCATTGACTATCACAGACCACAAGGACAGGCAAAACCAATAATTACTTCTCACCCATGCTTCAGCGCACAGATGGTGCCCCCTGCACCCTCTCTGAATCCTGATGATCTTTCTAGGGACTCTGTCTGCTTTTTATCTCTGCCTGGGTAAGCTCCAGTGACGTAGCAGTCAATATATGGACAGTTATGTCACTTGAGCTTAGATAAAAAGATAAAAAGCAGACAGAGTCCCCAGACAGATCATCAAGAATCAGGGAGGTGGCTCCAGCTGTAGACTGAAACAGGGGGACAGTGATTAATGGGTCATGTACCTGTTGTCTGTGCCAATCATGGCAGTAACAGTGAGCCCCTCCAGAAAATGCTGTGGTCGCCAGTGATGGATGCAATACAGTGACATTCATCCCCCATAGACTTTTATGGCATCTGATAAACGTATATGTTTTTTTACTGGATACCTACTGTATGTATCCATCTTTTTTTTTTTTTTTCAGTATAGAGACCAAACGAATACTCTTTGGGGCTCCATCTGGCAAGAAAAGGCTATGGACACTTTTAGCATGTATGTTGGTAGTTTTCCTGGCGTACACACTAAATGTAGAGGAACATTATGATGTAAATAGGGTCTTTCTTCATATTATGTCCTTTGAATAAAGAATAATTTCGAGTTGAGGTGCTGGGGCCATCTGGTATTCCTTGTTGGGGGAATCCTTGACCGATCTGAGATACTTTTACAAGACTGAATTGTGATAGTTATATGACTGAGTCTTATCTGATATGCAGTGGTTAGTACCTACCAAAAGTGGTTCAAGGAAGTACAAATAGTGAACCAGAGTCATGGGTGCCCAAGGCTTGTTAATGCGTGTAGGGAACTTAGGTTAACCCATCTGGTTTAATTCCACAGAAGACCTAATGTAACACAAATTGGTAAAAATTGAATGGAGCGGTGTAGCTGAAGACCGGTCAGAGTGCCCATGCTGACCCATGTGCACTGCCAAAGTGCCTATACTGGGCATCAGAAGTGGAACATGGAATAAGGTAGTCTGATCTAAAGAATCACACTTATTTCAACATGTGGACGGCTGGGTGTGTGTGCGTTGCTTACCTGGGGAAGAGATGGCACCAGGATGCATTATGGGAAGAAGGTAAGCTGGCGGAGGCAGTGTGATCTTCTGCACAATGTTCTGCTAGTAAACCTTGGGTCCTGGCATTCATGTGGATGTTACTTTGACATGAGCCACCGACCTAAACATTATCGCAGACCAAGTACACCCATTCATGGCAAAGGTATTTCCTAATGGCAGTTAATACGCAGGATAATACGCCCTTCCAGTGGTGTAACTAGAGACTGTGGGGCCCAATGCTACACCTTTGAATGGACCCACCCAGAAGAAACCCCTAAATCAGACATAAAAAAAGAATAATAATTTACTTACAACCCCTGGCATTTCTTGCCCCTGGCTTTTCTTCAGGGCCCGCCCCGGAACCCAACAGGCTTCCACATCAGGCCCCTGCATTGCGCTGTGGCACAGTTCTCGAGCCTGATGTGGCAGCCTGTGAAAATCCTGGACAGGAAAGGTTCCCCTCTATTACGCCTCTGCCCCCTGACACACTGCAAAATAGTTCAGCAATGGTTTGAGGAACATGACAAAAATTTCAGGATGTTGAATTGTCCTCCAATTTCCCCAGCTATATCCAATCAACCACCTGTGGGATGTGCTGTAAAAATAAGTCTGATCCATGGAACCCCCACCTCGTAACTTATAGTACGTAAAGAATCTGCTGCTAACTTTTTGGTGTCAGATACCATAGGAAACTTTTTCAGGTCTTGTGGAGTCCATGCCTCAAGGTCTGAGCTGTTTTGACGACACAAGGGGGATTTACACAATATTAGGCTGGTGATTTTAAGATTATGGCTGATCGGTTAGTGTGTGTATGTGTATATAAACAGTATATATCGAGTTGTTTTTTAGGCATACCTTTTAATACTAGAAAATCACTAATTAAGCTTGTCTCTATTATTTTTTTGTCTACAGGTCCTTTGCAGACCTGTGCATCTTCATGGTAACAAAACGGCATGCTCTGTAATGCCTTCATTATTGCACCACTCCATCCATAAGGAGGAGTGATGCTCAACTAAAGCAAGAAATCTGCTTCACTATAACCTATTGACAGACTACGGGTTTGCATTTAGAAATGTTGCCACAAGGCTCCATAAATTCTTAATATGCCTATATTCTCCAGTTGAGTTGCACAGTGGCAAAAGGTGAGGGATTGGCGGCGCTCCTCCGAGACTATGTGTGAAGTGGAGAGGTATAGGTTGCCGGCTGCCGTCCATTGCGGTCCCTCGGTGCTAAATCCTTAGTACCTGGGACAAGGTATATATAAGAAAACAGAGCAGGAAAAAATTGCAGTGTAGTAACGGGCATCGGCACCAGGCTCAGGAGGACAAGGAATGGAGTCAAATGAGTTTGATCAAGGAGATCTTTAATTCAAAGGACGACGCGTTTCTGGACCGGACTGGTCCCTTCGTCAGGTCAGTTAGCAGTTATATTCTCCAGTGGGATATTTTCATTGTTATATACAGTAAGTAAAGAGTAAGTTAATGAGACGCAAGATCTGGAACTTAGCATATGCTATGTCGAACTTACAGCCATGGAGAAAAAAAAATACACACTAATATAGATTAGTTTATTTTGCACATGGCTTATGAAAAGCAAAGAATTCCATGAGTTTCCATTAATTTTTGCTGCATTGAGAAAGAATTCCTTAGAAATTGTCCATGACACACATGCATGCCATCAGTTCATTATGATGTATGTTATCACAGCAAATACCTGAGGAATTAAAACAGATTATCCCATTGTAAAATGTTTACAAAGTGGGAACATCTGTCGTGTATGGACTTCAATACAGACAACAAGTCCTCACGAGAAAAATGAATCTGCTGATTATATTCCTGGTAACATCTCTGTAAACAAACAAATGCAACCGGCCTACCTCATGAGCTCTCAAATCTTATCCATCTGTTTCCATTAGCAGAAGATAGACAAAGAACCTAAGTCATTGAATTCTAAAAAAAAAAATAGGAAGGATTAAGCATCTGAACAATTTACCTTGCTACAGTAAGCTTTTCATTTAGCAGACAATGTTTATTAGAAACACGTGCTCACTAAATCATTTGGGAAGATGCTATTCCAGTTACTCAGCTTGTTAATGTCATAATTTCTTTGGTACATAAATAGGATTCTGAAAAGGTTATTTTATTTTCAAAAATAAATGTAATATTAAATAATCTATAATCCTTTACCACCACCGCTAGTATCACATCATACTCTGATCAAATCTCAACCATTAGAGAAACTCCACCAAACACATGAAATCTATGCCACCACCACCTCACCTAGCCACCCTATAACAGCGTTCTTCTACTTCTCCCCTTCAAACTCTTCATGTCTTTTTAAAAGAGAATAATGCTGTTTCTATGTCATCACGACTGTACAAATCACTATCTGTAGCTCTAGTGACTACATGTCCCATGATGACTTTGCCTAGACATCACATAGGAAGGTATAGTCAGATCACATCTATTATAAGCTATTTGTAAGACATTTTTTAGACACATTCCTAATATTTATGGTGATCTACATTTATATGTATGTTTTATAGATGTCCCTTACACTGAATTTATATGTATGTATTGATAATATTAATTATTCACTATTTAGAGTTTTATAAATTTTGTATGCAGGTCTAAAATGGTAAATACACAGGAGAGGCTGCTGCCTGTGCTTGTGCAGCAGCATGCATGTCACAAGTACTGTAGATCACTGCATGGAAGGGAGATTAATTTTTGGCGATCACCCTACATCATTTATAGTAAGCAGCCTGGGGGCGAGAAACCTACTATTGAGAAATCTACTGTACAAGTGCTATGGCATCAGACATGATCAGGGGCAATATTATTACTAAAGTGAGTCTGGCGAGACGCTGGATACTGGTTCTAGGTGGGCACCAACAAGACACTCTGCCTTTCAAAGGCTATTTAGATACAGGGCTAGGGCAGCTAACTAAATCAGAAGTTTCAGAAGTTAGAGGATGGATACTCAAGAATTATAACATTTAGACAAAAGTTTGCTTGAGTAGTCTTGGCATATTATAACGCATATGTGAAATTATCTTAAGGCCTCATAGTTTGGACACTCCGTTGTCGCTGGAGGAAGTAGAGAGGGACTCGACTGCATCTGCAAGAGGGAAGTCACCGGGGCTAGATGGGCTACGTTTTCAGATTTATCAGCGATATAATGAACAGTGTTTGAGGAGGCTTTAAGAGGTGTTTGAAGTGACATTTAAGGAGAGGAAACATCCTATCTCCATGTCAGAGGCACTAATAATATTAACCCTTAAAAAAGAGAAAGACCCCCTAAATGTGGATTTGTATCATCCTATTTCACTGATAAATACAGACATTAAATTACTTTCCAAAATGTTAGCCTCTCGTCTTTCAGTGGTGATGGCTGGCTTGGTTGATGAAGATCAGACTGGCTTTATTAAGGGTAAATCTACCTCCACCAATATTAGAAGGTTGTTTATAAATATATATTCCTGTAGTTAAATTATTTTATATTGCAGCCCAGGTTAAAATGATCTGTGAGAAAAGGGAAAATATAGTCTATAGAGAACTTATAGGGAGGAAGTTTCCCTTTTTGAAGAGGTATGGTGCTATTGAGCTACTGGAAACAGGGATAGTGGCAGACTTAGTTCAGGTTTAGTTTCCAACAACAGTCATGGCTTAAAAAGTGTGGAAAGCTCTAAAGGACGAACTGGGTAATTATGGACTATGGAATAATGCCCCAATATGGGGTAATACAAGTTTGGATAATGAGTACTTTCAACTGCATTATATTTTTGGGGTAAATAAAGGTATTTATAAACTATCACATTTATATAAAGGGAACAATATTCGTACGTATCATTATGGAGTATGGAGTATGGACTCTCTCCAAAGAGTTTTTTTTATATTTAAAAAATTAGAACAGCTCTTGGGTGAAGTAAATGTTCAACTCAAATGCAGACATTGCCCGAAGTCGACTATATAGCTGGGCAAACTAAGATGAAATGGTTAATATCTAGAATATATGGTATGCTGATTAAAGGAAGTAGGCAGGAATTACCAATATATGTAAGAGTTAGATGAGAAAGAGATGTGGGTAAGCTTTCACTGAATCATTGAGATAGAATAACAAATGCCATCCCTCACTTGTCTAAGAACCCAGCGTATAGAGTGACAACTATATATACTATATAGAGCTTATTACTCCCGCTATAGGGTGGAAAAATGAAAAAAAAATAAAAAAAATGAGAACCCTGATTGTCCAAAATGTAGAGTAGCTATAGAGAGTATTTTCCATATGTTATGGGAGTGTGAGAAGATCAAACAATACTGGAGAATGGTGTTGGACCGGATTCAAACTATTTATCAAGAAACTGTATAGGAAAATGCCATACTATGCATACTAGGGGACCTAGAAGGGATATATTTAAAGGGACACAAGAAAAAGGCTATTACAAAGCTGCTGTATGTCTCCAGGAAAGTAATAATGGCCAAATGGATAGGCAATAAGGCCCCCAATAGGTTAGACTGGGAAAAAGATGTTAATTTGGCCTTACAATTTGAGTATATTCATTGGTGTAATATAAATAAAAAACATACATTTTACGAAATTTGGTATCCATGGACCTTGGTTCATGGTGAATGTGGAATAATGGAGGAATGAAGGGAGAGAGAAGATCTAAGGATTTGTTTTGGGGTTTTATTTGTGTTTTTTTTTTTTTGTGTTTTCTGTAGTGTTTCGCAGGCTTTTGCAGGGGAGTGCCATTGGCTATGAATCTTGTGACTCTGTTTAAATTGTGATAAAGGGCATAGAGGATGAATTGTTGGATTTTTTGTTACAAGTTAACCAGAAAAAAGACAAGACTAGGTCTCTGAGATACTTTTGAAGACGGATAGTTCATTCAGATTGCAGGTGTGGCGGGGTTGAACTAGCCAATGGCCTTTCCTATTTTGATGTGTTTAATACGAGAAGGTTGTATATTATTGGTTAAGTGGAATTCAGATATTGATTTGATAATGTTTGTTTCGTATGATGTGGATAGATTTTGTATGGGAGGAGGGAGGGGGTGGGTGGATGGGGATAAATTGTCTAATATTGTTTATCATTTTGTAAAATTTATAATAAAAATGTAATGGGAATTTTTTTTATTTTGTTCTGAGACAACCATTGTAACTTGAAAATATTGTAACTTGAGACCATAACTCCATGGAAAATTGTCAATTGGTTCCAAAGCCCTAAACAAGGCAACCCAAAATAATAATAAAAAATTAATATTAAAGAAATATAAGCAGATAACTAATACAGATATAGCAAGTCCTTACATATAAAGGTCAAAAAGAACCGATGAAAGCTGGTGAATCACTTTCTATCTTGAAGACAGGAGCTTCTTCAGGGTCCTGTCCACAGTAAAAATAAAATGGAGCCACCCTCACCTGGTAACCAATAGAGCAGTTCATCCTGGCATATGTAGAAAACAGTACATATAGCACCGTACTGTACTGCAGAGGTGCTACTAGACATGGACTTGATCGTCTTTGCTTGCCCCCAATGTGATGATCTGATTCATAGGCATTTCACAGGCAATATGCCCACGATGATTGCCAATTGCATGCACCACAGATTGGTACTGACTGCAGCATTGCATGTTAAATGTAGTTTCAGGTTACGATAGCACAGGAAACACCATTGAATATTGACAATATTGTAATCATGGGCTATTGTAACTTGAGGGATCGCTGTATTCTATTTTTATATAATTACTCTACAGTTGATTATAAATCCAATTTACAGACTATATTTATTCATTAGCTCGAAAAAAATGTAACATTAGTGTCAGCATTAGAAAAACTTAGTTTTTATTAGCACATGATATGTTAGATATGTACTAAGGCAATTGAGTCTCATTAAAGGGGTTATCCAACAATAAACATTTATCCACAGAATTGGTGATAAATATTAAATCACTGGAATACCCACTTATCAATAGCACAGGGCTACAGAGTCCTCCATTCCTCCTTTACCAGCAAAACCGTGGTGAGGAAGTGTTTGTATGGGATGGCCAAGTTATGAAAATAGCCAAGTAAGATCATATAAACTACTCCTAACTGGGGTCGCGCTAGTGAGAGCTTAGTATCCCATTAGTAAGGCCCCAGCAATCTAATATTTAGTACATATCCTGAGGATAGGTGATTAATGTTGATTGTGGGAAAAACCCTTTTGGGTACGTTCACAGAGGGCGGATTAGCTGCGGATTTTCCATTTGCGGACATAAAATCTGCAGCGTATTACAGTAGAAGCAAAGTGGATACAATTTTAACAAATCTCATCCACACACTGCAGAAAAGAATCCGCCGAGAAAACGGGCATAAATTGACCTGTGGTGCAGACCGCAACATTTTGATACGCAACATTTCAATTTATGCTGTGGTATCGTTGCATTTTTGCTGCAGATTTTCCCCATTGAGTTCAATTTGGAAGTGAAAATTCTATTTAAAATAAAAAAGTCAATACTTACCTCCCTGTTGTTGCTATAGCATTGGCTCCTTGCTCCACCAGCTTTAAAAGGGACACTATTACTGTGTGTGGGGAATTATTACTGTGTGAAACACAAAAGAGGGGTACTATTACAGTGTGGGGTACCATGAGGGGGCATTATTTCCATCTGGGGCACTATAAATGGAGAGTTTTTGTAGAGGGTTGGGAATAGGTGGGGAGGGTGCTGTAAAAGCGGAGAGCCAAAGATGTTTGTGTTGCAAATTCTGCAGAGGCGAGTCGTGGCTGGAATAAGTTGTCATGGCATTCTGGGCTGGATGACGAAGAAAAGGCAAAGTGAACGACTCCAATCTGAGAAGACGTGACCTGTGAGTCACTGGATGTCACTGTGCTATATTCACTTATATGGTCTGAAGAGCGCCTGTATAGAACTGGTATCTACCACTATATGGTCACTATATTGGTCTTTGTTTTACTACACACATTTTATTACACAATTAAGAGTGGTCACATTATTTCTATATAGCTGATGGGTGAGCCCCAATAATTATTTCCTCTTGTGGGCCCAAGGTACTCCAGTCAGACACTGGAAACTTTCATTGTTTACTTCCACAGGATGAAAATCTGTCCTGGTCCTGTCACACAGGTGCTGGCCTCATATCAATACACAGCTCTGATAACTGTACTGTAACAACTGTATCAATCTGTGCACCTGTGTTGTCCATCACATGACCAAGACAGATTTCATCCTTTAGAAGTAAACAATTAAGGTTTCTGTTAAATGACAGCAAGTAGAGATCTTGAAAACTTTAAAGAATCAATACAGAAAGCATATTTTAAAATTGAACTATACAATGAATAGGTTTTATTTGCTGAAACCACAATATCCCTCTAAGATATTTCATTGGCAGAGCATAGATGTCCCAGACAGCTTAAGATAAGAAAGATGAGAAACACCCCTGATGTTAATAAATACAGTTCCCACAAGAGATGCCATCAAACTTACCTAGACTCCAGAACAGTAAATCTGCCAGAATATTCATGACCAATGTACGGGTTACCTTGCTCAATACATGACACTTAACAAAACCATTTTAACAATAATACACAGACACCTGATTGTGGTATAAATTTGGCCAAGGCTATTTATTAAATTGTAAACCAATTGTACCTGCGTACAAAAAAACGTTAGCCAGCAATATCAATCGTATAAAATTTGTTAACATAAATAACATGTAAAATTAAACAACATACCGGAAGGGGTTCGTGATCATGCCCCACCCAGTTTTACCAACTGAGTGAGCATGCACTCCGACTTCCCCCATGTCCAGCCTAAAAGCACCCCCCAGGCTGACTACCCCCGCCTTGACAAACAACAATTCCTCACCTCCCCTCAACACTACATACAGGAATCCCGTACATTTTACAAGTATAAGTACCTTGATATTAACAGTTACAGTAATTACACAACAATAATATCCCTTTTTTTTTTTTTTATAATTCGTATCCCCTTTTAAATGTATTTTTTTTTAACACAAAACCCCACTACTAATGACAACGTATGCACTTTCGGAATTATGTATAGCAGATGCGGTACTCCTCAAAAACCAGGTCGGGCGGGTGGGCAACACGTCTTTCTTCCTAGCTCGTTTGGCGCTTCTGCCAGACGCCGCCTCCTGACGTCAGGCGCTACGTCTCCCCACATGGTCAAGCCGCTCCTCCTCTGACGTGCCGATGATCCGGAGCTCTCCTGACCAATGTACGGGTTACCTTGCTCAATACATGACACTTAACAAAACCATTTTAACAATAATACACAGACACCTGATTGTGGTATAAATTTGGCCAAGGCTATTTATTAACTTGTAAACCAATTGTACCTGCGTACAAAAAACGTTAGACATCCATATTAATCGTATAAAATTTGTTAACATAAATAACATGTTAAATTAAACAACATACCGGAAGAGTTTCGTCATCATGCTCCACCCAGTTTTACCAACTTAGTGAGCATGCGCTCAGACTCCCCCATTTCCAGCCTAAAAGCACCCCCCAGGCTGACTACCCCCGCCAAGAGCCAGACGTATGACACCTCATGCCATCTGCGTTCCCCCACCAATAGCCAAGGCCTCTTCCAGGCCGTCCTGCAGCCCCACGTTAAGGATATCCAAACCAATTTTCATCAGATGAACCCCATCTGGACGGAACAAACCTGTCACCACCCCTTCCAATAGGCGTTGACGCACCACCACACCCCCGAGGAGCCGAATAAAGGCCGCCATCTCCTTATTGACCTTGCCACGGGACCTAGCCAACGCTAACAGGTCCCTGGCGTGACGCTACACCAACTTCGGCACCATCTCCGACCAGACCAACCGAACTCCCGGCAAGAGACCCAGTAGCCGAATGGCATCCCTCTTTATCACCTTCAATAAGTCTCGCTGAGACAGTTTTCCCAAGTCATTGCCTCCCACATGCAGCACCAATATCTTCGAAACTCCAGCCAGTCGGGACAGGCGGACCACTTCCGACACCAGAGTGTCCCACCGAAAATCTCTGAACCCGAACAACCGCAACTCCAATTGCTCCATCGAAAAACCGAGCCATTCACCATTCCTCCTCACTCCAGCTCTCCGATGTGCCCAGTAAATGTATGAGTGTCCAACGATCCATGCCCCTATAGGACATGCGGCTGTGGAGAGAAGTACCACCAACAAACATCAGCCCTACAGCGCCAGACCTCGTACTCTCCCCAACACACCCCTCGCAATCACATGTCAGGCACCCACACCCACCCCGGGCGTACATACCACATACATATGCCCCAGACTTCCAGCGACCAATACCTTTTACTCTGTCCACTCCTAAACGCAAACGAGGTTGGCGGCACCCACTCAAAATGAATGGGTACCGAACTCCTTTACCTCCCCTCCTATCAGCCCAATGGCCTTCCGGAGAACAGCCAAAAACTGAAAACGCGATAGAAAGGACTCATCAGAATGAACAAAAACCGGGCCCAAACTGACAGAAATCCGAATGGTACGAAAAAATTGAAACAGATAAACCAGACAGATTCGTTTATCCTCGATGGCAAACAACGAAACTGCCACTCCCTTCCCCTCATGATCCGTTATGGAAAACGTGAGCCAAGAGCGCACCGAATCGGAATTACACTTCACATCCTCAAACAACACCCCCACTGGCCGAATCGTACTCACACTCACCAACTCCCCCATCCGAAAAGCACCAAAGAAGGCCCAAGAAAAGACCAAAGAAAACATCCACGATTCATAACTAGACGAACAGACTTTGCCAAACACTCCTAACAACTTCTTAAGCAGCACCACTTTAATTGGCCGTCTGAAATCCACTGCCTTCTTCTGGTGGTTCCAACCTTTCAGGGCCTACCGTATCCTTAAGTCCTTGGACACATCCTGTCTCCCGGAGAGCTTAAAATAAAAGGCCAAAGCAGCCAGCCACTTTCCCACGGCTGATGCCGACACTCCCATGTCCACCAAGTGAACCACATAGGCCTCAAGCAGTCCGACCAACGACTCAGGCCGGAAAGAAGCCGTCTTCCCTTCAGGCGACATAGCTTCAAACTCCAGCCACGTCTTCTCATAGCACCTCAAAGTAGATGGAGCCAACGACCTCCGAACCAATTCACCCATCACGGCTTGACAATGGTCCACAGATGAGCTGGGCAGGCATCCCCTGTCTCCCACTGAAAACGGGAGAGAGAGCGTCAGCCGCAACATTCGAAACCCCTGGCACATGTGCCGCCCGGAACAACAGATTGGATGCATGCACCACTCGCATATTATCCGACAGAAAAACCACCCTCCGATTGCAAAACTCATCACCCCAAATATGAACTGCCACCAATATGGGGAACAACTCCAGAAACGTCAAGTTCTTCAATAACGGAGAGCCCTCCCACGCCGCCGGCCACCTGGCCGCACACCATCTCCTGCCAAGTAACGCTCCAAATCCCACACTAACAGCCGAATCAGTCTGTAGCCCTAACTCCACAGTATCCAACAAGCCCGACTGAAAAACTGAAACCCCATTAAACTACGCTAGGAACGAGCCCCATACCTCCAGGTCCTCCCGATGCTCCCTTGTCACTCTGATGAAGTGGTGCGGTTCGGAAACACCTGCCGTTGCACTGCATAAGCGCCTGCTAAAGATCCTACCCATTGGGATAACTCTGCAGGAAAAATTAAACTTCCCTAATACCGTTTGTAAGTCCCGAATCTGACTTTTCTCAAACTCCCGAGACGCTCGATTGCTCCTACATGTCTTCCAACTTGTCCACTGGAAGACGACAGATCCCCTTACGCGAGTAAATCTCCAAACCTAGGAATCTCAGGCAGGGTATGGGGCCCACCATTTTGTCATTCGCCATAGGGATCCCAAACACCTGTGCCACGTTCACTAATGTATCCAGTATGTGCCGGCAAATTTGAGACCCTGCTGGGCCCACACACAGGATGTCGTCTAGGTTTTGTATGATGCTACCAAAACCAGACGACTCCCTCACCGTAAGTAAGAGCATGACAGAGACAAACCCATGAGCAAACAAAGCTCCACAAAATAGCTACCGTCAAAACAACAGCCGAAGAGATGATGACTATCCGGGTGAATCGGAAGCAGCCGGAAAGCTGCCTCCGCATCCGCTTTCGCCAATAGGGCCCCCGGACCCGCCTCTCTCACTAGATCCACCACCCTATCAAACGAAGCATATGACACAGAACAAAGTTCCTTGTCTATGCTGTCATTCACCGAGCTTCCTTTCGGGAAAGACAGATGATGTATCATCCGATATTTCCCCGGCTCTTTCTTTGGGACCACCCCCACTGGTGACACATGAAAATCCAAAAGGGGTGGAAAGGAAAAGGGGCCCGTCATTCGGCCCCATTCCACTTCCGCTCTAAGTTTAACCCGAACCACCTCCGGGAATTGTATGGCAGATTTCAAATTTGCCGGAACCCCAGAACCACCCCCCACTAAAGAAACCGGAATGGGAAAACCGTTCCCAAAACCGTACCTCAATAACATCGCATGCGCCCTATTGCCATAACACTCGAGCCACAGCAGCATCGCGCCTAGCTTCACTGGGGTCCTCCCCTTTTCCAGCCGCATCCCCAGGGCGCTTTCCAGTACGTTTGAAACAGCAGGAGTAGGGGTGTGAATCCTCACAACCAGAGCATTCATTCCGGAACTTACACGACAGACCCGATTTGCATTGTCCCTCATTGAAGGGCCAACACATACCTTTTTTGTTAAGGGCCGGTTAGGCAGACCCTCGCCCCCTGACCCCTCCATGAAAGGGAGCAGGTCGCTGCGACATCATCAGCCTCATCCATAACAGCAGATCTAATTGATCCCACCGCATGACAGGGCACGCCGCTAGGCGCTGACGGAACTGCTCGTCATACCGCCACCATGTGAGACCCCTATAGGTCTTACATGCAACCCAAATCCCCTCAATGTAACAGAACAAAGACGCACAACGTGCCGGGAATTTAACCCTTCAAACGCTCGCATAGATACAAAATGCTCGCAACCAGTTCCGAAACGTCTTCGGAATCTTCCTATACCTACGTTTGCGTTCTTCCTTTCCCCGTTTCTTCAACTTCTCGCCCATATCCGTTTCTTTCGTCTCGGGAAAATCCTCCAGCGGCAGAAGTGAAAACAGTTCCACATACTCCCCCTTCACAATCTTCTGTCGGGACTCGTCCATCAAATGCGCGCCCAGCGGGCCCGAAAAGGCAAAAAAGAGCCTCTGTGGGCAACATCCGTCCAGGGCCCCAGACCCACCACAGGCTGCTCTTCCTACCCCACCTGCGAACCAACATCTGCTGAATCCGGTCCCTCCGCCGCTCCCGCCACACTACCCCGCGGTGACGACCGCACTGACTCCCGAACTTCCCTCCAGGCCCCCGCAACCTCCACATCATCAGGCTCCGCTACCCGCTCCACATTTGCAGCCAGCAGTTCATTCACATCCAACAGGACCCGTAACAAATCGCTTGCAGAAAAACCAGACTCACCTCCCAAATCAAGAAGACGATCCTGCTGCTGTACTGCTCCTCTGCAAAATGGGGCAGATACCCGCAGCCTGCTCCCCTGGACCCCGATACTTGTGCAAGCCTCCCGTTGCCCCTTCCGTCCAAGAAGATCGTCCCGCACTTCGTCCCGGTGACAAGTCCTCCCGGTCCACTCTAGCCAAACCTCTCCCGCCATCCAACCGTCCACCGTTCACCCCAGCTCACGGCGGCATTCCGTCACAGATTTCTCCCGATATCCAGAACCACGCCTTCTCGCCAGAGCTGGTCTCCGATCCCGACTTCTAGTCCTGGTCCTGGACCACCATGCAACACTGCCCCACGCATCATCTAACCGCTCCCGGTCCACCAGAACCAACTGCATCCTCCAGTCCTCCACCGCTAACCCCCTCATGGCAGGCCCGGCTGTAGCTTCAGGGGCCCAACTGTCCTCCTCTGTCAAACCTCTCCAGCCCACGCCATGAGGCTGCACTCCCCATATCATCCAGCCTTCTGTCCCGCCGCAGCCACATTCAGTAAGAGCTCTGAGGCGTTCACAACAGTGCTCCCTTCCACTTGCCTGCCAGATGCTGCTCCCAGATCCATCCTCTCTTCTAATGACACCTTCCCTCCGGCCTGCGTCTTCCTCCTGTCACCAATAGGCGCTCCCCTCTTCGCCGGACGAGCAGGGCTCAGGCTCCTCCGTCTCTAACCAGTCTTCACCGGACTGGGGCTCAGCCTCACTGGTGGCCTAGCATTGCGCACAGGCCATGTGCCGAACTCCACCACTGCCTGCATGCCAGCAACCTGCTCCGCCAACCACGCGCTCCCCTCTCCGTGGCCAAGGCCCTCACGTTGTTAATCAGCTCCTCCATCTCGAAAGCGCAAGCTCACCTCAACACGTCCTTCTTCCTAGCTCGTTTGGTGCTTCTGCCAAGCCCTGCCTCCTGACGTCAGGTGCTACGTCTCCCCACATGGTCAAGCCGCTCCTCCTCTGATGTGCCAAAGATCCGGAGCTCTCCTCTCTCATTTCAGTATTATTGTATGTCTAGGCATATTTCCTGTGGATAGGTCATCAGTATGAAAAACCGCCTGTGCCCGTACAACCCCTTTAAACTGAAGGCATGTGAAGGGACATATACAGAATTTAAGGCCTCATTCTGACAACCGTAATGCAGACACATTTTACCCTCCGTATTATGTCCAAAAGTTGTGTCCCAAATATTAATCATAGATTACTATGATGTTGTTGGTTTAGGTCATTAGACATGCGGTTAGGCCAAAAGTGGGTGGAATACAGATGCTAAAATCTTGGTACGATACAACCGTCTGAATGAGACCTAAGGCCCCGTGCACACGACCGTAATTTTCATCTGTAATTATGGAACCTGTAATTACAGATGAAATTGCGGACCTTTTAATTTTTATTGGCGAAGGTACACCTTTATGGATGCGTGTCCTGGCCGTTGAAATGATTTGCAAAATGTAGAACATTTGCTATTCATGTCCGCAATTGCGGCACAGACTTCCGGATACAGATGTGTATTCGTAGCCGTCGGATCCGTATTTGTGGATGGTAAAATCACTTACGGTCGTGTGAATGAGGCCTAAGTGTGTAATTGTGTTTCATAGGATGAAACATTTTTAGAAATGCATGCACTGAAGAATGGACAGAGGCCAAGTTCTAAATGTAGATGGTAGTGCTATTATACACCGCGTTCCAAATTATTATGCAAATGTTATTTTTCGCTGATTTTCCTAAATAGTCGATGCAAATGACAGTCAGTATAATCTTCAAGCCATCAACCGTTGGAGTATAATGCGAATTTTATTGAACAAATCTCCTAATGATAACAGGTTTTTTTTTTTAGAAGTAAAAAACTCAAAATGCACTGTTTCAAATTATTATGCACAACAGAGATCAAAACATTTTAAAGGTTGTAAAGAGAACTAAAATGGTAATTTGTTGAATTTGCAGCATCAGGAGGACATATTTAGAGAAATCAAAAGCTCTTTCAATCAAAAAAATACTTAACAGGCCACGTTACATGTCAACATAGGACCCTTTCTTTGATATCACCTTCACAATTCTTACATCCATTGAATTTGTGAGATTTGGACAGTTTCTGCTTGAATATCTTTGCAGGATGTCAGAATAGCCTCCCAGAGCTTCTGTTTTGATGTGAACTGCCTCCCACCCTCATAGATATTTTGCTTGAGGATGCTCCAAAGGTTCTCAATAGGGTTGAGGTGAGGGGAACATGGGGGCCACACCATGAGTTTCTCTCCTTTTATGCCCATAGCAGCCAATGACACAGAGGTATTCTTGGCAGCATGAGATGATGCATTGTCATGCATGAAGATAATTTTGCTACGGAAGGCACGGTTCTTCTTTTTGTACCACAGAAGAAAGTGGTCAGTCATAAACTCTACGTACTTTGCAGAGTTCATTTTCACACCGTCAGGGACCCTAAAGGGTCCTACCAGCTCTCTCCCCATGATTCCAGACCAAAACATGACTCCGCCACCTCCTTGCTGACCCTTTTTGGGACATGGTGGCCATTCACTAATCATCCACTACTCCATCCATCTGGACCATCCAGGGTTGCACGGCACTCATCAGTAAACAACACGGTTTCAAAATTAGTCTTCATGTATTTCTGAGCCCACTGCAACCGTTTCTGCTTGTGAGCATTATTTAGGGGTGGCCGAATAATAGCTTTATGCACACTTGCAAACCTCTGGAGGATCCTACACCTTGAGGTTCGCAGGACTCCAGAGGCACCAGCGGCTTCAAATACCTGTTTGCTGCTTTGCAATGGCATTTTAGCAGCTGCTCTCCTAATCCTATTCATTTGTCTGGCAGAAACCTTCCTCATTATGCCTTTATCTGAACGAACCCGTCTGTGCTCTGAATCAGCCACAAATCTTTTCACAGTACGATGATCACGCTTAAGTTTTCTTGAAATATCCAATGTTTTTATACCTTGTCCAAGGTATTGCACTATTTCACGCTTTTCGGCAGCAGAGAGATCCTTTTTCTTTCCCATATTGCTTGAAACCTGTGGCCTGCTTAATAATGTGGAACGTCCTTCTTAAGTAGTTTTCCTTTGATTGGGCACACCTGGCAAACTAATTATCACAGGTGTCTGAGATTGATTACAATGATCCAAAGAGCCCTAAGACACAATACCATCCATGAGTTTAATTGAAAACTTTTAATTAAATGTTTATGACACATAAATCCAATGTGCATAATAATTTGGAACACGGTGTATGAATGAACGCCTCAAAATGGAAAATGACTCTATTGCCACACTCTGGAAATACAAAGATAACAAAAACTCAGTAGTGAAAGGGAAGAAAATCTCTTACAGGAAACACTTACATCCAAAATGCAGAAATGAAATTATAGTGAGCAATTTGTTCCAGATTTGACTTTACCCTTTACAGATTTAACATTTCATGTGGTTGAAAGCTGGTATTATGCCAGACTCACACACTGGGTATTTGTAGCAGAATTCGGTCATGGAATCTGCACTGAGACCCTGCAACAACGTACAGTAATTTCACTGAAGTGACAATTGAGTAAAGTATACCTTTTATTATAGTATCTCGCTAAAAACAGGGGTAACACACCACTGTGAAAAAAGCCCCACCGTGTATATTAAAAAATGTATTAAACAATAAACACTGAGTGATTTAGATAGGTATCTCTCAGTGTTTGTATAGATATTCACCGGAATCAGCATTTGAACTGGGCACAACAATAGTACGAGCCCCAAGAACACACCAGGGTCCGTGAGCAAACACCGGAGTCTCCTAGTGCTGGGTCCACTACAATGCTACTGTCCCCTATGCAACAATCCCATATACAAAAACGACCCTACGCGTTTCAAATACTCATCCTCAGGGGTCTGTATCTTGGTCACTCTGGCCCAATTACCAGCGATAAATATTCAGCAGCAGGTATTCTGCTGTGCATCACGGAAGGATGCTCGCGTCGATGACAGCGGCATACTTCATTTCGGGCACTGAGTTGCTATAAGCACCAAACTCCACCCCTCGTACTTGGCAGCGCCCCCTGAATTCGTGACGCCTGTCCATGTGACTCCCGGCCGTCAGCTGACAGCCCGGAACCATCATCGACCGCATCAGAACGAACACGCAGGCGCAGTGGAAGCCACGGACACATCGCCCATGCTGCCAAGAAAAAGCAAGGTAAGAGCAGAACGATATGGAATATAGGATATATCTTGCGGGTCAGTTCCACACCGCAAGTGGACTACCTTAAACCAACTCTTTTACTGTAACCACATATTGGATAGATAAATGCGGTGTCACTCACATTATGAAGTTTTGATTAAAAACCTGTTGCACACGACCTAGGCAGTTGGCCATATCAATCAGAGTGCACTACGCAAACACCCCCCCACCCGTCAAAGCAACCATATTGACCTGGCTGCTTGAAGATGGATAGTATAGTTGCATGTTAAATAAAGCACGTGTAATTAGTCTGCTCGTTTAGACCCGCTGGTTGTATACATGCCAGTCTGTGGATCCACTGGGCTTCTTTGCGCAGAATTAGATTATCCCAGTCGCCTCCCCTTTTTGGAGGTCTTATAAGTTCAATTGCTTGAAACTTGAAACATTCTGCACGACCCTGGTGTTTAGCATGTACGTGTTTCGATATCGGGGTATCCCTAACATGGACAATATCTCCAACATGCTCCCTTATCCGGCGCCGAAATTGTCGCACCGTTTTACCCACATAGTTAAGGGGGCATGGACATGTGATAAGGTAAACAACGTACAGTACAATGTAAGTGAGTGGGGCTTTAAGAAACCAAATTTACTTACAGTATTAAAACAGATTCTGGACATGCTGTGGATTTCCAAATACGCAGAATGACTTATTTTTTTTTATAAAATGCCACAGATATTTACCACATTTTTGCAGCTAAATCCACACCAAAACAGATGTGTTTTTTGGTGCGGATTATTATGCTGGTTCAACAGCGTAATATTTACTCGATGTGTGACCCCAGACTTAAAATTGTTAGTTGTTAACTAAAAATTTGCTTATTAAATAGCCATAATGCA
This sequence comes from Rhinoderma darwinii, assembly GCF_050947455.1. Lineage (NCBI taxonomy): Eukaryota > Metazoa > Chordata > Amphibia > Anura > Rhinodermatidae > Rhinoderma > Rhinoderma darwinii. The sequence continues at coordinate 148,988,894 of NC_134691.1, read as the reverse complement.
TTTTGCCCCCTTTTTTGCCATCCTTGGACAGTTTTGATCATGCCATCATAAATATTTGTTACATCGATAAAACAATGTGCCATTATAAAGTATAGTATAAAGTACAGCATCATGGACTCATATATGGGTTGAATATGGCAAAAGAGCCTAATCAAGGTTAGTACGGCCCTTTACCCCTGTAGCCATACATAGTAGAAAATTTCTGGCAGGTCCTACTGATATCAACAGGATGACAATCTAATGTACATGAGAGTAGACTCACTGTCTTCTGGTGTCTACTATTCAGGGAACCATGGTTTAACATGTTGGATTTTAAAATCCCTGATAATTTCTTTGACCAGGGAATAACGATTGTATCTCGCAGCCGCTTATCCCTCTCTCCCTATGGCAATAAACATGCATGCAGTATCATTGGATTTCTTCTAGTCAGCAGTGCTGGCAGGAAAGTGTAGCTCCAACCCCTATTAAAAATAGTAGGATAATCTGTATAATCACCTATTCTGACACATATTAAAACTTTTAATTCGTATATATATTGAAGTATGCCCAGCTAGGAAGGGCCGGAAAAACTCAAGATTAACCCTGTGGTAGGGGCCCTTGGGCAATTGCCCTCTTTTTTTTGACAGATCTGGTCCCATTGAGTGTTGAATAAATAAAGAATTTATTTTAAAAAAAAATAATGATGTGTTAATAAAGTTTTATATAGTGTTATATACATATAATTTTTTTTATTAGTTTTATTTTGTGAACTAATGATATAACCAAGTGAAAAAGTGACTTGTATAATATTCAGCTTCTTCTCAGTCCTTCCAACACTGAGCCTGAAAAGACAGAAAGATAAAGAGAGAATATCATTAAATTTTTCATTGTAATTGACCTCCTCGGGCAGGCCTGCGTGGGATGAGCTGTCTCCTCATTGGAATACATCAAACTGCACTCCTACTTGGTAACCCTGTATCTACCTATGACCTTCTGTATTGCTTCAACCTCTTTTAAACACCTCCTGGCAGGGCCGTATTTGGAGTTGGTGCTGCCCTGGGAACTTTTAGCGCTGACGCCCCCGATAACGCAGTTTTTCCGCAAAAAAATTCCAACATGTGCTAATTGTTGCAGGTTTTACCTCCCCAATGAATTTAATGGGTAAAACCTGCAACAGAAAACCAGCGATCCTGCAGCATAAATTGACATGCTTGCGAATAAGAAAAAACGAACCGCAAGTCAATTTCTGAAAGTTTTTTCGGTGGTTTTTTTTATGCAGCGTGTGGATTAAATTTGTTCAAATCTCATCCACTCTGCTGCTACTGTACTATGCTGTAGATTTTTCGCAATTAAATCCGTTGCGGAAAATCCGCACTGTTTACGCAACGTGTGAACTGACCTTACTAGAAATGCTCAGTGCTACCCTGTTTACATTCCCTCCCTTGCCCCCACATGAACACTGGGGCCCATATCCCCTATTATTGATTAGGTCACAGTTTATTAGTTTTTATTTAAAAAAACACTCCTGTAGCAGCCCTTCCCGACTGGAGCAAATTATGCCCCGCCAGTTACATCAGCACATCTTCCTACTTTTAAAAATAGGCCAATGAACTGAGGTAACCTTGGATCACGTGATGTAAACTAACCAATGGACAGCTTAGAGCTGTCACTGCATTGTTTACTGTCATAGACCCAGAATGGTAAGTATAATATAGGTTTTGCTTTTTAGTTATTGGAGTAACTAATGTGTTTTTTTACAGGTTCGGTCATTGGACTACTTCGGATTCGAGGACAGCTTTGTGGGAGGGGGGCTTGTGGTTGCGTGGGGAGGTTTATTTCAATAAAATATTTTTTTCTGTGTTGTGTCTTTTTTAACTTTATTCCTACTGCCTCAGTAATGGCGGCTCTCTGATAGACAGCATCCATTACTAATGCGGGGCTTAGTGTTAGCCGGTGAAGAGGCTAACTCTAATCCCTCCATTATTACCCCGGTACCCACCACCACCCGGGGTGCCTTGAAGAGCCAGGTACAATTCAGTACCGACCACCTGAAGTGATGGTCGGACACTGGGGCGGCCACAGGCTGGTATTATTAGGCTGGGAAAGCCCAAAAACAATGGACCTTCCTACCCTGGTAATGCTAGGCTGCGGCTGCTTTTTTTTATCTAGCTGGTTATGAAAAATGTGGGGACCCCATGTTGTTTTTTTCAATTGATTATAAAAAAAAAAAAAAAAGACGATGTTGGGTCCCCACACTTTTTATAACCAGCCTGATACAATAAAGCAGCCACAGCCTAGCATTACCAGGGTTGGAAGGCCCATTATTTTTGGGCGTTCCCACCCTGATAATACCAGCCTGCGGCCGCCCCCAGTACCCGGCCATCACTTCAGATGGTGGGGTACTAGATTGTACCCGGCACTTCCCAGCACCCCTGGTGGCGGTGGGTACTAATAGGGGGTTAGTGTTAGCCTCTTCACCGGCTAACACTAAGCCTCGTCTTAGTAATGGACACTGTCAATTAAACAGCTGCCATTACTAAGGCAGTAGTAATAAAGTTAATAAAAACACAGACGCACAGAAAAACTATTTTATTGAAGTAAAACCCCCCACGATACCCTCGTTAACCAATTTATTGAAAATAAAAACGTCATTGAAGTAGTCCTCAAATCCGACGTAGTCCAACGACCACACAAGTAAAAAAAAAACACACACAAAAAAATAAATTAGTAACACTAATAGCTCAAAAAAGGAAAACCATTATAAGGGTATGTTCACACAGGGTTTTATGCAGGCAGAAAAATCAGATTTTGACCTGCCTGCACTCTCTTTGCTGCGTTTTTTTCGGACGTGGACATTGAGCGTCACGGGCAAAAATTACCACTTTCTCTGCTAAAAGTGGTCAGAGACGGAAACACCTAAAGAAAGGGCATAACGCTTTTTTTCCTGCTAGCATTTTTTCTGCTTGTGGGAAAAAAAGCCTCCGCCTCCCATTGATTTCTGGAATTTTGAGGCAGATTTTGAATTGACAGCGTTATCTAACGTTTTTATTTGCATTTTTTTGCCTGCAGTTTTTTAAGCCGTTGAAGATAATGCAAAAGACGCAGACAAAAAAGCACTCCAAACGAGCGCTGCAGGTATTTTCTGCCTCCTATTAATTTCAATTGAAAGTCAGAAGTGGAAACCACTTGAAGAACATCAGCCCCCCACTCACAGTAAAATGACCATCAGCCCCCCACTCACAGTAAAATGACCATCAGCCCGACACTCACAGTAAAATGACCATCAGCCCCCCCCACAGTAAAATGACCATCAGCCCGCCACTCATAGATACCCCTGTAGTTAGTGCCACCAGCCCCCTGTAGGTAGTGCCACACACCCCCTTGTAGGTAGTGCCACACAGCCCCCTCGTAGGTAGTGCCACACAGCCCCCTGTAGATAGTGCCAATACCCCCTTGTAGATAGTGCCACACAGCCCCTTCATAGGTAGTGCCACACAGCACCCTCGTAGGTAGTGCCACACAGCCCTATTGTAAGTCATGCCACACAGCACCCTTGTAGATAGTGCCACACACCCCCTTGTTGGTGGTGCCACACGCCATTTGTAGATAGCACCCCCCTTCCTGTACATAGCGCCCCCTTCCCGTAAATAGTGCCACCGTAGCTCCCTGATGGAGCGGAATCCCCCTGAACGGAGCGCTTAAAGAGACTCTGTCACCACATTATAAGTGCCCTATTTCCTACATAAGGAGATCGGCACTGTAATGTAGGTGACAGCAGTGCTTTTTATTTAGAAAAACTATCTATTTTTACCACGTTAGGAGTGATTTTAGCTTTATGCTAATTAGTTTCTTAAAGCCCAAGTGGGCGTTGTACAGAGGAGTGTATGACGCTGACCAATCAGCGTCATGAACTTCTCTCCATTCACTGCGTTATTCACTATGTGCTGTCTTATACTGACATTAAGTACCACAGAAACGTTAACTAAGTGCCGGGAATTGTGAATAGACATCCCGTCCTGCCTGGAAGGAATGTCTATTCACTGTCTAAACACTTCTGTAACATAAATATGTCAGTATAAGAGAGCACATAGCGAACAACGCAGGGTTACTATGCGCTGAGGAAATGAATGGAGAGAAGTGCATGACGCTGATTGGTCAGAGTCATACACTCCTCTGTACAATGCCCACTTGGTCTAAAGTAAAAACACGCCCACTTGGGCATTCAGAAAGTTATTAGCATAAAGCTAAAATCGCTCCTAATGTGGTAAAAAAAGATTGTTTTTCTAAATAAAAAGCACTTCTGTCACCTACATTATAGCGCCCATCTCCTTATGTAGGAGATAGGACACCTATAATATGGGGACAGAGCCTCTTTAATATCTCTGTCCATATATGGCCAGTGACACCAGGGGCAAATCCTGAAGCGGAATCCCCTTCCACGGCGCCGTTACTGGCGATTCCACTCCAGGAGAAGCCCCTGACATGTTGGTCCATGTATGGACAGTGACACCAGGGGCTCCTCCTGGAGCCGAATCACCGGCCTCCACACCGGCACACCACACCGGCGTTACCCAATAATTTGCACTTTTATCGGCCATACTGTCATTAAGAAAATAATCCTTCTAAATAATTCTTTCATTTGGACAGCATAGCCTCCTTTCAATTGCCTTTCTACTTATGTTATCTATGAACATTCATACATTCACTTCTATCCACTTATCTCCTATCTTTGTGTTTCATCTATGGAGCCACTTTTTTTTTTTTTTAATTTGCATTTTAACCAAGTGTCTGCTTATCATTTGTTCTGTTCTGAAAACAAGTTTATGCAAAAAAAATTATTTGAAACAATTGAAGTACAATAATAGAACCAACATTTCTGGCAAATGTCGCTGTGTCCTTATTGAAACATTGAGTCTTGAATAGCAGATAATTCCAAAAGGTAGTCGATGTTTGATGATTGAATTTTATATTGTTTGTATGCATCGAAAGTCATTTTATTGTTACATATAGTATATTCCATATTATACAGCTACTGTCAGAAATACTGAGGCTGGTATGTTACACTTCCAAACAGGGCTGGTTGTTAGGGGTTGGCAAACTGGCAATTTCATATGTCCCCAATTTACTAGAAGGCTCCTTAGAAGAGGATCCCCAGGAGCAAACTAAACCGCTAAGTATAATTTAGCAGTATATGGTGGCATTGTATGGGAATTTATTTGCAGTATTATGATGGAACTATATGACAGTATTGTTTGGACTCTTAAAGGGGTTTTCCAGCCACTAAGGGTATGTTCACAAGAGGTCATTACGTCCGTAATTGACGGACGTATTTCGACCGCAAGTACCGGACCGAAGACAGTGCAGGGAGCCGGGCTCCTAGCATCATAGTTATGTACGACGCTAGGAGTCCCTGCCTCGCTGCTGGACAACTGTCTCGTACTGAAAACATGATTACAGTACGGGACAGTTGTCCGGCAGCGAAGCAGGGACTCCTAGCGTCGTACATAAGTATGATGCTAGGAGCCCGTCTCCCTGCACTGTGTTCGGTCCGGTACTTGCGGCCGAAATACGTCCGTCAATTACGGACGTAATGACCTCTTGTGAACATACCCTTAGTGGCTGGAAAACCCCTTTAAGAGTCCAAACAATACTGTCATATAGTTTCCCTTCATTTCTTCTTGCTCACTGTGAATCGTCTACACACATTTAACGGCGATTCACAGGTATTGCAGGCTATTCTCCCATTGAAGTGACTGGAAAAAACGGCTGCAATACCTGTGAATCACCGCTAAATGCGTGTCGAAGATTCACAGTGAGCAAGTAGAAATGAAGGGGAAGTAGAGCTCGTACGAGCGCTCTGGCCCCTACAAAACAGCTAATCGAAGGGGGTCCAGGGAGCCAGACCCCGACCAATGGGAGGCAGAAAAAAATATATAATTTATGAGCTTTTTTCACTGCGTCTATAAAACACAGTGAAAAAACATGGAAAAATACATATAGGCTGTTCAAAATCTGCCTCAAAATTCCTGAAGGACAGGGCCTAATAGTGCATAATATTTTCATGCCACTTAACAATGATATTTTGACTAGGTTTCATGTTTCAGCCCATGCCATTAAATTCATATTTCTGAAATAAAACATCAGAAACAAACATTCAAGAAGAGCCATGGTTCTTAATGCTGAGTCTTTATTTCTTGTTCCAATGACATTAGGCTTTCTTTGTTGTCACTTATGGTACATGCAATTATTCTGCGCTTCCTTGTCGAATAATGTCATTGTATGAATACAATTGTCACTAGAGGCTGAAAACATACAATTAGAGAAAGTATGCAATTAATTAGAATGCTGATTCTAAATGGTAAATTATTCAAGCAGTGAAAAAAGAGAGTAAATGATATCAGGGCAAATTCTCAACAAATTATGGGAAATAATGGGGTTTGTAAAGGACAGGGCATATTTTATTGCATGGTGCCAACTAAATACAGGTATAGTTAGCAGGAATTTCCCCTGTTGCATAAATCTTTGGTAAGCTTCTGTAGGTCAAGAGTAGGGGAGGAAAACAAGAGTCAAGAATTCTGCGTCTGCTGCAATAAATTAAAACCATGTTTCTAGTATAGTAATAGATGCAATCGATAAGGGAAGCACATGGGATTTTAAGAGCTTGAAAGTTGCCAACGTTTGCAACATGTTTTAAATGCAGTCCACAAACTCCACATGTTTGCTTGTACTTTTCTGTAGGTTCTCCAGCTCTTAAAGCTATTTGGACTATCCACTATCAGGCAGTTTAGTATCTGTCCTCAAGGTGACTCAGAATGCAGATGAATACACAATATGACTTTAAACTCTAAGCTCCCTCCAGTGGCTGCAGTAGGTAGCCAGTCATTTATCATTTAAAGTGGTGGTCCGGTTTAGAAAACCCATTTTCATGTAAGCTATTAGGGAATTCTGAGTTAATAGAGGGGGATCCTCTGTCCAGAATCCTCGTCTCTTGGCAAGAGTAGAGAACGGAAATTGGACACTTACTGACAGATTTCCCCACAGATAACAGCTGATCGCTGGTGATCAGCTCAGGGCCGGACTGGCCATCTGGCAGTTCTGGCAAATGCCAGATTGGCCTGTGCACAGTGGGCTGGTTGACTGCTCCCCCCCCCATAGTTCTTATTAGAGGGGTTGTCCGGTTGCAATAAAAAACAGGCCACATAAAAGAAGCATTATTAACCTTTTAAATTCATTGCCGCCACTTCGGTGATCCCCTTTGGTCTTTGCTTACTGAGCTGTGTCATCACACGTGACTGCTGCAGTTGTTCTCGTGTTCACTCGACGTGACATCATCATTGCAGTTCTGTAAGCAAAGACCGGTGAGCATCAATGGAGCAGGAGCACTGGAAATGCGAGGCATTTAAAAGGTAAGGAATGCCTCTTTTTGTTAAGGATCTGCCAGGCACAGCTTCTGTATCCACGCCCATAGGTAATCAGTCTGCACCTGCTTCTATGTCTGTGAGACTGACTCCATCTTCCACCACTCAGGATGGCAGGCTTAGGAGTGGGAGAGCCTATCACAGCCTGGCCAGACGGAGCTAGCTCCCGCCCTCTGTCTATTTATACCTGCCTTTCCTGTTCCTCCTTGCTTGTGATTCTTTTCGGTTGGTTTCCTGGCCCTGCTGCAGCTTCTTGAACTACTTGTCCCGGCTTCGTATTGACCCTGGCTTACTGACTACTCTTCTGCTCTGCGTTTGGTACCTCGTACACTCCTGGTTTGACTCGGCTTGTTCACTACTCTCCTGCTCTGCGTTTGGCACCTCGTACTCTCCTGGTTTGACTCGGCTCGTTTACTACTCTTGTTGCTTACGGTGTTGCCGTGGGCAACTGCCCCGTTTCCCTTTGTTCTGTGTTTCCTTGTCTGGTTGTCTGTCGTGCACTTACTGAGTGTAGGGACCGTCGCCCAGTTGTACTCCGTCGCCTAGGGCGGGTCGTTGCAAGTAGGCAGGGACTGAGTGGTGAGTAGATTAGGGCTCACTTGTCTGTTTCCCTATCCCTGTCATTACATAATCACAAGCCCATATACCTACTCTACCCTGGTCCCTCACACTACTATGGACCCCCTTGATACCCTGGCTCAGCAAATGCATGGTCTCTCCCTACAGGTCCAGGCCCTGGCTCAGAGGGTCAACCAGCCTGATGCTACCATGGTAGTGCCCCTCACCTCACCTCTTGAACCCCACCTCAAGTTGCCTGACCGGTTCTCAGGGAAACGGAAGACTTTTTTCTCCTTTCGGGAGAGTTGTAGGCTCTATTTTCGCCTAAAGCCCCACTCCTCAGGTTCTGAGAGCCAGCGGGTGGGTATAATTATGTCCAGGCTCCAGGAAGGGCCCCAAGAATGGGCCTTTTCCTTGGCTCCTGACACCCCTGAACTTTCCTCCGTTGATCTTTTCTTTTCTGCTCTCGGACTCATTTATGACGAGACTGACAGGACTGCCTTTGCCGAGAGTCAGCTGGTGACCTTACGTCAGGGTAAGAGACCTGTTGAGGAGTATTGCTCTGACTTTAGGAAGTGGTGCGTAGCTTCTCGGTGGAATGACCCTGCCTTAAGGTGCCAGTTTAGGTTGGGTCTGTCGAACGCCCTGAAAGACCTGCTAGTTAGCTATCCCTCTTCTGACTCCCTAGACCAGGTTATGGCTTTAGCGGTACGACTTGACCGACGTCTCAGGGAACGACAACGTGAACGTTTATGTGTTTTCTCATCTGACTCCCCCATGATGCCTCCCAAGGTTCCGTTGCTTCGTTCTTCCACAGAAGACTCGGAGGTACCTATGCAACTCGGGGCCTCCGTGTCCCCCCAACAACGTAGAGAGTTCCGCAGGAAGAATGGTCTCTGCTTCTATTGTGGGGATGAAAAGCATCAAGTGAACACCTGTCCTAGGCGTAAGAATAAGCAGCCGGAAAACTTCCGCGCCTAAGTGATCATCGGGGAGGTCACTTGGGCGCACAGGTATTTCCCGTAAATATGAAACATAATAAAATCTTGCTTCCCTTTCAGGTCTCTTTTGGTGGTAGGTCTGCTACCGGCAGTGCCTTCGTGGATTCAGGGTCGTCTGCTAATATCATGTCTGTGGAATTTGCTATGTCTCTAGCTATGCCTTTGATTGATTTGCCTAAACCTGTCCTGGTAGTGGGTATCGACTCCACTCCTCTTGCTAATGGTTATTTTACACAGCATACCCCTGTTTTTGAACTCCGTGCTGGCTTCTTCTTCGTAGGGAAGAAGGATGGTGGTCTTAGGCCATGCATTGACTACCGTAACTTGAATAAGGTCACTGTAAGGAACCAGTATCACCTTACTTTGATTCCTGATCTACGGGGGGCATATAACCTTATCCGCATCAAAGAGGGGGATGAGTGGAAGACTGCGTTTAACACGCCCGAAGGTCATTTCGGATACCTCGTCATGCCCTTTGGGTTGTGTAATGCTCCCGCGGTCTTCCAGAATTTCATAAATGAGATTTTAAGAGATTACCTGGGGGTATTTCTTGTAGTGTACCTTGATGACATACTTGGGTTTTCCAAGGACTGGTCCTCCCACATTGAGCATGTCAGGAAGGTGCTCCAGGTCCTTCGGGAAAACAAACTGTTTGCGAAGACCGAAAAATGTGTGTTTGGGGTGCAGGAGATACCATTTTTGGGTCAAATCCTCACTCCTCATGAATTCCGCATGGACCCCGCCAAGGTCCAGGCTGTGGCGGAATGAGTCCAACCTGCCTCCCTGAAGGTGTTACAGTGCTTCTTGAGGTTCGCTAATTATTACAGGAGATTTATTGCTAACTTCTCGGTCATCGCTAAGCCTCTTACGGACCTCACTCGCAAGGGTGCTGATCTCCTCCACTGGCCTCCTGAGGCTGTCCAGGCTTTTGAGGCCCTTAAGAAGTGCTTTATCTCGGCCCCGGTGTTGGTTCTGCCCAACCAAATGGAGCCATTTATCGTGGAGGTTGGCGCGTCCGAGGTGGGAGTGGGGGCTGTCTTGTCCCAGGGTACCAGGTCCCTCACCCATCTCCGTCCCTGTGCCTACTTCTCCAGGAAGTTTTCGCCCACCGAGAGTAACTATGATATTGGCAACCGCGAACTCTTAGCCATTAAATGGGCATTTGAAGAGTGGCGCCACTTCCTAGAGGGGGCTAGGCACCAGGTAATGGTCCTTACCGAACACAAGAATCTGGTTTTCTTAGAATCGGCCCGGAGGCTAAACACGAGACAAGCTCGATGGGCGTTATTTTTTACCAGATTACATTTTTTGGTTACCTATAGGGCTGGGTCTAAAAATATTAAGGCTGATGCACTGTCGCGTAGCTTCATGGCCAGCCCTCCTTCGGAGGAAGATCCTGCTTGTATTTTGCCTCCAGGTATAATCATTTCCTCTATTGATTCTGATTTAGTCTCCGAAATTGCTGCTAATCAAGATTCAGCTCCCGGGAACCTTCCTGAGAACAAGCTGTTTGTTCCCCTGCAATTCCGGCTAAGGGTACTTAGGGAAAATCATGACTCCGCACTATCTGGTCATCCAGGCATCCTGGGTACCAAGCACCTCATTGCCAGAAACTATTGGTGGCCTGGGTTGCCTAAAGACGTTAAGGCCTACGTCGCCGCTTGTGAGGTTTGTGCTAGGTCCAAGACTCCCAGGTCCCGACCAGCGGGCTTACTACGTTCTTTGCCCATTCCCCAGAGACCTTGGACCCATATCTCCATGGATTTTATCACCGGTTTGCCTCCATCTCAAGGCAAGTCGGTGGTGTGGGTTGTAGTAGACCGCTTCAGTAAGATGTGCCACTTTGTGCCCGTCAAGAAACTACCCAATTTTAAGACATTAGCTACCTTGTTTGTCAAACACATCCTGCGTCTCCTGTCAATATTGTTTCTGACAGAGGGGTACAATTTGTTTCTTTGTTTTGGAGAGCCTTCTGTAAAAAGTTGGAGATTGATCTGTCCTTCTCCTCTGCCTTCCATCCTGAAACTAATGGCCAAACCGAGAGGACTAATCAGTCTCTAGAACAATATTTAAGGTGTTTTATCTCTGACTGTCAATATGATTGGGTCTCATTAATTCCCCTCGCCGAATGTCTGCCCCTTTTTCTGTAATTTTGGGTTTAATCCACGGTTCTCCTCCGTTTCACCTTGTAGTTCCAACAATCCCGAGGTAGAGGTCGTTCATCGGGAACTGTGCACAGTCTGGGCCCAGGTTCAGAAGAAACTAGAGGCGTCCCAGAGCATACAAAAAACTCAGGCAGATAGAAGATGTTCTGCTAACCCCTTGTTTATGGTCGGGGATCTGGTGTGGCTATCGTCTAAGAACTTGCGCCTTAAAGTCCCGTCCAAGAAGTTTGCTCCCCGGTTTATAGGGCCGTACAAGGTCATTGAAGTCCTCAATCCTGTCTCCTTCCGACTGGAGTTGCCCCCATCTTTTCGAGTATACGACGTGTTTCATGCCTCCCTCCTTAAACGCTGCTCCCCGTCCTTGGCTCCCTCGAGGAAACCTCCTGTCCCCGTTCTCACCCCTGAGGGGGTAGAATTCAACGTGGCCAAGATTGTGGACAGCAAGATGGTCCAAGGCTCCCTCCAGTACCTGGTCCATTGGAGAGGATACGGGCCTGAGGAGAGGACTTGGGTACCCGCCCGGGATGTTCACGCTGGGGTATTGGTCAGGAAGTTCCACCTTCGTTTCCCCAATAAACCAGGTCCATCTAGAAAGGGTCCGGTGGCCCCTCTTAAAAGGGGGGGTACTGTTAAGGATCTGCCAGGCACAGCTTCTGTATCCACGCCCATAGGTAATCAGTCTGCACCTGCTTCTATGTCTGTGAGACTGACTCCATCTTCCACCACTCAGGATGGCAGGCTTAGGAGTGGGAGAGCCTATCACAGCCTGGCCAGACGGAGCTAGCTCCCGCCCTCTGTCTATTTATACCTGCCTTTCCTATTCTTCCTTGCTTGTGATTCTTCTCTGTTGGTTTCCTGGCCCTGCTGCAGCTTCTTGAACTACTTGTCCCTGCTTCGTATTGACCCTGGCTTACTGACTACTCTTCTGCTCTGCGTTTGGTACCTCATACACTCCTGGTTTGACTCGGCTTGTTCACTACTCTCCTGCTCTGCGTTTGGCACCTCGTGCTCTCCTGGTTTGACTCGGCTCGTTTACTACTCTTGTTGCTCACGGTGTTGCCGTGGGCAACTGCCCCGTTTCCCTTTGTTCTGTGTTTCCTTGTCTGGTTGTCTGTCGTGCACTTACTGAGTGTAGGGACCGTCGCCCAGTTGTACCCCATCGCCTAGGGCGGGTCGTTGCAAGTAGGCAGGGACTGAGTGGCGTGTAGATTAGGGCTCACTTGTCTGTTTCCCTATCCCTTTCATTACACTTTTATTATTTTATGCCATATCTTGATCACGGACAACCCCTATAATTATAGCTGCTATCTATTTACGCTGGGTGTTTGATTAAGCTTATCTAAACGCGGCCACTGATCAGAAATTCAGAGAGATGGCGAGAGGGAGAAGCGGGATGTATAATCCAACAACAACCAAGTGGCAGAGAGAAAGCAGTGCTTTCTCTCCCCAGAAGTAAAGAGCCTGCCCACCAGTCCAGCACTGGTTAGTTTACTGTTTTGTCCGCAATGTCAGATTTCAAGAATTCCTTCAGGAATTTTGAGGCAGATTTTGACCTGCCTGCAAATTCTTGACGCAATTTTCGTGGCGTTTTTCGAGCGCTGTGGGCAAAAAACGCAGGGAATAACGCTTTTTCTGCCTCCCATTGATTTCAATGTGAGGTCAGAGGCGGAACTGCTGCAAGAAAGAGCATGCTGCTTTTTTTTTGCCGCAGAAAAAAACGGCTCTGCTTCCCAATGAAATTAATGGGAGGCGATTTAAGCAATTTTTTGCCACTGATTCTGACTAGGTTTCCAGCATCAAAATCAGTATTAAAAAAAACCTCAGTGTGAACTGGGCCTTAAAGAGGCTCTGTCACCACATTATAAGTGCCCTATCTCCTACATAATGTGATTGGAGCTGTAATGTAGATAACAGCAGTGTTTTTTATTTAGAAAAACAATAAATTTTGACCAAGCTATGACCTATTTTAGTTTATGCTAATGAGTTTCTTAATGCCCAACTGGGCGTTTTTAGCTTTTGACCAAGTGGGCGTTGTGAAGAAAAGTGTATGACACTGACCAATCAGCATCATACACTATTCTCCATGCATGTACTCAGCACATATTGAACTTGCGAGATCACGATGTGCTGTCACTCACTCACTCATTAACTTTACTGTCTTGAGAGTGAATAGACATCGCTTCCAGCAAGGAAGCGATGTCTATTAACACTCCCGACACTTCGGTAACATTTGTGTGGGACTTAATGACAGCAAGCGTGATCTCGATGTGCTGTGTGAGTAAGTCACACACAAACGTTACTGAAGTGTCAGGATTGAGAAAAGACATCGCGTCCTGGCTGGAAGTGATGTCTATTTACTCTCAAGACACTTCAGTAAGGTTAATGTGTGACAGCACATAGTGATCTCGCAAGATTACTATGTGCTGAGTACATGAATGGAGAGAAGTGTATGACGCTGATTGGTCACTGATTGGTCAGTGTCATACACTTCTCTTTACAACACCCACTTGGCCAAAAGCTAAAAAACGCCCAGTTGGGCATTAAGAAAGTCATTAGCATAAATCTAAAATAGGTCATAACTTGCTCAAAATTGATAATTTTTTTAAAAATAAAAACCACTGCCGTTATCTACATTACAGCGCTGATCAGATTATGTAGGGGATAGGGTACTTATAATGTAGTGACAGAGCCAGGATTTTTTAGGCAGATTTTGAAATTAAAGCGTTTTTTTTTACTCTTTTTTGACATGTTTTTGAGGCGCTTTTTAGGCCTTTCTTAGGCACTTGTTTAAACTAAGCAAATGCAAAAACCGCATCAAAAATGCTCAAATGAACAGCGCCTTTTTTTCTCCCTTTGATTTCAATGCAGGTTTAGGGTATGTTCACACGAGGGCGTCCGTAACGGCTGAAATTACGGGGATGTTTCAGCCTGAAAACATCCCCGTAATTTCAGCCGTAACGGCATGTGCAGGCGCTTGAACGCCGCGTCCATTACGGACGTAATTGGCGCTGCTATTCATTGGAGTCAATGAATAACGGCTCCAATTACGCCCAAAGAAGTGACAGGTCACTTCTTTGACGCGGGCGTCTATTTACGCGCGTCATTTGACAGCGGCGCGTAAATATACGCCTCGTGTGAACAGACAAACGTCTGCCCATTGCTTTCAATGGGCAGATGTTTGTCAGCGCTATTGAGGCGCTATTTTCGGACGTAATTCGGGGCAAAAACGCCCGAATTACGTCCGTAATTAGTGCGTGTGAACATACCCTTAGGGGTGGAAACTGCTAGATAGAACATGACACTTTTTTTCTTTGAGCGTGCAAAAACCTTCCAGGAAAAAGAAGGCATTTACCTCAATGGAGGAGAGTGTTTTTTGTCAAAACGGTTTCCGCATCAAAATCTTCCAATAAACTCTGTGTGTAGTGAGTCGAAGAGAGTTGTGACCAGTGTGTACATTCAGCCCATCACATGCTGCTCACATTTAGCTTTTTCTGCAACTCACTGATTTATGAATATCTAGTAGTACAACAGGAAGGCACAAACATATTTATTGGACAGCTGGTGGACCTGTGTGTTATAAAATTCCAGGACTGATTTTTTTGTCCCAGTCCGGCCCTGGATCGTTTATTGTCAAGACATCCTTCTAACAAATTGTCATTCTCTTAAAAGGACAACGCCTTTAATGTCATGTCTATACAGCAGATTTGGAGCTCTGTACCTGAAAAACTGAGCTTCAACCATTAAGATACATTAGGAAATTCAGGCTACTAGGGCTACACATAGACTTTTTACAGTAAAACTTTTTCCATGGAGTAATCAGAACATTAACGACTGAACTTAAAGAGATTTCCAAGCAATTTCATATTGCTCTATGGAGGAAAAGAGTAGCCACTACTTTTTAAAATCTCTCAGATATCCCAACATGTTGCCATCAAAAATGAAACCGCTAGTAACTCGTTGGAGCTGTCTTGAAGAAATTTTCAAGCTACGGAATGCATTCTTATGGACTACAATTTCTGAGCGATTTATTTTTTGTAGTGAGCAATAAAAAGTTTAAGTGCAGCCCTAGCCTAATTTGGCAAAATGGTGAACCCAAAATGGCATGGTGTTAACAGGTGGACTGTAGCGTAGGTATATGGGGTCGCAGTGGTCGCAATTGCGACTGCGCCCCAAAGCCACGCACCACATCTATAAAAAGTTACCATAGTAACTTGGGCCTATATAATAAACTACACAGGCCCCTGTTACTATAGTAACTGACAGTATACTTACCCTCCACATTTAGGAGCGCAGCTGCTGCGGCAGGAGCCGAAGAGGAGGGTAAGTGTACTATTACTATGTGCTGGGGCTCGAATTGTCCAGTCCCTAAATATGTATGGGCTATCCTCAGGATAAACTATCAATAGCTGATGGCGATCAATAGCTGAGCACTGCACCCTTCAAAACAGCTGATTGGAGGGTGTCCCGGCAGTCGGACCCCAACCTATCAGCTATTGATGGCCTATCCTGAGGATAGGCCATACATTTTTAGGGACTGGACAACCCCTTTAAGCCTACAATGTGATAGGCCTAGAAAAATGGTCGTTTTTGAAAAAATAAATTATTGGAGAAAACAGTGTGGGGTTCCCCCATTTTTCATAACCAGCTAGATTCAACACAGCAGCAGCCTATCATTACCAGGGTCGGAAGGGCCTCTGTTTATGGCCATTCCCGGCCTAGTAATACCAGCCTGCGGCTACCCCAGTGCTCGACGATAACTACAGATGGTCGGGTACTGGATCCTGCCTGACACTTCCTAGTACCCCTGGTGCGGGGGGTCCGGGGTAATAATGAGTGGTTAGTATTAGCCTTTTCACTGGATAACACTAAGCTCCGCCTTAGTAATGGACGCTGTCAATCAGCCAGCGGCCATTACTAAGGCAGTAGTAATAAAGTTAAAAAAAATACAAGGACATAGAAAAAATATTTTATTGAAATAAAAAACCCCCACACAATCCTCGTTAACCATTTTATTGGGAATAAAAAAAATGCCGTTATCGAAGTAGTACTCGAATTCAAAGTAGTCCAACATCCGAACCTGTAAAAAAACACAAACAGAAAAAAACACATTAGTAACACGTAAAAAAGTAAAACTATTATTTTACTTACCTTTCCTGAGTCCAGCGCTGGAGCCGCAAAGTCAGCTAGCTGGGCCCTATATCTAATCCTATCATGTGTGATAAAGTCAGCTGAGCCACTGTGTCTAATCCTATCCATAGCTATAGGGTCAGAGTGCTACAGATATGCTGTGTCCTATATATATATATATATATATATATATATATACATATACACACATGTATATATATATACACACACACACACACACACACACACACACACACACACACACATACATATATACACATATACGCGCGCACACATTTATACGCTCGCATACATGTACAGTGAAGGAAATAAGTATTTGATCCCTTGCTGATTTTGTACGTTTGCCCACTGTCAAAGACATGAACAGTCTAGAATTTTTAGACTAGTTTAATTTTACCAGTGAGAGACAGATTATATATAAAAAAAAAAAACAGAATATCACATTGTCAAAATTATAAGTATTTGATCCCTTTGGCAAACAAGACTTAATACTTGGTGGCAAAACCCTTGTTGGCAAGCACAGCAGTCAGACGTTTTTTGTAGTTGATGATGAGGTTTGCACACATGTTAGATGGAATTTTGGCCCACTCTTTGAAGATCATCTGTAAATCATTAAGATTTCGAGGCTGTCGCTTTGCAACTCGGATCTTCAGCTCCCTCCATAAGTTTTTGATGGGATTAAGGTCTGGAGACTGGCTAGGCCACTCCATGACCTTAATGTGCTTCTTTTTGGGCCACTCCTTTGTTGCCTTGGCTGTATGTTTCGGGTCATTGTCGTGCTGGAAGACCCAGCCACGAGCCATTTTTAATGTCCTGGTGGAGAGAAGGAGGTTGTCACTCAGGATTTGACGGTACATGGCTCCATCCATTCTCCCATTGATGCGGTGAAGTAGTCCTGTGCCCTTAGCAGAGAAACACCCCCAAATCATAATGTTTCCACCTCCATGCTTGACAGTGGGGATGGTGTTCTTTTGGTCATAGGCAGCATTTCTCTTCCTCCAAACACGACGAGTAGAGTTAATGCCAAAGAGCTCAATTTTAGTCTCATCTGACCATAGCACCTTCTTCCAATCACTCTCAGAATCATCCAGATATTCATTTGCAAACTTCAGACGGGCCTGTACATGTGCCTTCTTGAGCAGGGGGACCTTGCGGGCACTGCAGGATTTTAATCCATTACGGCGTAATGTGTTACCAATGGTTTTCTTGGTGACTGTGGTCCCAGCTGCCTTGAGATCATTAACAAGTTCCCCCCATGTAGTTTTCGGCTGAGCTCTCACCTTCCTCAGGATCAAGGATACCCCACGAGGTGAGATTTTGCATGGAGCCCCAGACCGATGTCGATTGACAGTCATTTTGTATGTTTTCCATTTTCTTACTATTGCACCAACAGTTGTCTCCTTCTCACCCAGCGTCTTACTTATGGTTTTGTAGCCCATTCCAGCCTTGTGCAGGTCTGTGATCTTGTCCCTGACATCCTTAGAAAGCTCTTTGGTCTTGCCCATGTTGTAGAGGTTAGAGTCAGACTGATTAATTGAGTCTGTGGACAGGAGAATTTTATACGGGTGACCATTTAAGACAGCTGTCTTTAATGCAGGCACCAAGTTGATTTGGAGCGTGTAACTGGTCTGGAGGAGGCTGAACTCTTAATGGTTGGTAGGGGATCAAATACTTATTTCTCTGTGCACAATGCAAATAAATATATATAATTTTGACTATGTGATTTTTTTTTTGATTTTTTTTTATATAATCTATCTCTCACTGGTAAAATTAACCTAGCCTAAAAATTCTAGACTGTTCATGTCTTTGACAGTGGGCAAACTTACAAAATCAGCATGGGATAAAATACTTATTTCCTTCACTGTATATACATACATACATACAAACATACATACACATACATACTGTATACACATAGATATACACATATATATATATATGTATATGTATATATATATATATATATATACACACACACACACACACACACACACACACACATACACACACACATACATACACGCACAAACATTTTTTTTTGGGGGGGGCATATGTATTGAGGCTATTGCCCCTGACGTTTTAAGACCTTAGTGACACCCCTGGCTGCTAGTGCTGCATCATTGGGTCACTTAGGTCACCATCGGCCATGAGCAGAAGTTTGGGGGGGGGGGCCCAAGAAGAACTTTTGCACTGGGACCCATAAAGCTTTTCGCTACACCCCTGCAGGTGGATATTGACTTTAAAGGAACACTAAATATGATATTTACATTAAAAAATAAAAAATAAAAATCCTAGCAGTCTTTCACCTTATATAGTTCTCTCTCCAAGCCAATCTTGTATTATATTGCAATAAAAACTGTGAGAAAAATATAAAAAAAATCTTTGATATGTGTCTCAAGTGATCAATCATTCCTTCCCATTCTTCGCACAAACCTTATCAGACCTGTCTCTGGTTGTAAGGCAACTTGTTGCAACAGGAGTGCTACCCCACTGCATTAAGAAACCACTTTTGTTAGGCCCCACCCATATATTGAAACCCCACCCTCACAGCCATGTGCTGCTGTTTCAGGAGCACATCGTCCGTGATTAAGGGCACGGCCGGGTGCTGACGGCCATGGCCAGCCATATATAAAGTATGCGAGCATGGTCAGTAAAAAGCAAAAAATAGGACATGTCCTATCTTTTGCGGAGCCTTTCTGCAGCATGGACACCTTCCCGTAAATATACGGGAAGGTGTCCCTGGGCAATAGAAGTGAATGGGTCCGTAATTACGGGGTGTAATTATGGATCGTAATTGCGGATGAATTCTATGGTCATGTGTATGGGGCCTAACACTGTGGGAAAGTTTTCTTTTGGATACTTCCATTCATTTCTAGCTTTAGAGTTCATTCAACCCCTTCCCGACATATGGCGCATATATACGGTCCTGTCCAGAAGTGGTTTCTGTAAAACGCAGTACCATCACAGTCAAGCATCGGCTGCATTTTACAGCTGACACCCTGCTGTAACGGCCAGGAACAGAGCTCGCCTCCAATCCAGCCGATTAACCCCTTAGATGCTGCGGTCTATAGCTACCGCAGTATCTAAGTGGTTTGTAGCAAATCGGCACCCCTGCGACGTGATCACGGGCATGCCGATGGTTGCTATGGCAACTTGAAGTTTAACAATGGCCTCCTAGTCTGATAAGTATGGAAGTCTATTACACCTCGCCGGAGGTGGGTCCTAATAGGCTTGCTGACCATGTCAAACTGACTGCTAGGCAGTACAATGTATTAGTATAGCGATCAGTGATGGAGGCCTTCAAGTTTCCTAATGGGAATGAAACAAAAATTTAAAACAAGTTAATAAAAATGTTGTATCAAAATAAAAAAAATAAAAGTTTCAAGTTAAAAAAACAAAAATCATTTGTTTCCCATAAGTCTTTTATTATTGGAAAGAATTAATAAAACTATACGTAATCTGTAACAACCCGTACTTTAAAACTATCATGTAATTTGTCCCCCATGGTGAACACCGTAATAAAATAATATGAAAAACAATGACAGAATTGCTGTTTTTAGGTCACATATCCACCTAAAAAAAATTGAATAGCGATCAAAAAGTCACATTTACGCCAAAATAGTACCAATCAAAACTACAGCCCGTTTTGCAAAAAACAAGATTTATTGACGAAAAAATAAAAAAGTTATGGCTGTTAAACTATGGCGACACAGAAAACAAATTGAATTTATTGTGCCAAAGCTGCAATACATAAAAAACTATAGAAATTTGGTATCACCGTAATCGTATTGACAAGCAGAATAAAGTTAATATGTAATTTATGGCGCATGGTGAATGCTGAAAAAAACACATTAAAAAGCAATTCCAGAATTGCTGTTTTTTGGTCGTTTGCTAAAAAGTGATTAAAAAGTTGCATGTGGCCCAAAATTGTACCAATAATATTCACAGCTTGTCCCACAAAAAACAAGCCCGCACACAGCTCCATTGACCGAAAAATAAAAAAAATGATGGCTCTAGTAAGATGCGGAGGATAAAATATCCTGATGTGCAGGCCAGAGGGAAACATTCCTTCCTGTAGTAAAACATGAAAAAGCTATAAAAATTTGGTATCGCTGTAATCTTACTGACCCGCTGAATAAAGTTAACATGTCATTTATACTGCACGGTGAACACTGTAGAAAACAATTTAATAAAAAAACAATGTCAGAATCTCTGTTTTTTTTAATCACCTGGCTTCCCCAAAAAATGGAATAAAAAGTGATCAAAAAGCCACATGCCCTTGAAAATGGTACCAAAAAAAAAACCTACAGCTCGTCCCGCAAAAAAAAAAAAAGGAATTGTCCCAAAAAGGTGCAGATTGTGTTCCAAAAGGAGGGATAAAAAAAAGACCATTTATAAGTGCGACACTGGCCTGTGCGCAACGGATTGCTTCCCAGTGTACCACACATCTATGGATTATTAGATAATTTAACCCCATTATTATAGCACCTCATTATACCCTGATGTACTCCGCACAGCTTACATATGCCCCCACATTATAAACCCAAATACCAGGAAAACTCCAAACAAAACTACCACCAAGCAAAATCCACACTCCAAAAGCCAAAACACGCTCCCTTCTAAGCCCTACAGTGTGCCCAAACAGCAGTTTACGTCCACAAGTATGTCATTGCCATAGCTGGGAGAACTTGCCTAATAATTTATGGGGTAAGATAATCTAGTGGCACAAACTGGGCACAACATATTGTGCACTGAAACGGCATATTAGTAAAAAAAATTGCAATTTTCAGTTTGCATCATTCGCTGCCTATTAATTTCTTAAAAACACCTGTGTAAAAGCACACTTTACCCCTTGATAAATGCCTTTAGGGGTGTAGTTTAAAAATTGGGTCACTTCTGAGGGGTTTATTTTATTATTTAACCTCAGAGCATCTGAAATTGTGGGTAATGCTGCGTAAATTGCTAAATTAGTCCTCAAATATGCATGGTACTCTTTCACTCCTTAGCCCTGTCGTATGTGCAGGCAAAAGATTAGGGCCACATGTAGGGTTCTGAGGCCTGCCATGTATCCAAATAGCAGTTTATGACCACATATGGGATATTGCCGTTCTCGGGAGAAATTGTTTCACACATGTTGTGGAGCTTTTCTGCTTTATTCCTTGTGAAAATGAAAAAATTTGCGCTGAATTGACATCTTATTAAAAATAGGAAATTTTTCATTTTCATGGCCCAATTATAATAAAATCTATGAAACACCTGTAGGGTCAAAATGTTCACTGCACTTCTAGATGAATTCTTTATGGGTATAGTTTCCAAAATTGTGTCTTTTTGGGGTGTCTCCTATGTTTTGGCACCACAAGACTTCTTCAAACCTAACATGGTGTCTATAATATATTCTAATAAAAAGAAGGCCCCAAAATCCACAAGGCGTTCCTTCATTTCTGAGGCCTGTGTTGCAGTCAAATAGCACACTGGGGTCAAATATGGGTTATTTCTAAAAACTTCAGAATAAGGGTAATAAATATTGAGTTGCGATTCTGTGTTAACACTTGCTCTGTTACAGAAAAAAAAAAAGTATTACAATTGAATATCTGCAAAAAAAAAAAAAGGGTTAAGAAACTTCCAAAATGCTGTTTGGAATAGTTTTAGGGGTGCAGTTTTTAAAATGGGGTGATTTATACGGTGTTTCTGACAGATAGATCCCCTCAAAGCCACCTAAGAACTGAACTGGTCCCTAAAAAAATAGGCTTTGGAAATTTTCTTGAATATGTGAGAAATTGCTGCTAAAGTTTTAAACCTTGTAATGTCTAAAAAAATAAAAGAACGTTAAAGAAATATGGTAAGTGTTAACTAGTAACTTTTATGTGTGTTGTATAACTATCTGTCTTACAAGCAGAAACAATTAAATTTAGATAAATGTGAATTATTCCAAATTTTCTCTAAATGTTAGGCCTCATGCACACGACCGTATTTTTTCCCACCCGTAAATACTGGCGTAAATACGGGTCCGGTGTCACACGTATTCGACCCGTTTTGCACCAGTATTTACGAACCCGTGCCCGTAAATATGGGTCCGGTGTCACCCGTATTCCACCCGTATTTACGGGCACGTTTTTGGCGGCAAAATAGCACTGCACTAATCGGCAGCCCCTTCTCTCTATCAGTGCAGGATAGAGAGAAGGGACAGCCCTTTCTGTAATAAAATTTAAAGAAATTCATACTTACCCGGCCGTTGTCTTGGTGACGCGTCCCTCTCTTCACATCCAGCCCGACATCCCTGGATGACGCGGCAGTCCATGTGACCGCTGCAGCCTGTGATTGACCTGTGATTGGCTGCAGCGGTCACATGGCCTGAAACATCATCCAGGACGTCGGGCCGGATGTCGAGAGGGACGCGTCACCAAGGCAACGGGCGGGAGACCGGACTGGAGGAAGCAGGAAGTTCTCGGTAAGTATGAACGTCTTTTATTTTTATTTTTTACAGGTTTATACTGATCGGTAGTCACTGTCCAGGGTGCTGAAAGAGTTACTGCCGATCAGTTAACTCTTTCAGCTCCCTGGACAGTGACTATTTACTGACGTCGCTTAGCAACGCTGCCGTAATGACGGGTGCACACATGTAGCCACCCGTCATTACGAGAGCTCCATAGACTTCTATGGACTGTCCGTGCCGTTATTACGGCCTGAAATAGGACATGTTCTATCTTTTTCAACGGCACGGGCACCTTCCCGTGAGAAAACGGGAAGGCACCCGTCGCCAATAGAAGTCTAATAGCCCGTTATTACGGGTCGTAATTACGACCCGTAATAACGGGAGTTTTTACGGTCGTGTGCATGAGGCCTTAGTGTTTTGTTTTTTTTTACAAATAAACACTGAATACATCTAATATATATCTAAATGTTACAACTAACATAAAGTATAATGTGTCACAAGAAAACAATCTCAGAATCGCTCGGATAAGTAAAAGCACTACAAAGTTCTAACCACAAAAATGGACACATGTCAGATTTGAAAATGTTAGGAAGGTCAAAAGTAACTGCAGTGGGGAGGGTTCAATTTAGGGACCAGGAACAGATTTAGTGTATGTTCACACAGGGCGGATACGCTGTGTAAATCACACAGCGTATCCATGGTGCAGTATTCCAGGCAGAATGTCTGCTGCAGAAAACTGTACCTGAAAAAAAAAAAAACGTCATACTTACATAGCCATGGCGATGCGTTACTACGCCATCCTGCAGGCCGGCCTCCTGGGATTATGTTTTATCCCATATGACCGCTGCAGCCTGTGACTGGCTGCAGCGATCACATGGGATGAATCCTCATCCCAGGAAGCCGGCCTGGACGAAGAAATGTCTTCTGGGTAAGTATAAGATTTTTTTTTTGGAGTTGCGTTATTTTGCTGCAGAATTGCTGTGAAACAGCAACATCTGCTATTTGTTGTGGGATTTACCTCCCCTTTGAATTTAATGATGGAAATCCCGCAACAAATGGGCAGCGTTTACGCAAATACAATTGACATGCTGCGGATTAAAAAAACGCCCTGCATGTCAATTTCTGAGCGTTTTTTCTGCTCAGCATTTACGCAGCGTGTGGATGAGATGTGTTCAAATCCCAGCCACTCTGATGCTCCTGTATTATGCTGAGGATTTTCTGCAACAAAATCCATTGCGGAAAATTCGCAGTATTTACACTACGTGTGAACTGACCCTTAGACAGTAGTCTAAATGTAATTATTGACTAAAGGCAGAAAGTTCACCTTTAGGCCCTGTTCACACTGAGTTTTTTGACGAGTTTTTTGGCGCGGAAACCGCTCCGCAAAAAACGCCTGAAAATGCCTCCCATTGATTTCAATGGGAGTTGAGAAACTACCAAGAAAGAATGATCGACTTGAGGCACGTGAGATTACAAAAAATGTACAATTTTTATTAAATAAAGACAATGGACAAGTTAAAAGATGGAATGGAAGAAAAGTCACACAATAAAAAAGAGACGTCAAATCAATCATGAACCAAATATAGTTATTTGGTCAATGTGTTGAAATCAATAAGCAAGGTACTATAGCAGCAAAAGGGTAAATGAGATCATACCAGGCTGCAGCACATGTTATGCATATGTTTAGTAAGATGGTGGCGATTGAGGTAAGTATGAAGAAAACATATATAAACAGCGGCAACAAGTTACAGTAGTATGAAGCAAGGTTTAAATGTGCAGAAGCCGGTTTTGAAATGGATTCAGAGAAAATTACAAGCAATATTAAATACAAGCTGCTAAAGATGGCAAATATTTGTTCAACATACCGATAGACATTGTGGTACAGAGAGAGGACGTCTACACCCGACGCGCGTTTCGGCACCTGCCTTCGTCCGGACCCCTTTAGCAGCTTGTATTTAATATTGCTTGTAATTTTCTCTGAATCCATTTCAAAACCGGCTTCTGCACATTTAAACCATGCTTCATACTACTGTAACTTGTTGGCGCTGTTTATATATGTTTTCTTCATACTTACCTCAATCGCCACCATCTTACTAAACATATGCATAACATGTGCTGCAGCCTGGTATGATCTCATTTACCCTTTTGCTGCTATAGTACCTTGCTTATTGATTTCAACACATTGACCAAATAACTATATTTGGTTCATGATTGATTTGACGTCTCTTTTTTATTGTGTGACTTATCTTCCATTCCATCTTTTAACTTGTCCATTGTCTTTATTTAATAAAAATTGTACATTTTTTGTAATCTCACGTGCCTCAAGTCGTTCATTCTTTCCTGGTAGTTTCTCATGTCAATTTTTGATCGACGCACCAAGTGTATCTTGGTCAAATACTTAGGATATGATAGAGTGCCGCTCACATAACTAGCAACAGTGCTTGACAGTTTAAATGTTGATGTTTCGAGCACTATTGTTATCATATTCTGTCTGTTAGTATTTTTTTGGTTTATATTCAATGGGAGTTGGACAAGTTTTTTTACCGCGAGTAAAAAAAACTGCGTCGCGGTAAAAAGAAGCGACATGACCCATCTTGAGGCGGTTTCCGCCTCCAAAACCCCATTTCAATCAGTCAGAAAGGGTAAAAAACACCTTGACGAGTGTTTTGACAAGTTTTTGTCAAACCACTATGCAAAAAACGTCTGGAGCAGTTTTTGCAGGAGGAATTTCCCTCCTGCAAAAAAACTTTGTGTGAACACTGCCTTAGTCAAGTTGGGGCTAATTGCTATAAACGGAAAAAAAATAAAAAATCAAGGACTTTTGTAATTTATATTATTTTGCCTCCTTAATCCTGTTTTACTACTGTGTGTATTCATTACTGCTGTACAGAATTCTGTGGTTAACTTGTGATTCCTGACTACAAACAGTCTCCTCTGCTGTCAGGTTCAGTTGAAGCCCTTTTCAAGGGAAAACAGTCTCTGATTTTCAGAAGATTTTAAAGCATCAAACTTTTTTTTTATGTTTTTTTTTTAGCTATTTTTGGAGCTGTATTCTATTGACAGAATGAAAAACAGCTCAAGAAGTGACATGCACTTCTTTTTATGGGACGTTTTTACGCGCCATTTTTTTCAAACGGCTGTGTAAAAAAACGCCCCGTCTGAACGAAACAACGTTTTTCCCATTGAAATCAATGGATAGATGTTTGGATGCGTTCAGCTTCCATTTTTTCAGGTGTTCTTTGAGGCATTTACGCCCGAAAAACGCCTGAAAACACTGCGTGTGAACATACCCCTAGGTTCCTCAGCACACACAAACTGTTCTCTTTAGGGAATTGATACTGCAGCTACATCTTCTCTCATATGTCACACAACAGGCAGCACTGACTAGGACAAGTCCTCTTTAAATAAAACTGAAACCATGCAATTCCTTTTCTTTACGAAAACAGCATCTATTGATCCACATCATATTTCCTGGAACACTGGTGCCCTGACAACTAATTATAGAATATTACCGAAATACACGCCATACCACATAGTTTATATATTTATTTTTATATTGCAGGCAGGAATAAGAGAACAAAGAAGCAATATCAGCATTTATAATATTAACCCCTTAATGGTCAGGCCTATTTTGGCCTTAATGACCAAGGATTAGTTTTTGTTTTTCATTGTGGCATTCCAAGAGTCATAACTTTTTTTATTCCGTCGATATAACCATATAAGGGCTTGTTTTTTGTGGGACAAGTTGTATTTTTCAATCGCACCATTTTTGGATGCATATAATATATTGATTAACTTTTTAGTTTTTTACATTTTAAATTTACGCTGTTCACTTTGCGGCATAAGTAACATGTTACTTTTATTCTATGGGCCGGCTCGATTACGGGGATACCAAATATGTAAAGGTTTTATATGTTTTTCTATGTTTGCCCAATAAAACCCATTTTAAAAAAACCTACTTGTTTTTGCATCCCCGCATTCCAAGAGCCGTAACTTTTTTATTTTTCTGTCAATGTAGCCATATGCGAGCTGTTTTTTTGCGGGACAAGGTGTCGTTTTCATTGGTACTATTTTGGGATACATGGGACTTATTGATTAACTTTTATTTATTTTTTTATGGGGGGGAATGGGAAAAAAAAAGGAATTTTAACGTTGTTTTTGTTTGGATGCCATTCACCCGGCGGTTTAATGAATGTGTCAACTTTATTGTTCAAGTCCTTACAATCACGGCGATACCACATATGTGTATGTGCTATTTTTTTTTACACTTTTACTGAATAAAACCATTTTTCATGGAAAAACGTGGTTTCATTTAATTTGTACTTTCATCTTTTTTTTTTCATAAAATTTATTTCACTGTTTTACGTTAAATTTTTTTGTTCCACTAGAGGACTTCACTTACCGATCTTTTGATTGCAGATATAATGCTTTGGTATACTTAGTATACCAAAGCATTATTGCCCCTGGCATGGCCTAATAGGCAGTTGCTGAAGGCAGATCTGGGGGCCTTTGTTAGGCCTTAGGCTGCCATAGAAACCCATTGGCGCCCTGCAATCTCGTCGCAGGTATGCCAATGGGTTGACAGAGGGAGTTCCCTCCCTCTGTCAAACACATTGTTATGCTCGCAGTCGATGACCGCCGTTATTCCCTTCTTACCAGCAGCCGCAATCGCAGGACTGTGAATCCCTGCCGGCATCTCCCTTTCCAGGGACCCTGGCGCGCTCTGCTCTCTGCCTCCTCCTCTCCCGGACTGTGCTCTGTAAAAGTGTTCCCAACAATCCCTGGATACCCTGCATTATTAAAGCAGAGGCGTAGCCAGGTTCTCCTGCACCCGGGGCAAAGATTCAGATTGGCGCCCCCCCCCTTTTATTTCCCGACATCTCCTTCCCCCTCGCCATGTTTTCTTTCCCTACCAATCAATGAGGTGTAATTTTTTTTCACAATTTTTTTAATGTAACTTGAGTCTAAAAGCATTTCTACATTTTACAAGCGATGTAGTTCTATAATGTAATTAACATAAAAATAAATTAAAAGAAAATAAATGAAAGAGGCACCACACAGCCCCCTGTAGATAGCGCCACACAGCCCCCCTTGTAGATAGTGCCACACACAGCCCGCTGCCCCTTTGTAAATAGCGCCACACCCCCCCTTGTAAATAGCGCCACACTCCCCCCCCTTGTACTTAGCGCCACACTGTGAACAGAGCGGTGAGCGGTAGCCTACCGCTACCACACTCCGCTCTGCCTGGTGTGACTTACCGGAGGAGCCGAGGAGGTCATGCGGCGCAGGCAGCGACGGAGTTCCATCTGACTAGGGTTGGTGACAGCTAGGGCCGGCCTTAGCTTGGATGGCGCCCTGTGCGGGACTCTCTATTGCAGCCCCCTACACAAACCAAAAATTAACCACATATATAGACACGCTGGAACATATATACTGTACATACATAGAGATAGATATTTAGACATACAGGCAAATATACATACACACATCTGGAATATATACATACAGGTAAATATATAGACGTACAGACACATATACGCACACACACTGGCAGATAAATACACAGACCGGAACATATACAAATACATAAAAGGCACAAATATACAAGCACAAAGACACATTCACAAACAGGCCCATATATACCCACACAGGCACATATGTACACAGCACAGATAATGTAGTAGATGTTACTTGCAGTCCTATGTAACAACACAGATAACACAGTAATAATTCTCTGAGTACAGATAGTTGTGTTACCTGCAGTCCTATGTAACACCACAGGTAACTCTGAGTACAGATAATGTAGTAGTGTTGCCTGCAGTCCTATGTAACACCACAGATAACACAGTGATAACTCTGAGTACAGATAATGTAGTAGATGTAAGAGACAAACACATGCAGAGACACAGACAGACAGACAGACACACACACACACACACACACACACACACACTGTAACATATACACATACAAACACACTGTATTGACACTACACACAGACACTCACCATGTCTCCTTGCTGACAGCATCACAGGTCAGGACAGGCTGTGGGCGGAGCTTCCTCTCTGCTTCTCGGCATGTGTAACAGCAGAGCTGGAAGGTTGCAGCACGGGAGTGGACCTGTCCCCTGACTTGAGTCTCATCTGACCTCATGTCACTGATGTGAGGTCAGGTGACAAGTCATGTGACTGGACTGGTCCACTCCCTGGCCGTCACAGACCCCAGTCAGAACGCCGTAATTTCCTGGCTCTTCCTAAAGCTGCTGCAGGTGTCCGACATACAGGCGCGCACCGCTCCCGCTGGATTGGTACAGTCTCTTGAGAGTCGCGACTGGCCAACAGAGCTTTCCGTCATGACGGCCAGAATGTGTGACCTTTTTCAATTGGCTACTGGTGGTCCACGCCCACTGTCATGGTGGTCCGAGGGCTTAAGAGGGACGAATCCATTGCGCACCGTTAGTTGCCCCATTTGAACCCCTGAGAACGCTGCGGATGCAGCGAAACATGTCGGGGGGGCTTCTCTTCATCTTTTATTCTCAATGTCTCACTGACCGTCAGCTACAGACACTACTGATTCGTGTGTCTCGGCGTTCTGCTGATGCCGTGGGAGATACAAGCCTAGACAGACTCCACTTTGTATTGATTGCATCAGATTGATGCAAAACATATTCCTGTCAGTGAGCTTTGGCTAACTTTTAAATATTATTTGTTTTGTCTAGTTACCCTTGTATTTAATCCTAACTAATAAAAGTTATATTTTAACATACACCTACTCCTATAGCCGGCTGGGAATAAAGGCACTTTTCTCTTTTGCTTAACCGCAAATCAGTATTTTTCTTGATAGTTCAATGCCTGCCAGCCTGCTGGGTCTCCCTTTGTTTCTTTTTTATCAGCAGCGATCAGCTGCACTTCGGCGCCCCCCCCCTTCCCTACCACCGGGTTGCGCCAGGGGCACACGCCCCGCCTGCCCCCCCCTAGCTACGCCCCTGATTAAGGAATCCTGCCCACTAACCCAGTGCCTGAGCAATGTTGTCACTAACCCAGTGTCAGGCCCCATGCACACGACCGTGCCTGCAATCACGGCCCGCAATTGCAGGTACGGCCGGCCGCCGACTGACAGCCGCATTTTTGGGCCGTGCTCCCATACAAAGTATGGGATCACGGCCCGCAAAATGCAAAAGAACGGACATGTTCCATAATTCCCGGAACATTTCCATGGCACGAACACCCTTCCTAGTGCTACGGAAAGGTGTCCGCGTTCAATGAAAGTGAATGGGTCCGTTTTTGCGGACCGAGGTTTTTTACTGTCGTGTGCATGGGGCCTTAGTCTGTGAAGGTTCTGTATCTTCTAGCCTGGAACCTGCTCAAGCTATGAGAAAGGTTCCTGTTGAACCGAAACATCGCTGTCTTGAGGTGAATAAATCCACCCTGTTTTCATCTACCTTGAAGTCCTAGTGCCGTTACTGCGTTCTATGTTTTTCTCTATCTAAAGTGGGGAGCACATGGCCTGACTTTCTGGATTTGTGGAGTGCTGTGTTCATCTGTATTTGGACTGTGTATATATATATATATATATATATATATATATACATATACACACATATATATATATATATATATATATATATATAAATATACACACACATGTATATATATATATATATATATATATACACACACACACATATATTTATACATATATACAGTATATATACATATATATACATATATATATATACACATATAGATTTATATATATATATATATATATATATATATATATATATATATACACATATGTATACACACACACATATATATCCACACACATATATATCCTTTCTGACTTTTATTGACAGCGTAGGTGCTTTCAGGAAATTTACAGGTTGCACAAAGTAAAACAAAACCTAAACAAAATCCTGCCTTTCCAAGCACTAACTAAACAGTATAAGTTCCCTCTCTGTCTCACAGACAATATAGCATCAGTTTGCAGGCAGAAACCCTGCTGTGCACAGAGGGAGCTTACACAGTGCAGCGCAGGTTTTAATAGGCCTCAGTACAGCTGCATTTACTAGTGAGGTCACTGCAGAGGAAAATAGGTACTGGACTGGGAATGGAGGCTACATCCCACCCAGGACACTACAAAGCCTGCAAGCTCCAAATTCCATAACTTTCACACAACATGGAGAAAAACTAGCAATGTGTTTTTCCTTCTGCTTTGTATGACACTTGGAGCCCCTCACCCATACCTCCTAACTTTCAAGTATCACAAAGAGGGACAGCCGTCGCTGCAATTTTTTTCTTTTAAGCCACGACTCTAGTCCCACCCAATCCCCGCCCATACACAATCGTTCAGCCCACACAGTATCATGCTCCCATAGTGCCTCCCACACAGTATAATGCCAAATAGCTGCCCCGATACAGTATAATGCCCTCTACCTGCCACCATACAGTATAATGCCCCCATAGATGCACCCATACAGTATAAAGCCAACACAGATTCTTCCATACAGTATAATTCCCACACAGATGCCCCCATGCAGTATAATGGCCAAACAAATTCCCCCATACAGCATAATGCCCCATAGCTGCTCCCATGCAGCATAATGCCCCCATACAGTATAATGCCCACACAAATGCTCCCATACAGTATAATGCTCCCACAGCTGCCCCATACAGTATTATGCCCCCCATAGCTGCCCTTATACAGTATAATGCCCCAAAGCTGCCCCTAGTGCCAGTGCTCACATATAAAGTGCCAGTGCCCTTGTAGATAGTGCCACAGTGCCCATGTAGATAGTGCCAGTGGCGTAACTACCGCTATAGCAGTCGCCCGCCGGCACGGGCCCCCACCATGGCCGGAGGCTTCGCTAGCAGCCGCTATGGCTGCTACAGCGGGACGCCACTGAACACGACTACGGCAGAGCAGGGAGGTATCTCCCCGCTCTGCCGTTAAACAAAAGACATGTATCCCCTATCCACAGGATAGGGGATACATGTGTGATCGCTGGCAGCGATAGGGAGCGATATGGCGTTCTCTACACGGGGGGGCTGTATGGCGTTCCCTACAGGGGGGCTGTATGGCGTTCCCTACAGGGGGGGCTGTATGGTGTTCCCTACAGAGGGGGCTGTATGGCGTTCCCTACAGGGGGGCTGTATGGCGTTATCTACAGGGGGGCTGTATGGCCTTATCTACAGGGGGGCTGTATGGCGTTATCTACAGAGGGGGCTGTATGGCGCTAACGCCATACAGCCCCCCTGTAGAGAATGCCATACATCCCCCCCCTGTAGGGAACGCCATACAGCCACCCCCTGTAGGTAACGCCATACAGCCCCCCCTGTAGGGAACGCCATACAAAGCCCCCCCCCTGTAGGGAACGCCATACAGCGCTCCCCTCCCCTGTAGGGAACGCCATACAGCGCCCCCCCTGTAGGGAACGCCATACAGCACCCCCCCCTGTAGGGAACGCCATACAGCGTCCCCCCCTGTAGGGAACGCCATACAGCACCCCCCTGTAGGGAACGCCATACAGCCCCCCCTGTAGGGAACGCCATACAGCCCCCCCTGTAGATAACGCCATACAGCCCCCCCCTGTAGGGAACGCCATACAGCCCCCCCCCTGTAGGGAACGCCATACAGCGTCCCCCCTCCCAAAAAAGTGCGACCTACAGCGTGTCCTACAAAAGACATGTATCCCCTCTCCACAGGAGAGGGGATACATGTGTGATCGCTGGCAGCGATAGGGAGAACGGGGGACCTAAAGTCCGCCGAAGTTCTCCATGACTAACCTCTGACTTCCGGCGTCTGCGCAGCTCAATACAAATGAAAGGAGCGCTGGTCACGCATGCGCACAAGCGCGACCGGCGCTCTATTCATTTCTACGGAGCTGCCGACACAGACCCCGGAAGTCCGAGGTTTGTGATGGAGAACTTCAGGGGACTCTCAGTCCCCCGTTCTCCCTATCGCTGCCAGCGATCACACATGTATCCCCTCTCCTGTGGATAGGGGATACATGTCTTTTGTAGGACACGCTGTAGGTCGCATTTTTTTGGAAGGGGGGACGCTGTATGGTGTTCCCTACAGGGAGGGGGCTGTATGGCGTTCCCTACAGGGGGGGGCTGTATGGCGTTATCTACAGGGGGGGCTGTATGGCGTTCCCTACAGGGGGGGCTGTATGGCGTTCCCTACAGGGGGGTGCTGTATGGCGTTCCCTACAGGGGGGGCGCTGTATGGCGTTCCCTACAGGGGGGGTGCTGTATGGCGTTCCCTACAGGGGGGCGCTGTATGGCGTTCCCTACAGGGGAGGGGGGTGCTGTATGGCGTTCCCTACAGGGGGGGGGCTTTGTATGGCGTTCCCTACAGGGGGGGCTGTATGGCGTTACCTACAGGGGGTGGCTGTATGGCGTTCCCTACAGGGGGGGGATGTATGGCATTCTCTACAGGGGGGGCTGTATGGCGTTAGCGCCATACAGCCCCCTCTGTAGATAACGCCATACAGCCCCCTGTAGATAAGGCCATACAGCCCCCCTGTAGATAACGCCATACAGCCCCCCTGTAGGGAACGCCATACAGCCCCCCTGTAGGGAACGCCATACAGCCCCCCTGTAGGGAACACCATACGGCCCCCCCTGTAGGGAACGCCATACAGCCCCCCTGTAGGGAACGCCATACAGCCCCCCCGTGTAGAGAACGCCATACAGACCCCCCTGTAGATAACGCCATACAGTCCCCCCTGTAGATAATGCCATACAGCCCCCTTTGTAGATAACGCCATACAGCCCCCTGTAGATAACGCCATACAGCCCCCCCTGTAGGGAACGCCATACAGCCCCCCTGTAGGGAACTCCATACAGCCCCCCCTGTAGGGAACGCCATACTGCCCCCTCCTGTAGGGAACGCCATACAGACCCCCCCTGTAGATAACACCATACAGTCCCCCCTGTAGATAACTCCATACAGCCCCCTTTGTAGATAACGCCATACAGCCCCCTTTGTAGATAATGCCCTACAGCCCCCTTTGTAGATAGCGCCATACAGCCCCCTGTAGATAACGCCATACAGCCCCCTTTGTAGATAACGCCATACAGACTCCCCTTTACACAGGAATGGCCAAAAGGAGTCAATGGGTATGCGTGAAAAACGGATGCCACACATATGCCATCCATTTCATTCCGTTTTTCACAGATGGTTGCTTACACTTAAGAAGTGAAATCGGGAAGTAGAGCAAAGATAGACCATGCTGCGATTTTTTAATCACAGATGGATGGTCCATGAAAAAAACCTAATGTCTTAATTGGCCCATTAACTATAATGGGTCAGTGTTCAGTCGAGGTGCTGTCCGATCTACACTTGGACAGCACTAGTTGTTAAAATCATTTGTCTGAATGAGCTCTAAAAACTATATAAAAATATTCTAATCACTTACTTGTACCCCTGAGCCTATATATCTAAAAGATCAAGGTCACATTTAAAAGAGCTGCCCTACTACTTCTTAGGGCATGGCCAGACGTGGCGGAATTGCTCTGGAATTCCGCTGCGGACACACCGCAGCGGACCCGTTTCTCCATTGTCTTCCACAGCTTTTTAGTAGGGTTCGTTTACACGTTGCGGTCAATCCCGCTGCGGAGCATAGGCTGCGGTGCGGAATTTGGTGTCCGCAGCATACAATGGTTGTTGCGGACGTGTGGCGGACTGGTTGCGGACTCATTGCGGAATTTCTCCATTGACTTCAATGGAGAGTCAAAATTCCGCAATGAAGTCCGCAGATGTTATGTAGATGTTATGTGTGCTGCGGAGCGTATTGGTTTTACTAACATGACATTTCTTCATTCTGGCTGGACCTATGTATTTCTAGGTCTACAGCCAGACTGAGGAAGTCAATGGGGCGCCCATAATTACGGGTGACTACGTGTGTGCACCCGTAATTACGGGAGCGTTCCTAGGCGACGTCAGTAAATAGTCACTGTCCAGGGTGCTGAAAGAGTTAAGCGATCGGCAGTAACTTTTTCTGCACCCTGGACAGTGACTACCGATCACAATATACATCAACCTGTAAAAAAAATAGAAGTTCATACTTACCGATAACTCCCTGCTTCTTCCTCCAGTCCGGCTTCCCAGGATGGCGTTTCAGTCTAAGTGACGGCTGCAGCCAATCACAGGCTGCAGCGGTCACATGGACTGCCGCGTCATCCAGGGAGGTCGGGCTGGATGCCGAAAGAGGGACACGTCACCAAGACAACGGCCGGTAAGTATGAAATTCTTTTACTTTCACTAGGGAAAGTGCTGTCCCTTCTCCCTATCCTGCACTGATAGAGAGAAGGGAAGTACTTTCGCCTCAATACGCAACGACTAGTCCACATCAATTTAATGCCCATTTTGGGCAGAGCCACAACAGAATCTGCAACGCAGATTCTGTGCGGCATTGATGCGGACAGTTGCGGAAGAAATCCGCCACGTCTGGGCATGCCCTTATGCTCAGCTCCTACCAGGCTGTGTTGTCATAGGGACCAGAGAGCAGAGACATTTCTACAAAGTGGCTTGTGTCATCTAGGTAAATTATCAAAGTATTTTTACACATTTTGAGAACACCCTAAATGTTCTTTGCAGTCTTTTTGTAAATTCTTCTGCAAACCTTATGACATTATTACGTTTTGGTTCTATCAGGAGCTAACCACTATGGGCTAT
The DNA here is from genome assembly GCF_050947455.1 of Rhinoderma darwinii. Lineage (NCBI taxonomy): Eukaryota > Metazoa > Chordata > Amphibia > Anura > Rhinodermatidae > Rhinoderma > Rhinoderma darwinii. The sequence continues at coordinate 148,953,508 of NC_134691.1, read as the reverse complement.
TCATGATATCTATACAAGTTGCATTTGGGGGCAGACATCAAAACAGTTCATCATTTCCAAAGTTTTTCATGTATAAAACACCTTAAACCAGCTAAATCTTGCATTTCCTCCTCTGCAGCATAGCTAAAATTCTTCAGCCTCTTCTGCGTATTATTTTGACTACTGCATCTTACTTGTAAATTAACTTCACTTCAGGAACCTTCATCCAGTCTCTTGAAATGTTGGAAAAATAGACTTTTAATTAAAAAAAAAGCTAAAATAACAGTGATATTCAGTGTGGTCTGTACTTACATTCAGTGTTTGATTCAGTCTAGCTATTTAATTTCATAGATTGAACCTAAATAAATAAATAAATATTCGTGGTATATGTGAATATTTTTGTACTGTTCATTTGTGAGACACAGGGCCGACCAGTAAATTCAGTTCTAATTGACAATGATACAATTTAAATAATAGTCCCTTGGGACACTATTTGCGGACACTGAAAATACCTGTTCAGGGGGACATTTTTTATAGCAATAGCCCCATCAGTTACTTAAAAAACTTTGATGCAGATTTACTAATATTGTCTAAGTTTTAGACAGTGTAAACATAGACAAGACAGTTAGAAAATGCACAAAAATCTATCAAAGTGGTGCATGCTGTATGATAAATTTGTCACATTTTGCTAGACGGGTTAGACACTTTTCTCTTTATTATACCACCTCTTGGTTGGCTTAGTTTATGCCAGTTTTTTGCACCAAAATTTTGGCTCACGGTGACGCATTTTAAGACATAATCTATTTTGGCTAGACCAGGACCCTTCCCCTCTAAGCCACGATCCCCTTTTGAGCATGTCGAAAAAAGTGTCCAAAACAGTTCATAAATGTGGCGCACAACATGGACGCCAGAATTCTGGCTCAATGATTTTGAATAGTAAATCTGCCCCAATGTGTCTAATTTGGAATACACCTTTACAATTATATAATTTGTGGCTGGATTCGTATAAGATTGTACAGCAAATACAAAGTAATACACACTGTAATATTATATTTATTTATATAGTTACATTTGAACTTTGCCACTTATGTTAATCGTGTATCATATGTTAATCGTGAAAGACATGATACAGTTCCACAAATAGGTTTACTGATTTTTACAAACCTTTTGTTAGAAAGGTCCCCAAAAATTTGCTGATCGCAGGTTGTTCCACCGCCGGGATCCCAAGCGTTCAACTGTCATCCCGACGGTAACTCGGCAACAAGTGCTCAATCTCCCTGCAGCGCCACCACAGGGAAAATGAATCATTGCCTGCTGCAGTTTGAAATCAATGGGCATTCTATGTAATGCATTTATTAGCCACTCTCCGGTCTGGCTAAACAATATGAAATGCAACAGAACAAAATCATACCATGTCCCATAAGACATTATATAATGAAATATTGTTAAGTGTGGAGCAATAGGGACTCTGTATGCCACTATACAGGCTCCTTGGGCATGGCTCTGCTGTGTATATGAGCCATAGGGTCTGTGGCCCACCATAGTACCAGACCATCGTCCAATAGGTTCAGGCTCTGCTACACTAATGAGCCCTAAGGCTCAAGCTGAAGACAACCCCATTTGGAGATGACTTTGAAATCAATCAATTGCCACTATTTTTATAGGTTGATTCACAGCTATGTCCTGTGTGTGTGCCATGATATCATCAAAAATTACAATTAATTTAAAAGTGCACATGCAAAGGTTCTGTATAGATGGAGAGTGGGCCCTCAGAATAATTTCCTCTGGACCCAAGGGACCTCAGTTCGCCTCTTACATGGCCCAATATGGGCCGTGAAAACGAGTGCCAAACAATGTGGGGCTCATTTGCTCCTTTCACAAAGAGCTATGAACAGTATTGTAAGGGGACGAACGATCGTTACTACAGTCACTCCTCCCTATACATTTCTATCATGTCGGCAGAACATCTTCCTGTTTACACAGAGAGATCTGCTGCCGACAACAATAATATTGCTTGCTGCATAAACTATACAAATCGACCAATGAATGAACGTTGCTCGTCCATCAGCTGATCGTTGCCCTTTTTACACAGGGCAATGGCCTGGAAGGAGCATTCATATGAATGCTCTTTTCCCCGATTATTAGCCCATGTAAAAAGACCCTTAGCCCTTATTCACACGACAGTGAAAAACGGCCGTGTGATGGCCGTCCTTTTAACGGCCTTCACATGTCCGTTTTCAGAGCAATGATATTCTATGGATGCGTTTTTTTAACGGGCCGTGAATAATGGCCGTAAAAAATAGGACATGTCCTATTTTTGGGCCGTTTTAACGGCCTGACGGCCCCCATAGAAGTTGATGGATCCGTTTTTAACGGCTGTCAATATATGTAACAACCGTTAAAAACTGAACAGTTACATGAGGATTGGCAAGGAAACTACTAGTTCCCTTGCTGGCTATCTTTGGCATACTCACGGTTGCGGCGCTTCTTCAGGTGTGGTCACTCGTCTTCACGGGTTTGAAGGCGCCTCGATGACATCATAGCCCCGTCGCGCTGCCTTGCCAGATCCCATGCAGACGAGTGACCACAAGTGAAGAAGACGAGAGACGGCGCTGCACCCGTGAGTATGTGGCATCATGTACAGGGAGGCTGGTGTGGCATCATGTACAGGGAGGCTGGTGTGGCATCATGTACAGGGAGGCTGGTGTGGCATCATGTACAGGGAGGCTGGTGTGGCATCATGTACAGGGAGGCTGGTGTGGCATCTACAGGGAGGCTGGTGTGGCATCTACAGGGAGGCTGGTGTGGCATCTACAGGGAGGCTGGTATGGCATCTACAGGGAGGCTGGTGTGGCATCTACAGGGAGGCTGGTGTGGCATCTACAGGGAGGCTGGTGTGGCATCTACAGGGAGGCTGGTGTGGCACCATCTACAGGGAGGCAGGTGTGGCATCATCTACAAGGAGGCAGGTGTGGCATGATCTGCAGGGAGGCTGGTGTGGCATCATCTACAGGGAGGCTGGTGTGGCATCATCTACAGGGAGGCTGGTGTGGCATCATCTACAGGGAGGCTGGTGTGGCATCATCTACAGGGAGGCTGGTGTGGCATCATCTACAGGGAGGCGTGTGGCATCATATACAGGGAGGCGTGTGGCATCATATACAGGGAGGCGTGTGGCATCTTCTACAGGGAGGCGTGTGGCATAATCTACATGGAGGTGTATGGCATCATCTACAGGGAGGCGTGTGGCATCATCTACAGGGAGGCGTGTGGCATCATCTACAGGGAGGCGTGTGGCATCATCTACAGGGAGGCGTGTGGCATCATCTACAGGGAGGCGTGTGGCATCATCTACAGGGAGGCGTGTGGCATCATCTACAGGGAGGCGTGTGGTATCATCTACAGGGAGGCGTGTGGCATCATCTACAGGGAGGCGTTTGGCATCATATACAGGGAGGCGTGTGGCATCATATACAGGGAAGTGTGTGGCATCATATACAGGAGGTGTGTGGCATCATATACAGGAGGTGTGTGGCATCATATACAGGAGGTGTGTGGCATCATATACAGGAGGTGTGTGGCATCATACACAGGGAGGCTGTAAATAGTGTCTAGGTGAACATGTGACCTTCCTTTGGGTGTTTTCAGGGGGCTGGGACAAAAAAAGCCTGACCAATGAAATTCATCCGTTTTTTTAACGGTCATGAAAAACTGATGCAAAATGGATGTCAAACGGCCATTAAAAACGGACAGATGGACTGGAAACGGATGAAAATAGAGACACACTGATGCAAAATGGCCATGAAAAACTGACAGTTGATCAGTTTTTAATGGACATTTTTTTTCACTGTCGTGTGAAGAAGGCCTTAGTCTTAAAATCCTCAAATTACTTTAGAGACCAGTTCAACATTGTTCAAGTTCTAGGTGCAAATTACCATTAACAAAACACAGAAATGTTATATTGTTTCTGTCTGCTTATATGCCAATTGCATTGCAATTTCATTTTCATGGACTACATGCCACAACGCAATAGGACTTTACCTTGGCACTGATGCAATTGCCATCGGCCACCATAAAGCTGGATAAGAGGAGATCAATGTGAAACCAATATTCGAGTAGGTTATCTTTTTCTAGGTGGGACATGTCCATCACCAGCTTAGTGTGCTGCCACTTTAGTGATCACTAAGGTGATTAGGAGGTGAGGGATAAATACTAGGCTGAGATTTAGACTGCAAGGAATTAGCAAAAGGGGAATCTTTACCATATGTGTCTGCGCCACCATTGACATGTGTCAATAATAACTACAATCCACCATTCAAAGTCTAATTATCTCAGCGTTAAACAAACAGGAATATGTGTCTCTGGTGCTGAGATTAGAGAAGAAAGCAGTTGTTATTTATTTAAGGTTAAGCCTCAATTTTAACAAGAAAGACTCTCCTAAAGATCAGTTGGAAATGAATCATATGTGCTATGAATAGTGTGGGATTTAGTATGTGCACTTTTAAAGGTCATAAGATGCATATTGCAAAGTTTATTAAGTTCATTTTGGAAACACAATTATAGCGTGAAATTCATTCTTAAAACCTACCTCTTTATTAAATGCTAAAAAACTGCTTATTCCTCGCCTATGGAGGGAAAAATCGACTCCCTCAATAAAGGATTGGTACACGGAAACTCGTATCATTTATAATTTTGAAAAAAAGACGTTGGATTAGATGTAGAAACTATGATAAATTTCTCAAGATATGGCAAAAATGGTTGACTTTCCAAGAATCAGAGCTAGTCGACTCGTTTTTGTCAACGGATCTAATCTTTGTCTAGAAAACGTTGCTTGAGATAGAAACACGAAAAGATACTTTATCTGTATTGTACTGATTATCTTTCCAGATCATCATTAAACTATTCTGTTTTATTTTGTTTGATACTTTACTGCTCTGTAATGTTACAATGATTCTGTATTAATCCTTTTGTTACTTTTTGAAAGAAAATTCTAAAATAAACAGAGAATTTACAAAAAAAAACCCTACCCCTTATATCATATCAATCATTTTACACTCATTTTGTTTAGTTTATTCCACTGATGCTTTGCACATGGCATACAAGCTGCATGACAAGCTGTGACATGTTCTACTGATGTGCAAAAATATTATAATAAATGTAATAATAATACTTTTAATACTATAGTATATTTTTAAGATTATGGGAACAGGAGGGGAAACACTAAATCAAATGTGAAAGAATAAAAAAAGACAATGGGGCACATTTATACAATAAAATGCACCTCAAAAGTAGCATATTGCGCACTAGAAATATGCCACCATATTTAGGATAGACTGGTACCATTGTAATATTGTTCTGCAACATGTAAAACAGGTTTGATAAAAAATTTTTTTTTATATATTTTAAAGAGGATTGACTTAAAGAGGCTCTGTCACCAGATTTTGCAACCCCTATCTGCTATTGCAGCAGATAGGCGCTGCAATGTAGATTACAGTAACGTTTTTATTTTTAAAAAACGAGCATTTTTGGCCAAGTTATGGCCATTTTTGTATTTATGCAAATGAGGCTTGCAAAAGTACAACTGGGCGTGTTGAAAAGTAAAAGTACAACTGGGCGTGTATTATGTGTGTACATCGGGGCGTGTTTACTACTTTTACTAGCTGGGCGTTGTGTATAGAAGTATCATCCACTTCTCTTCACAACGCCCAGCTTCTGGCAGTGCAGATCTGTGACGTCACTCACAGGTCCTGCATCGTGTCGGCACCAGAGGCTACAGTTGATTCTGCAGCAGCATCAGCGTTTGCAGGTAAGTAGCTACATCGATTTACCTGCAAACGCCGATGCTGCTGCAGAATCATCTGTAGCCTCTGGTGCCGGCTCGTCTGACACGATGCAGGACCTGTGAGTGACGTCACAGCGTGATCTCTCGAGAACACGCTGTGTCTGCACTGCCAGAAGCTGGGCGTTCTGAAGAGAAGTGGATGATACTTCTAGTCAGAGCGCCCAGCTAGTAAAAGTAGTAAACACGCCCCGATGTAACACACATAATACACGCCCAGTTGTACTTTTACTTTTCAGCACGCCCAGTTGTACTTTTACTTTTCAACACGCCCACTTGGACTTTTGCAAGCCTCATTTGCATAAATACAAAAATGGCCATAACTTGGCCAAAAATGCTCGTTTTTTTAAAATAAAAACGTTACTGTAATCTACATTGCAGCGCCTATCTGCTGCAATAGCAGATAGGGGTTGCAAAATCTGGTGACAGAGCCTCTTTAACTTGTGATGGTTGCACCAAATGTATTATTGACTTTTGGGAGAAAAAGACCTGAGCACATTTCCACCCATGTGGTGGCGTAATTTTGTCTAGTTTGCTGCACCAAATATATTATGTAGCATATGAAATGTCTTTTTTATGTAAATTTCTATGTTCACACCAAATTTGTGCTGTACATAAGATGTAAAATTTGTATTCTTCTAAAAAGTGGATACAACTGTAAACAAAATGTATACTTGATTGACTTAGGCTTCGTTCACATCTGCGCCAGGGTCCCGTTCCCACGTACCATCTGAGCTTTCTGTTGGAATGGGACCCTGACTGACACAAACGGAAACCAGAGGTTGATTTCAATGGTGACGAATCCGGTGCCAATGGTTTCGATTTGTCTCCATTGTGCAAGGGTTACATCGTTTTTACGGAATTAATAGCGTAGTCCACTACGCTATTGATTCTGTCAAAACGACGGAACCCTTGCACAACTGAGACAAACGGAAACCATTGGCACCATATCCGTTACCATTGAAATCGATGGTGATAGAAACGGAAACCTATGGTTTCCGTTTGTGTAAGTCAGGGACCCATTCTGACGGAAAGCTCCGACGTTTCGTTGGAACGGAGCCCTTGCGCAGATGTGAACGGCCTCATCTGTCAAACACTTCCAGGCAAAATAGGTAAACAGTTGTTATTCATTTGACAGATCTATTTTTTTAAAGGGGGAAGTATTTTTTTGCCTTTTTTTCTATAAAAGGATCCAGATGAATACAATGCAATACCCATAAATTTGTATTTGTCTGTCAGTACCCTATAAAAAAGAGGTATTTAGATGGGAACCATGTAAAGGACACACTTTTGTTATACTGTACGTCTATATAAAAGAATGTGTATGTTACAGAATTCCGTCCCAAAATATTTTTGGTATACAGACATAATTCTGATGCAAGCCAAAATTGTGGAGTACAAAAGGAGCTTAATGCTGCAAAATTCGGCTGCATTAGTTGTATGTACTGTGGATGAACCAGATATATAATATTTTGTCATATATATATGGGTCTCACAGAGACACTGAGGGAGAGATACCACTCTAACTACCCCCTCCTTCTCTGTCAAAGGGACTTTGTGTGTTGTCATACAAGTTCCTTGCACATGGCTTTGCTGTGTGTATGAAGCCTAGCACTGCATATCTCGCCACTATGTGAGGGTTAAGAAGCTGTGAGCAGTAACTATGACTATTCAATGCAGAAATGTGAAGGTTCAATGTTTATAAAAAGCTAATTTTCAGGAAAAATAAAACTAAATATAATGGATTATACTGCATACCTCTCAACTTTCAAGTATCATAAAGAGAGACAAGCGTGGCAATTTTTTTTCCTTTTAAGCTATGCCTCTTACCCCTCCTATTTCCCGCCTATACACACCCGATTCAGCCCACACAGTATCATGCTCCCATAGTGCCTCCCCCAATATAATGCCCCCATAGAATCTCCCACAGTATAATGCCACTATAGCTGCCCCCACACAGTATAATACCCCATAGTGCCTCCCACATGGTATAATGCAAAATAGCTGCCCACACACAGTATAATGCCCCCATATCTGCCCCATACAGTATAATGTCCCCATAGCTGCCCCCATACAGTATAATGCCTACACAAATCCTCTCATTCAGTATAATGCCCCCATAGCTGCCCTCATACAGTATAATGGCCACACAAATCCCCCCATAGCTGCTCCTATAAACGATAATGCCCCCATACAGTATAATGCTCCCACAGATGCCTCCATACAGTATAATGCCCCCTTAGCTGCCCAATAAAGTATAATTCCCCATAGATGCCCCCATACAGTATAATGCCTTTAGCTGGCCCATACAGTATAATGCCCCTTAGCTACTTCTAGTGCCAGTGCCCATATATAAAGTGCCAGTACCCATATAGATAGTGCCAAAGTGCCCATGTAGATAGTGCCCCACACAGTGCCCACGTAGATAGTACTACAGTGACCCCTGTAGATAGTGCCACACCACCGTTGAAGATAGTGTCGCCCCCTGTAGATAGAGCTACCCCCTGTAGACAGCGCCATTGGGACTCCCTCTAGGAGCGGAATCCCCAGCCAGAGCATCAGCCACGCTCCAGGAGAAGCATCTTACGTCACTGTCCATATATGGACAGAGCGTCGGCAATGCACTGGCTGGAAATTCCGCTCCTAAAGGGGTCCCCTGACATCACTACAGTGACGTCAGGGGCTCTCCCTAGGGGCTGAATCCCCGGAGAAGCCACCGATGTCGCGGTCCATATATGGACAGTGACCTCAGGGGCTCCATCTAGGAGCAGAATCCCCAGCCAGAGTGTCGGCAATGCTCTGGCCTTGGATTCCGCTACTGATGGAGCCCCTGATGTCACTGTCCATATATGGATAGTGACGTCAGGGGCTCCCGCTAGGAGTGGAATGCCCGGCCAGAGCATCGGCAACACTCTGGCCGGGGATTCCGCTCCTGGAGGAATTTCCTCATGACACTATCCATATATGGACAGTGACATCAGTGGCTCCTCCGGGAGCGGAATCCCCGGACAGAGCGTCGGCAATGCTCTGGCCGGGGAATCCGCTGCAGGAGGAGCCTCTGACATCACTGTTCATATAGGGACAATGACGTCAAGGGCTTTCCAAAAACAGGAGTCCCCGGCCAGAGAGCATGCATTACTCTGGCTGGGGACTCCATAGTTGAAAGCCCGACATCACTGTCAGGGTTGCCAACCGTCCGTAAATTTACGCACAGTCCGCAAAAATAGGTGTTTTTTTCTGCCATCCGTAGCGTCCAGCAGAAAAAAGCACCGTCTAGGATTTCTCCTTATTTTCCCGGAACTTTGCACTGCGCATGTGCCAAAATGTACATGCGCAGTGCAAAGGAAGAGTGGCCGTGGCCGGGCATATTTTCAGATTCCGCTTGACTTCTGCAGAATCTGAAATTATGCCCCACACAGTGCCCACGTAGATAGTGCTACAGTGACCCCTGTAGATAGTACCACACCACCATTGAAGATAGTGTCACCCCCTGTGGATAGAGCTACCCTCTGTAGACAGCGCCATTGGGACTCCCTCTAGGAGCGGAATCCCCAGCCAGAGCATCGGCCACGCTGTGGCCTTGAATTCCGCTCCAGGAGAAGCCTCTTACGTCACTGTCTATATATGGACATAGCGTCGGCAATGCTCTGGCCGGGGAATCCGCTGCAGGAGGAGCCTTTGACATTACTGTTCATATAGGGACAATGACGTCAAGGGCTTTCCAAAAACAGGAGTCCCCGGCCAGAGAGCTTGCATTGCTCTGGCTGGGGACTCCATAGTTGAAAGCCCGACATCACTGTCAGAGTTGCCAACCGTCCGTAAATTTACGCACAGTCCGCAAAAATAGGTGTTTTTTTCTGCCATCCTTAGCGTCCAGCAGAAAAAAGCACCGTCCAGGATTTCTCCTTATTTTCCCGGATCTTTGCACTGCGCATGTACATTTTGGAGCATGCGCAGTGCAAAGGAAGAGTGGCCGCGGCCGGGCATATTTTCAGATTCCGCTTGACTTCTGCAGAATCTGCTGGCTGGCCACAGGCAAGTGAGGTCTTTGCCGGGAGTGGACTGGTGACTCAGGTCAGTTGACTGGACTGGTCCACTCCTGGGCCGTCACCGACCCCAGTCAGAAGTGTAATGTCGCCGCTGCATGACCTGACCTCCTCGTGTCCTCCTAATTTACAAGGGGGAGCTGTGTGGTGCTATTTACAAGGGGGCAGTGTGGCGCTATTTACAAGGGAGTCTGTGTGGTGCTATTTACAAGGGGGCAGTGTGGCACTATTTACAAGGGGGAGCTGTGTGGTGCTATTTACAAGGGGGCAGTGTGGTGCTATTTACAAGGGGGGCTGTGTGGTGCTCTTTACAAGGGGGAGCTGTGTAGCTCTCTTTACGAGGGGGAGCTATGTGCCGCTATTTAAAAGGGAGGCTGTGTGGCGCTATTTACAAGGGGGAGCTGTGTGGCGCTATTTACAAGGGGGAGCTGTGTGGCGCTATTTACAAGGGGGGTTTTGTGGCACTATTTACAAGAGGGCTGTGTGGTGCTATTTACAAGGGGGGGCAGTGTGGCGCTAATTGCAAGGGGGCTGTTTGGCGCTCTTTACAAGGGGGAGCTGTATGGCGCTATTTAGAAGGGGGAGCTGTGTGGTGCTATTTACAAGGGGGGCAGTGTGGCACTATTTACAAGCAGGGCTCTGTGGCTCTCTTTACGAGGGGAAGCTATGTGCCGCTATTTACAAGGGGGGCTGTGTGGCGCTATTTACAAGGGGGAGCTGTGTGGCGCTATTTACAAGGGGGAGCTGTGTGGCACTCTTTACAATGGGGAGCTGTGTGGCGCTACCTACAAGGGGGAGCTGTGTGACACTACTTACAAGGGGGGCTGTGTGGTGCTATTTACAAGGGGGGCTGTGTGGCGATATTTACAAGGGGGAGCTGTGTGGCACTATTTACAAGGGGGAGCTGTGTGGTGCTATTTACAAGGTAGCAGTGTGGCGCTATTTACAAGGGAGGCTGTGTGGCGCTATTTACAAGGGGGAGCTGTGTGGTGCTATTTACAAGGGGGCAGTGTGGCGCTATTTACAAGGGGGGCTGTGTGGTGCTATTTACAAGGGGGCAGTGTGGCGCTATTTACAAGGGAGTCTGTGTGGTGCTATTTACAAGGGGGCAGTGTGGCACTATTTACAAGGGGGAGCTGTGTGGTGCTATTTACAAGGGGGCAGTGTGGTGCTATTTACAAGGGGGGCTGTGTGGTGCTCTTTACAAGGGGGAGCTGTGTAGCTCTCTTTACGAGGGGGAGCTATGTGCCGCTATTTAAAAGGGAGGCTGTGTGGCGCTATTTACAAGGGGGAGCTGTGTGGCGCTATTTACAAGGGGGAGCTGTGTGGCGCTATTTACAAGGGGGGTTTTGTGGCACTATTTACAAGAGGGCTGTGTGGTGCTATTTACAAGGGGGAGCAGTGTGGCGCTAATTGCAAGGGGGCTGTTTGGCGCTCTTTACAAGGGGGAGCTGTATGGCGCTATTTAGAAGGGGGAGCTGTGTGGTGCTATTTACAAGGGGGGCAGTGTGGCACTATTTACAAGCAGGGCTCTGTGGCTCTCTTTACGAGGGGAAGCTATGTGCCGCTATTTACAAGGGGGGCTGTGTGGCGCTATTTACAAGGGGGAGCTGTGTGGCGCTATTTACAAGGGGGAGCTGTGTGGCACTCTTTACAATGGGGAGCTGTGTGGCGCTACCTACAAGGGGGAGCTGTGTGACACTACTTACAAGGGGGGCTGTGTGGTGCTATTTACAAGGGGGGCTGTGTGGCGATATTTACAAGGGGGAGCTGTGTGGCACTATTTACAAGGGGGAGCTGTGTGGTGCTATTTACAAGGTAGCAGTGTGGCGCTATTTACAAGGGAGGCTGTGTGGCGCTATTTACAAGGGGGAGCTGTGTGGTGCTATTTACAAGGGGGCAGTGTGGCGCTATTTACAAGGGGGGCTGTGTGGTGCTATTTACAAGGGGGCAGTGTGGCACTATTTACGAGGGGGAGCTATGTGCCGCTATTTACAAGGGGGCAGTGTGGTGCTATTTACAAGGGGGAGCTGTGTGGCTCTCTTTACGAGGGGGAGCTATGTGCCGCTATTTAAAAGGGGGGCTGTGTGGCGCTATTTACAAGGGGGAGCTGTGTGGCGCTATTTACAAGGGGGGCTGTGTGGTGCTATTTACAAGGGGGGCTGTGTGGCGCTACCTACAAGGGGGATCTGTGTGACACTATTTACAAGGGGGGCTGTGTGGTGCTATTTACAAGGGGGAGCTGTGTGGCGCTATTTACAAGGGGGAGCTGTGTGGTGCTATTTACAAGGGGGCAGTGTGGCGCTATTTACAAGGGAGGCTGTGTGGTGCTATTTACAAGTGGGCAGTGTGGCGCTATTTACAAGGGGGAGCTGTGTGGTGCTATTTACAAGGGGGCAGTGTGGCGCTATTTACAAGGGGGCCTGTGTGGTGCTATTTACAAGGGGGAGCTGTGTGGTGCTCTTTAAAAGGGGGAGCTGTGTGGCACTCTTTACAATGGGGAGCTGTGTGGCGCTATCTACAAGGGGGAGCTGTGTGACACTATTTACAAGGGGGGCTGTGTGGTGCTATTTACAAGGGGAGCTGTGTGGCGCTATTTACAAGGGGGAGCTGTGTGGTGCTATTTACAAGGGGGCAGTGTGGCGCTATTTACAAGGGAGTCTGTGTGGTGCTATTTACAAGGGGGCAGTGTGGCACTATTTACAAGGGGGAGCTGTGTGGTGCTATTTACAAGGGGGCAGTGTGGTGCTATTTACAAGGGGGGCTGTGTGGTGCTCTTTACAAGGGGGAGCTGTGTAGCTCTCTTTACGAGGGGGAGCTATGTGCCGCTATTTAAAAGGGAGGCTGTGTGGCGCTATTTACAAGGGGGAGCTGTGTGGCGCTATTTACAAGGGGGAGCTGTGTGGCGCTATTTACAAGGGGGGTTTTGTGGCACTATTTACAAGAGGGCTGTGTGGTGCTATTTACAAGGGGGGGGGCAGTGTGGCGCTAATTACAAGGGGGCTGTTTGGCGCTCTTTACAAGGGGGAGCTGTATGGCGCTATTTAGAAGGGGGAGCTGTGTGGTGCTATTTACAAGGGGGGCAGTGTGGCACTATTTACAAGCAGGGCTCTGTGGCTCTCTTTACGAGGGGAAGCTATGTGCCGCTATTTACAAGGGGGGCTGTGTGGCGCTATTTACAAGGGGGAGCTGTGTGGCGCTATTTACAAGGGGGAGCTGTGTGGCGCTATTTACAAGGGGGGCTGTGTGGTGCTATTTACAAGGGGGCAGTGTGGCACTATTTACGAGGGGGAGCTATGTGCCGCTATTTACAAGGGGGCAGTGTGGTGCTATTTACAAGGGGGAGCTGTGTGGCTCTCTTTACGAGGGGGAGCTATGTGCCGCTATTTAAAAGGGGGGCTGTGTGGCGCTATTTACAAGGGGGAGCTGTGTGGCGCTATTTACAAGGGGGGCTGTGTGGTGCTATTTACAAGGGGGGCTGTGTGGCGCTACCTACAAGGGGGAGCTGTGTGACACTATTTACAAGGGGGGCTGTGTGGTGCTATTTACAAGGGGGAGCTGTGTGGCGCTATTTACAAGGGGGAGCTGTGTGGTGCTATTTACAAGGGGGCAGTGTGGCGCTATTTACAAGGGAGGCTGTGTGGTGCTATTTACAAGTGGGCAGTGTGGCGCTATTTACAAGGGGGAGCTGTGTGGTGCTATTTACAAGGGGGCAGTGTGGCGCTATTTACAAGGGGGGCTGTGTGGTGCTATTTACAAGGGGGAGCTGTGTGGTGCTCTTTAAAAGGGGGAGCTGTGTGGCACTCTTTACAATGGGGAGCTGTGTGGCGCTATCTACAAGGGGGAGCTGTGTGACACTATTTACAAGGGGGGCTGTGTGGTGCTATTTACAAGGGGAGCTGTGTGGCGCTATTTACAAAGGGGAGCTGTGTGGCGCTATTTACAAGGGGGAGCTGTGTGGTGCTATTTACAAGGGGGCATTGTGGCGCTATTTACAAGGGAGTCTGTGTGGTGCTATTTACAAGGGGGCAGTGTGGCACTATTTACAAGGGGGAGCTGTGTGGTGCTATTTACAAGGGGGCAGTGTGGTGCTATTTACAAGGGGGGCTGTGTGGTGCTATTTACAAGGGGGCAGTGTGGCACTATTTACAAGGGGGAGCTGTGTGGTGCTATTTACAAGGGGGAGCTGTGTGGCTCTCTTTACGAGGGGGAGCTATGTGCCGCTATTTAAAAGGGGGGCTGTGTGGCGCTATTTACAAGGGGGAGCTGTGTGGCGCTATTTACAAGGGGGGCTGTGTGGTGCTATTTACAAGGGGGGCTGTGTGGCGCTACCTACAAGGGGGAGCTGTGTGACACTATTTACAAGGGGGGCTGTGTGGTGCTATTTACAAGGGGGAGCTGTGTGGCGCTATTCACAAGGGGGAGCTGTGTGGTGCTATTTACAAGGGGGCAGTGTGGCGCTATTTACAAGGGAGGCTGTGTGGTGCTATTTACAAGTGGGCAGTGTGGCGCTATTTACAAGGGGGAGCTGTGTGGTGCTATTTACAAGGGGGCAGTGTGGCGCTATTTACAAGGGGGGCTGTGTGGTGCTATTTACAAGGGGGAGCTGTGTGGTGCTCTTTAAAAGGGGGAGCTGTGTTGCACTCTTTACAATGGGGAGCTGTGTGGCGCTATCTACAAGGGGGAGCTGTGTGACACTATTTACAAGGGGGGCTGTGTGGTGCTATTTACAAGGGGAGCTGTGTGGCGCTATTTACAAAGGGGAGCTGTGTGGCGCTATTTACAAGGGGGAGCTGTGTGGTGCTATTTACAAGGGGGCAGTGTGGCGCTATTTACAAGGGAGTCTGTGTGGTGCTATTTACAAGGGGGCAGTGTGGCACTATTTACAAGGGGGAGCTGTGTGGTGCTATTTACAAGGGGGCAGTGTGGTGCTATTTACAAGGGGGGCTGTGTGGTGCTCTTTACAAGGGGGAGCTGTGTAGCTCTCTTTACGAGGGGGAGCTATGTGCCGCTATTTAAAAGGGAGGCTGTGTGGCGCTATTTATAAGGGGGAGCTGTGTGGCGCTATTTACAAGGGGGGTTTTGTGGCACTATTTACAAGAGGGCTGTGTGGTGCTATTTACAAGGGGGGGCAGTGTGGCGCTAATTACAAGGGGGCTGTTTGGCGCTCTTTACAAGGGGGAGCTGTATGGCGCTATTTAGAAGGGGGAGCTGTGTGGTGCTATTTACAAGGGGGGCAGTGTGGCACTATTTACAAGCAGGGCTCTGTGGCTCTCTTTACGAGGGGAAGCTATGTGCCGCTATTTACAAGGGGGGCTGTGTGGCGCTATTTACAAGGGGGAGCTGTGTGGCGCTATTTACAAGGGGGAGCTGTGTGGCACTCTTTACAATGGGGAGCTGTGTGGCGCTACCTACAAGGGGGAGCTGTGTGACACTACTTACAAGGGGGGCTGTGTGGTGCTATTTACAAGGGGGGCTGTGTGGCGATATTTACAAGGGGGAGCTCTGTGGCACTATTTACAAGGGGGAGCTGTGTGGTGCTATTTACAAGGTAGCAGTGTGGCGCTATTTACAAGGGACGCTGTGTGGCGCTATTTACAAGGGGGAGCTGTGTGGTGCTATTTACAAGGGGGCAGTGTGGCGCTATTTACAAGGGGGGCTGTGTGGTGCTATTTACAAGGGGGCAGTGTGGCACTATTTACGAGGGGGAGCTATGTGCCGCTATTTACAAGGGGGCAGTGTGGTGCTATTTACAAGGGGGAGCTGTGTGGCTCTCTTTACGAGGGGGAGCTATGTGCCGCTATTTAAAAGGGGGGCTGTGTGGCGCTATTTACAAGGGGGAGCTGTGTGGCGCTATTTACAAGGGGGGCTGTGTGGTGCTATTTACAAGGGGGGCTGTGTGGCGCTACCTACAAGGGGGAGCTGTGTGACACTATTTACAAGGGGGGCTGTGTGGTTCTATTTACAAGGGGGAGCTGTGTGGCGCTATTCACAAGGGGGAGCTGTGTGGTGCTATTTACAAGGGGGCAGTGTGGCGCTATTTACAAGGGAGGCTGTGTGGTGCTATTTACAAGTGGGCAGTGTGGCGCTATTTACAAGGGGGAGCTGTGTGGTGCTATTTACAAGGGGGCAGTGTGGCGCTATTTACAAGGGGGGCTGTGTGGTGCTATTTACAAGGGGGAGCTGTGTGGTGCTCTTTAAAAGGGGGAGCTGTGTTGCACTCTTTACAATGGGGAGCTGTGTGGCGCTATCTACAAGGGGGAGCTGTGTGACACTATTTACAAGGGGGGCTGTGTGGTGCTATTTACAAGGGGAGCTGTGTGGCGCTATTTACAAAGGGGAGCTGTGTGGCGCTATTTACAAGGGACGCTGTGTGGCGCTATTTACAAGGGGGAGCTGTGTGGTGCTATTTACAAGGGGGCAGTGTGGCGCTATTTACAAGGGGGGCTGTGTGGTGCTATTTACAAGGGGGCAGTGTGGCACTATTTACGAGGGGGAGCTATGTGCCGCTATTTACAAGGGGGCAGTGTGGTGCTATTTACAAGGGGGAGCTGTGTGGCTCTCTTTACGAGGGGGAGCTATGTGCCGCTATTTAAAAGGGGGGCTGTGTGGCGCTATTTACAAGGGGGAGCTGTGTGGCGCTATTTACAAGGGGGGCTGTGTGGTGCTATTTACAAGGGGGGCTGTGTGGCGCTACCTACAAGGGGGAGCTGTGTGACACTATTTACAAGGGGGGCTGTGTGGTGCTATTTACAAGGGGGAGCTGTGTGGCGCTATTCACAAGGGGGAGCTGTGTGGTGCTATTTACAAGGGGGCAGTGTGGCGCTATTTACAAGGGAGGCTGTGTGGTGCTATTTACAAGTGGGCAGTGTGGCGCTATTTACAAGGGGGAGCTGTGTGGTGCTATTTACAAGGGGGCAGTGTGGCGCTATTTACAAGGGGGGCTGTGTGGTGCTATTTACAAGGGGGAGCTGTGTGGTGCTCTTTAAAAGGGGGAGCTGTGTTGCACTCTTTACAATGGGGAGCTGTGTGGCGCTATCTACAAGGGGGAGCTGTGTGACACTATTTACAAGGGGGGCTGTGTGGTGCTATTTACAAGGGGAGCTGTGTGGCGCTATTTACAAAGGGGAGCTGTGTGGCGCTATTTACAAGGGGGAGCTGTGTGGTGCTATTTACAAGGGGGCAGTGTGGCGCTATTTACAAGGGAGTCTGTGTGGTGCTATTTACAAGGGGGCAGTGTGGCACTATTTACAAGGGGGAGCTGTGTGGTGCTATTTACAAGGGGGCAGTGTGGTGCTATTTACAAGGGGGGCTGTGTGGTGCTCTTTACAAGGGGGAGCTGTGTAGCTCTCTTTACGAGGGGGAGCTATGTGCCGCTATTTAAAAGGGAGGCTGTGTGGCGCTATTTACAAGGGGGAGCTGTGTGGCGCTATTTACAAGGGGGAGCTGTGTGGCGCTATTTACAAGGGGGGTTTTGTGGCACTATTTACAAGAGGGCTGTGTGGTGCTATTTACAAGGGGGGGGCAGTGTGGCGCTAATTACAAGGGGGTTGTTTGGCGCTCTTTACAAGGGGGAGCTGTATGGCGCTATTTAGAAGGGGGAGCTGTGTGGTGCTATTTACAAGGGGGGCAGTGTGGCACTATTTACAAGCAGGGCTCTGTGGCTCTCTTTACGAGGGGAAGCTATGTGCCGCTATTTACAAGGGGGGCTGTGTGGCGCTATTTACAAGGGGGAGCTGTGTGGCGCTATTTACAAGGGAGGCTGTGTGGTGCTATTTACAAGTGGGCAGTGTGGCGCTATTTACAAGGGAGGCTGTGTGGTGCTATTTACAAGTGGGCAGTGTGGCGCTATTTACAAGGGGGAGCTGTGTGGTGCTATTTACAAGGGGGCAGTGTGGCGCTATTTACAAGGGGGGCTGTGTGGTGCTATTTACAAGGGGGAGCTGTGTGGTGCTCTTTAAAAGGGGGAGCTGTGTGGCACTCTTTACAATGGGGAGCTGTGTGGCGCTATCTACAAGGGGGAGCTGTGTGACACTATTTACAAGGGGGGCTGTGTGGTGCTATTTACAAGGGGAGCTGTGTGGCGCTATTTACAAGGGGGAGCTGTGTGGTGCTATTTACAAGGGGGCAGTGTGGCGCTATTTACAAGGGAGTCTGTGTGGTGCTATTTACAAGGGGGCAGTGTGGCACTATTTACAAGGGGGAGCTGTGTGGTGCTATTTACAAGGGGGCAGTGTGGTGCTATTTACAAGGGGGGCTGTGTGGTGCTCTTTACAAGGGGGAGCTGTGTAGCTCTCTTTACGAGGGGGAGCTATGTGCCGCTATTTAAAAGGGAGGCTGTGTGGCGCTATTTACAAGGGGGAGCTGTGTGGCGCTATTTACAAGGGGGAGCTGTGTGGCGCTATTTACAAGGGGGGTTTTGTGGCACTATTTACAAGAGGGCTGTGTGGTGCTATTTACAAGGGGGGGGCAGTGTGGCGCTAATTACAAGGGGGCTGTTTGGCGCTCTTTACAAGGGGGAGCTGTATGGCGCTATTTAGAAGGGGGAGCTGTGTGCTGCTATTTACAAGGGGGGCAGTGTGGCACTATTTACAAGCAGGGCTCTGTGGCTCTCTTTACGAGGGGAAGCTATGTGCCGCTATTTACAAGGGGGGCTGTGTGGCGCTATTTACAAGGGGGAGCTGTGTGGCGCTATTTACAAGGGGGAGCTGTGTGGCGCTATTTACAAGGGGGGCTGTGTGGTGCTATTTACAAGGGGGCAGTGTGGCACTATTTACGAGGGGGAGCTATGTGCCGCTATTTACAAGGGGGCAGTGTGGTGCTATTTACAAGGGGGAGCTGTGTGGCTCTCTTTACGAGGGGGAGCTATGTGCCGCTATTTAAAAGGGGGGCTGTGTGGCGCTATTTACAAGGGGGAGCTGTGTGGCGCTATTTACAAGGGGGGCTGTGTGGTGCTATTTACAAGGGGGGCTGTGTGGCGCTACCTACAAGGGGGAGCTGTGTGACACTATTTACAAGGGGGGCTGTGTGGTGCTATTTACAAGGGGGAGCTGTGTGGCGCTATTTACAAGGGGGAGCTGTGTGGTGCTATTTACAAGGGGGCAGTGTGGCGCTATTTACAAGGGAGGCTGTGTGGTGCTATTTACAAGTGGGCAGTGTGGCGCTATTTACAAGGGGGAGCTGTGTGGTGCTATTTACAAGGGGGCAGTGTGGCGCTATTTACAAGGGGGGCTGTGTGGTGCTATTTACAAGGGGGAGCTGTGTGGTGCTCTTTAAAAGGGGGAGCTGTGTGGCACTCTTTACAATGGGGAGCTGTGTGGCGCTATCTACAAGGGGGAGCTGTGTGACACTATTTACAAAGGGGAGCTGTGTGGCGCTATTTACAAGGGGGAGCTGTGTGGTGCTATTTACAAGGGGGCATTGTGGCGCTATTTACAAGGGAGTCTGTGTGGTGCTATTTACAAGGGGGCAGTGTGGCACTATTTACAAGGGGGAGCTGTGTGGTGCTATTTACAAGGGGGCAGTGTGGTGCTATTTACAAGGGGGGCTGTGTGGTGCTATTTACAAGGGGGCAGTGTGGCACTATTTACAAGGGGGAGCTGTGTGGTGCTATTTACAAGGGGGAGCTGTGTGGCTCTCTTTACGAGGGGGAGCTATGTGCCGCTATTTAAAAGGGGGGCTGTGTGGCGCTATTTACAAGGGGGAGCTGTGTGGCGCTATTTACAAGGGGGGCTGTGTGGTGCTATTTACAAGGGGGGCTGTGTGGCGCTACCTACAAGGGGGAGCTGTGTGACACTATTTACAAGGGGGGCTGTGTGGTGCTATTTACAAGGGGGAGCTGTGTGGCGCTATTCACAAGGGGGAGCTGTGTGGTGCTATTTACAAGGGGGCAGTGTGGCGCTATTTACAAGGGAGGCTGTGTGGTGCTATTTACAAGTGGGCAGTGTGGCGCTATTTACAAGGGGGAGCTGTGTGGTGCTATTTACAAGGGGGCAGTGTGGCGCTATTTACAAGGGGGGCTGTGTGGTGCTATTTACAAGGGGGAGCTGTGTGGTGCTCTTTAAAAGGGGGAGCTGTGTTGCACTCTTTACAATGGGGAGCTGTGTGGCGCTATCTACAAGGGGGAGCTGTGTGACACTATTTACAAGGGGGGCTGTGTGGTGCTATTTACAAGGGGAGCTGTGTGGCGCTATTTACAAAGGGGAGCTGTGTGGCGCTATTTACAAGGGGGAGCTGTGTGGTGCTATTTACAAGGGGGCAGTGTGGCGCTATTTACAAGGGAGTCTGTGTGGTGCTATTTACAAGGGGGCAGTGTGGCACTATTTACAAGGGGGAGCTGTGTGGTGCTATTTACAAGGGGGCAGTGTGGTGCTATTTACAAGGGGGGCTGTGTGGTGCTCTTTACAAGGGGGAGCTGTGTAGCTCTCTTTACGAGGGGGAGCTATGTGCCGCTATTTAAAAGGGAGGCTGTGTGGCGCTATTTACAAGGGGGAGCTGTGTGGCGCTATTTACAAGGGGGGTTTTGTGGCACTATTTACAAGGGGGGTTTTGTGGCACTATTTACAAGAGGGCTGTGTGGTGCTATTTACAAGGGGGGGCAGTGTGGCGCTAATTACAAGGGGGCTGTTTGGCGCTCTTTACAAGGGGGAGCTGTATGGCGCTATTTAGAAGGGGGAGCTGTGTGGTGCTATTTACAAGGGGGGCAGTGTGGCACTATTTACAAGCAGGGCTCTGTGGCTCTCTTTACGAGGGGAAGCTATGTGCCGCTATTTACAAGGGGGGCTGTGTGGCGCTATTTACAAGGGGGAGCTGTGTGGCGCTATTTACAAGGGGGAGCTGTGTGGCACTCTTTACAATGGGGAGCTGTGTGGCGCTACCTACAAGGGGGAGCTGTGTGACACTACTTACAAGGGGGGCTGTGTGGTGCTATTTACAAGGGGGGCTGTGTGGCGATATTTACAAGGGGGAGCTCTGTGGCACTATTTACAAGGGGGAGCTGTGTGGTGCTATTTACAAGGTAGCAGTGTGGCGCTATTTACAAGGGACGCTGTGTGGCGCTATTTACAAGGGGGAGCTGTGTGGTGCTATTTACAAGGGGGCAGTGTGGCGCTATTTACAAGGGGGGCTGTGTGGTGCTATTTACAAGGGGGCAGTGTGGCACTATTTACGAGGGGGAGCTATGTGCCGCTATTTACAAGGGGGCAGTGTGGTGCTATTTACAAGGGGGAGCTGTGTGGCTCTCTTTACGAGGGGGAGCTATGTGCCGCTATTTAAAAGGGGGGCTGTGTGGCGCTATTTACAAGGGGGAGCTGTGTGGCGCTATTTACAAGGGGGGCTGTGTGGTGCTATTTACAAGGGGGGCTGTGTGGCGCTACCTACAAGGGGGATCTGTGTGACACTATTTACAAGGGGGGCTGTGTGGTGCTATTTACAAGGGGGAGCTGTGTGGCGCTATTTACAAGGGGGAGCTGTGTGGTGCTATTTACAAGGGGGCAGTGTGGCGCTATTTACAAGGGAGGCTGTGTGGTGCTATTTACAAGTGGGCAGTGTGGCGCTATTTACAAGGGGGAGCTGTGTGGTGCTATTTACAAGGGGGCAGTGTGGCGCTATTTACAAGGGGGGCTGTGTGGTGCTATTTACAAGGGGGAGCTGTGTGGTGCTCTTTAAAAGGGGGAGCTGTGTGGCACTCTTTACAATGGGGAGCTGTGTGGCGCTATCTACAAGGGGGAGCTGTGTGACACTATTTACAAGGGGGGCTGTGTGGTGCTATTTACAAGGGGAGCTGTGTGGCGCTATTTACAAGGGGGAGCTGTGTGGTGCTATTTACAAGGGGGCAGTGTGGCGCTATTTACAAGGGAGTCTGTGTGGTGCTATTTACAAGGGGGCAGTGTGGCGCTATTTACAAGGGAGTCTGTGTGGTGCTATTTACAAGGGGGCAGTGTGGCACTATTTACAAGGGGGAGCTGTGTGGTGCTATTTACAAGGGGGCAGTGTGGTGCTATTTACAAGGGGGGCTGTGTGGTGCTCTTTACAAGGGGGAGCTGTGTAGCTCTCTTTACGAGGGGGAGCTATGTGCCGCTATTTAAAAGGGAGGCTGTGTGGCGCTATTTACAAGGGGGAGCTGTGTGGCGCTATTTACAAGGGGGAGCTGTGTGGCGCTATTTACAAGGGGGGTTTTGTGGCACTATTTACAAGAGGGCTGTGTGGTGCTATTTACAAGGGGGGGGCAGTGTGGCGCTAATTACAAGGGGGCTGTTTGGCGCTCTTTACAAGGGGGAGCTGTATGGCGCTATTTAGAAGGGGGAGCTGTGTGGTGCTATTTACAAGGGGGGCAGTGTGGCACTATTTACAAGCAGGGCTCTGTGGCTCTCTTTACGAGGGGAAGCTATGTGCCGCTATTTACAAGGGGGGCTGTGTGGCGCTATTTACAAGGGGGAGCTGTGTGGCGCTATTTACAAGGGGGAGCTGTGTGGCGCTATTTACAAGGGGGGCTGTGTGGTGCTATTTACAAGGGGGCAGTGTGGCACTATTTACGAGGGGGAGCTATGTGCCGCTATTTACAAGGGGGCAGTGTTGTGCTATTTACAAGGGGGAGCTGTGTGGCTCTCTTTACGAGGGGGAGCTATGTGCCGCTATTTAAAAGGGGGGCTGTGTGGCGCTATTTACAAGGGGGAGCTGTGTGGCGCTATTTACAAGGGGGGCTGTGTGGTGCTATTTACAAGGGGGGCTGTGTGGCGCTACCTACAAGGGGGAGCTGTGTGACACTATTTACAAGGGGGGCTGTGTGGTGCTATTTACAAGGGGGAGCTGTGTGGCGCTATTTACAAGGGGGAGCTGTGTGGTGCTATTTACAAGGGGGCAGTGTGGCGCTATTTACAAGGGAGGCTGTGTGGTGCTATTTACAAGTGGGCAGTGTGGCGCTATTTACAAGGGGGAGCTGTGTGGTGCTATTTACAAGGGGGCAGTGTGGCGCTATTTACAAGGGGGGCTGTGTGGTGCTATTTACAAGGGGGAGCTGTGTGGTGCTCTTTAAAAGGGGGAGCTGTGTGGCACTCTTTACAATGGGGAGCTGTGTGGCGCTATCTACAAGGGGGAGCTGTGTGACACTATTTACAAGGGGGGCTGTGTGGTGCTATTTACAAGGGGAGCTGTGTGGCGCTATTTACAAAGGGGAGCTGTGTGGCGCTATTTACAAGGGGGAGCTGTGTGGTGCTATTTACAAGGGGGCATTGTGGCGCTATTTACAAGGGAGTCTGTGTGGTGCTATTTACAAGGGGGCAGTGTGGCACTATTTACAAGGGGGAGCTGTGTGGTGCTATTTACAAGGGGGCAGTGTGGTGCTATTTACAAGGGGGGCTGTGTGGTGCTATTTACAAGGGGGCAGTGTGGCACTATTTACAAGGGGGAGCTGTGTGGTGCTATTTACAAGGGGGAGCTGTGTGGCTCTCTTTACGAGGGGGAGCTATGTGCCGCTATTTAAAAGGGGGGCTGTGTGGCGCTATTTACAAGGGGGAGCTGTGTGGCGCTATTTACAAGGGGGGCTGTGTGGTGCTATTTACAAGGGGGGCTGTGTGGCGCTACCTACAAGGGGGAGCTGTGTGACACTATTTACAAGGGGGGCTGTGTGGTGCTATTTACAAGGGGGAGCTGTGTGGCGCTATTCACAAGGGGGAGCTGTGTGGTGCTATTTACAAGGGGGCAGTGTGGCGCTATTTACAAGGGAGGCTGTGTGGTGCTATTTACAAGTGGGCAGTGTGGCGCTATTTACAAGGGGGAGCTGTGTGGTGCTATTTACAAGGGGGCAGTGTGGCGCTATTTACAAGGGGGGCTGTGTGGTGCTATTTACAAGGGGGAGCTGTGTGGTGCTCTTTAAAAGGGGGAGCTGTGTTGCACTCTTTACAATGGGGAGCTGTGTGGCGCTATCTACAAGGGGGAGCTGTGTGACACTATTTACAAGGGGGGCTGTGTGGTGCTATTTACAAGGGGAGCTGTGTGGCGCTATTTACAAAGGGGAGCTGTGTGGCGCTATTTACAAGGGGGAGCTGTGTGGTGCTATTTACAAGGGGGCAGTGTGGCGCTATTTACAAGGGAGTCTGTGTGGTGCTATTTACAAGGGGGCAGTGTGGCACTATTTACAAGGGGGAGCTGTGTGGTGCTATTTACAAGGGGGCAGTGTGGTGCTATTTACAAGGGGGGCTGTGTGGTGCTCTTTACAAGGGGGAGCTGTGTAGCTCTCTTTACGAGGGGGAGCTATGTGCCGCTATTTAAAAGGGAGGCTGTGTG
The DNA here is from genome assembly GCF_050947455.1 of Rhinoderma darwinii. Classification (NCBI taxonomy): domain Eukaryota; kingdom Metazoa; phylum Chordata; class Amphibia; order Anura; family Rhinodermatidae; genus Rhinoderma; species Rhinoderma darwinii. The sequence goes on along the minus strand of NC_134691.1, from coordinate 148,929,361 downwards.
GCGCTATTTACAAGGGGGAGCTGTGTGGCGCTATTTACAAGGGGGGTTTTGTGGCACTATTTACAAGAGGGCTGTGTGGTGCTATTTACAAGGGGGGGCAGTGTGGCGCTAATTACAAGGGGGCTGTTTGGCGCTCTTTACAAGGGGGAGCTGTATGGCGCTATTTAGAAGGGGGAGCTGTGTGGTGCTATTTACAAGGGGGGCAGTGTGGCACTATTTACAAGCAGGGCTCTGTGGCTCTCTTTACGAGGGGAAGCTATGTGCCGCTATTTACAAGGGGGGCTGTGTGGCGCTATTTACAAGGGGGAGCTGTGTGGCGCTATTTACAAGGGGGAGCTGTGTGGCACTCTTTACAATGGGGAGCTGTGTGGCGCTACCTACAAGGGGGAGCTGTGTGACACTACTTACAAGGGGGGCTGTGTGGTGCTATTTACAAGGGGGGCTGTGTGGCGATATTTACAAGGGGGAGCTCTGTGGCACTATTTACAAGGGGGAGCTGTGTGGTGCTATTTACAAGGTAGCAGTGTGGCGCTATTTACAAGGGACGCTGTGTGGCGCTATTTACAAGGGGGAGCTGTGTGGTGCTATTTACAAGGGGGCAGTGTGGCGCTATTTACAAGGGGGGCTGTGTGGTGCTATTTACAAGGGGGCAGTGTGGCACTATTTACGAGGGGGAGCTATGTGCCGCTATTTACAAGGGGGCAGTGTGGTGCTATTTACAAGGGGGAGCTGTGTGGCTCTCTTTACGAGGGGGAGCTATGTGCCGCTATTTAAAAGGGGGGCTGTGTGGCGCTATTTACAAGGGGGAGCTGTGTGGCGCTATTTACAAGGGGGGCTGTGTGGTGCTATTTACAAGGGGGGCTGTGTGGCGCTACCTACAAGGGGGAGCTGTGTGACACTATTTACAATGGGGGGCTGTGTGGTGCTATTTACAAGGGGGAGCTGTGTGGCGCTATTCACAAGGGGGAGCTGTGTGGTGCTATTTACAAGGGGGCAGTGTGGCGCTATTTACAAGGGAGGCTGTGTGGTGCTATTTACAAGTGGGCAGTGTGGCGCTATTTACAAGGGGGAGCTGTGTGGTGCTATTTACAAGGGGGCAGTGTGGCGCTATTTACAAGGGGGGCTGTGTGGTGCTATTTACAAGGGGGAGCTGTGTGGTGCTCTTTAAAAGGGGGAGCTGTGTTGCACTCTTTACAATGGGGAGCTGTGTGGCGCTATCTACAAGGGGGAGCTGTGTGACACTATTTACAAGGGGGGCTGTGTGGTGCTATTTACAAGGGGAGCTGTGTGGCGCTATTTACAAAGGGGAGCTGTGTGGCGCTATTTACAAGGGACGCTGTGTGGCGCTATTTACAAGGGGGAGCTGTGTGGTGCTATTTACAAGGGGGCAGTGTGGCGCTATTTACAAGGGGGGCTGTGTGGTGCTATTTACAAGGGGGCAGTGTGGCACTATTTACGAGGGGGAGCTATGTGCCGCTATTTACAAGGGGGCAGTGTGGTGCTATTTACAAGGGGGAGCTGTGTGGCTCTCTTTACGAGGGGGAGCTATGTGCCGCTATTTAAAAGGGGGGCTGTGTGGCGCTATTTACAAGGGGGAGCTGTGTGGCGCTATTTACAAGGGGGGCTGTGTGGTGCTATTTACAAGGGGGGCTGTGTGGCGCTACCTACAAGGGGGAGCTGTGTGACACTATTTACAAGGGGGGCTGTGTGGTGCTATTTACAAGGGGGAGCTGTGTGGCGCTATTCACAAGGGGGAGCTGTGTGGTGCTATTTACAAGGGGGCAGTGTGGCGCTATTTACAAGGGAGGCTGTGTGGTGCTATTTACAAGTGGGCAGTGTGGCGCTATTTACAAGGGGGAGCTGTGTGGTGCTATTTACAAGGGGGCAGTGTGGCGCTATTTACAAGGGGGGCTGTGTGGTGCTATTTACAAGGGGGAGCTGTGTGGTGCTCTTTAAAAGGGGGAGCTGTGTTGCACTCTTTACAATGGGGAGCTGTGTGGCGCTATCTACAAGGGGGAGCTGTGTGACACTATTTACAAGGGGGGCTGTGTGGTGCTATTTACAAGGGGAGCTGTGTGGCGCTATTTACAAAGGGGAGCTGTGTGGCGCTATTTACAAGGGGGAGCTGTGTGGTGCTATTTACAAGGGGGCAGTGTGGCGCTATTTACAAGGGAGTCTGTGTGGTGCTATTTACAAGGGGGCAGTGTGGCACTATTTACAAGGGGGAGCTGTGTGGTGCTATTTACAAGGGGGCAGTGTGGTGCTATTTACAAGGGGGGCTGTGTGGTGCTCTTTACAAGGGGGAGCTGTGTAGCTCTCTTTACGAGGGGGAGCTATGTGCCGCTATTTAAAAGGGAGGCTGTGTGGCGCTATTTACAAGGGGGAGCTGTGTGGCGCTATTTACAAGGGGGAGCTGTGTGGCGCTATTTACAAGGGGGGTTTTGTGGCACTATTTACAAGAGGGCTGTGTGGTGCTATTTACAAGGGGGGGGCAGTGTGGCGCTAATTACAAGGGGGTTGTTTGGCGCTCTTTACAAGGGGGAGCTGTATGGCGCTATTTAGAAGGGGGAGCTGTGTGGTGCTATTTACAAGGGGGGCAGTGTGGCACTATTTACAAGCAGGGCTCTGTGGCTCTCTTTACGAGGGGAAGCTATGTGCCGCTATTTACAAGGGGGGCTGTGTGGCGCTATTTACAAGGGGGAGCTGTGTGGCGCTATTTACAAGGGGGAGCTGTGTGGCACTCTTTACAATGGAGAGCTGTGTGGCGCTACCTACAAGGGGGAGCTGTGTGACACTACTTACAAGGGGGGCTGTGTGGTGCTATTTACAAGGGGGGCTGTGTGGCGATATTTACAAGGGGGAGCTGTGTGGCACTATTTACAAGGGGGAGCTGTGTGGTGCTATTTACAAGGTAGCAGTGTGGCGCTATTTACAAGGGAGGCTGTGTGGCGCTATTTACAAGGGGGAGCTGTGTGGTGCTATTTACAAGGGGGCAGTGTGGCGCTATTTACAAGGGGGGCTGTGTGGTGCTATTTACAAGGGGGCAGTGTGGCACTATTTACGAGGGGGAGCTATGTGCCGCTATTTACAAGGGGGCAGTGTGGTGCTATTTACAAGGGGGAGCTGTGTGGCTCTCTTTACGAGGGGGAGCTATGTGCCGCTATTTAAAAGGGGGGCTGTGTGGCGCTATTTACAAGGGGGAGCTGTGTGGCGCTATTCACAAGGGAGGCTGTGTGGTGCTATTTACAAGTGGGCAGTGTGGCGCTATTTACAAGGGGGAGCTGTGTGGTGCTATTTACAAGGGGGCAGTGTGGCGCTATTTACAAGGGGGGCTGTGTGGTGCTATTTACAAGGGGGCAGTGTGGCACCATTTACGAGGGGGAGCTATGTGCCGCTATTTACAAGGGGGCAGTGTGGTGCTATTTACAAGGGGGAGCTGTGTGGTGCTCTTTACAAGGGGGAGCTGTGTGGCTCTCTTTACGAGAGGGAGCTATGTGCCGCTATTTAAAAGGGGGGCTGTGTGGCGCTATTCACAAGGGGGAGCTGTGTGGCGCTATTTACAAGTGGGAGCTGTGTGGCGCTATTTACAAGGGGGGTTGTGTGGCACTATTTACAAGGGGGGCTGTGTGGCGCTATTTACAAGGGGGGTTGTGTGGCACTATTTACAAGGGGGGCTGTGTGGTGCTATTTACAAGGGGGGGCAGTGTGGTGCTATTTACAAGGGGGCTGTGTGGTGCTATTTACAAGGGGGGCTGTGTAGCGCTATTTAGAAGGGGGAGCTATGTGGCGCTATTTACAAGGGGGAGCTGTGTGGTGCTATTTACAAGGGGGCAGTGTGGCGCTATTTACAAGCGAGGCTGTGTGGTGCTATTTACAAGGGGGAGCTGTGTGGCTCTCTTTACGAGGGGGAGCTATGTGCCGCTATTTAAAAGGGGGGCTGTGTGGCGCTATTCACAAAGGGGAGCTGTGTGGCGCTATTTACAAGGGGGAGCTGTGTGGCGCTATTTACAAGGGGGGTTGTGTGGCACTATTTACAAGGGGGGCTGTGTGGTGCTATTTACAAGGGGGGGAAGTGTGGTGCTATTTACAAGGGGGCTGTGTGGTGCTATTTACAAGGGGGGCTGTGTAGCGCTATTTACAATGCAGGCTGTGTGGTGCTATTTACAAGGGGGGCTGTGTAGCGCTATTTAGAAGGGGGAGCTATGTGGCGCTATTTACAAGGGGGAGCTGTGTGGTGCCATATACAAGGGGGCAGTGTGGCGCTATTTACAAGGGAGGCTGTGTGGTGCTATTTACAAGGGGGCAGTGTGGCGCTATTTACAAGGGGGGCTGTTTGGTGCTATTTACAAGGGGGCAGTGTGGCGCTATTTACAAGGGGGGCTGTCTGGTGCTCTTTACAAGGGGGAGCTGTGTGGCTCTCTTTACGAGGGGGAGCTATGTGCCGCTATTTAAAAGGGGGGGCTGTGTGGCGCTATTCACAAGGGGGAGCTGTGTGGCGCTATTTACAAGGGGGAGCTGTGTGGCGCTATTTACAAGGGGGGTAGTGTGGCATTATTTACAAGGGGGGGCTGTGTGGTGCTATTTACAAGGGGGGGCAGTGTGGCACTATTTACAAGGGGGAGCTGTGTGCCGCTATTTACAAGGGGGGCAGTGTGGCACTATTTACAAGCAGGGCTGTGTGGCGATATTTACAAGGCAGGCTGTGTGGCACTATTTACAAGGCAGGCTGTGTGTGGTGCTATCTGCAGGGAGCACGGTTACTGAGGGGGCACTTTTATTAAGTCGAGCACTGAGGTATCATTATTACTGTCTGGGGCACTATGGGTTACAAGTTTGTTTAGACTGGGATGGGGTATAGGTGTGGAGGGTGCTGAAAAAGCGAGAAACCAACTTGTCTGTGTCAAATTCTGCAGATACGAGTCGTGACTGGAATAAATCGTCACAGTGGTCTGGGCCGGATGGAGAAAAAAAGGGAAAGTGAATGTCTCTAATCAGAAAAAAACATCACTTGAGTTAGGGCCGGTTCACATCAGCGCTTGCTTTCCATCAGGGGTTCCGTCGGAAGTTTCCGTCGGGTGAACCCCTCAACGGAAAGTCATACGGAAACCTTAACTTCCGTTCGCATCACCATTGATATCAATGGTGACGGAAACATTGCTAATGGTTTCCGTTTGTCACCATTCCGGCAGGTTTCCGTTTTTGTGACGGAATCAATAGCGCAGTCGACTGCCGTTTGACTTTCCGTTGAGGGGTTCACCTGAAGGAAACCTCCGATGGAACACCTGAACGGAAAGCGAACGCTGATGTGAACCGGCGCTTAGTGGGGGAAAGCTACAAGCGGAGCTGTGATTTTTGAGTCACTCCTAGCACACTGCACAGTGCACAGGAAATGATTTTGTAATTTGTCCGTAAAAATTTTGGTCTGTACGTGATTTTTAGCTCAGTTGTCCATAACTTTCTGAAGTGGAGGTTGGCAACCCTGATCACTGTCTATATATGGACAGTGAGTTAAAAGGCTTCCCCTGGCTCAGTGCTTAAAGTAGCGCTGTGCCCAGGTAGTCCTCAACGAGTGGACATCGAATGCTGAAGCAGGGAGCTGACAGTTACTTGTTACAGCATTAGTTTCAACTGTATCTGCGTCCTGAGGATGCAAATACAGTTAACTCTGGGACACAGCAACGGCTGCCCGGGACATCGGGACACCGCCCGGAATGCGGGACTGACCCGCTGAATCCGGGACGGTTGGAAGGTATGATATTATACTATAGGTTAAGGCCAGTTTCACATGAGCATGTATCACATCTGTATCGGTACAGTACGCGATCAGAGCCGATTTGTATCTATGGGGCTTTTCACATGCTTGCATAGAAAATGCATACGTATGAAATACACGCCATGTGATACCTTCATCCATTTTGCGGACTTAAAACTCCCATTGAATTCTATGGAGAGTGATCAAAATACAGATGCATCCATATGTTAGCTGTATTATGGTTCTGAAGGAGAACTTAAATACAAGCCTTATTCAAAATCACAAGTTTCTAATAAATACACATAGTTCTCCAGCTCAATGGCATAAAAAAAAACATTTAGAGGTTAACATGGGGCCACGACCGATTGGAATCTTTGGCACACTAAATGCAGAATCTTGTCTTGCAAAATCAATTCATTTTGGCACAATAACACATGACTTTGCACAGTAAGGAAGCCAGGAAAACTTTCTTGGAATCATAAATGACTTCTCTACCCAAAAGCTCTTATATTGTTTTAATTAGTCTGTTGTCATCAACGTGTTATTTGCTGTTTGAGTGAACACAGTAAAGTGTAGCTAAGGCTCACTTCACACCACGTTTATGCCCTACGTTTAGCGTGTATGTCGGGAAGGCTCCCAGCGTACATGCTTAACATGTCTATAGAGCTCTATTATCCCGACGAAGGCCAAAAGACTGTAGTTTTGTTCCCCGTCAGACTAGTAAGACATCGCTGTACATATACGGATAGAGATGTCAGGAACTTCCCCAGGCACAGAGCTTCATGTAGTGCTCAGCCAGGGGGATTTGGGCGACATATTATAGTGTATGCCACTGCAGCCTTTCGTCGGTATACGTTCTCCTGACTTATATCTCCAACGGAAAGTATTACGCTGATGTGAAAAGGGCCTAATATTCTTTTCTTCTCTTAATCTAAATCTGCAATATAGTAATATTGGAAATCCTTAAAGTAGCACAAGATGACATTACTGTGTGGATATTTGCATATGCATGATTTATGAAAATTACAAAAGTACAGGCAGAATTCCTCTCTATGGGGTCTTCTGTAGGAGTAATATCTAGAAGACAGTTAATTAAGTAAAGAATTTGCTAACATAACCTTTTCATGAGAGAAAAATTCCAAAATCTTGTAACATTTTGTTAGTTGAAAATTTATGATTTATACATTTAAGTATGAGAGTCAATATGATCTGATGATGAGGACAATAATGTAGAATGTTTTTACATAAATATAGCAATATAATAATAGATGAGAGGAGCTTTGTATTACAAGTCTCACATGCATTTGTTCCTGACACTGGTCATGGTTCCTGATAACAAAGCCATGGACCAAAATAAGATCTTGCTCCTCTTTTATGCCAGGTACACACAGAAGGGTGTAACTATAGGAGGTACAGAGGTGGCACGCAGGCCCTAAAGCCTAATGGGGCCCGTAAAGTCCTAATGCCTCATCTGAGGGGACCAGCACTATAAACTAGGGGTTACTGTTATAAATTTGGTATTGGTGCACAGGATCTTCAAGTTACACCTCTGTTACACACCCTGTAGGTGGGTGCTGTAGTAGTGGACAATAGATACGACACCGATGTTGGGTTAACTTTTTTTACTGTAGACAATTAGAATCGGATCCCTTCCTTGGGATAAAACATTGACTTCAGATAACACGTCTTCGTAAATGGGTGCCGGAACCCGGGCATGAAGTAGCCACGGGCGGGAGGTTGGGACGTGGAAGTGCGTGGCTCAATGTCTCTTTCGTCTTTTCCGTGTGGGAAAGTCCCTGGTGCACAACTATGGGATTTAGGCGTCCTTGTCCTCACCCAGGGGAAACAAGTCCAGTACCTGTGCTCCTCAGCGTCGTCTCCCTCGTCCTTGGGGCTGCTTCCAAAGTCTGGCTGCTGCACCTCTGCACGGCTGGACCTCGGCACGGCTGGACCTCTGTACAGCTGAAACACTGGACACTGCACCGCTGGACGTCTGCACGGCTGGACCTCTGCACGGTGGGACCTCTGCCCGGCTGGACCTCTGCCCGGCTGGACCTCTGCACGGCTGGATCTCTGCACGACTGGACCGCTGGACACCGCACGGCTGGACCTCTGCCCGGCTGGACCTCTGCACGGCTGGATCGCTGGATGGCTGGACCGCTGGACACCGCACGGCTGGACCTCTTCCCTCTAAATTGTAAAGTGCTGCGAAATATGTTGGCGCTATATAAATAAAGATTATTATTATTATTATTATTATTACTTGTCTTTCTTAGGCCCCATGCACACAAACGTACTTTTGCGGCCGCAATTCCCCCGAAAATCCACGGGAGAATTGCGGCCCCATTCATTTCTATGGGCCCATGCAACCGACCGTGGTTTCTACGGTCCGTGCATGGCCCAGGAGCCTGGACCGCAGAAAGAACGGACATGTCTTATTACGGCCGTGTTCTGCGGGCCAGGCTCATAGGAAATAATGGACGCGGCCATGTGCACGGCCCGCGATTTGCGGGTGGCTCGCGGGTGAGACTCCGCAGCCGGCCGACCCGAAAATCACGGCCGTGCACATGGCTACGGTCGTGTGCATGAGGCCTTAGAAAAAGCAGGCTGCGTATTAAGCAGTTGAAGTGAATGTTAGGGTATGTTCACACGGCCTATTTACGGACGTAAATCGGGCGTTTTTGCCCCGAATTACGCCCGAAAATAGCGCCTCAATAGCGCTGACAAACATCTGCCCATTGAAAGCAATGGGCAGACGTTTGTCTGTTCACACGAGGCGTATATTTACGCGCCGCTGTCAAATGACGGCGCGTAAATAGACGCCCGCGTCAAAGAAGTGACCTGTCACTTCTTTGGCCGTAATTGGAGCCGTTATTCATTCACTCCAATGAATAGCAGCGCCAATTACGGCCGTAATTGACGCGGCGTTCAAGCGCCTGCACATGACGGTACGGCTGAAATTACGGGGATGTTTTCAGGCTGAAAATTCCCTGTAATTTCAGCCGTAACGGACGCCCTCGTGTGAACATACCCTAAGCTCTAAGTGGAAGAATTTGTATTGCTATGTGCTGTCATGTGGATGCTCCATCTCAGTATCCCTTTCACTTGTGTACTAATGAAAATAGACACATTGGGCCACATGTATCCAGACTGTCCAACAGTAAAACTGCCTTTGTTGCCCATAGCAACCAATCAGATATCACCCTTCATTTTTAAGAAATGAAAGCTCACCTTTGATTGGTTTGCTATGAGTAAGGCCTGATTTACAGGAGCGTGTGTGTTTTGCACACGCAAAAAAACACAGTGTTTGGCGTGCGCAAAAGGCACTTGACAGCTCCGTGTGTCATCAGTGTATGATGCGCGGCTGCGTGATTTTCGCGCAGCCGCCATCATAGAGATGAGGCTAGTCGACGTCAGTCACTGTCCAGGGTGCTGAAAGAGTTAACTGATCGGCAGTAACTCTTTCAGCACCCTCGACAGTGAATTCCAATCACCATATCGAGTAACCTGTTTAAAAAAAAAAGAGGTTCGTACTTACCGAGAACTTCCCGGCCGTTGCCTTGGTGACGCGTCCTTGGTGACGCGTCCTTGGTGACGCGCCTCTCTTGACATCTGGCCCCACCTCCCTGGATGACGCGGCAGTCCATGTGACCGCGGCAGCCTGTGCTTGGCTTGTGATTGGCTGCAGCTGTCACTTGGACTGAATTGTCATCCCGGGAGGTCAGACTGGAGGAAGAAGCCGGGAGTTATCGGTAAGTCAGAACTTTTTTTTTTTTTACACGTTCACGTATATTGGGATCGGAAGTCACTGTCCAGGGTGCTGAACCAGTTTAACTCTTTCAGCACCCTGGACAGTGACTGTCTCCTGCCGGGTTCGGTCAAAACGAGTTCGGCCGAACCCGGTGAAGTTCGGTTCGCTCATCTCTAAGACACTCCGTTCGGATGTTTGTAAACAGAAAAGCACGTGGTGCTTTTCTGTTTACATTCAGTTTGACAGCTCTTGCGCGAATCACGCAGTTCGCACGGAAGTGCTTCCGTGCGACCTTCGTGGTTTTCACGCACCCATTGACTACAATGGGTGCGTGATGCGCGAAAAACGCACGATTATAGAACATGTCGTGAGTTTTACGCAACGCAAAATTCATGCATTGTCTGCACTGCCCCATAGAGTAATATAGGTGCGTACGACACACGTGAAAAGCATAATACGCTCGTGTAAATGAGGCCTAACAAGGACAGTTTTACTGTAAGGGCTAGTTCACACTGAGTTTGTTGGCGCTATTTTTGAGGCGGAAACCACGTCGCAAACAGAGCCAAAAACCATATGAAATAACCTCACATTAATTTCAATGGGAGGTGGAGGCGTTTTTTTTACCGCGAGCGGAAAAAACGCTTGTGGGGGAAAAAAAGCATCATGTTCTTTTTTTCCGCGTTTCCGTCTCTGATCTCACCCCTTTGACATCAATAGGAGGCAAAGAAAGCGGTTTTCGCAGCATTTTTTTTACCCGAGGTGCTCAACAATCGTGACCCAAAAACGTTGCAAAAAACACTGCAAAAAAAGTTCAGGCAGGTCAAAATCTGCCTCAAAATATCCTTCAGGAAAAAACTCTGTGTGAACATACCATTATACAGTTTTGATAAATGAGGCCCATTGACTCACTTGGAGAGAAGAGAGGTGGAGCAGGGAGGAGAGAGCAGGGATGTGTTTTTGTATGCTAGGATGCATCTTGGAGACAAAGATAGCCCCTCACATGTAATATAACTTGCTGATCTTTAATAAAACATGTTAATAAACTGTAGTACAACGTTACTTATAATTTGCTTATGTTGGTATATATAACAATTAGGGTATGTGCACACGTAGTGACCAAACAGTCTGAAAATACGGAGCTGTTTTCAAGAGAAAACAGCCCCTGATTTTCAGACGTTTTTTGAGCAACTCGCGTTTTTCGCGACGTTTTCGCGGCGTTTTTTTTACATCCGTTTTTGGAGCTATTTTCATTGGAGTCTATGAGAAAACGGCTCCAAAAACGTCCAAAGAAGTGTCCTGCACTTCTTTGACGAGGCAGTCATTTTACGCGTCGTCGTTTGACAGCTGTCAAACGACGACGCGTAAATTACAGGTCGTCGGCACTGTACGTCGGCAAACCCATTCAAATGAATGGGCAGTTGTTTACCGACGTATTGGAGCGTTATTTTCAGGCGTAAATCGAGGCATAATACGCCTCGTTTACGCCTGAAAATAGGTTGTGTGAACCCAGCCTTATACTGTGCTCAGAGAATATAAAGAGAAAGATAAATAGATAAAAAAAAATTATTTGGTAAATTTGGATTAAAGGTGTTGTCCAGTCCCAAGAAATGAATGGCCTATCCTCAGGATAGGCCATCAATATATGAACGTTCGGTATCCAACTCCCGGCAACCCCGTTGATCAGCTGTTTTGAAGGGGCCGCAATACTTGTATGAGCGCTGCTTCCCCTTCATTTCCTTTACTGCTTACACCGTGAATCGGTGACACACTTGTAATGGCGGTTCACAGTATTACAGCCTTCTCCCATTGAAGTGAATGGGAGAAGGCTGCAATACAGTACTGTGAACTGCTGCTACAAGTGTGTCACCGATTCACGGTGTGAGGAGTAAAGGAAATGAAGGGGAAGCAGCACTCATACAAGTATTTCGGCCCCTTCAAAACAGCTGATCGGCGGGGGTGTCAGGAGTTGGACCACAACCGATGAGATATTGATGGCCTATCCGAATCATAGGCCATCAATTTCTTAGGACTGGACAACCCCTTTGACACGCATGCATTTATGTTATGAGAAAGCTTATAGTAAAAGGTAAATAATCATCTAAAAGAAAATAAGAAAAAAAAATTTGATCCAGAATTTTCTGTAATTATTTCTTCTTTTGTTTCTTTATTTTACTCATTTGATCAATATCCTACAGATTTGTACCCCTACAAGAAACAGGTGGAAACGCCTTTTAAAGTACATCAGAAAAATGTTGCAATGTAACAGATGAATGATAGAGGTATGCATAAAATGTTTTTTTTCCTATTTTCCTGTCGGCTTCACCAGACGCAAATCATCAAACAACTGACAGAAGAACGACATAGCTGATTTGTACTGACCATGAAGCGCAATCATTCCTTATGATTGTGAATTTTCAAACAACATGGCTACCTTAAACAAATCTTGAAGCTTTTACTAATATATTGTTATGCTGGATAGGTTTGTAAATCCAGATTTCACTGATTGTTCCAAAGTACAAAAATAGTTATGTCAATCGCCCGTAACAGACAATTATCATAGAGAAACTCCATTATTTAAAGCTTTATCTAATTGCCTTTGCTAAAAATCTATTTTTGTGTATGCAACATATTTATTTTTGGTTATATGTCCTCTTAAGAAATACGGAAACAGACGTTTGTATAAACAGAAACCGAGCAGTGCCCTCTTACAAAAACATTCTGAATGAATCTATTTATTCCTGCCTTACTATACAGACACAAAGAGACAGCTTGTGGAGTGTATGAATTTCAAAATAGTTTGTAAAGTAAATTACAGCATTTCATAAGAAGGGAATTTCTGTCATTGTTGGTTCTGGTTCAACTGATAGTTATCTAAAAAACACATTATTGTCTGATTCTTAGGAATTTACCAAAGACTTGCAAATGTACGAGACTAGTGTCTTACAGGTGGCGCTGTCTAAACATATTCTAATGTGGCTACTGTACCCGCCAAATGTCACGTACTCTTTTGCCTTTCTTAAAGGGAAACTCTGGGGAATACTTAGGTTTCCTTCAGACTCACTAATGACTAGTTGCTGGCCCCACTGAATGTTTGACCCAATGCTTAGCTACACAAGTGATTCATCATGGTCTCTGCGGTCTTGTGGACATCTAGATGTGTACTCCACATTCACTGCAGGTGCTGGGAATGCATTTTGACGGTGCATATTCTGGCCATTGCTCCCCAGCGCTAGAACCTGGATATTTCTAGGTATTTACTGGTTATATAATTAAAGGCACACATTTAAGTGGGTATAAGGGATCTGACAAAGGACTTCTTGAGTTCTCAAATTTGAATTCTTTAGAGCTGCTGTCTAGGGACATAGTCTTCCCTGTGTTCTATTGTCTTGTAATATCTAAAGGTCCCTTTACATGGGACAACTTTTCAAACTACTCAAAATGTTCGGTGGTTTGAAAAGTTATGTAGCAAGGTTTTGATGGTCATTTTCATCATGTCGATCCTCCCTGTCGTTGGAGTGGAAACTGTCATGAGAGCAGTGTCCTAGGAAGAAATCCCTATTGTAAATTTAAATGTCACCACACGTTTTATTTTAGATTTAGCCAATTGCAATAGTTATATTGTTTGTCGTAGATCTTTTTCTTCATACTGGTCAAATAGATAACGCTCTCCAAATATGATGTGCTAATATTACATCATATGATGACGATGAGGTTAGAGATGAGGATATCATCGAGAAGTTAACTTTACTAAAAGTATTCTCCAGAAGTCTTGTCCAACAATGTTAATTTAACCAGGGAAATTATTTTGCATTTTACTTTACACCATTATCCATATCATGCTGCCCTAGATGTGATTCCTCTGAGGGCCATTTCTCTCATATGGTCTGGCAGTGGCCATATTGCTGTGCTTTGTGTAAAATTCTATACTAGACTTAAAACTAAAGTTGGTCTAACCTGTTACTTCATACCAAACCCTCCCTTCAGTTGATTGTCCCCCCAAAAATGACTACGCCTGAATTTTTGCATATCTAATCTTTTCTATAGTAGGAAACCTATCCTCCTAAGGTTTCCATGAAAACAGTCTGATCTAACCTATTAAAATACTCAACCAAAAGTATTAACTCACTTATATGGCTAGAGGTGTCATAGGGTGGAGGAAATGTTGGTAGGTAACCCAAGACTGGAACCAGTACTTCCTTTTCAGCGTAGGTTCATCAGGGGTTTTGCACCCCTGCTCTTTCATTAAAAAGACCCCCTGGGCAAAGGATTAAAAATCCAGCTTTTGCCCAAAGTGGCGGTGACACCCTATGGCCAAAGTGATTCTTACTATCAATAAGCATAGCATTAGAGGGGGAAAAAGTTACTAAATTCCTTATTAATTACATAATAAATGCTATGATGCTGTGGAGTGGACACAATATTTTAATTTCTTCTCACCTAGACAACTTATCTACTTGAGACAGAAGAAGAATTTAGTTTTCTTTCACTGCATTGTCCTAATAAAATGTTCTTGTTTTTGCCATAAAAAATCTTGATGTGACTTACAGTGCAAGGCATACTATAGTGCCAAAACACGGTAATTATTAGACAGTGATATACTATACTGTACATACCTACAAAACCAGAGAAACATAAAAGTCATGATGTTGAATATTTCCAGAATTGTTCTGAAACTAATGTTAAAGTCTTAGAGATGATTTACCAGAAAAAAAATTCTACCAACACATTTCAAAACCTTACGGGAGGTGGTAGTAACTTCACTTTTTTCTCACTTCCTCTCATGTACTTTATACCAAGAAGAAAAACTAAATTTGTGAATGATACTTCCACATGCAAAATATTATTATTCAGCAAAATGGAAACTATTACTCATAGAAATATGTGAATTCCATGGATCACATTGTCAAAAACTGAATCAAATTTTTAACATATGGCATACAACCTTAGGTATACAGTATAACAGCCATAGATTGGTATTTGTTTTTGTCAAATTCCTTCTTCATCCTTGATAGGAATCCCAAGCACCTAAATTCCCTTTTTACTGAACAGGGACGGCAGCGTTTATTAAATATGTATCATGGTTTCTGCAAATTAAAGGAGTTGTCCAGGCAGGGAGTGGTTTTTCATACTGATGACCTATCCACAGGTCATCAGTATAAGAACGGTGGGAGTCCGATCATATACTTTCAGGGCATAACTAGGAAAGACTGGGGCCCATAGCAAACTTTTGACTAGGGCCACCCCCTAGGTGCCACACGCAGCCCCCCTTATAGATAGTGCCCCCTGCAGATTGTGCCATATAGCCCCCTGTAGACAGTGTCACATCCCACTTGTAGATAGTGCCCCCACCTCCCAGTTGTAGATAGTGCCATACAGCCCCCCTGTAGATATCGCCATAAAGCCCCCTGTAGATAACACCATACAGCTCCCCCTGTATATAGTGCCACACAGCCCCCTCCCTTGTATATAGTGCCACACAGTCCCCTTAGTAGATAGCGCCACACAGCCCCCTGTTAGTAAATAGTGCCACACACAGACCCCTGTAGATTGGGCCACACACAGCCCCTTGTAGATAGCGCCACAACCCTCCCCTTGTAAATAGTGCTATACAACCCCCCTATTAGATAGTGCCACACAGCCCCCCTTAGTAGTGCCACACAGCCCCCTTAGTAGTGCCACACAGCCCCCCTTAGTAATTGCCACACAGCCCCCTCTTAGTAGTGCCACACAGCCCCCCTGTATATAGTGCCACATAGCCCCCCTAGTATAAAGTGCCACCCTGCCCCTTTGTATATAGTGCCACCCTGCTCCCCCCTTGTAAATAGTGCCACCCTGCTCCCCCCTTGTAAATAGGGCAACCCTGCTCCCCCTTGTATATAGTGCCACCCTGCTCCCCCCTTGTATATAGTGCCACCCTGCTCCCCCCTTGTATATAGTGCCACCCTGCTCCCCCTTGTATATAGTGCCCCTGCCACCCTTGTATATAGTGCCACCCACTCCCCCTTGTATATAGTGCCACACAGCCCCCCCAAAAAATATACTGTACTTAACTTGCCCCGTTCTTGTGACAGACGGGGTGCTGCACAGGCTCCGGTCAGGACACATGCGCAGTCTTCCCAGCACCTTATAGGCTGCAGGCCTAAGGTGGCCTGCAGCCTCAGGGCCGATTATAGCTTTTTCTGCTGCCTGAGGTGAAAATTGCAATGGCGCCCCCCAGATTTTGATTGACATCCCCCTGGCTATTCTACATCACTACCAGCCTCCTCAGACTCTTGCGGATGCGCTGTAGCCTTGTACTTTCCTGGCATGCGTGGTGCAGTGATGAAGCTGGGCAGAGTACAACTCGCTACAGGGTGCGTGCCCAAGTAGTACAAGGCAATGGCGCATCCGAGAAATGTAGCAGCCAGGGGGATGTCAATCAAACATGGAATGGTGGTTTTGGAGGCAGGACTATGTGACTCTTCAGGATAACGGCACTGCCCCATGTCCCTTTAATGAGTAAATAGCATATAGTGTGCACCATTTTAAAAGTTAATTTTATAGATTTTGCTGCATCTGAAAAAAACATACATTTAGAAATATTGTCAGGTCATGTATTACCCCATGATGGCGGTTCAAGGGGTTAAAACTACCAGACAGGTTCCCATTAAATATACACTTATATATGCAACTACTATATGCAATTTTGTTATTATAAATATATAATATATAATTACAGCATCAGAACCAAGCACATACATATATACAGCACAAGAACCAAGCTCAATACATATATACAGCACCAGAACAAACCTCAGTACATATATACAACACCGGAACAAAGCTCAGTACATAAATACAGCATTAGAACCAAGCTCTGACATATATACAGTACCAGAACCAAGCGCAATACATATAAACAATACCAGAACCAAACTCAGAACATATCTACAGCCGCAGAAGCAAGCTCAGTACATAAATACAGCACTAGAACCAACCTCAGTACATAAATACAGCACCATAACAAAGCTCAGTACATAAATGCAGCACCAGAACAAATCTCATTACATATATACGGCCCCAGAACCAAGCTCAGTACATATATACAGCCCCAGAACAAAGCTCAGTACGTAAATACGGAACCAGAACCAAGCACTGTACATAAATACAGCACCAGACCCAAGCTCAGTACATATATACAGCACCAGAACAAAGCTCAGTACATATATATACAGCACCAGAACAAAGCTAAGTACATAAATACAGCCACAGAAAAAAGCTCAGTACATATATACAGCACCAGAACAACTACAGCTCAATTTAGTGCAACCCCTGCCGTATAGGATTGTACGGTGGAAAACAACAGCTCCCAGCATGACCTGAACAATGTTAAGGATATGCTGGGAGATGCTGTTTTACAAAAAAAATAATAATTTCATAATCAAACCACCCATCATTTCGCTGCAGATCATACAGTGACTACATTACTGATTAGAGGCAGAATAAACAGTTACATTAAGTAACTCACCAGTGATGTCTCAGATTCTAGTTCTTTTTCTGTTTTCTTCTCCATCCGGTCCAGACCTCTATGATGAATTCTCCCGGCCACAACCGATTTCTGCAGTTTTCCGCTCAGATGTCTTCAGCTTCTCACTTTTAAAAAATTTCTGCACCTATAAACGCAGATAAAATTCGCAACACCCCTAAGCATAATAGCGCCATACACTGCACCTCTAATTATAATAGTGCCATACACTGTGTCCCTGATTATGATAGTACCATACACTGTGTCCCACATACATACACACACACACACACACACACACACACACACACACACACCGTGCCCCCTGTCGATACTGACCCCGATAGAGCCTCTGTAGATAGTGCCCTACATAGACGCCCCTGTAGATAGTGCCCCACATATAGCCCCCTGTAGATAGTGCCCACATATGGACTCCAGAGCTGCAAGGCAATAGTGCTAACCACTGAGTCACCGTGCTGTCCTACATATAGCTCCCCCTATAGCTAGTGCTCGATATATAGCCCACCTCTATAGATAGTGCCTCACATATAGCTCCCCCTGAATATAGTGTACTACATATAGCCCACCCCTGTAGATAGAGCCCTACATATAGCCCCCTGTAGATAGTTCCCCACAGGTAACCTACCCCTGTATATAGTGTCCCACATATAGCCCACCACTGTGGATAGTGCCCTACAAATAGCTCCCCCTATAGATAGTGCTTCACATATAGCCCAATCCTGTATATAGTGTCCCACATATAGCCCACCCCTGTAGATAGTGCCCTGCAAATAGCTCCCCCTATAGATAGTGCTCTACATATAGCCCACCCCTGTATATAGTGTCCCACATATAGCTCACCCCTGTAGATAGTGCCCTGCATATAGCTCCCCCTGTATATAGTACTCCAGATCCCCACATATAGACCCCCTTTATATAATGCCACTCACAGTTTTATTAGAAGAAAAAAACAAAAAACGTTACAATACTCACATGATCCCGTTCCCGCGCTGTCTGATGGCAATGCAGGCCTACTCTCTTCCGAGCAGCTCTGCTGGGGCTGAACGAGGCAAATGGCGCGATGACATCATCGGGATGCTAGCATCATTGAAAGACGCTGATTGGCAGGGCAAATCATTTTGCCCTGCCAATTAGCGTCATTGCAAGGCGCTGAATGGTCGGGCACGTGCCCAGCCATTCAGCGCTAATGCATGTATTTGTATCTGCGTGCTACAGATTCAGGTACAATTAGTGCAAGAGGGGGTGGCGGCGGCTGGTTTCAGTGGCGCCGCTGACCCCTCAGAGAGGCAGCAGCAGCCTATAATATTCATTTGTATCTACGTCCAGAGGATGCAAATACATGTGAATGTGGCTGTCGCTAGCATCGGAGCCCCCTCATGCCGCGGGCCCCGTAGCAGCCGCTACAGCTGCTACGGCGACAGTTACGCCACTGTATACTTTAGTTTCACAGTATAACGGCCGTGCCGCAGTACTGCAGCTCTGCTCCTATTCAAGTGAATCAGAGCAGAGCTGCAGTAACCCAGCACGGCCATCTGCTTCCGGCAATGACCGCTGTATAACTTCTGGCGTCCGGACGCAGCCGAAACAGCTGAGGCTCTTGATGAGTATTGGGAGACTAACTTCTTGCACCCAGACACCATGATTCTGTGGGATGCTTATAAGGCTTGGATTAGGGGAGCCTTTATAGCGGGAGTGGCGGGGCAGAGGCGCTTTCACAGAGATAGAGAGGCTGCACTGGTTACAGTGGTACGAAAGGCAGAGCAGGAGTACTTAGCTAACCCTCAGACCACCTCTAAAGCGGTATCTGCAAAGCCCCATAGTGATCTTCTTACCCTGGTCACAGAACCAACCCAGAAAAGCTTGCTGTCCGTTGAAGCCGCTCAGTTTGAATTTGGGGACAAAAATGGTAAATTGCTGGCATACTTGGCATGGCACGCTCTGAGCGATCATGTTCCACTATCCCTTCTGTAATGTCGGTGGAAGGTCGTATGTGTACTGCACCTAAGGAGATTACCCAGATCTTTTACCAGTTTTACTCTACTCTCTATAGCTTGCAGAGTTCTACTCCCTCCTCGGTGACTCGGGAATTCCTGGATAGCTTGCCCCTGTAGAGTCTCTCGGATCTCCTTACCCTGGTCACAGAACAAACCCAGAAACGCTTGCTGTCCGTTGAAGCCGCTCAGTTTGAATATGGGGACAAAAATTGAAAATTGCTGGCATACTTGGCACGTTCCGAGCGACCATGTTCCTCTATCCCTTCTGTAATGTCAGTGGATGGTCGTATGTGTACTGCACCTAATAAGATTGACCAGATCTTTTACCAGTTTTACTCTACCCTCTATAGCAGTGGTTTCCAACCGGGGTGCCTCGGCACCCTGGGGTGCCGCGAGAACCATCTATGGGTGCCGCGACACTTCCCACATTCACTGCAAAAAAAAAGTTAACAAAAAAAATTCGTTTTTTTTGCTACAAGCTCCGCCCCCGACGTTGTAGCAGACGTGATGCGCGGACGTCTGTTACATGTACGGCCCACCGCTTCCCACTAGAAGCCTGACGGAGGGAGAGGAGCCATTAACGCTGGGCAGGGTAAGTATTTTTTTTCTTTAGTTTGTTAGCAATTGTGTGAGAAATGGAGCCAGGGGAATGCTGGGAACCTCCTCCATGTAATGTCCTCTGATATCCCATAATATCAGTCTGGACATGCTGGGAGTTATAATCCTCTCCTCTTACACCTCCTCCCTGTAATGTCCTCTGATATCCCATAATAACATCCTGGACATGTTGGGAGTTGTAGTTCTCTCCTCTTATACCCCCTCCCTGTAATGTCCTCTGATATCCCTTAATAACAATCTGGGCATGCTGTAAGTTGTAGTTCTCGCCACTTATACCTCCTCCCTGTAATGTCCTCTGATATCTCATAATTACAGCTTGGACATGCTGGGAGTTGTAGTTCTCTCCTCTTCTACCTCCTCCTCCTGTAAAGTCCTCTGATATCACATAATAACAGCTTGGACATGCTGGGAGTTGTAGTTCTCTCCTCTTCTACCTCCTTCTCCTCCTGTAAACTTTCTCTGATATCACATAACATCCTGGACATGCTGGGAGTTGTAGTTCTCTCCTCTTATATCTCCTCCCTGTAATGTCCATTGATATTACATAACAACAGCCTGGACATGTCAGGAGTTGTTGTTCTTATAACTCATTTATTCCTTCCCCAGGAGTAAGTACACTTTAGTAAAGTGACCATCACAGACAGAGAGGGGCAGATGGTCATTTTAGGGGGGAGGAGGGACTGAGGCTGATGGTGGCTTTACTGGAGGGGGCTGATGGTCATTTTACTGGGGGGGGACTGAGGCTGATGGTCACTTTACTGGAGGGGGCTTATGGTCTCTTTACTGGGGGGCTGATGGTAATTACTGTGAGTGGGGGCCTGATGGTCATTACTGTGAGTGGGGGGCTGATGGTAATTTTACTGTAAGTGGGGGCTGACGGTCATTACTGTGAGTGGGGGGCTGATGGTCTTCGAGTGGTTTCCGCCTCTGACCTCCCATTGAAATTAATAGGAGGCAGAAAAAACCTGCAGCTCTCGTTTGGTGCTTTTTTGCCTGCGGTTTTTGCATTCGCTTCAACGGCTTAAAAAAAAAAATTGGGCAGAAAACACAGAAAAAAAAACAACGCTGTCAATTCAAAATCTGCCTCAAAAAGGAATTTTGAGGCAGATTTTTATTTTCTGCCTTACAAAAAATGCTGTGTGAACATACCCTAAGAGTGTAGTGCTTGTTTTTAGCCGTTTTTGCCCTGAGAATTTTATTGTTTTCCTGGGGTGCCTCGAGCCTGAAAAGGTTGGGAAACTCTGTTTTATAGCTTGCGGAGTTCTACTCCCTCCTCGGTGACTCGGGAATTCCTGGATAGCTTGCCCTTGTGGAGTCTCTCGGCTGCTCAAGCCTCGGAACTGGATGCCCCGATCACCGTGGAAAATATTACAGGTTCCTTTCAGTCCTTGTCCACGGGCAAGACTCCTGGTCTTGATAGTTTGGGGGGCAATTGATACAAGGCTGATTCAGATAAGATGGTACCCCGTCTTCTGGATTTGTACTCAGCGGCTATGGATTGCGGTATCCTGCCAGCCTCTATGCGTGAGGCACTTATAGTTGTCCTGTTGAAGCTAGGGAAGGACCCTACTCTTCCTGATTCTTATAGGCCCATTTCTCTCCTTGACACGGATATCAAAATTCTTGCTAAAATATTGGCCACTAGACTGAATAGAGTTATCCTGCCTCTTATTCATCTGGACCAAACAGTCTTTATGCCAGGTAAGAGCACAGACATTAATAGCCAACGTGTGTTCCTTAATATTGCGGCTGCCAGTCATGATCCTATCCCAGGTTTCGTTCTTTCTCTGGATATATGTAAGGCTTTTGACTCAGTTGAATGGCAATACCTTTGGATTCTTTTGACCAAATTGAACTTTGGCCCTAAATTTATTGCCCTTGTTAGACTACACTGTACAAGTCCCCTAATGCTCGAGTTAGAACAAACCTGGATATCTCCAAACCCTTTCCTCTTGGGCGTGTAACTCGTTAAGGGTGTCCATTTCCCTCGCTTATATTTGCTCTTGCCATGGAGCCTCTTGCGTTGGCCATCTGCCAAGCTCTTAATGTGAGGGGCATTGTTAGGGGCTCCATTATGGAAAAAAATTCTCTATATGCGGAGAACGCATTGGTTTATTTGGCGGACGATGGTCCTTCCCTGGCTTCTTTTTTGGATCTTGTTGGGACCTTTGGGGTGTTTTCGTGATTGTTGGTGAATTTGTCCAAGTCTGTGCTGTTCCCTCTGTTGATTACCCCTCAGTTTAGGTGTTTGGGGATCCTCATTTCGCTTAATTTATTGGATTATCCTTTGCTTAACTTGGATCCTTTGATGGTATTTACTGAGCGTCAGTTGGACTCTTGGCGTAATCCCCCTCTATCATTATGGTAGAATTTATTTATTTAAGATGATATATCTGCCTAATTTCTTGTACATATTTAATGCCTGCCTGATAATATTGAAAAAGTCATTATTTTCCCCGTTTAGACCGGGTCCTACGCTCCTTTTATTAGTGTGGCAGACCCCCCAGATTTGCCCTTACTCTCCTACAGGCACCAAAAACCCTGGGTGGGATGGCAGCGCCCCATATATATTTTAATTACTTAGCCTCCCAATTGGTGTATGCCCGCTGGTGGAATGATGTGGATCTGGGCAACGCGGCAAAGGCAATTGGAAAGTACCCTCATGATCTCATATGAGAGTCTCACTAATCTTCTGTATAGATACAAATTGCCCTGCTCGGTGGCCCTTCCACACCAAATGGTTGCTCGGATTTGGCAGGTTGCTCAGGCCATTTTTAAATGTCCGGTCGCTATTTCCCACTCTCCCAGAACCCCCTTGTGGGGTAATCCGCACTTGCCGCATTTGGAGTCTTTGCCGGGGGCGATGCTTTGGGCGGGGGCTGGGCTTAAGTTTGTGGGTCAGCTTTATGCCTCTGATTCTGGGTTTGTATCTTTCTCTGACTTGGGTGACCGATATGGAGTGCTGAATACTGCCTTCTTTCACTACCTACAGCTTCGCCGTGCATGTGCAGCACAGTTTGGTTCCAGTCAACTTAAGTTCTCTTTCTCCAAACTAGGGAGCCTCATGACTTCTCCGGATCTCTCCAAACCCTTGACACAAATTTACACTCTATTGCAATCTACTGGTCCCCGGCCCTTTGACAGGGCTTTCTCTGGGTGGAGGGGGGATGTTCTGGATTTGACGAATGAAGACTGGAGGGAAGTAGAACTCTCCTTTTTTTTTTACTACTGTCAGTGCTAGGAATTACTTTATTCAATCCAGATTTCTACATAGGATATATAGCGTACATGCCCGCAGACCGTCGGGATTACTTACCCAATGGCGGCCGCAGCCATGGATCTGTGAGCACTGGCCCACATCTCCTTCCCAGGAGACGCCAGAGCTCACTTCCGCTCCAGTCCGCTGTGTTCCGTAGGGAAAAAAAAGCGACATGCCCTATCTTCGGGCGTTTAAGTCTCTGACCTCCCATTGACATCAATGGGAGGCAGAGAACGCGTCTTTCGCTGTGTTTTTGCCTGCGGCACTCAACGGCCGTGGGCGAAAAACGCAGCGAAAAATGCGGCAAACGGCGTGCAAAAAACAATGTGTGAAAAACAATGTATACATCTTCGTATATTTCTGTATATTTGTTACATTGTTGGAAAAGCAGTAAATAAAAACCTTTTAAAAACAAGAAATGACAAAAAAAGGGCTTTTAAAAATGCTAATCTGAGGCTTTTAAAATCACAAAGGGCTTAATAAAATCTTTAAGAATGTAATAAAATTTATTTTTTATTTTAAAAAATCTATTTAAATCTGAATGTGGTTATCCATTACATCTACTAAGTTCATATCTTAGATGTGATAGATTACAGGTGGATCCTGCATGTCAGAGGCACGAGGACCCGCTGACACTGAACCCGTCACTTCTGCAGAACTGAAAGATAGACGTCTTAGTGAACTAAACAGCTTCTCTGTATGCTTAATACAGAGCAGCGGTATCTCAAAAAGTACACTTTTTTTTTTACTAAAAACTAATTATAAAGTTTCACCAAACACACTGATTGAGATTTTTATTTAAAAAAAAATCCCTTTCAAAGGTTTATATAGACTTTAATTTGGATTTGGAAGCAGATGACATTATCTAAGAGAGGTTTGGAATTAGGCCCCATGTACATGGCCGTGCCCGTGATTTTTTTTCGCCGCTGATTCCAACACAGTTTCTCCGTCAAAAACTCTATGTGAACTGAGCCTAAGGCTGGATTCACACGAGCGTGACGGTTTTGCGTGTGTTTTTCCTGAGTTGCAGCTCCGTATGCCATCAGTGTTTGTTTCGTGTGGCATTAGTTTTTGATGTCAGTGTTGGTGCACATTTTTTTATGTATTTATTTTTTTCTCTGCGTTTCTTTAGAAGACGTCCGTGTGCTGTCCGTGATTTTCACGTACCCATTGACTTCAATGGGTGTGTGGTGGGTAAAAACGCACCAAAGTAGGACATGCAGTAAGTTTCATGCAACGGACAAACGCAGCATGAAAAAAAACGCATGTCTCAATAGCCCCATTGAATTTCCTAGGTTTGTGTGCTGCCCGTGAAAAAAAACGGACCGCACACCGATGTGAAATATGCTCCTCCGAATAAGGCCTTACTCTTCAATCTTTATATCATCTTCATTGTAAGCAGAAAGTCACTTCCTATAATCTTTAATGTGAATTTTGAGTTTTAGTAATTGCTAATCTGTACACTTTTACAGGTTACTGTCGTGAAAAATGGTACAGACAGGACCGAAAGGTTGGCAGATTTACTGTACTTTGGTATTACAATGATAATAAGTTTATGCAAAATATGTTTGAAAATATATATATGAAGTTTATTCATCATTAAATATTTTTTACATGAGTGGAAATGAGTGACGTGGTTTCACTATTTCGACATAACTAAAATAACCTAATGAGAACCAACACAACCTTGTTGTATAAAATTCAAATATAAACTTTATTAATGAACATGATTAAAATAAGTGAATTTTAAAATAAAGCATACAACCTTCTCAAAAAGAGAGGGAGACAGGGAAAGCACAGTAGGTAAACTGGATATACAGACTGTGTCAAGGTCTTTCTTGACGGGCATACAAAATGGACAAGATTGTTGATACATGCCAACAGAGGTAAATCATGGTAAACATAGACATTGGTCAAGTAAATGGGTATGAATGCATAATGTAACAAACAAATGTATATAATCAATCCTAAGTAGGAAATACATACATCGTACACTAAAAGGATGCCAACGCCAAGGAAAGATATCTTGCCTGATAGACCACCCCTATGTGGACAGTGGTGTCAGGGGCTACTCCTTGAGGCAATCCCCGGCCACAGCATCGACAATGCTGTGGCCCGGGAATTCGCTTCAGGAGTTGCCCCTGATGTAACTGTCCATATATGGACAGTGACGTCAGGGGCTTCTACTGGAGTGGAATCCCCAGCCAGCAGAGTGTCGGCAACACTCTAGCCGGAGATTCGACTTCTAGAGGTAACCGCTGATGTCACTGTCCTTATATGGATTGTGGCATTAGGGGCCTCCTCCTGGATAGAGGGCTCTTCAGTGGAGCTATCTACAGGGGGCGCTGTGTGGTGCTATCTACAGGGGGCGCTGTGGGACACTATCTACAGGGGGCTCTGTGTGGTGCTATCTACGGGGGGGGCTGTGTGGTGCTATGTATAGGGGACGCTGTGTGGCACTATGTACAGGGGGAGCTGTGCGGCACTATCTAAAAGGGGCTGTGTAACATTATCTAAAGAGGGCACTGCGGCATTATCTACAGGGGGTGTGTGGCACTATCTACAGAGAGCACTGCAGTATTATCTAAAGGGGGTGTGTGGTACTATATACAGAGGGCACTGCAGCATTATCTACAGATGGCACTGTTTCATTATATACACATGAAATTCATTTGTTTTTAATAATTCACCAAAAATGGACACGGACATTGAACGTATACAAAACAGATGCGAAACAACCGTCAAAAACGGACCGAGACCGTAATTTTTAACGGCCGATACACGGACCCTGTTGTGTGAATAGATACAACAGAAATCCCAGTGTGGTGTGGGGTTGGGTAGGAGATGCAGGGTGGGATTTGGTAGCTCTAAAGGCAACAAAAACTAGCTACTCCCTGAAGATTTGATCTGAGGTTTGGTCAGTGGACAGCAGCTGCCTTCTGGGCTTAGACCAAAGGGCCACCTTGGAACTACAATGTATTACGATGGTGGGGGACATAAGCAGAATTCTCACAATATATACCTTTTAAACGCATTCTGCTTATGATTCCTGATATATGACCTTTCAACTTCAGCATATTCAGTTCACATTATGACCTGGGCAATAGCTTGGGAAATATCTTAGATTGCAGTTATTTCTTGCTAAATTCAACACCAACTGGAATAAACTAACGTTAAAGGATTACAATGGTAAAAGTCCTATTGATATATTATTTTTTTGCTTTATCTTACACTTTGCTTGGGGCAATAATGTAAAACATAAAGATAAACTATGAGAATATGTCAGTAAGAAAGACTTTTTCTTTTGCTATTTATTAATATGTCCTAAAGTGGGAGGTTAGGTGGATTCCAATTTTGAAAAGTTACTCCAACTTCCAGGCACATTCATATGAATGTATATGTATGAACATGTTAATTTGAATTATTAACTGTAAAATATGTAAATCTATCAAATATAAAAAAAATAGCTAGAACTCGATTTTAATATATCTCTCAGCCACATAGAGAAAGTTTGAAATTGGTGAAATTCACAATTTCACATTCTGGTTGTGGTGTTCCACCTGGCATTGAAGGACAATACAACTTTGCTCCATGTCAGGGTACATTAGTCCCACTAGACTAAATAATTCTGAGGGCCCACCCATTGGCGATAGAGAAAAAGTTTATACGCATTATTTATTGCATTGTAAACTGCTATATTCATTACACACAGGTCAAATCAACAGGAAGGACTAATAGTGTTATATACCTACCCAGGATCTTTTGTCGTCCTACCCTTGCTGCTTGATCACACCCTATTGCGGCAGCAAAGTAGTGCTTTTCTATCTATTCCTGTTCCTGTGCCCCATCTTTATGCTTTTCCATAGAATGCTAACTCCTGGCCTGCTTATGATGATGTCCAAAGGGCCTACTATTTGAACCCAGCAAGGTCTTTTGCTCATTGCCTGAGCAAGCAAGCCTTTTTTGCCAATGTTTTAAAGCATCCTATTGACTTAAATGGGATAATTTGGCTTGTAAAATGGGCTGAGAGTTGACATGACGCTATTGTATGCACTTACGGTGTATATACCCAATTGAAGTAAATTGTAAACCTCCGCATCTCACTCTAGACTGGCTGTAGACTCAAGGTTCCACTTTCTTTTTATCTTAAATGTATTTATTGACATTTTTCAATATAACAAATGGAAAGTTGTGGGGGGGGGGGGTAGTAGTGGGAAGGTGTAGGTGGGGAATGAGAATAGGATGCCAAGTCATCCAGAGTACCTCCATTCAGTTGCAGATGTTTCAATATACAGGGCAGTAGTGAAATGGAAGACAGTAATATGCTTAAAAGGAACCTGTCACTGACTTTATGCTGCCTTCTCTAAGGGCAGCAAAAAGTAGTGAAATACAGACTGATTTCAGCGGTCTGTCACTCATGTCTAATAGTTTTGTGATTTAAGAGATCTAGAGCGCTGGGAGAACGGAGTCCGGCATATTCATAAGCTCCCACTCCCCTGCCCCAGCCGCCGATTTTTGACAGCTTTCTCCCTATGCACAGTAATAAACGTCAGTAACAGATTCCCTTTAAGATAATCAATAACATCAGAAACATCTTGAAGGTGTACGAGGATTCATTGCAATCTATTTCAGAGTACTAATAAAGAGTCCATCAATTCCTGGGTTGAAGAGTGGGTTGGGGAAGGAAAAATTAGAGGTAATGAGGAGGTCGACGCGCAAGCCACTTACAGAGAGCTAAAAGAGTTTGACTAGTAGGGTTTAAATTAAAGACAATACTATAGGTCTACCATGAAATAGGCAAATGTCCTTCTAATGTTTGTTCTAGATACCAGGCGGTAGTTTAGACTCATGTTTGCAGTTTTTGTTTTATTCATGGTGGAAGTGTGTCAATAAAGGACTCCCATAGGGGAAAAAAACTTGGCTTCTACCCAATCCATCCTGAATAGATTGGAAAATTTTTGCAAAAAAAGTCGCAAAGATGGTTGTTGCGAAGAGAGCCTTGTAGAGAGTCTTGTAAAATGAAGTTTCGGATCACAATTATAATTTATAATTTTCATTTGGAGCATCTAGATCAAGTGCTAGCATATAGATATCGAAAGATAGCCCAGGATTGTGTCAGTGGTGCGTAATTGTCTAAGGGCAAAGGATTCCACTCACTTTCAAAATTATTACATGCGAGAGCTTTCCCAGAAACAATGGTAGAGGTCCACATTAAATTAGTGAAATGTAGGCCCTATGGGTAATTTAGAGTGTGATGTCCCAATAAGAAAACAGCTAAATTCCAATAAAAAAGAAGAATATTGCGCACATAGTGCATCAAACAATATAGTGACGTGAAAGAAAGTAGGTAGTCAATTGGGCTAACTTGATAGAGTTGTGATCAGATCACAACATCCACTGAGGCAATTTTGGATGAGCCCGGCTGGGCTATAGGTATGTATTTGTTGCACCAAAAAGAAGAACCAAGGAGTCTCTAAGTCAAAAATTACATAATCTTTTTATTAGACAATATTACACTGTTTACAAAAAACAAGTTTCTAAAAATGAATCACAAATAAAAGCATGGCCGCCACATGGGTCAATATACATCAGATATGGTCATATATGTAAAGACACATTACAGTATACCTCAAAGACAACAATATAGGTAGTGTGATGTAGATGGAGTGAGGTATACAGGCTACAGGTAATATGTTAAACTGCTTCAGGAAAACGGTAAGAGGGATGTTACTCCCATGTATATAATGCTTTCACCTGGCCAATCATTTTTTGATTGGTCCTTAGGCTAGATAAATAGGAGGGACATACTTGTAGATGTCACCCCCAGACGAAGGCGGAAGCCGAAACGCGTTGGGGCCGGCCGCCATTCTTGGAGTCTCAGCTACATGGGTTAGTACTTTGATAGTGCTCCTTGGTTCATTGTTTGCTGGTTCATGGTATTTGGGCTCTCTTATATATGTATGAACAACTCCCCGGTATTTATATACACTTGAACTTTCCTTTTTTGGACATTATAACACGTTGTTTCCTAGTCCTGTTCTCTATTGTATTTTTTCATACATGGGAGTCTCATCCCTCTTACCGTTTTCCTGAAGCAGTTTAACATATTACCTGTAGCCTGTATACCTCACTCCATCTACATCACACTACCTATATTGTTGTCTTTGAGGTATACTGTAATGTGTCTTTACATATATGACCATATCTGATGTATATTGACCCTTGTGGCGGCCATGCTTTTATTTGTGATTCATTTTTAGAAACTTGTTTTTTGTAAACAGTGTAATATTGTCTAATAAAAAGATTATGTAATTTTTGACTTAGAGACTCCTTGGTTCTTCTTTTTGGTGCAATATATTTTGGGAGTACAGTCGTAAGTTATAAGGGATGATATACATAATTTGTGCCAGATGATGCAGCATGTATGCCCTATATATAGGATTTATTGTATTTTTGTCTGTATTTATTACAGAATTGGGCATCACAATCCCGATGGACTACAAAGCCAGAGAACGTGCCTGGCAGTCCAAGATTGAATCTGTTTTTAACAATGAGTCCACAGATACTAGCACCAGTGATCAGAGAAATAGTTTAGACATACAAAGGAAACTCAAGAATTTACTTCATAGACGAACAAAAACCTGGTGGAACAGAGCTTTTCTTGAACAATACATACATAAAGGGTTAATACCTAGGGGGCTGCGTATACAGCTATTTCCCTCCTTCCCTATAGATAATGAGAGTTTCATCTCTGATTGGGAAGAAGCCTGTAATATATGTTCTAAAAAGTTTATGAATCTATTGATAGGTCTCAATAAAGGAACATTAGAAACAATAGATGTTGAAATTGAGGCACTAAATATTGAATTGAAAGAGATCACTACACCAGAAAATCTCTCACTTTTTAGCCATGATTTGGATAAACAGTTTGAGATTTGGGAGAAGGAGATACAAGTCATGAAGACCAAAAAACTTTCAAGAGATCAAAATGATGCATCTCAACACAGAGTGTATCGTTGGAGACGAAAAGAACGTCAGGGAAATTTGAGCAGATCATCCTCTATGTCATCTACTTCACTTCAAAGTGAGAATGAAGTAACAACACTACAGTCCCTCACACTTAGTCAAAGACCCACTAGATCCAAACGTAAATTTGATTACAAAGATAGTGGCTATAATAAAAGGAGAGCTAATAGACCTGCTGAATCCTTGGATCGAAATCCCAAGGTAATCAATTTGTCAGAACATATACTTTCTGTAACTGATATAAATGTATTAAGCAGAGGTTTGACTTTCTCACCGACTGCACCATTTGATGCTTTTACAGCCATAAAAGATCTGAACCTGTTTGCCAGAACCTTGATGTTCAAGAGATGGCACTATAAGGAAGAGGATCAGATCTTTGACACTGTTGAGGAAAGGACTACACTAAGAGATCTTGAAACACTTATGGGCGAACAAGATGACATACAGGTAAGAGCCATTCCTGACTGTATAAAAAGAAAATCGGCCAAATTTCCACCTCTATTCCTATGCCCAGCAATTGATACATTCGTGAAAACAGTGTCCAAAGAATTTGATAGAATACCAACAACTTTGGTTAATGACAATTTATCTAAAAATGAAAGAGAAAGTCTCTATAAGTTAAAAAATCTTAGAGACGTCATTTACAAACCCGCCGATAAAGGGGGAAACATTGTTGTGTGGCCGAGGACGATGTACGTAAACGAAGCGAATCGTCAGTTAAGAGACAAAAAATGCTACAAAAAATTAACATTCAACCCTATCTCTTCTTATAGTGAACAACTGGCCAAAATTCTAAAACAAGCGATGGATGATGGAGTTGTGACTAAGGATTTATATGATGCACTCCTTGTTCCAATACCTGTAGTAGCGACATTGTACCTTTTGCCAAAAGTACATAAAAATATAAAGACTCCACCAGGAAGACCGATTATTTCTGGCCAAGGTAACTTTACAGAGAACATCTGTAAATTTATAGATTATTATCTTAAGCCACTAGTGGAATGCTTACCCTCCTATATCAGGGACTCATCAGATCTCTTACAGAAATTGGAATGCACCCATCTAGATGTCGACATGTGGTTAGTCACCTGCGATGTTGAATCGCTTTATACCAGCATTAGACACCACGATGGGATAAAAGCTACCAATTTTTTCTTGAGTACGAGCAATTTGGAGGAAGGGCTCATTAAACTGCTTGGTGTACTATTAGATTTTGCCTTGACACACAATGTGTTCACGTTCAATGAGTCATTCTACCTACAGCTCCAGGGAACGGCAATGGGGGCATCTTGTGCACCCTCATATGCCAATTTGTTCCTGGGGCTGTGGGAGAGAAATTTGTTCCTGTCAGATCACGGTACGTCAATGAACCGAGTCATTTTTTGGGCCCGCTTCATTGACGATATCTTCTTGATCTGGCAGGGGACTCTTGAACAATTACAGCAATTTATGGCAGAATTAAATCTGAATGATCAGAATATCAAACTCACATACAAATGTGACAAAAAACAAGTAGATTTTTTGGACATTAAAATCCAATGTGATGAAAATGGTGATGTCCAAACTGATCTTTTCAGGAAAGAGACATCTGTGAATTCTCTTTTACACGCTACCTCTGCACATCCTAAACAAACTATTGCTGCCATTCCCACAGGTCAATTCCTTAGACTAAAGCGTACGTGTTCCAGAGAGGAAGATTTTAGGAAACAGGCTAAGGATTTAGAATATAGGTTTATGGATCGGGGCTACAGCAATCGGTGCATCAGGAAAGCGAAAAAAAGAGCTCAGGAAACGGAGAGAAACAAACTTTTACAACCAGCGGTTCGAGAAAATAAAATTAACGAGGTGAGATTTATCACGCCATATCATTCCCGGTGGGAAGAGATGAAAGATCATTTAAAGAGATATTGGCCGATCCTGAAAGCTGACCCGATACTCAATAAGATATTGCCTATACAGCCATCTGTAACCTATCGTCGTGCCAAAAACTTGAAAGACCATTTGGTCCGAAGTTTTTATACCCCAGTTGCACAGGGAACTAGATTCTTTGGGACCAAAGGCCCAAAATGGGGGTGTTCCCCTTGTGGAGGATGCATTTCATGTCCCAATATTGAACGTGCAGAAGAGTTTACTGATTCTGAGAATAGTAAAATATTCAAAATTGTATGGCACATTACATGTGCTACACGCGGGGTGGTATATTATGCAGTGTGTCCATGTAATAAAATATACATAGGATTGACGACACGCGATTTTCGAATCAGAGTACGTGAACATGTGCGGGATATTGAATCTGCAAAGGAGGTCCATGATACTGATAAAATAGAAAAATTGAAAACGATTCCACGCCATTTTAAACAGTATCACAATTGTAATTCTAGACTACTAAAGGTACGAGGAATAGACCATGTGGAATTAAATATAAGAGGTGGAGATTTGATGAAGAAATTATTACGATTGGAAAGTAAATGGATTTGGACTTTGAAGACCATGCAGCCGAGAGGCTTAAACGAATCGCATGGGTATGCCGCGTTTCTCTGATCACTGTGTATGTGTTTGTGTGGCATCATTTTTTAACTAATTTCGTGATGTATTATTATTTTGTGTGATTTTAACATATGTTCCTTTTTCTCTCTCCTAGTTTCTCTTCCCTAGTCTACTAGATGTAGACGTGTATGAAATACCATCGATATACAGTGATGCATTGTTTATACAGTGAAAGACAACAATGTATGCTGAAGCGTTGTGTTACAGTGATTGATATATATAGAACAATTTGTTCTTCAGATGTTGTTTTACTTCTATAGGAATCTATATATGGCAGCGTAGAATAATAATAAAATAATGAAATGTATAATTTTTAAACAATTTTGTAGATTTTATGAATTTTTTTGCACTATTGCACTTTAGTATTGAAATATATATTTCTATACTCCTAAGTACTTATTATGTTAGCACTCCTACACACAGAAAATTTATATACATATATACATATATATATATCCTTTCACCTGACTATATGTGCTTATGATTTATGCACATACAGATATATGAGCATGACAATAAACGCTTATTACTATAGAGTATATATATTTATCTCTATTTTTACTTTATATGGTATGGTGTTATGCGTTTGAGATATATACTTGGATGTATGTGGATGTATGTGTATATAATTTTTGTCTGTTATATATAACACTTACTTATTTATTTATCTTCTTTTTTCACTACAAAAGATATATGTATATACACTAATTTGTATTGTTTAACACAGTATATTTTGTGACATAATGGTCTAATTCACGTTTAATTTCTTTTTTATGTCTTAATATAAAATCATGTATTTTAATATTAATCCATTATGCATTTTCTTGAAGATTTTGTGCGATATATCATATGGGTATTCCCTCTGGGTCAAAAACCATATATATTCATAGATTACTATGGTTTTTGTATAATTATAAACATTTATGAACATTGAACATCTAATTCTCACTGCACAATGTGTAATCTTTCTCTATACGTACATACTACACTTGGTGGATTTATTATCAACATGCCTCAATCTAGTGCGCATGCGCTGGCGTCCTTGGCAACTCACTAGGAGTCGGCATCTTGATGTGCGCGGGATGAAGGGCGCCGCTGTGACATCATCACGCGGCGCACTCATCGCGTATCACATGATGCCCACACCATGTGATGTTTGTCTATTGACAAACGCGGACATGACGCCACAGCTGATTGAGGTATTTATATTATATAATGCTTTCACCTGGCCAATCATTTTTTGATTGGTCCTTAGGCTAGATAAATAGGAGGGACATACTTGTAGATGTCACCCCCAGACGAAGGCGGAAGCCGAAACGCGTTGGGGCCGGCCGCCATTCTTGGAGTCTCAGCTACATGGGTTAGTACTTTGATAGTGCTCCTTGGTTCATTGTTTGCTGGTTCATGGTATTTGGGCTCTCTTATATATGTATGAACAACTCCCCGGTATTTATATACACTTGAACTTTCCTTTTTTGGACATTATAACACGTTGTTTCCTAGTCCTGTTCTCTATTGTATTTTTTCATACATGGGAGTCTCATCCCTCTTACCGTTTTCCTGAAGCAGTTTAACATATTACCTGTAGCCTGTATACCTCACTCCATCTACATCACACTACCTATATTGTTGTCTTTGAGGTATACTGTAATGTGTCTTTACATATATGACCATATCTGATGTATATTGACCCATGTGGCGGCCATGCTTTTATTTGTGATTCATTTTTAGAAACTTGTTTTTTGTAAACAGTGTAATATTGTCTAATAAAAAGATTATGTAATTTTTGACTTAGAGACTCCTTGGTTCTTCTTTTTGGTGCAATATATTTTGGGAGTACAGTCGTAAGTTATAAGGGATGATATACATAATTTGTGCCAGATGATGCAGCATGTATGCCCTATATATAGGATTTATTGTATTTTTGTCTGTATTTATTACAGAATTGGGCATCACAATCCCGATGGACTACAAAGCCAGAGAACGTGCCTGGCAGTCCAAGATTGAATCTGTTTTTAACAATGAGTCCACAGATACTAGCACCAGTGATCAGAGAAATAGTTTAGACATACAAAGGAAACTCAAGAATTTACTTCATAGACGAACAAAAACCTGGTGGAACAGAGCTTTTCTTGAACAATACATACATAAAGGGTTAATACCTAGGGGGCTGCGTATACAGCTATTTCCCTCCTTCCCTATAGATAATGAGAGTTTCATCTCTGATTGGGAAGAAGCCTGTAATATATGTTCTAAAAAGTTTATGAATCTATTGATAGGTCTCAATAAAGGAACATTAGAAACAATAGATGTTGAAATTGAGGCACTAAATATTGAATTGAAAGAGATCACTACACCAGAAAATCTCTCACTTTTTAGCCATGATTTGGATAAACAGTTTGAGATTTGGGAGAAGGAGATACAAGTCATGAAGACCAAAAAACTTTCAAGAGATCAAAATGATGCATCTCAACACAGAGTGTATCGTTGGAGACGAAAAGAACGTCAGGGAAATTTGAGCAGATCATCCTCTATGTCATCTACTTCACTTCAAAGTGAGAATGAAGTAACAACACTACAGTCCCTCACACTTAGTCAAAGACCCACTAGATCCAAACGTAAATTTGATTACAAAGATAGTGGCTATAATAAAAGGAGAGCTAATAGACCTGCTGAATCCTTGGATCGAAATCCCAAGGTAATCAATTTGTCAGAACATATACTTTCTGTAACTGATATAAATGTATTAAGCAGAGGTTTGACTTTCTCACCGACTGCACCATTTGATGCTTTTACAGCCATAAAAGATCTGAACCTGTTTGCCAGAACCTTGATGTTCAAGAGATGGCACTATAAGGAAGAGGATCAGATCTTTGACACTGTTGAGGAAAGGACTACACTAAGAGATCTTGAAACACTTATGGGCGAACAAGATGACATACAGGTAAGAGCCATTCCTGACTGTATAAAAAGAAAATCGGCCAAATTTCCACCTCTATTCCTATGCCCAGCAATTGATACATTCGTGAAAACAGTGTCCAAAGAATTTGATAGAATACCAACAACTTTGGTTAATGACAATTTATCTAAAAATGAAAGAGAAAGTCTCTATAAGTTAAAAAATCTTAGAGACGTCATTTACAAACCCGCCGATAAAGGGGGAAACATTGTTGTGTGGCCGAGGACGATGTACGTAAACGAAGCGAATCGTCAGTTAAGAGACAAAAAATGCTACAAAAAATTAACATTCAACCCTATCTCTTCTTATAGTGAACAACTGGCCAAAATTCTAAAACAAGCGATGGATGATGGAGTTGTGACTAAGGATTTATATGATGCACTCCTTGTTCCAATACCTGTAGTAGCGACATTGTACCTTTTGCCAAAAGTACATAAAAATATAAAGACTCCACCAGGAAGACCGATTATTTCTGGCCAAGGTAACTTTACAGAGAACATCTGTAAATTTATAGATTATTATCTTAAGCCACTAGTGGAATGCTTACCCTCCTATATCAGGGACTCATCAGATCTCTTACAGAAATTGGAATGCACCCATCTAGATGTCGACATGTGGTTAGTCACCTGCGATGTTGAATCGCTTTATACCAGCATTAGACACCACGATGGGATAAAAGCTACCAATTTTTTCTTGAGTACGAGCAATTTGGAGGAAGGGCTCATTAAACTGCTTGGTGTACTATTAGATTTTGCCTTGACACACAATGTGTTCACGTTCAATGAGTCATTCTACCTACAGCTCCAGGGAACGGCAATGGGGGCATCTTGTGCACCCTCATATGCCAATTTGTTCCTGGGGCTGTGGGAGAGAAATTTGTTCCTGTCAGATCACGGTACGTCAATGAACCGAGTCATTTTTTGGGCCCGCTTCATTGACGATATCTTCTTGATCTGGCAGGGGACTCTTGAACAATTACAGCAATTTATGGCAGAATTAAATCTGAATGATCAGAATATCAAACTCACATACAAATGTGACAAAAAACAAGTAGATTTTTTGGACATTAAAATCCAATGTGATGAAAATGGTGATGTCCAAACTGATCTTTTCAGGAAAGAGACATCTGTGAATTCTCTTTTACACGCTACCTCTGCACATCCTAAACAAACTATTGCTGCCATTCCCACAGGTCAATTCCTTAGACTAAAGCGTACGTGTTCCAGAGAGGAAGATTTTAGGAAACAGGCTAAGGATTTAGAATATAGGTTTATGGATCAGGGCTACAGCAATCGGTGCATCAGGAAAGCGAAAAAAAGAGCTCAGGAAACGGAGAGAAACAAACTTTTACAACCAGCGGTTCGAGAAAATAAAATTAACGAGGTGAGATTTATCACGCCATATCATTCCCGGTGGGAAGAGATGAAAGATCATTTAAAGAGATATTGGCCGATCCTGAAAGCTGACCCGATACTCAATAAGATATTGCCTATACAGCCATCTGTAACCTATCGTCGTGCCAAAAACTTGAAAGACCATTTGGTCCGAAGTTTTTATACCCCAGTTGCACAGGGAACTAGATTCTTTGGGACCAAAGGCCCAAAATGGGGGTGTTCCCCTTGTGGAGGATGCATTTCATGTCCCAATATTGAACGTGCAGAAGAGTTTACTGATTCTGAGAATAGTAAAATATTCAAAATTGTATGGCACATTACATGTGCTACACGCGGGGTGGTATATTATGCAGTGTGTCCATGTAATAAAATATACATAGGATTGACGACACGCGATTTTCGAATCAGAGTACGTGAACATGTGCGGGATATTGAATCTGCAAAGGAGGTCCATGATACTGATAAAATAGAAAAATTGAAAACGATTCCACGCCATTTTAAACAGTATCACAATTGTAATTCTAGACTACTAAAGGTACGAGGAATAGACCATGTGGAATTAAATATAAGAGGTGGAGATTTGATGAAGAAATTATTACGATTGGAAAGTAAATGGATTTGGACTTTGAAGACCATGCAGCCGAGAGGCTTAAACGAATCGCATGGGTATGCCGCGTTTCTCTGATCACTGTGTATGTGTTTGTGTGGCATCATTTTTTAACTAATTTCGTGATGTATTATTATTTTGTGTGATTTTAACATATGTTCCTTTTTCTCTCTCCTAGTTTCTCTTCCCTAGTCTACTAGATGTAGACGTGTATGAAATACCATCGATATACAGTGATGCATTGTTTATACAGTGAAAGACAACAATGTATGCTGAAGCGTTGTGTTACAGTGATTGATATATATAGAACAATTTGTTCTTCAGATGTTGTTTTACTTCTATAGGAATCTATATATGGCAGCGTAGAATAATAATAAAATAATGAAATGTATAATTTTTAAACAATTTTGTAGATTTTATGAATTTTTTTGCACTATTGCACTTTAGTATTGAAATATATATTTCTATACTCCTAAGTACTTATTATGTTAGCACTCCTACACACAGAAAATTTATATACATATATACATATATATATATCCTTTCACCTGACTATATGTGCTTATGATTTATGCACATACAGATATATGAGCATGACAATAAACGCTTATTACTATAGAGTATATATATTTATCTCTATTTTTACTTTATATGGTATGGTGTTATGCGTTTGAGATATATACTTGGATGTATGTGGATGTATGTGTATATAATTTTTGTCTGTTATATATAACACTTACTTATTTATTTATCTTCTTTTTTCACTACAAAAGATATATGTATATACACTAATTTGTATTGTTTAACACAGTATATTTTGTGACATAATGGTCTAATTCACGTTTAATTTCTTTTTTATGTCTTAATATAAAATCATGTATTTTAATATTAATCCATTATGCATTTTCTTGAAGATTTTGTGCGATATATCATATGGGTATTCCCTCTGGGTCAAAAACCATATATATTCATAGATTACTATGGTTTTTGTATAATTATAAACATTTATGAACATTGAACATCTAATTCTCACTGCACAATGTGTAATCTTTCTCTATACGTACATACTACACTTGGTGGATTTATTATCAACATGCCTCAATCTAGTGCGCATGCGCTGGCGTCCTTGGCAACTCACTAGGAGTCGGCATCTTGATGTGCGCGGGATGAAGGGCGCCGCTGTGACATCATCACGCGGCGCACTCATCGCGTATCACATGATGCCCACACCATGTGATGTTTGTCTATTGACAAACGCGGACATGACGCCACAGCTGATTGAGGTATTTATATTATATAATGCTTTCACCTGGCCAATCATTTTTTGATTGGTCCTTAGGCTAGATAAATAGGAGGGACATACTTGTAGATGTCACCCCCAGACGAAGGCGGAAGCCGAAACGCGTTGGGGCCGGCCGCCATTCTTGGAGTCTCAGCTACATGGGTTAGTACTTTGATAGTGCTCCTTGGTTCATTGTTTGCTGGTTCATGGTATTTGGGCTCTCTTATATATGTATGAACAACTCCCCGGTATTTATATACACTTGAACTTTCCTTTTTTGGACATTATAACACGTTGTTTCCTAGTCCTGTTCTCTATTGTATTTTTTCATACATGGGAGTCTCATCCCTCTTACCGTTTTCCTGAAGCAGTTTAACATATTACCTGTAGCCTGTATACCTCACTCCATCTACATCACACTACCTATATTGTTGTCTTTGAGGTATACTGTAATGTGTCTTTACATATATGACCATATCTGATGTATATTGACCCATGTGGCGGCCATGCTTTTATTTGTGATTCATTTTTAGAAACTTGTTTTTTGTAAACAGTGTAATATTGTCTAATAAAAAGATTATGTAATTTTTGACTTAGAGACTCCTTGGTTCTTCTTTTTGGTGCAATATATTTTGGGAGTACAGTCGTAAGTTATAAGGGATGATATACATAATTTGTGCCAGATGATGCAGCATGTATGCCCTATATATAGGATTTAATGTATTTGTTGCAGCCTGGGTTCCTAGAGCGAGTATGTTCAGAGATATCACAGAGAAAGCAGTAGTAGAAAACCGGATGGTTCCCTGGTGCAGCCGAATACTGTGAGTGTCTGTCCCTGTTCAAGGTGAAAGACCAAATAGTAGGGAAAATAATCCAAGTTAAAGACTCCACCCAGCTTATACAAGATCTTAATTCAGTTCATTATAAAGATAACCTACTTCTGATAACCTTGGATGTTAGTGCACTATACACTAACATCGAACAGACCTTGGGTCTGAATAGTGTCAGACTTGCCCTGAAAAAAGATCGTAATTTACTACTAACACAAATAGAGTTAATTTACAAGAGCATGGAATTTATTCTAAATAATAATATATTTTCATTTATACCACCAAATTAATGGTACGGCCATGGGGACTAGGGTAGCACCCAGCTACACAGATATTTTTTATGGGGCTTTTGAAGATGCTCATATCTGGAAACACCCATGGGCATCTGAACACATCTGCCTTTTCAGGAGATATATTGATGATTTATTTTTTTTATCTGGGATGGAGATCTTTCTAATGCCACCAATTTCTGCTTATCACTCAACAACAACTCTTGGGGCCTTAGTTTCACTCATGATATTAAGAATGATGAAATTGCGCATTTAAAAATAGTGGATACGAATAGTTACTTAGACTTTCAGAGCGGCCACTATATCGTTTAGCCAATATAAAAGGAACAGGAAGAATTGCACCCTACAGACAGATTTTCACAGAGTCAGGTTTTATACAAACGCTTCAGAGAAAAGGGTTATCCGAAAGAACTCCTATCTCATGCATACAGAAGGACCACAAACTTATGCCAACAAGACTGTTTAATGACCATCAATAAACCAAAGACACAAATCTGTTACCCCTCTGACCCCAAGAGTGACTCTAAGTTCAGTTTTAACTTTGTCACGACATACAACTTTGTACATTAAAAAAATCAGGGACTGCCTGGCCAAACATTGGTATATTCTGGAAGAAGACCCCTTCCTTCAGGCTATTATTCCCTCTAAACCTTTGGCCACTATTTGGTCTTTCACCTTGGACGGGGACAGACACTCACAGTATTTGGCTGCGCCAGGGAACCATCCGGTTTTCTATTACTGCTTTCTCTATGTCCCAATAAGAGGCTGATGGAACAAACTGTGATGCCATATTAATTGTTCTATAATGTATTTAACCGATAAGCTTGAAAAGTGTTGGAAACCTGGTTAATACTCCTTTTTAGGGGGGTTAGTGTGATCAGAGAAAATTATAATACAGCAATTATTTCCAGGGATTATCTTTGGTTTTTAGCAGTAGGTAGACCATCAAATCAGCTTGCAATAATGTTAAGAAGTTAGTAAAACTGGGCCCAAAATTCTATAATGTAAGGGATGTGTTCAGGAAGGTCCAGGAAATGTTATCAAACGCTTTCTCAGCATCCAGGCTGAGGTGCATTGTTTGTAAGGACAAGCGCAATTGCCCTATATTAGTGGCAGCCACCGCTAGGCGAATTCCTTAGGACGAATAGCAATGTTGTACAAAGCTGAGTTGTGAAATAGTAAGAATGGAGGGGAGAATTTGTTGTCACATATAACCAGTTATAAGGATATTTTAATTTGGCTAGGATGTGAGGTTTAGGATATTATAATATTCTTCCAACATTCCATCCGGACCCGAAGTTTTGTTGTTTGGCAAGTGTAAAATCACAAATTGTATTTGAAAAATATGTTGATACGGAGTTAATTTAGGGAGTTGGGTAGCACTGAGCAATTCCCATGTATTTTGGGAGTTGTGTGGTGGGGCTGTTAATAGTGTGGTATAATAATCAATAAATTCCTCTTTTATAATGAAAGACTGTTGTGATAATGCCATTATTGGGATGTCTCCATTTTGGTATTCGGTAGAGTAATTTGAGTGGATTGGTGAGATTAAAAAGGAATTTCCCCATATTAATTTCCTATCTAAAAAAAATTTTTTTGATTGAGTCATTGGACCACTGTGCCTGACCTAAGAATAATATTTGAGAAGATGTCTGGTTTCAAGGTAATTTTTTTTTTCTGTGGTGGGCATTGAAATGTATTGAACATGGGCTTTTGTGAGGGTTTTATGTAATGATTCATAATGGAATGTTTCTGATGTGAGACATATGCATGACCGCTTTAGCAGAGGCGTAGCTAGGTTCTCCTGCACCCGGGGCAAAGAGTCAGTATGGCACCCCCGAACCTCTTTCCAAAAATCTCCTTCCCCCTCACCATGTTTGTTTTCTCTACCAATCAATGAGGTGTAATTTTTTTCCCCACATATTTTGCATAAAACCAATTGTAGAATTTACAAGCAATATAGTTCCATATACAACACCAGAACCAAGCTAATTACATATATACAGCACCAGAACAAAGCTCAGTACATGTATACAACACCAGAACAAAGCTCAGTATATATACAGCACCAGAACAAAGCTCATACATATATACAGCACCAGAACCAAGCTCAATATATATATACATAACACCAGAAACAAGCTCAGTACATATATACACTACCATTCAAATGTTTGGGGTCACCCAGACAATTTTGTGTTTTCCATTAAAACTCACACTTATATTTATCAAATGAGTTGCAAAATGACTAGAAAATATAGTCAAGACATTGACAAGGTTAGAAATAATGATTTTTATTTGAAATAATAATTTTCTCCTTCAAACTTTGCTTTCGTCAAAGAATGCTCCATTTGCAGCAATTACAGCATTGCAGACCTTTGGCATTCTAGCTGTTAATTTGCTGAGGTAATTGGGAGAAATTTCACCCCATGCTTCCAGAAGCCCCTCCCACAAGTTGTATTGGATTGATGGGAACTTCTTGCATACCATACGGTCAAGCTGCTCCCACAACAGCTCTATGGGGTTGAGATCTAGTGACTGTGCTGGCCACTCCATTACAGATAGAATACCATCTGCCGGTCCTTCCCTAAATAGTTCTTGCATAATTTGGAGGTGTGCTTTTGGTCATTGTCCTGTTGTAGGATGAAATTGGCTCCAATCAAGCGCTGTCCACAGGGTATGGCATGGCGTTGCAAAATGGAATGATAGCCTTCCTTATTCAAAATCCCTTTTACCTTGTACAAATCTCCCACTTTACCAGCACCAAAGCAATCCCAGACCATCACATTACCTCCACCATGCTTGACAGATGGCGTCAGGCACTCTTCCAGCATCTTTTCAGTTGTTCTGCGTCTTACAAATGTTCTTCTGTGTGATCCAAACACCTCAAACTTCGATTCGTCTGTCCATAACACTTTTTTCCAATCTTCCCCTGTCCAATGTCTGTGTGCTTTTGCCCATATTAATCTTTTTCTTTTATTAGCCAGTCTCAGATATGGCTTTTTCTTTGCCACTCGGCCCTGAAGGCCAGCATCCCAGAGTCGCCTCTTCACTGTAGACGTTGACACTGGCGTTTTGCGGGTACTATTTAATGAAGCTGCCAGTTGAGAACCTGTGAGGCGTCTATTTCTCAAACTAGAGACTCTAATGTACTTGTCTTGTTGCTCAGTTGTGCAGCGGGGTCTCCCACTTCTCTTTCTACTCTGGTTAGAGCCTGTTTGTG
Source organism: Rhinoderma darwinii (assembly GCF_050947455.1). Lineage (NCBI taxonomy): Eukaryota > Metazoa > Chordata > Amphibia > Anura > Rhinodermatidae > Rhinoderma > Rhinoderma darwinii. The sequence continues at coordinate 148,886,304 of NC_134691.1, read as the reverse complement.
CTGTCCTCTGAAGGGAGTAGTACACACCGTTGTAGGAAATCTTCAGTTTCTTGGCAATTTCTTGCATGGAATAGCCTTCATTTCTAAGAACAAGAATAATCTGTCGAGTTTCACATGAAAGCTCTCTGTTTCTAGCCATTTTGAGAGTTTAATCGAACCCACAAATGTAATGCTCCAGATTCTCAACTAGCTCAAAGGAAGGTCAGTTTTAGAGCTCCTCTAAACAGCAAAACTGTTTACAGCGGTGCTAACATAATTGCACAAGTGTTTTCAAATGTTTTCTAATCATCCATTAGCCTTCTAACACAGTTAGCAAACACAATGTACCATTAGAACACTGGAGTGATGGTTGCTGGAAATGGGCCTCTATACACCTATGTAGATATTGCATTAAAAAACAGACGTTTGCAGCTAGAATAGTCATTTAGCACATTAACAATGTATAGAGTGTATTTCTGATTAATTTAATGTTATCTTCATTGAAAAAAACTGTGCTTTTCTTTCAAAAATAAGGAAATTTCTAAGTGACCCTAAACTTTTAAACGGTAGTGTACAACAGCAGAACCAAGCTCATACATATATACAGCACTAGAACACAGCTCATACATATATACAGCACCAGAACTAAGCTCAATATATATATACACAACACGAGAACAAAGTTCAGTACATATATACAACACCAGAACCAAGCTCAATACATATATGCAGTACCAGAACAAAGCTCACTACATAAATACAGCACAAGAACCCAGCCTATTATATATATACACAGTACCAGAACCAAGCTTAGCACATATATACAACACCAAGCTCAGTACATATATACCATACCAGAACCAAGCTCAGTACTTAAGTATAACACCAGCACAAATACAGCTCAATTTAGTGCAACCCCTGTCTGTATGTTTGCACTAAATTGTATACAGCTCCAAGCATGGCCCAAACACTGGTAAGGATATGCTGGGAGATGCTGTTTCACGGGAAAAAAAAATCATACCACCCATTATCTTGCTGCAGATCATACAGTGTCTACAGTATAGATTAGAGGCAGAATAAACATTTACATTAAGTGACTCATCGGTGACGTCTCAGATTCTAGTTGTTCTCTTTCTCTTTTCTTCTCTATCCGGTCCAGACCACTATGGCGACTTCTTCCGGCCACAGACCATTTCTGCAGTTTGTCGCTCAGATGTCTTCAGCTTGCCACTTATCAAACATTCCTGCACCTATAAACGAAGATAAAATTCTCATGGTGCCAGACACTGTGCCCCTAAATATAATAGCACCAAATACTGTGTCCCACACACATACACACACACACACACACGCACACACACACACACACACACACACACACACACACACAAACACACACACACCGTGCCCCCATAGAGCCCCCTGTAGATAGTACCCTACAAAGATCACCCTGTAGTTAGTGCCTCACATACAGCCCCCTGTAAATAGTGCCCGTCATATACCCCCCTGTAGATAGTGCCCTACATATAGCACCCCTGTATATGGTGCCCCACATATAGCCCCATCCGAAAATAGTGCCCCACATATAGCCCCCCTGTAGATAGTGCCCCACATATAGCTCACCCCTGTAGATAGAGCCCCACTTTTAGCCCCCCTGTATACAGTGCCTCACATACAGCTTTCCCTGTAGTGCCCCCATAGAGCCCCCTGTAGATAGTGCCCTACAAAGATCACCCTGTAGTTAGTGCCCCACATACAGCCCCCTGTAAATAGTGCCCGACATATACCCCCTGTAGATAGTGCTCCACATATAGCCCACCCCTATATATAGTGCCCAACATATAGCCCACCCCTGTAGATAGTGCCCTACATATATATCCTCTTATAAATAGTGCTCCAAATATAGCCCACCCCTGTATTTAGTGTTTCACATATATATCCCCCTATAGTGCTCCACATAAAGCCCACCCCTGTATATAGACCCCTGTAGATAGAGCCCAACCGTGCATGTACTGTCCAACATATAGCCCACCCCTGTAGATAGTGCCCTACATATATCTCCCCCTATAAATAGTGCTCCACAGTGGCGTAATTACCGCTGTAGCAGCCGTAGCGGCTGCTACGGGGCCCGGGGCATGAGGGGGCCCGTGTTGCCCGCCGGGACGGGCCCCCACCATGGCCGGAGGCTCCGCTAGCAGCCGCTATGGCTGCTACAGCGCGACGACACTGAACACTACGGCAGAGCAGGGAGGTATCTCTCCGCTCTGCCATTAAACAAAAGACATGTATCCCCTATCCACAGGATAGGGGATACATGTGTGATCGCTGCCATTGATAGGGAGAACGGGGGACTGAAAGTCCCCTGAAGTTCTCCATCACAAACCTCGGACTTCCGGGGGCTGTGTTGGCAGCTCCGTAGAAATGAATGGAGCGCCAGTCGCGCTTGTGCGCATGTGTGACCAGCGCTCCTTTCATTTTTAGTGAGCTGTGCAGACTCCGGAAGGTCAGGTTAGCCATGGAGAACTTCAGGGGACTTTTGGTCCCCCGTTCTCCCTATCGCTGCCAGCGATCACACATGTATCCCCTATACTGTGGATAGGGGATACATGTCTTTTATAGGACACACTGTAGGTCAGATTTTTGTATGGTGTTCTCTACAGGGGGGCTGTACGTCGTTCTCTACAGTGGGAGCTGTATGGCGTTCTCTATAGTGGGGGCTGTATGGCGTTATCTACAGGGGGGCTGTATGGTGCTATCTACAGGAGGGCTGTATGGCGTTATCTACAGGGGGGCTGTAAGAGATTATATACAGGGGGGCTGTATGGCGTTATCTACAGGGGGATGTATGGCGCTATCTACAGAGGGGACTGTATGGCGTTATCTACAGGGGGCTGTATGGCGTTATCTACAGGGGGGCTGTATGGCGTTATCTACAGGGGGGCTGTAAAAAAGGCACGATCTACAAGGGGGGGGGGGTTGTGTGACACCCAGGGGAGGGGGGGCCCCATTCAAAAGTTTGCTATGGGGTCCAGTCTTTCCTAGTTACGCCCCTGGTGCTCCATATATAGCCCACCCCTGTATATAGTGCTCCACATATAGCTCCCTCTATAGCGCTCCACATATAGCCCACCCCTGTATATAGGGCCCCCCTGTAGCTAGAGCCCCCCTATAGATGATGCCACTCACATTTTTATTAGGATAAAAATATATATTTTTAACATACCTTAATCCTGTTCCCACGCCATCCGGTGGCAATGCAGAACTATCATCTACATAATTTACCCATACCCGGGTTAGGAACTTTTTTAAGTCGTCTGAATTTACTAGATATGCAGGAAAGCGACAGTTTCTGCTGATGGTGCGTGTGGATTTGAGATCTAATGTATTAGGGATGTCATGGACTCTGGTTTAGAAGGTATAGTCCAGGGCTTTCGAGTTGTTTAGCCCCCATGGGTCACATAGGTCTAGTCAGGTTAACATAGAAGCAATTATTTCAGCGTAAGGTATGTTGTGTGTCGAAGTGGTAGAGCGGTCCAGGGAAATGTCTATTGCCATATTATAATCTCCTCCCCATTGAATTGTGTCATAAGGGGTTTGGAAAGGAAAAATTGGAGCAATTCTGAGCACAATTCTGCATTGGGTACATTGGTAATATAAATGTTGAGGAGTGAGTGTATCTAAGTGTATCTTTATTGTTATGTCCAAATAAATGTATCTGGCCTCAGGGTCACAGTGTATATTGTGTGTGTTGTAATCAATATATTTGTTTATTAATATGGCTACCCCTCTAGATTTTGGATAGTAGGAAGCCGATATCCAGTGTCCTATCCAATGGGCTATCGTTGTGTGTGTGTTGGTCTTCTTTTTTCCAGCACTTGTGAAGATGGGAGAAGACCCTCTTCCTCTATATCAGAATATTCATCCCAGCTATGTTCCAGGAAACCACTTTCAGTGTACTGTGGTTGTTTTCGTGTGCCGTGGTTGTGTTTGTGGTTGCATGCATTGTAGATTTCATTCTATACCTGTTTTGGGTCATATGGAGACTGTTAGCAAGGGTGCATTCTGCACGAGATGCCTGTCCCATTAGTATCTCCATTTGTTAAGAATGAGAAGTGTCTTTCACGTTGGCCTAGGAAAATAGTGGAGGGAACAAAAACATTTTTAATAACTGGTTAAGATGAGCAGAAGGAGCCATTTGGGCTCATAAATGAATAAAAAACATAGTGATATCAAGGTAGAACGTATAATTCACAGTACTACAGTTCGATCCATTATTAATAACATTAGTACTGTAACGATACTGACAGAATACCAGTCCAAGCAAAAAGTTCACCCACAACCAGACTTGGTGCAAGCTGTCAGACTAGGCAAGTGGTGGCAAACTCACCCTGCGACATCCCTGATGACTGGGGCCCTGCCTGCAGCAGAACTACCACCCTGATAAGGGCGATCCCACTGTCTGGAACCTGCTAACAGACCCTGAGTGCTCCTGCAGGTGAAAGGGAAACTTGCTTTCGCCTGACACCTGCAGGTAGGTGGAGCGGACAGGTGGAGAGGACAGGTAGAGTAGTCAGACAAGCAGAGGTAATAACAGAGAGGTAACGTAGTACACCAAGGAAATATCAAACAGAGCTCACAGATGCCAAAGAACAAACGAGCCACAGGAAGTTAATCTTTGGTAAAGAGGTCTAGCACCAGGGGTGTTATATATGAGGCTGATTGGATGATTAAGAGTGACAGCAAGCGAACCACTCAAGATTTTAACACTCACCTACCTCTCAGACCAGCTCTGAGAACAGGGAATGTGACAGTACCCCCCCCCCCCTTTTCAGGACGAGGTTCGAGAGGCTGGTCAGTGTGGAACTTCTTTACCAACCTGGGAGCACTCACAGAGTTGGCAGCTACCGTTGGCCTCTCCTTGGGACCATATCCCTTCCGGTGTAGTAAGTACTGGAGGGAACCTCTAACCCATCCACAATTTTTGCCACTTTGTTCTCTAGGTTACCTCTGACTATGACAGGTGGCGGTGGGGGTTCCACAACATGGACCAGAGATTGATATTGTTTAAGCAGTGATTTATGAAAAACATTAGGAATTTTGAACGATGGAGGAAGTTTAAGACAGTAAGCAGATGTGTGAATGACTTGAATAATTTCATAAGGGCCAATGAACTTAGGTCCAAGCTTGGCAGAAGGCACCCTAACTTTCTCGCCAGTAGAGAAAACTGGACCAGGACAGTGTTTCCTATCAGCTGCCCTCTTCTGTCAGCTGACACAACCCTCAATATTATGTTTAACCTGAACCCAAACCTGTCTCAACTGATCAACATAGGACTCAAGTTCAGGACAATTGGAATCACTGGAAGAACAAGTACCAAAACGCGGATTAAAACCATAATTACAAAAAAAAGGAGAAGTCAGGTTAGATTCATGAACCCGGTTGTTAAGTGCAAATTCAGCTAGAGGAAGGAATGACACCAAGTCAGTCTGACAGTCAGGGACGTAACACCTGAGGATTTTCACTGAAAAATGATTGATACGTTCAGTTTGCCCATTGGATTGAGAGTGATAAGCAGATGAAAATGCCAAACCAACCTCAAGTTTGGCGCAGAACGCTGTCCAAAATTTGGACACAAACAGCATTCCTCTATCTGAAACAATATTATCCGGAACACTGTGCAGTCTCACTATATGTTGGATAAACAACCTAGACAGGGTCACAGAGTTAAGTAACTTAGTAAGTGGAACGAGGTGACACTGCTTAGAAAACCGATCCGATACCATTCAAATGACTGTTTTATTCTCGGTGGGAGGGAGATCCATAAGGAAATCCATTGATACGTGTCCAGGGATGGATCAATATAAGGAGGCGCAGAAGTTCTCCAGCAGGTAGAGAACTAGGCCATTTTTCTTGAGCACACACCCCACAGGCTCGGACATATGCTTTAACATCATGCATGTACGAAGGCCACCAGTAGTTACGGGACACCAGACGTCCAGTATTAGCAACATTCCCCGGAGGCAGAGCATCGGGAGCCGAGGACCGAGCACCCCTAATCTCCTCTGCTAACACCAGAGAGACAGCAGAAATTACAATACCTGAGGGAAGTATAGAGTCGGGAACATAATTGCATAACTGAATAGGACTAAAACATCTGGACAAAGCGTCCGCTCTGACATTCTTAGACCCAGTAACTACAAAATGTAATCTGACAAAAAACAGAGCCCATCTTCCCTGTCTAGGATTCAACCTTTTAGCAGATTCTAAATACATGATTTTTATGGTCAGTCACAACTGTAACAATATGAGCTGCCCCCTCGAGGAAATGGCGCCACTCCTCAAATGCCCACTTTATTGCCAACATTTCTCGGTTACCAATGTTAGATTTGGCTTCAGCAGGTGAAAATTTACTTGAAAAGAAAGCACAGGGTCGCAAGTTGGTGAGACTCGACGGACCCTGGGATAAGACAGCTCCCACTTCTGAAGCTTCAACCTCAACAATGAAAGGCTGGACCAGAACAGGCGCAGAAATAAAGCACCTCTTTAAAGAGTCAAAGGCCATCACTGTCACTTGACTCCAGTTAGTCACATCAGCCCCTTCTTAGTAAGGTCAGTAAGAGGTTTTGCCAGTTTAGAAAAGCCACAAATACATTTTCTATAATAGTTTGCAAAATCTAGAAAGCTCAGGAGAGCCTTAAGGGTTTTAGGCTGAACCCAGTCAACAATGGTCTGCCGCGAGAACACACACAGGCTGGTGGTTCTGCAGAGAGCACTCTCTCAGTCTGTGTGTGTTCTCGCGGGAGGGAACACAGCGCAAGCCGCCCTGACACTGTCTGTAGCTGATTGGACAGTGTCAGAGCGAAGAGATCATGACCCCTTGTCATTTAGTTAGCAACGCCCCATTGACAGTTCAGGGGCTTATTTACATATCAGGCGGCAAATATAACGGCACCGATATGTAAATAACAGTGGGAGTTAGAAAAATTATTTCAAGTGAGACAGTGTTTGTGAAGCCCTGCCTATTACATGCTGCACTCAGCTGCACGTGTATGGGCAGGTGAAAGGTTCTCTTTAAACAACTGCAGGGATTTCAGTACTTTACTGAACTAGACCTTAGAGAGGCATAATAATAATATTATCCAGATCCGACAGGGGGATGAGTGGAATACTGCTTTTAATACTCCTAATGGGCATTCTGAATATGCGGTTATGCCTTTTGGGTTATGTAATGCCCCAGAAGCATTCCAGGATTTCGTGAATTACAATTTCAGAGATTTTATTGGTACATTTATGGGGGTATATCTTGATGACATTTTTATTTTTTTACTCTGATCTGGTCACTCATCTGTCACATGTTCGTTCTGTGATTTTGAAATTGCGTAAGAATCCTTAGTTTGCCAAGCTAAAAAAATGTGTATTTAAGATACAGGAGGTCACTTTCTTTGGATATATTGTCTCAGATGCAGGGTTTCCCATGGATAATGTAAAAATAACGAAATTTCTGAAAGGGCTACAATTTTTTTGGGTGGTTGCCAACTATTACAGAAAATTTATTACAGACTTCTCACTGATTTTGTAAAGGATCTGCCAGGCACAACTTCTGTGTATACTCCCATAGGTAATCAGTCTGCACCTGAGTCTGTGTCTCTGAGACTGACTCCATCTTCCACCACTCAGGATGGCAGGCTTAGGAGTGGGAGAGCCTATCGCAGCCTGGCCAGACAGAGCTAGCTCCCGCCCTCTGTCTATTTATACCTGCCTTTCCTGTTCCTCCTTTGCTTGTGATTCTTCTCGTGTGGTTTCCTGGCCCAGCTACAGCTTTTGACTATTTGATCCTGCTCCATACTGACCCTGGCTTACTGTCTACTCTCCTGCTCTGCGTTTGGTACCTCGTGCACTCCTGGTTTTGACTCGGCTCGTTCACCATTCTTGTTGCTCACGGTGTTGCCGTGGGCAACTGCCCCTTTCCCTTTGCTTTGTGTTCCCTTGTCTGTTTGTCTCGTGCACTTACTGAGCGTAGGGACCGCCGCCAAGTTGTACCCCGTCGCCTAGGGCGGGTCGTTGCAAGAAGCAGGGACAGATTGGCGGGTAGATTAGGGCTCACTTGTCCGTTTCCCTACCCCCGTCATTACATAATCACAAGCCCATATGCCTAGTCTCCCTGCTCCCTGACACTACTATGGACCCCCTTGAGACCCTGACCCAGCAAATGCAGGGTCTCTCCCTACAGGTCCAGGCCCTGGCTCAGAGGGTCAACCAGCCTGACGCTACCATGGTAGTGCCCCTCACCTCACCTCTTGAACCCCACCTCAAGTTGCCTGACCGGTTCTCTGGGGATCGGAGGACTTTTCTCTCCTTTCGGGAGAGTTGTAGGCTCTACTTCCGCTTAAAGCCTCATTCCTCAGGTTCTGAGAGCCAGCGGGTGGGTATAATTATGTCCCGGCTCCAGGAAGGGCCCCAAGAGTGGGCCTTCTCCTTGGCTCCTGACACCCCTGAACTTTCCTCCGTTGATCGTTTCTTTTCTGCTCTCGGACTCATTTATGACGAGACTGACAGGAGATACCATTTTTGGGTCAAATCCTCACTCCTCATGAATTCCGCATGGACCCCGCCAAGGTCCAGGCTGTGGCGGAATGGGTCCAACCTGCCTCCCTGAAGGCGTTACAGTGTTTTTTTGGGTTCGCTAATTATTACAGGAGATTTATTGCTAACTTCTCGGTCATCGCTAAGCCTCTTACGGACCTCACTCGCAAAGGTGCTGATCTCCTCCACTGGCCTCCTGAGGCTGTAAAGGCTTTTGAGGTCCTTAAGAAGTGCTTTATCTCGGCCCCTGTGCTGGTTCAGCCCAACCAAATGGAGCCATTTATCGTGGAAGTTGACGCATCCGAGGTGGGAGTGGGGGCTGTCTTGTCCCAGGGTACCAGTTCCCTCACCCATCTCCGCTCCTGTGCCTACTTCTCCAGGAAGTTTTCGCCCACTGAGAGTAACTATAATATTGGCAACCGCAAACTCTTAGCCATTAAATGGGCATTTGAAGAGTGGCGCCACTTCCTGGAGGGGGCTAGGCACCAGGTAACGGTCCTTACCGACCACAAGAATCTGGTTTTCCTAGAATCTGCCCGGAGGCTCAACCCGAGACAAGCCCGATGGGCGCTATTTTTTACCAGATTCAACTTTTTGGTTACCTATATGGCTGGGTCTAATAATATTAAGGCCGATGCACTGTCGCATAGCTTCATGGCTAGCCCTCCTTCGAAGGAAGATCCTGCTTGTATTTTGCCTCCTGGTATAATCATTTCTTCCATTGATTCTGATTTAGTCTCTGATATTGCAGCTGATCAAGGTTCAGTTCCCGGGAACCTTCCTGAGGACAAGCTGTTTGTTCCCCTGCAATACCGGCTAAGGGTACTTAGGGAAAATCATGACTCCGCACTGTCTGGTCATCCAGGCATCCTGGGTACCAAACACCTCATTGCCAGAAACTATTGGTGGCCTGGGTTGCCTAAAGATGTTAAGGCCTACGTCGCCGCTTGTGAGGTTTGTGCTAGGTCCAAGACTCCCAGGTCCCGACCAGCGGGCTTACTACTTCTTTGCCCATTCCCCAGAGACCTTGGACCCATATCTCCATGGATTTTATCACCGATTTGCCTCCATCTCAAGGCAAGTCGGTGGTGTGGGTGGTAGTAGGCCGCTTCAGTAAGATGTGCCACTTTGTGCCCCTCAAGAAACTACCCAACGCCAAGACGTTAGCTACCTTGTTTGTCAAACACATCCTGCGTCTCCATGGGGTCCCTGTAAATATTGTTTCGGACAGAGGGGTACAATTTGTTTCATTGTTTTGGAGAGCCTTCTGTAAAAAGTTGGAGATTGATCTGTCCTTCTCCTCTGCCTTCCATCCTGAAACTAATGGCCAAACGGAGAGGACTAATCAATCTCTAGAACAATATTTAAGGTGTTTCATCTCTGACTGTCAATATGATTGGGTCTCATTCATTCCCCTCGCCGAATTTTCCCTTAATAACCGGGTCAGTAACTCGTCAGGGGTCTCCCCCTTTTTCTGTAATTTTGGGTTTAATCCACGGTTCTCCTCCGTTTCACCTGGTAGTTCCAACAATCCCGAGGTAGAGGTCGTTCATCGGGAACTGTGCACAGTCTGGGCCCAGGTTCAGAAGAACCTAGAGGCGTCCCAGAGGGTACAAAAAACTCAGGCTGATAGAAGACGTTCTGCTAACCCCTTGTTTATGGTCGGGGATCTGGTGTGGTTATCGTCTAGGAACTTGCGCCTTAAGGTCCCATCCAAGAAGTTTGCTCCCCGGTTTATTGGGCCGTATAAGGTAATTGAAGTCCTCAATCCTGTCTCCTTCCGACTGGAGTTGCCCCCATCTTTTCGAATACACGACGTGTTTCATGCCTCCCTCCTTAAACGCTGCTCCCCGTCCTTGGCTCCCTCGAGGAAACCTCCTGTTCCCGTTCTCACCCCTGAGGGGGTGGAATTCGAGGTGGCCAAGATTGTGGACAGCAGGATGGTCCAAGGCTCCCTCCAGTACCTGGTCCATTGGAGAGGATACGGGCCTGAAGAGAGGACTTGGGTACCCGCCCGGGATGTTCACGCTGGGGTATTGGTCAGGAAGTTCCACCTTCGTTTCCCCAATAAACCAGGTCCACTTAGAAAGGGTCCGGTGGCCCCTCATAAAAGGGGGGGGTACTGTAAAGGATCTGCCAGGCACAACTTCTGTGTATACTCCCATAGGTAATCAGTCTGCACCTGAGTCTGTGTCTCTGAGACTGACTCCATCTTCCACCACTCAGGATGGCAGGCTTAGGAGTGGGAGAGCCTATCGCAGCCTGGCCAGACGGAGCTAGCTCCCGCCCTCTGTCTATTTATACCTGCCTTTCCTGTTCCTCCTTTGCTTGTGATTCTTCTCGTGTGGTTTCCTGGCCCAGCTACAGCTTATGACTATTTGATCCTGCTCCATACTGACCCTGGCTTACTGACTACTCTCCTGCTCTGCGTTTGGTACCTCGTGCACTCCTGGTTTTGACTCGGCTCGTTCACCATTCTTGTTGCTCACGGTGTTGCCGTGGGCAACTGCCCCTTTCCCTTTGCTTTGTGTTCCCTTGTCTGTTTGTCTCGTGCACTTACTGAGCGTAGGGACCGCCGCCAAGTTGTACCCCGTCGCCTAGGGCGGGTCGTTGCAAGTAGGCAGGGACAGAGTGGCGGGTAGATTAGGGCTCACTTGTCCGTTTCCCTACCACCGTCATTACAGATTTCACTGGAAAAGGAGCAAACGTGTGGAAGCCGAAGGCCGTAAAGTCCTTATAGAAATTGAAAGTTTCTTTCATGCCAGTTCCTGTGCTTGTACAGCCAGACCCACACAAGCCTTTGATCATTGAAGTAGATGCCTCTGAGGTAGGGTGCAGTCTTGTACCATGGTCCTCCCACATTGACTAAGTGGCGTCCTGTGCCTATTTCTCCCATTTGACCTCTTGCTACATATGAAACTAAGAGTTGTTGGCCATAAAATAGACGTTTGAGTAAAGGCATTTTTTGGAGGGGGTTACACATCAAGTAATTGTCATCACTGTCATCACTGACTATAAAAACCTTTTGTATATTAAATCTGCGAGATTTAATCCGAGAAATTAATTTTCAGACAGGCTAGGTTCATGCTATTTTTCACCTTGTTTATTTCAATGTCACGTTTAGACCAGGTAGCAAGAATGTGAAAGGCAGATGCGTTGTCCAGAAATTTAGTTCCAGAGCAATCCAATGGCCTAAAGAAGGTTCAAATTTTGCCTAATGGAGTTGCGGTTTCTGCTATTTCTCGTCAACTAGCTAGGTTAATTGAGGCCTCCAAGCAGCTTATCCCTAAATCTACTCTTTCAATAATTTTTTTGTGCCTTCTCAACTTAGGCTACAGGTACTTCAAGAAGTACATAACTCTTTGATGGCTGGGAATTTTGGCATATGGAATACTTGTAGAATAGTATCACATTAGTTTTGGTGTCCTACAAATTTGCAGGATATTAAGGCATGTATACTCGGTGCAAACCAATTGTCACGTTGCGGGTTTGTGGACCCACTAGGCCGTACCACTGTAGCGGGGAGGCAGCTAGCCAAACAACAGGGAACCCCAGCAATACAATGTCCCGCACAAGGGTACCTGGATAGTCCAGACAGTGGCCGCAGCTCTGGCACTGATGGAGATGGGTGCAGCAAGTAACGCCAAACGTGGTGGATGACACAGATACCACAGGTTGCGCCAGACGTGTCGAATTTCTCTGGACGTGGCAGATGACACAGGACGTGACACGACTCTGACACTAGTAGGCACAGGAACAAGAACAGCACGGGATACAGGAACAGGTAACAGGGCACGGGTAACAACTGGAACGGAAAACACTAAGGGACCGTTTGCAGACAGACTTGGGATAACTAACAACGCTCAGGCAAGGATCAGATGGGTTGGGGCCTTCTTATAGACCAGGAAATCATGGGCAGTTGATGATGATTTCCTCTTGGCGCGCGCTGGCCCTTTAAGGCTGGGCACATGCGTGCGCGTACACCCTGCGGGACACAGCAGACCGGAGCGGAAGTGAGCGCTGGCGTCCCCTAGGAAGGAGATGGGGACCAGCGCTCACGGATCCATGGCTGCGGGCATCGGGAGATGAGTAAACCCGACGGCCCGCGGCCATGGACGCTACACAAATGGCCTCGAGGAGGTTCAAATTTTGCCTGATGGAGTTACGTTTTCTGATATTTCTGGTGAACTGGCTGGAAAAATTAAGGCCTCCAAGTAGCTTATCCCTATATCTACTCATGCAAGAGATTTGTGGTGCCTTCTCAACTTAGACTACGGGTATTACAAGAAGTGCATGACTCTGTGTTGACTGGGTATCAGGGCATCTCAGATATTGAAAACTAGTATCACGTTTCTTTGGGTGTCCTACATACAGTGAAGGAAATAAGTATTTGATCCCTTGCTGATTTTGTAAGTTTGCCCACTGTCAAAGACATGAACAGTCTAGAATTTTTAGGCTAGGTTAATTTTACCAGTGAGAGATAGAGTATATATAAAAAAAAAAAAAAAAAAATCACATTGTCAAAATTATATATATTTATTTGCATTGTGCACAGAGAAATAAGTATTTGATCCCCTACGAACCATTAAGAGTTCAGCCTCCTCCAGACCAGTTACACGCTCCAAATCAACTTGGTGCCTGCATTAAAGACAGCTGTCTTAAATGGTCACCTGTATAAAAGACTCCTGTCCACAGACTCAATTAATCAGTCTGACTCTAACCTCTACAACATGGGCAAGACCAAAGAGCTTTCTAAGGATGTCAGGGACAAGATCATAGACCTGCACAAGCCTGGAATGGGCTACAAAACCATAAGTAAGACGCTGGGTGAGAAGAAGACATCTGTTGGTGCAATAGTAAGAAAATGGAAGACATACAAAATGACTGTCAATCGACATCGATCTGGGGCTCCATGCAAAATCTCACCTCGTGGGGTATCCTTTATCCTGAGGAAGGTGAGAGCTCAGCCGAAAACTACACGGGCGGAACTTGTTAATGATCTCAAGGCAGCTGGGACCACAGTCACCAAGAAAACCATTGGTAACACATTACGCCGTAATGGATTAAAATCCTGCAGTGCCCGCAAGGTCCCCCTGCTCAAGAAGGCACATGTACAGGCCCGTCTGAAGTTTGCAAATGAACATCTGGATGATTCTGAGAGTGATTGGGAGAAGGTGCTGTGGTCAGATGAGACTAAAATTTAGCTCTTTGGCATTAACTCTACTCGCCGTGTTTGGAGGAAGAGAAATGCTGCCTATGACCCAAAGAACACCATCCCCACAGTAAAGCATGGAGGTGGAAACATTATGTTTTGGGGGTGTTTCTCTGCTAAGGGCACAGGACTACTTCAGCGCATCAATGGGAGAATGGATGGAGCCATGTACCGTCAAATCCTGAGTGACAACCTCTTTCCCTCCACCAGGACATTAAAAATGGCTCGTGGCTGGGTCTTCCAGCACGACAATGACCCGAAACATACAGCTAAGGCAACAAAGGAGTGGCTCAAAAAGAAGCACATTAAGGTCATGTAGTGGCCTAGCCAGTCTCCAGACCTTAATCCCATCGAAAACTTATGGAGGGAGCTGAAGATCCGAGTTGCCAAGCGACAGCCTCGAAATCTTAATGATTTACAGATGATCTGCAAAGAGGAGTGGGCCAAAATTCCATCTAACATGTGTGCAAACCTCATCATCAACTACAAAAAACGTCTGACTGCTGTGCTTGCCAACAAGGGTTTTGCCACCAAGTATTAAGTCTTGTTTGCCAAAGGGATCAAATACTTATTTCTCTGTGCACAATGCAAATACATATATATAATTTTGACAATGTGATTTTCAGTTTATTTTTTTATATAATCTATCTCTCACTGGTAAAAATAACCTAGCCTAAAAATTCTAGACTGTACATGTCTTTGACAGTGGGCAAACTTACAAAATCAGCAAGGGATCAAATACTTATTTCCTTCACTGTATTTGCAGGATATTAAGACCTTTGTATACTCTTGTGAGACCTGTGCCTGTTCTAAACTACCTTAAATGCTGCCCTTAGGTTTTGTGCAGTCTCTCCCTGTGACTCATATATCCATGGATTTTATTGTGGATCTTCCCAGTTCCGATGGTGAAATTGTTATCTGGGTTGTGATTTATCGATTTAGTAAGCAATGTAATTTTACACCTCTGTCGCAATTACCTGACTCCGAGACACTAGCCAGAATCTTTATCCAACAAATCGCCAGTCTACATGGGTTTCCTGAGAATATTGTTTGAGAAAGTGGGTTTATTTCAAGGGTTTTCTGTGTTAAAATTGGCATTGACCTATCTTTCTCTTTTGCATTTTTTACTAAGACAAACTCAGGCTTTGGAGCAATATCTGCGGTCTAAACACCAAGCTGATGGGGTATGCACCCTCTCACTCCCTGAGATTGCCTTAAATAATTGGTACTAAGAAACTATTGAGACATCCCCATTTTTTTGTAATTATGTGTTCATTCTTTTTTGCCAATCGAGATTCACACTCATGAGACAATACCTGACTGTTTGAGAACAATCTGGCTGGAAGTCCAGTGAAATCTAGATAAGTTCATAGAGAAGCAAAAGAACGCTACTGATAGGGGACATTCCCCAGGACCTTTATTTAAAACTGCTGAAAACTTACCGGTCTCCACCTCTCCCATTCAAACAACTGCCTACACCTGTCATTGCAGAAGGACATCAGGAATTTAAGATACAGTAAATACCGGATTGTAGAAAGGTTATGATTTAACTTTAGCATTTGATCCATTGGAAGGGATATGGACCTGCAGAGAGGTCCTCATTTCCAGTGAAGTCAGTCCTTGCTGAGGTAATAAAAAAGAAAATTTCATTCTAAGAACCCTCAAAAACAAGTGGCCTCTTGTAGAAGGGGAGTACTGTAATGTACTTACCTCATTGTGGTTCAGTGGCCTCTTCCTGCTGGCCATTGTCGCAATTAATTTCTTGGTGGGGCTGGCAGGGATGTCGTGTGGTGAATGAGCAGGGTGCATGACTGTCCATCAGATCAGACAACTAGATTATCCACTGTACTGCAAACCCAGCTATGCTACATCACTTTTACCAAAACTTGGAATGCCTGACAACCCACCTGACTACTGTTACTGTACAGGGGCGTAACTAGGAAAGACTGAGCCCCATAGCAATTTTTTGACTGGGGCCCCCCCTCCCCTGGGAGTCACACAACCGCCCCTTGTAGATAGTGCGTTTTTTACAGACCCCCCTGTAGATAACTCCATACAGCCCCCCTGTAGATTACGCCATACAGCCCCCCTGTAGATAACACCATACAGCCCCTCCTGTAGATAACGCCGTACAGCCCCCTCTGTAGATAGCGCTATACAGCCCCCTGTAGATAGCGCCATACAGCCCCCCCTGTAGATAACGCCATACAGCCCCCCTGGAGATAGCGCCATACAGCCCTCTGTAGATAGCGCCATACAGCCCCCTGTAGATAACGCCATACAGCCCCCCTGGAGATAACGCCATACAGCCCCCTTGTAGATAGCGCCATACAGCCCCCCTGGAGATAACGCCATACAGCCCCCCTGTAGATAATGCCATACAGCCCCCCTGGAGATAACGCCATACAGCCCCCCCTGTAGATAACGCCATACAGCCCCCTCTGTAGATAACGCCTTACAGCCCCCCCTGTAGGTAACGCCATACAGCCCCCCTGTAGGTAACGCAATACAGCCCCCCTGTAGGTAAAGCTATACAGCCCCCCTGTAGGTAACGCTATACAGCCCCCCTGTAGGTAACGCTATACAGCCCCCAGTAGGTAACGCCATGCAGCCCCCCTGTAGGTAACGCTATACAGCCCCCCCTGTAGGTAACGCTATACAGCCCCCAGTAGCTAACGACATGCAGCCCCCCTGTAGGTAACACTATACAGCCCCCCTATAGGTAACGCTATACAGCCCCCAGTAGTTAACGCCATGCAGCCCCCCCTGTAGGTAACACCATACAGCCCTAAAACCCCCTGTAGGTAATGCCATGCAACCCCCCTAAAAAAGCTGACCTATAGTGTATCCTACAAAAGACATGTGTGATCGCTGGCACTGATAGGGAGAACGGGGGACCGAAAGTCCTCTGAAGTTCTCCATGACTAACCTCTGACTTCCGGCGTCTGCACAGCTCAATAAAAATGAAAGGAGCGCTGGTCACGCATGCGCACAAGCGCGACCGGCGTTCCATTAATTTCTACAGAGCTGCCAACAAAGACCCCGGAAGTCCGAGGGTTGTGATAGAGAACTTCAGGGGACTTTCGGTCCCCCGTTCTCCCTATCGCTGCCAGCGATCACACATGTATCCCCTGTCCTGTGGATAGGGGATACATGTCTTTTGTGTAATGGCAGAGCGGGGAGATACCTCCCTGCTCTGCCATAGTGTTCAGTGGCGTCACGCTGTAGCAGCCATAGCGGCTGCTAGCGGAGCCTCCGGCCATGGTGGGCCCCGTAGCAGCCGCTACGGATGCTACAGCGGTAGTTATGCCACTGTTACTGTATCATTTACCTGCTCTGCTACATCACTGTTACCAAGCCCTGGACTGCCTGGCTACCCATCTGACTACCGCTTCTGAACCTCTCAAACGGCTCTGCTACATTCTCATTGCCAAACTCTGAATTGCATGACATTGCTACTATTAGGAAACGTCCGTCCCTTTTTAAGATTACCATGACTACTAGTCTAGCTTCTGGGCGGCTCTGGTTTTAGTTGCAGAGCCTATCTCACTTCTCTGTCTTTCTTCTTATCAGATTGAAGGGTGGAGTATTTAAATCTGGGTTAGTTCTGTCTTCTTTGCTTGTGATTCTCCTTGTTTGCATGTGTTTGATCAAGTTTCTGATTATACCCTGTACCTTTGACTATTTGGACTTTTTGGAACTGGAACTCGGCTGTCTCTGGATTTACCCTTTGCTTACTGATTTGGACATTCTTCTCCCGGCTGGATTTGACCTCGGTAATTCCTGATATCCTCTAGCTTTGTGATTTGGGCTGTTTTCCATCTGGCTGTCTTGTTATCTGTTCTGGTATTACTTGCATTGCACCTCTTGTTCAACACCGTACTCTGTTAAAGCAACCTGGGTTCTATGCAGCCAATTCCAACCTGCCTTGCGGTGGGCTCTGGTGCAGACCATGGAGTAGACAACCTAAACGTGAACCACAAGGGACCAAAGCCCCCAACAAGAAATAATATGCAACAATATATGCAAAAGTAGAAAATCTTTATTAGATACAATGAACAATGATTCAATAAGGAATAAAAGGATGGACTATAAAAGGAGAAAAAGACAGTAGGGTCAGATGAAATAGACCAGTGACCTACAGAGTCAACCAACCGTCAGTTATCGGAATCCACTCAATAACCAGACCATGGAGTAGCCTTAGACTCTGCTGATCAGAGTTGTGACGGATTTGAGGTAGCAGATTTACTTGCACGCTTGTTCCAGACAGTCTCCAGCTGCCTTTGGGGAATCGCTCACATAGCAATTCCATCAACTTTCACTCTGGGAATTGCTCAACTAGTGATTCCATAACAGCTACATCCTGACTACTGACTTCTGAACCATGCACCCGACGCTGCTGCTTTCCCGTTGCCGAAACCTGAACTGCTCAATATTATTTTGGTACGTGTTATAGACTTTAACTGCTGTTACCCGTAGGAACCATATCTCCAATCTCTCTATTGTTTGCTTCTCCTCCCTCTGATGTTATCCAGAGAATTAACCACCAGGTAAGTTAGAGGCACCTAAGTCCTGGGACCAGCCGAGTACCTCAACCCTAACCAAGCTGATGGGAAAGCGTGCTATAGGTGAATTATGTTGCTGGTTTGTTCTTTCTCTGAGTGTCGAAGTAACCAGACCGTAACACACCTGTGTCCAAGTAAAATAATTGCTTCAGTCTTCTTCTGGTTTCCTGTAGCCACTACAGTACCTGTTTTCACACAGCCCTGGACAGACATATCCTTGGACTTTATTAGCAATTTACTGGTGACTGAGGGTGATATGTTTTTGTATGTGTAGTTGAGGATCCCCAGTTTGCTAAAAAATTATTTCAAGAAATATTTTGTATCTTCGGAATCCTGTCCTCCTGTTGGCCAATCCGACTCTGATTACTAGACGTAATCTATGGATTTGCTACCAGTATGGCTGCCAGGGCAGTAGGATCCCTAGAACACATTTTTGAATATCTGGGACAAATTATCGACAGCATTGAAGCATAATATTTCTCCCATGCAGATTTTCCAACATGCTAGAAAATCTCTATACATTTTAAGTTAGAAAGCGTTTATCAGCTCCCATGACAGAACCCGACTTACTGCTAGCAGTGAAAAAGGTATGAAGAGAGGAACAGCAGAGTGATAATGAAGGACGGAGTTCAGCAGCTATATCAATGCACTATAACCATCGTTCATGTAGCTTGTGACTATATAGCACTAGTATAGTATGAGATAGTATGTTTTTTTTAATTAATTTTGGAAATGAGGTCTCTTTAAGAACTATTGATGTAAAAATTCAATGTACTAATGAATTGATCGTTCATATGTGCGTGTAATTTTTAAATATTTCCATTATGAATTCCCTAATTAATCCATTTTCCATGTATTTTTGTTGCTACAACTACCATCCAAATCATGAGGTTAGGAAATGATGATGTAAATAGCAAGTAGGATTAACTGACTTAGAAAAAAAATGCTTTCACTTCTATTATGCTTGGACTTGAAGTTTTATTCTAAAGATTTCCCTCAAGGCATTTCCAATACATACAATAAATTGCTACTCAGTCTTCTTTCATAGCTATTCACTTTAAATTAAGGATAGGGCTACATGGGCGGTAGTCAGATGACAGTGTTGGGGAGCTGTGTCACTTGGCATGTTGCTTACAATGGTTTGTCTTCTTTTACATCATGTATATAACATGTTGGAGCATAACATATAACCATGGGGCTCCATCTACTCTGCTATGACCACCATCAGCAAAGTTCCAATTTTTATAGTTAACTCTTGTTCTTTTCCTCTATTCGATTCATGGCTGTGTGCCCTGCATTTGAGTATTGACTGCTTCTCCACTCCTCTCCTTTTCATCATCGTTGAGGGTCCCTTAAAAGTTGAGACTACTGTCTTGCTCTGCTCTTGGTCTACATGAATTCTAGGGAGGTCAATTAATTTACATTAAACCATGTGGCAGATAAGATAGGCTCCCTTAATTGCTGGGCCCCATAGCAACTGTTATGCCTGCTACCATGGTAAAGTAGTTTAGCCCTTGGCTACATGGCACATTTTGCCATGGATCCAACTAAGACTATTGGATACATTTTTACCTGAGAGCTGTGTCTAAGACAACACAACATGGATGGTTGTCCTGTCACTCCAGTGTTACAAGCCTTTGTTGTAGTTAGTGCTGTATTGTCTACTTTACTATGCCCAACAGTCTGCTATATAATTCTAATCTTAATATTCAACCTTACAAATGAAAGATTCCTCTATCACTACATTGTATTTGCTTGTTGAACATTACTTAGGCAAAAGCTCACTCTAGCACTACAAGGAACTTTGGGCTGGGATTTGCAGGGCTATGACAATCACAGCTTTAATGAGTCCTTATGGGAGAAAAAGTTGCAATGGATTTGCAACAATTGGCAGAATTTCAACCATGTCGGAATTCAAGTTGTGTGACTTTTTCCCCCCAGAGGGAAACAGTAGGGTTTGAAAATTGCAGTATTAACCAGCTATTACTATTGCATGATCAGCAGTCACTGTGGATCCCTAGCATTATACAAGGTTTGATGCTGGAGGTACATGTCTTTGTCATAGCCTTATTATTTATATTACTGTCACTTGGTATATAGGGAAAATCAAAATAATTACAGGTATTTACATCAATAGCCATTCAATCTATATTAAAATTAAATATATAGAGTTAGTGAAATTATTTCAAATGTTTTAATCTATGGTAATCATTTTCTCACGTTTGTACATTTTCCATCCTTTTCTTTCTTTTGTGTTATATTATAGAATATTTTAGCTCTCAGAACAAATTAATTTTTTGAACCAACTAACAATGACCAACTGTGTCAAGTATTTAGACAGCTTAAAGGAATAATATCGTGACCCTTGGCTTTGTAATTTTCTACTTGTCAGGAAGAAATTAGTCTGGACTACATTTTAAAATTAACCTATAAATACAAATTACATGTGTTAACCTACAAATTACCCTTAAATACCAGCATTTGACTTAGTTGTATGCAGTATGCAGTTATGTGTTTGTTCTCTAATTTCCACATAAAAGCTTTTGCTTTATTGGACTTTTTGGTTGACCAGCAATAATGTTTATTATAATATATTATCATATGTTTATTATAATAGGCCATAAGTTATTTTTCCTTATTAACCTCCATGTCAGTCATTGATATTGTACAGAATTGGAACAACATGTCTTGTACTTCTTTCACTCTTTGTTTTTCCTCCTGCCTTTTGTGTATCACAGGAAAAACTTGGATAGGAATAGTTCAACCAATGTTGCCATACTCTGGAGAAATTTTCCACTTTATCCGTAATCAATGTAGACGATCAGTAACCATAATCCAGTTAGGTTTAGATTTTATAAAATCCTTGGGAATCGTGGACTTAGGAAGTGGCAATAGCTATTTTAGCTACTAAAAATAGGGAAGAGATGAATTTGTGATCTTGTTTAGACATTCCTGGGATGGTCTCACTTAATAGATCTTGCCATGGAGAGAGTCTCAGATTAATAAGTGTAATAGAATACAACATATTAACCCCTTAACGCTCAGCGACGTACTATTCCGTCATGCTGCCCGCCCCGTTCGCGCTCAGTGATGGAATAGTAAGTCGCAGTCAAAATGCATCGCCATTTTCCACCGGCGCGTGCACGAGCTGTGACAGATGCTTTTTCTGACAGCAGGCTATCTCAGCTCAATACGCCGGGACCTGTCGCGATGGTCCCGCCTCCACGATCGCCACTATTGGTCAGTCAGTGAGTAACTGTCCAATAGTGGCGATCGACGTCTAAACTTCCTCTCCCTGACATCACATCCTGCCGCACCCGCCCTGAACGCCTCTGTTGGAGATAGCGAGGCATTCAGAGCGGTTGTGAGAAAGTGAGAGAGAAGAGCAAGTAAAAAAAAAGTTAAAAAAAAGTCTAAAAAACAACTTTTTGCGGCATCCCACCTCTCCCATCCACTACCCAGTCCTGTACCCTTCCTCCTTGTGTTCCCCCCACGTTTTTGGTCAGTGATCTCCTATCACTGACCACTTCTTAGTCTTCAGGACCAATTTCTTGGTCCCTGGGGATTATTTTTTTTCTTTTTGCTGCAGCAGTCACATGGTATGAAACGTCATGACAGGAGGCCGGGCTGCGCTAAGAATAGAGGATCGCGTCACCAGGACTACGGCCGGGGTATGTCTAAACTTTTTTATAAATGTAAAAAAGTACCTTTTTTTTTTCTCATGTGTGATTTTTGCGGCAGAACCGCAGCATTTCCGCAACAGAGGAGCAGCGATTCCACAGAATACATTGACATGCTGCGGCTTAAAAAGCCAAAAGCCACACTGCAGGTCCATTATTTTTGCAGCGTGTGAATGAGATTTGTTCAAACCTCATCCACTCTGCTGCGACTGTAATACGCTGCGGATTTTCCACAATAAAATGTGTTGCATAAAATCCGCAGTGTTCATGCCTAGTGTGTTCCTACCCTAAGGCCGGATTTACACGAGCGTGTGCTTTTTTGTTCGCGCAAAAATGTGGCGTTTTGCGCATGCAAAAGGTCCATAACAGCTCCGTGTGGCAGCAGCGTATGATGCGCGGCTGTGTGATTTTCGCGCAGCCGCCATCATTATGACACTCTGTTTGTAGCACGTGGTGCATTTCTGTTTTCATCCATAGTTTATACGGCTGCGGAAGTGCTGCGCGTGATTTTCACGCACCCATTGACTTCAATGCGTGCGCGATACGCGAACAATGCACAAATATAGGACATGTGGTGAGTTTTACGCAGCGGACACACGCTGCGTGAAAATCACTTCCAGTCCGCACGGCCCCATAGAGTAACATAGGTCCGTGCGAGGCGCGTGAAAATCACGCATGTTGCACGGATGTATTACACGTTCGTCTGAATAAGCCCTAACAATAAGGCCCAGTTCAAAGAGTTTTTGGGCCTTGATATTGACTCGGACACTGCGTCAGAATCAGCACCAAACAACTTCCAAAACCGCCTCCCATTGATTTAATCTGAAATCAATGGGAGCCAGTCGTGGAAAAAAGAAAAAGCAGCACGTCCTTTCTTGCCGCGGTTCCGCCTCTGACCTCCCATCTAAATCAATGGGAGGCAGAAAATGCATTTTTCGCTGCGTTTTTTGTCTGCTGTCCTCAATCGCAGCGGGCAAAAAACGCGGCAAGATAGTGTGGGCAGGTCAAAATCTGCCTCAAAATTCTTTAAAGGAACAGTGTCATCACAATTTTTTTTTTAATATGTTAAAGATGTTAGCGCTTTATTAAAAACGTTTATATTTATTTGTGTGTTTGTGTTTTACTTTTTCTTATTTTTACACTTTTTCTTCCCTATGGGGGCTGCCATTTTTTTTCCATTTCTGTATGTGTCGATTAACGACACATACAGACATGGAATACGGCAGCCACAGTCCCATAGGGACTGCGAACGGGGCCCGTTCCATCCACTAACATGTACGCCGTCTGTGTGGGAACTGCGCATGAGCCGCTCCCACACAGTCCAATTTGAAATGCGCGCCGTCCGGCGCCATTTTCCTGTGGACCGGAAGTCGCGGCCGGACAGTAAGATTACTACTTCCGGTCGCGGCTTCCGGACTTGTGCATTTGGACCAGCGGCAGCAGACGGAGCGGACGGGCCGGAGGGAGCCGCGGCGGCAGGAGCAGGTAAGAGATTTCTATGTATGTTCGTGTTTGTGTACGTTTACTACTGTATGTAAACCTACTACACTGTGTGTTAGCTCAAAAAATGGCGACACACAGTGTAGGAGGTTAGACCGTTCAAACCCCTCGTTTATCCCGGCACTAGCCAGGATAAAGGAGGGGGGGGATGCTGAGAGCTCACTAGAGCGAGGGCTTTTTACCCAATTTTGCAATGCTGCAATTTTGGGAATAGCTCCATCTAGTGATCAGCAATGGGAAATATTATAAATTAGAATTAATTTATAATATTTCCTGACTCGTGAAAAAAATAAAAAAAATTTGAACAATGTTTAATCACCTACACACTAAATGTTTAATTTAAAAAAAACAAACATGTTTTTCTGGCAACACATTCCCTTTAAGGAATTTTGAGGCAGATTTTTTTGGCCTGCAAAATACTCTGTGTGAACAGGGCCATACATAAACATCACTTTGAGACACTTTACTCACCGTGTCAGAAGAGCTGCTCCCACTCCAGTCCTCTTCAGGCGATGTCTTCGGTCCAGACGTCCAGTCCTTCACCTCCAGGCTCCAGGCTCCAGAAAATGGCGGGGATCGTAGAACTCCTGCCGCCGCGCAACAACTAGACTCCTCCCCTTCTCCTTACGCAGCTACGCTCTGGAGAAGAAGGAGGAGGAGGCGGAGTCGGACGAGGAGGCGGAGTCGGAAGCGGACGAGGAGGACGAGGAGGACGAGTCGGAGGCGGGCCAGCAGGTAAGTAGACTGTGCGCCGCTGTCCCTGTGTGGCTGTCCTTCCCCCTAGATCTTGTGTTGCGGGCGCACCGACTCCCTCTCGGCGGCGCGCCTGGTCGTTCGCGCGTGGGCGCGCGCGCTTGCGGTCTTGCGCGCGCGGGTGCGCGCTTGTGGGCGGTGTTTCGCGGCGGTGATGAGAGGGGGGCCCGCAGCTCACGGCGGTGTTTCACGAGAGGGGGACCCGCAGCTCACGACATTGTTTTGGTGAAAAGAACAGGCCCCATTGCAGGGGCCTGTTTTTTTCTGCCAAAGGCAAGTCGCGGCAGTTGCCGGGCCCCCCTTTCAATTAAGTTTGGCCGGGCCCCCTACAGGAGTACCCCTAATACCCCCCTGATGGCGGCCCTGCTCCTAAGCCCCGTTCTATTTTACCCGGCTCCGCTGTCTTCCAGCCACTTCACTTCCTGGTTACATGGTCGAGTTACGCAAACAGCGTAACTCGATGAGCTACGCTATTTCCGCAACTTCCATAGAACTGAATAGTAGTTATGGAAACACAGTAACATGCTACGCTGCTTCTGTAATTGCCATTCACTACTATGGGAGTTACGGAGATAGCGTATCTCAGCAAGTTACGCTGTTTCCATAACTCATCTGTGTATTGCAGTGTATTGTACCAGCGATCTAATGATCGCTGGTTCAAGTCCCCTAGGGGAACTAATAAAATGTGTGTAAAAAAAAGTTAAATAAATTTTCAGGTGTGTAAAAAAAAAATTCAAGTTTAAAAAAAACATTTCCCATTTTTCCCCCAAGCACAATGTAAAAATAAAAAAATAATAAAAAAATTTGTATCGCTGCATCCGTAAAAGTCCGAAACTATTACAAAATAGCATTATTTGACTCCCACTTCATTTCACTACCCAGTGAACGGTGTAAAAAAACAATAATTTAAAACCCCAGAATCGTTGTCTTTTGGTCACTATAGCGCTAAAAAGAATGAAATAAAAAGTGAAAAAAAAAATCGTATGTACCAAAAAATGGTGCTAATAAAAACTACAGCTCGTTCCGCAAAAAATAAGCCCTCACACCGCTGAAACGATGGAAAAATATAATTTATGGCTTTCAGAATGTGGCGAAACTGAACAAATTATTTTTTTTAACCAATCGTTTTTTCTTTGTAAATGTAAAATATGATTTTTTCTCCTATTTTCTGTTGTCTAAAACCTGGGTGCATCTTATTGTCAGGTGCGTCTTACAGTCCGAAAAATACGGTATGTGTCTGGCTATTCATGTAAATCCCTTTAATATAAGAATTCATTCTGATCAGGTGGGCTCAATAGTTAAACTGAGTAGCTTTTTTTTTAATGACGAAAGCAGTGTAGGTTAACAAGTGGTCTTGGGTCACTTGTGTTCCACGCAAATAGAACATTGACATTAAAATATAAAATATGTCTAAAATCGCTCAAGCGTTATTCTTAGGCCGTATTCACACGAGTGTGATCGGTCCGTGATATACGGACTGCATGTCGGCCGCATTTCCTGGAGCCGGGCTCATAGTTATGTATGATGCTAGGCAGGGGCGTAACTAGGAAAGACTGGGCCCCATAGCAAACTTTTGACTGGGGCCCCCCCGCCCCTGGGTGTCACACAACCCCCCCTTGTAGAGAGTGCCTTATTTATAGCCCCCCCTGTAGATAACGCCATACAGCCCCCTCTGTAGAGAATGCCATGCAGAGTCCCCCCCTGTAGGTAACGCCATGCAGAGTCCCCCCCTGTAGGTAACGCCATGCAGAGTCCCCCCCTGTAGGTAACGCCATGCAGAGTCCCCCCTG
Source organism: Rhinoderma darwinii (assembly GCF_050947455.1). Classification (NCBI taxonomy): domain Eukaryota; kingdom Metazoa; phylum Chordata; class Amphibia; order Anura; family Rhinodermatidae; genus Rhinoderma; species Rhinoderma darwinii. The sequence continues at coordinate 148,860,242 of NC_134691.1, read as the reverse complement.
TAGGTAACGCCATGCAGAGTCCCCCCCCTGTAGGTAACGCCATGCAGAGTCCCCCCCTGTAGGTAACGCCATGCAGAGTCCCCCCCTGTAGGTAACGCCATACAGAGTCCCCCCCCTGTAGGTAACGCCATACAGAGTCCCCCCCCTGTAGGTAATGCCATGCAGATTCCCCCCCTGTAGGTTATGCCATACAGAGTCCCCCCCCTGTAGTTAACGCCATACAGAGTCCCCCCCATGTAGGTGTCAGGTCCGTATTTCACACCGAATAACCACCTCTGTAAATTGAAAGCTGAAGGCATGCCTGGAGAGAAGTACACCACACAAATGTCTGAGGTACAGCTTCAATGTCAGCCAGGAGGAACTGAACTTTATTCAGAACAAAGAAACACACACAGAGAAGACACATGCCCCTCCCTATAAGTTTTCCTATACATTCTTCTGCACACTCCTCTTTGCATTCCAGGGGGCGGTGTCTTCCATAGGTGTGTCCGACATGAACAAAGAACTTGTTATATATATCAGTATATTACACAAAGAACTGAAATGTATATACATATGTGTGAGGATAATATTTTTCAGACAATATACATGGTAATGATCCCTGACAGTCCCCCCTAAAAATATTATTCTATCCCTGAGTCTTACCTAGCAACCAACTACTGACCACTCGAACCAGGCGAGTAGGGGTTTTGGATTTCTTCACCAGCTTGAGACGAGCTACTCCTGATGAGTAACCCCCCTTTGTACCTGGACTTCCAAGGTGTCGGAGTGGTCCTAACTTTCCCTATTCTCCTCTGGATACAGGATGGTTGTCTTGATATAATCTACAAACCACTGCTGGTTGTAATATATATATATTAATCCGGTCTACATTTTTATTAACAGTAATAATTGTCGCACTGTCACTTACTGTCCTAATGGGACTTTACCCCTGCAGATATGACAGGTCATGGGCAGCACAGTGACCTTCACCTCACACCTTCACATAAAACTCCTCAGATTGTAATTTGCAGCACCGCGGCATATTTACACACATTATAATTATAAACCTCAGACATTATAAACAATAGGGCCTCAGCTAATAACATAATGCTATCACCAATCTCATGCTATCACCCTCAGGTCTCGGGTCCCATCAGTTCATTGCCAGTCCTGTACACCATCATCTTCTTCTTCTCCTGTCTTCTGCTCTTCACTGACTGTCACCCTCAGGGTAACCCACACAATTGTGGAGTCAGACTACGTTGGTGTCCAGTGGGGGAGTTATTATTACCCCCTCCTGGTCACTTATCAAAACACTTGATCCTGCTGTCGGATTCACTCAGGTCTTTGGTCTTTACTTTGCTGATGTCATCAGGACTTGGTTTGGTCCTTCTCATCTGTCCGACACCGTCTCCTTTGGTTTACGTCATCAGGCTGTACATAGCACCTCATGTTGTGAGCCTGGGGTGAGATCCCACGTAGGCGGATTAGTGGAGTTGTATTGTGACTATCAAACCCTCCGCATCTGTACTCTTCCTCTGGCAAGTTACTTGTCTGGGTGGCCGCTTAGAATTGTGACACTGCCGTCAGTTCATGATAAACGCGTTGTACTGGCTCAGGCTGCGCCTGCCGTATCTCAGTGATGGAGTTCATCGTGTTAAAAGTCTTTTAGTTCATATTTACTGGCAATTGCTGGGGACCCCCAACTCTTGTCAATTGTTAAAATAAATACTAATCTGGTGATAACATCATCCGCATACACTATAAACGTTGTTCTAAGTACATACAATAATGTCAGGCCCCTAAATGACATCAAACACCTTTATATAAGGAAAAACTTCTCTGTTACAATGGACAGGGCACCTAGAAGATGTGTAATTATTGGGTACATTTCATTTGCACTTGGTGATACTTTTTCAGCAGGATTTGTACCTTGATCTCAGCTGATTGCCTGGAACATCTCCACCTCACAGAAAGATACACAGATTCCACATGTTTATCTGACAAGCGTCTTAAACCTATTTTTCTTACTCTAATCTGGTTCGTTCTACCTGGGAAGGCCTCTCAAGGTCGGTTCTCTTCGTAGGAGGCGGGTATGATAAGGTTGGCACCGGTCTGCCAGGACTGTTCTGTAGGCAAATCAAACAGCTCTAACAGAATTTAGCAGCGACAGCTGTAAAACCTGGGACATACCAATTAGATCTTACCCAAATAATTAATTTGAAGAAAAACATTAACAAATAGCATCTTTACATCAAACGTTCACACTGGTCAGTAACTAAAACTTACAAACTGATTCTTCTTCTTTATATACATATCTATACATACACATATACACTGCACAGAATTCTCTGCTCTAAAATTTCCCTTTCACAACAAAAATAAAAAATAAACAAATAAAAATGTTTTCTAATGGGAATATTCCACTTCTGTACCTTTTATCTGACGCATGACTCTAATAGTCCAATGCTAAGGCTGGTCCAGAATTTTACATAAACCTTAACCTCAGTATTTAATATTCCCACAACACTTCTTAAATACAATTATTAAACAAACTAACCTTGGGACAATGTCTAGAGAACTGCTGACATCTTATCATTGTACAAACATCAGGTCAATACTTGGGATAACATTGTTCCCCCGTCACTTACACACAATGTCTGCAATGGGGAAGATACCGGCCGGGCTTCAGGCCCCCCTGAGAACAGGTCTACACACATGAGCACTTTGTCATACACTTCTACCTCGGGTAGTTGTATGTTCTGCAGTCGCTGGGACGGGTAATCTGGCCGGGCTTCACAGGTACCTTTGCTGTTTTACCTATGTCATGCCGTGCGCACATCACGCCGGCTGCTACAAACCTAGTGGTGGCATTATTGTATCCAGGGACAAGCCAATTTACTGATACCTGGCCGCACATACCCTTGTTGTCAGTTCTGTCTTCTCTCGCTCTCTCAATTGGCTTACCCGATGATCCAATAAAGTTCCTACTACCAATGGGCCCATAATTGTGGGCGATGCCAAAAGCGTACCCAGAGTCAGTGTAAATGTCGGCCGTCTTACCTTCTGCCAGGTTACAAGCCTCAGCGAGCACCTCCAGCTCCGCTCCTTGAGATGAACAAGAAGGTGAGAGTGGTTTCTGGGTAATTTACCTGGTGCCTCGTATCCCGGCTTGTACATACTGTATAATAAAATCTCTTTATTACAAATTTACATTAAAAACCCATGTCACATATAGATAGAACATCTCAAAGGGGTGGCGTCTTCATCCTCTAAAATAAAACCAAATGTTATACACTTCTCCACACTCATCTGATAATCCAGAATACTTTGAGAATCTCACTTTTATCAGGTTCTGCAAATACTTGCTTAATACAAAAACAAATAAAAAGAAAACATTCCTAAAAACTTTACATCAAATTAACAATGTCCAGACAATTTTTGTTTTGCCTTCTCCCTCATCTAAATCCATAAAGACTCGTGTGAGTGACGTCACCTCTGCCTCCTGTGTAAATTTGCTGGTGGGAGATGGTCTCTTACACATTTTTAGATCTCCTGAAACCAAATTAATTAACTCAAAACAAACCAAAATTGTACCTGATCAGTCCCTTCACCCTTCCCCCCTTTGTGGACTCTGCGAAAGTAATGTAGCAGAGTTCAAAACTACATCTCAACATAACAAAGTCTGGCACTAGTTTAACCCCCTGTAATGTGCAACAGCCTGAAACAAAAATGACTTTTTCCTGACGAAAATACATTTGATCTTTACAATGACACAACTCATGTGTGAAATCAAAAACAAAACAATTGTAGTTAGTTATTCAATAAAACAAAAAATATTATCTCTGATAACATTAATTACTGCAAACCAATAAACTGTATATATAAATAGGGAACGGTGGGGGCACATACATTTTCAAAACCCCGTGTCTCACAGTATCTGTAGTTTAATACATCTGAATTAACATCAAAACACATGAAATCTGATCACATAAATATCGGAACGTTTATAAACAACAGCGCATGCGCAAAAGAGAAGAAATTTATTTCGGTTTGTAGACATTACTGATATATATATATCAGCAGTGCATATTGAAATCCCTTTGTCCCATCAGCCCTGCAGACTGCACCCAGTCAGCCCCCCTCCTCCTCCTCCCAAACACAGCACACTACAGGGGAGAGGGAGGGGGGTCACACACTCATTTCTCACAACTTCTCACAATCTTAACACTTTCAATGCCGGCAAAACAACATACGTATCTGCAATCATTCATCACACCATTGTATAGGAATTATCTACGTATCAAACACATCTTTAACCGTACAATCTGTCGGCCACCATCTCTATATTATGATGACGTGTTGTTTCATCAGTGAACTAGACTGGAACTTCTGTAAATAGAAAAGACACTACAAATGACAAAATTAACAAGGTGATTATTTCATACTGATTTGGTTGGGCCGGGCGTGGCCACATCAGGGGTGGGTGGTGGGGGGCAGCCTCTCCCATTGGAAACACATTGCGCAGCTGTGAAGGGGGGGGGGGGGTTCCCCACCCACAATGAGGACACACTCAACATGAGGTTACGGACACCATTACCGGGCGTCGGCTGGTCCTGTGTTTTCTAATACATATAACATACAATACCTTTCTTATTACTAACTTCCATTCACTTCACCAAATCATGAATAGGATCGGGTGATCCTGATGATTTGAATATGGACCGTAAACCATCCATTCTAACAGTCTATATTATACACGTAACTTATATAACAATTTTCGGTCTACAACTCTCTTGTCTGGCCACTATATTACTTACAATTTAATACACGACTTAACAGTTTGTTTTTTTTAGTTTTTTTTTTTTTTCAGTTTATACACCCCGCATATGCCTTATCACACGACTTATCAGTGTTTTTGTCTCACGTCTTATCACACGTCTTATCAGTGCATCATTGCACCCCGCGTGCCCGCGTCTCACGTCTTATCACACATGTACTTATGCCCGCGTGCCTATCCACGACTTATCACACATGTACTTATGCCCGCGTGCCCCTGTATAAGACAGGTTATAATACTATCCACGACTTATCACACATATATATTGTGCCCGCGTATTTTCTATCTAGTCCCTAATTACCCAGAGGATGGTTAGTCGGGCGCGACTAAGGTCTCACAGGTTTTTTACCTCACAGCGGAAAATATCACCTCTGTCGCCTGAGATAGTCCAGGAAATCAACAAAAGGGTTCTACAGATCGCCACAAGACTGTCCACTAACACAGATAAGACGAAGATTTATAAAATCAATTCGCTTACCGTGTTATTGCGGAGGTGATCAAATTCCTTCAGTGGGCAACTTTGAGTTATCTGTTTCACCCTGTGATTGTCGATTGTCCGGATTTTGATATTTCCTCGAGTGAGGTCCCATCTGGGGTGCCAAATGTCAGGTCCGTATTTCACACCGAATAACCACCTCTGTAAATTGAAAGCTGAAGGCATGCCTGGAGAGAAGTACACCACACAAATGTCTGAGGTACAGCTTCAATGTCAGCCAGGAGGAACTGAACTTTATTCAGAACAAAGAAACACACACAGAGAAGACACATGCCCCTCCCTATAAGTTTTCCTATACATTCTTCTGCACACTCCTCTTTGCATTCCAGGGGGCGGTGTCTTCCATAGGTGTGTCCGACATGAACAAAGAACTTGTTATATATATCAGTATATTACACAAAGAACTGAAATGTATATACATATGTGTGAGGATAATATTTTTCAGACAATATACATGGTAATGATCCCTGACATAGGTAACGCCATACAGAGTCCCCCCCCTGTAGGTAACGCCATGCAGAGTCCCCCCTGTAGGTAACGCCATGCAGAGTCCCCCCCTGTAGATAACGCCATGCAGAGTCCCCCCCCTGTAGGTAACGCCATACAGAGTTCCCCCCCTGTAGGTAATGCCATGCAGATTCCCCCCCTGTAGGTTATGCCATACAGAGTCCCCCCCTGTAGGTAACGCCATACAGAGTCCCCCCCCTGTAGGTAACGCCATACAGAGTCCCCCCCTGTAGGTAACGCCATACAGAGTCCCCCCCCTGTAGGTAACGCCATACAGAGTCCCCCCTGTAGGTAACGCCATACAGAGTCCCCCCCTGTAGGTAACGCCATACAGAGTCCCCCCCCCTGTAGGTAACGCCATGCAGAGTCCCCCCCCTGTAGGTAACGCCATGCAGAGTCCCCCCCCTGTAGATAACGCCATGCAGAGTCCCCCCCCTGTAGGTAACGCCATGCAGAGCCCCCCCCTGTAGGTAACGCCATGCAGAGTCCCCCCCCCCTGTAGATAACGCCATGCAGAGTCCCCTCCCCCTGTAGATAAAGCCATGCAGAGTCCCCCCCTGTAGGTAACACCAAGCAGAGTCCCCCCCTGTAGGTAACGCCATACAGAGTCCCCCCCCTGTAGGTAACGCCATACAGAGTCCCCCCCCTGTAGGTAATGCCATGCAGATTCCCCCCTGTAGGTTATGCCATACAGAGTCCCCCCCTGTAGTTAACGCCATACAGAGTCCCCCCCCTGTAGGTAACGCCATGCAGAGTCCCCCCTGTAGGTAACGCCATGCAGAGTCCCCCCCTGTAGATAACGCCATGCAGAGTCCCCCCCCTGTAGGTAACGCCATACAGAGTCCCCCCCTGTAGGTAATGCCATGCAGATTCCCCCCCTGTAGGTTATGCCATACAGAGTCCCCCCCTGTAGGTAACGCCATACAGAGTCCCCCCCTGTAGGTAACGCCATACAGAGTCCCCCCCCTGTAGGTAACGCCATACAGAGTCCCCCCCTGTAGGTAACGCCATACAGAGTCCCCCCTGTAGGTAACGCCATACAGAGTCCCCCCCTGTAGGTAACGCCATACAGAGTCCCCCCCCTGTAGGTAACGCCATGCAGAGTCCCCCCCTGTAGGTAACGCCATGCAGAGTCCCCCCCTGTAGATAACGCCATGCAGAGTCCCCCCCCCTGTAGGTAACGCCATGCAGAGCCCCCCCCTGTAGGTAACGCCATGCAGAGTCCCCCCCCTGTAGATAACGCCATGCAGAGTCCCCTCCCCCTGTAGATAAAGCCATGCAGAGTCCCCCCCTGTAGGTAACGCCATGCAGAGTCCCCCCCCCTGTAGGTAACGCCATGCAGAGTCCCCCCCTGTAGGTAACGCCATGCAGAGTCCGTCCCCCCCTGTAGGTAATGCCATGCATCCCCTATCCAAAGGATAGGGGATACATGTGTGATCGCTGGTAGCGATAGGGAGAACGGGGGACCGAAAGTCCCCCAAAGTTCTCCATGACTAACCTCTGACTTCCGGCGTCTGCGCAGCTCAATAAAAATGAAAGGAGCGCTGGTCACGCATGCGCACAAACGCGACCAGCGCTCCATTCATTTCTACGGAGCTGCCGACACAGACCCCAGAAGTCCGAGGTTTGTGATGGATAGGGGATACATGTTTTTTGTTTAATGGCAGAGCGGGGAGATACATGTCTTTTGGATAGGAGATACATGTCTTTTGTTTAATGGCAGAGCGGGGAGATACCTCCCTGCTCTGCCGTAGTGTTCAGTGGCGTCGCACTGTAGCAGCCATAGCGGCTGCTAGCGGAGCCTCCGGCCATGGTGGGGGCCCATGCCGGCGGGCGACACGGGCCCCCTCATGCCACGGGCCCCGTAGCAGCCGCTACGGCTGCTACGGCAGTAGTTACGCCACTGATGCTAGGTGTCCCATGCCTCCCTAGCATGTAAGATGCTAGGATTATGGCGTATAGGACAGTATTCCCGCGGGGAGGTACGGACACCTAGCGTTATGCATAACTATGAACTGTTTTCGGTTCGGGAAATGCGGCTGACATGCGGTCCGTATATCACGGACTGTACACGGCCGTGTGAATAAGGCCTTAGAGACTTGGTTGGATTTGCCCTCATAAGTACTGTAACATCCTCTGTTGGGTTCAGGTTTTGGCATGGTAATAGGGCCTCTGAGGCCTCGCAGAATACAACACCCAGTAGAATACAGACCATGATAAGTATGCAACATTTAGGTGGAAACTAGTTAATAACATGACACTAACACAACTGTCAAATAATTTAAGTGTGGTATATAGAACTATTTTTAAAAAATCCCAATAGGAACCTTAACAGATCCCCATAGTGATATAAAACACCATACACCATAAAACAAAATACAAATATAATTGTTACAAGGCCCAATGTAAAAAAAATAATTAATAATTACACAGTATATTAAGTGTTACCATCAGGGCCGGCCTTAGGTTGGATGGCGCCCTGTGCGGGAATCTCTATTGCCGCCCAAGCTAAAAATTAACCACATATATAGACACGCACATACTGGAACATATATACTGTACATACATAAAGACAGATATTTTGACATACAGGCAAACATACATACACACATCTGGAATATTTACATACAGGTAAATATATAGACGCACAGACACATATACACACACACACACACACACACACACACACACACACACACACACACACGTATTTAACCCGCATTGCACCAGTATTTACGGACCCGTTCCCGTAAATACGGGTCCGGTGTCTCCAGTATTCAACCCGTATTTACGGGTTAGTTTTCACTGCAAAATTGCACTGCACTAATTGCCAGCTCCTTCTCTCTATCAGTGCAGGATAGAGAGAAGGGACAGCCCTTTCCGTAGTAAAAGTAAAAGAAATTCATACTTACCTGGCCGTTGTCTTGGTAACGCGTCCCTCTTTTGACATCCAGCCCGACCTCCCTGGATGACGCGGCAGTCCATGTGACCGCTGCAGCCTGTGACTGGCCTGTGATTGGCTGCAGCGCTCACATGGGCTGAAACGTGATCCCGGGAGGCCGGACTGGAGGAAGAAGCAGGGAGTTCTGGGTAAGTATGAACTTATATTTTTGTACACGTTGATCTATATTGTGATTGGAAGTCACTGTCCAGGGTGCTGAAAGAATTACTGCCGATCGTTTAACTCTTTCAGCACCCTGGACAGTGACTATCCCTTGATGTCGCCTAGCAACGCACCCGTAATTACGGGTGCATACACGTAGTCACCCGTAATTACGGGAGCCCCATAGACTTCTATGGGCCTGCCCGTGCCATAATTACGGCCTGAAATAGGACATGTTCTATATTTTTCAACGGCACGGGCACCTTCCCATAAGCATACAGGGAGGTACCCGTGGCCAATAGAAGTCTATGGGCCCGTAATTACTCTCTTGAGTACAGATAATGTCGTAGATGTTACCTGCAGTCCTATGTAACACCGCTGATAACACAGTCATAACTCTCTGAGTACAGATAATGTCGTAGATGATAACTATACCCAGACACATATAAACACACACACACACAAACACACACACACACACACACACACACACACACACACACACACACACACACACACACACACAGAGGCATATATATAAGGGGCAGCATAGTATATAAGGAGCAGCAGGGTATATAAGGGGCAGCAGGGAATATAGGGGCAGCAGGATATATAAGCGGCAGCAGGGTATATAGGGGCAGCAGGTTATATAGGGGCAGCAAGGCATATAAAGGGCAGCAGGGTATATAAGGGGCAGCAGGGTATATAAGGGGCAGCAGGGTATATAGGGACAGCAGGGTATATAAGGGGCAGCAGGGTATATAGGGGCAGCAGGGTATATAGTGGGAAGCAGAGCTTATAGGCGTCAGCAGGATATATAGAAGGTAGCAGGGTATAAAGGGGCAGCAGGGTATATAAGGGGCAGCAGGTTATATAAGGGGCAGCAGGATATATAGGGGCAACAGGATATATTGGGGGCAGCAGGGTATATAGGGGCTGCAGGGTATATAGGGTGCAGCAGGGTATATAGGAGGCAGCACAGCTATCTTTGTTTTATCTGTTCTACCTTAATATTGAACACACTTTTACAAAGAGACATAAACACAGGCAGAGACACGAACACACACACACACACACACACACACACACACACACACACACACACACACACACACTGTAACATATACACATACAAACACAGAGAAACATACTGTATACACACACACACACACATACTTTATACACACAGAGACACATACTGTATACACACAGAGACACATACTTCATCAACACACATAGACACACAGACACACATAGATACTCATCATCTCTCCTTGCTGACAGGATCACAGGCTTTGTGCAGGACGGGCTGTGGGCGGAGCTTACTCCTCTTCTCTTGCTCCTTGGCTCTTATTTACTCTGTGTGTGTAACTAAGAGAAGAGCACAGAGTAGAGGCAGAGCCCAGTGGCGCCCCCTACATGCTTGGAGGGGGCAGCGCCCTGTGCGCTCACACAGCTCGCACACCCTTAAGGCCGGCCCTGTTTACCATAAAACACATGGTTTAATCAAGGGTAGTGTGCAGCGGTGAATAGCCACCTTTTATATTCAAACCTAGGGAACAGCGTACAACACCATTTCCCAAGTCAGACGATAGGGACGAAAAAAGATGCCAGACATTGTCACGTGCACTGCATGATCAGGCTACACACGGTTTGTTTGTAGTCTGTAACAATAGAAACACATATGTCTTTGTAAGAGCAGTGGACACAAAACGGTACTGTAAAATACTTAACATGCCACAATCCTGTGCTGTCCTTTCCTGTCAGTCACCACTGCAGTTATATAAGCGGTGGGGCTGGGGGGATGTCAGGAGGCGCATGAGTAGAGCATGTGACCTTCGGACCAATCAATGTGTTCGGCTGCCCAGCCAATCAGAGTGCTCTTCGCTTTATTTGTTCTCTTGGTGTCCTGGCCTATGTGCCAGTTATTAGTATATCTAACCAGGTAGCATTATAACTCTATTCCCTCATCTCTCTGTGTCTCCCTGCTTTACTATACTATCTATTTTACGTTGCATGCCTCTGACTACACTTTTTAGATTTCCCTACTGCTATATAAACTCTGTATTCTGTTACTGAACTCTGGACATCCGACTATCCATTTTGCTTTCTGTCCTGGTACTTGTAGTCCTGCTTCTGGTTTTAATTCCTGGCTTGCTCCTGACTACGCTTCAGTGTCATCCTCTGGTGTTGTCGCCCACTGGAATGATTCCTGGTAGCAACCTACATTCTGGCTCCCGTTTTCCTTTTTAGCTCCATATGCTCACTAACTGCCAGTCGGCGACTATTCGGGGAACTGCAACCTGTTGACTCCCTGCAGAAAAGTCCACATCTTTGTACGGAGGTTAAAGGTTGAAAAGGGTGAAATCATGGGTATCCCTTAGACTCCGTACCCCAGTTTAGCCAGTGACAAGCTGACTGGCTGGCAGGCTGAACATAACAGGTACAATATTTCTATGCACGACTATGTGCAAAGTTGATTACGTTTTTATTGTAATTCTTTAGAGCAGTAAAAAAACACTATGAATTCAATTAATGCGAAAATACCATCTGCACATTAAACACAACAGGTATAGACAATGGCCAAAATGCTGAAACTGCTTTTTTAATAAATAAAAAGAATTATGTGCCAGCGTGTCATAGGAAAATGTAGTTCTCAAGCTCTCAAACTCTATTTAAACTAACAAAATGTACCATAATAAATACTTTATACAGTGTTTTTTTATTTTAATCTAATATACATTCATTATTTTCCCCTTTTTTGAATCCTAATGCAAAAATCCCACGTGCACAAAATAAATACAAGTAACCCAGTATGAACAACTGGCGAAAAGCAGAACAGTGCAGACTTAACTGCTTAAAGAGCCTAAAGCTACTGATTTTGTTCTGTACAAAGTTGCAAAATCCTTGTCATATTCCAACAGGTGAAACTGAGTCTTGGTTCATACATATTAAAACAAAACATCTATGTTCATGCTTTTCTGAATGATATTATGCTAGTTTTGTTACGTGACTTCACGTTTTTCCCCATCATTCTGCACTCCATACCCCATAATGACAAAGTGAAAACAGAATGTTAGTAATCTTTGATAACTTATTGAAAAGGAAAAATAAAATATTGAATTGACATAAATATTCAGACCCTTTACTCAGTACTTAGTTGAAGCACCTTTGACAGCGATAGCAACCTCGAGTCTTCTTGGGTATGATGCCACAAGGTTTGCACACCTAGATTTGGGGATTTTCTACCATTCTTGTCTGCATATTTTCTCAAGCTCTGTCAAGTTGAATGGGGATCGTCGGTGGACAGACATTTTTAGGTCCCTGCAGAGATGTTCGATTGGGTTTAAGTCAGGCCTATGGCTGGGCCACTCAAGGATATTCACAGAGTTGTCCCTAAGCCATTCCTGTGTTGTCTTGGTTATGTGCTTAGGGTCATTGTCTTGTTGGAAAGTGAACCTTCAGCCCAGTCTGAGGTCCAGAGCACTTTTGATCACATTTTCATTAAGAATATCTCTGTACTTTGTTCCATTCATCTTTCCCTCAACCCTGACCGGTCTCCCTGTCCCAGACGATGAAAAACAGCCCCACAGCATGATAATGCCACCACCATACTTCACTGTAGGGATGGTAATGCGCAGGTGATGAGTAGTGCCTGGTTTCCTCCAGAAATGACTATTAGAATTGGGGCCAAAAAGTTCAATCTTGGTTTCATCAGACCACAGAATCTAGTATCTCACAGACAGAGTCCTTAAGGTGCTTTTTGCAAACTTCAAGCAGGCTTTCATGTGTCTTTTACTGAGGAGAGGCTTCTTTCTGGCCACTCTGCCATAAAGCCCAGACTGGTGGAGTTCTGCTAGTGATGGTTGACCTTCTGGAAGTTTCCCCAATCTGCACACAGGCTCACAGGATTACACAGCAGCCAGAGTGATTATTGGTGATTATTGGGCTGATAGTCACCTCTCTTACCAAGGTCCTTCTCCCCCGATTACTTAGTTTGGTGGGGCGGCCAGCTCTTAGAAGAGTTCTGGTTGATCAAAACTTCTTTCATTTGAGAATTATAGAGGCCAATGTGCTCTTGGGAACTTACAATGTAACAGAAATTGTTTTTGTACCCTTCTCCAGATCTGTGTGTCACGATCTAGGGGTATGTGGACCCACTAGGCCGCTCCGCCATAGCGGAGAGGCAGCTGGCCAAGTCACAGTCTATGCAAAGTCTTATACAAAGAGTTCGTAGCACAAGGGTACCTGAGATAGTCCAGACAATGGCATAGGCTGTGGCACAGATTGATGTGGCAGGTTGCGCCAGACATGGCGGATGGTGCCAGGAGTGGCAGATGACACCAGATGGGGTGTGTACCAGCAGGCGTGGCAAGTTGCACCAGACATGGTGGATAAAACCAGGAGTCGCATATAACACCAGACGTGGTATATAACAGCAGGCGGCACAATACGACTCCAACACTAGACAGGCTCAGAAACTTAACACAGCATGGGATACAGGTAGCAGGGCACGGGAACACTGGGAGCAGGATAACACTAAAGGACCATTTGCAATACGAACATGGGAAAACTACAACAATGCTCAGGCAAGGAGTGAAAGGGCAGAGCCCTTTTAATAGTCCATGGTGATTATGGCGCTCACACACTATGGAACACTGCAGAGTGGAGCGGAAGTAAGTGCTGGCGTCTCCTAGGAAAGAGATGCCGGCCAGGCTCACAATCCATGGCCGCGGCCATCGAGGGGTAAGTAGGAACGACGGTCCACGGCTGTGAACGTTACAGTATCCCCCCTCTTACGCCCCCTCTTCTTGGGACCAGAGCGAGAGAGGAATTTCTTAATGAGGGTAGGGGCATTAAGGTTCTCTTCTGGTTCCCAGGACCTCTCCTCCGGAACAAACCCTCTCCAGTCCACCAAATAGAAAGTCCTTCCTCCTACCCTCTTGCAGTCCCGGTTCTCCTTAACCTCAAACACATCAGATGAACCGCTGGGAGTAACTGCAGGACTAGGAGTTTTACTGTAGGGGTTCAGGACCACAGGTTTCAATTGGGACACATGAAAGGAGTTGGGGATTCTGAGGTTAGGAGGCAGCCGAAGCATATCGGAGACAGGGTTTACCTGTTGTGTGGTCTCAAAGGGTTTGAGGAACCTGAGAGCACATTTGTATGAGGGCAACTTCAAAATAATGTTACTTGAGGATAGCCAGACCTTAATTCCAGGAGAGTACTGAGGAAGAACTTTTCTTCTTTTATCGGCATGCTTTTACATGTGGTCCCTTGCCTGTAGGATCGCAGGCTTAGTTTGCTGCCAGATATATAAAAGTCCCAAATGAGGAATTGGCTGCTGGTACTTGAATCATGGCTGGCACAGGAAGAGGAACTCGATGCTGAATGTAAACATTGTAGAAAGGAGACGAGGCAGTAGATTCACTTGTGTGATTGTTGTATAAGAATTCCGCCCAAGGCAGAAGTGGTACCCAATTGTCGTGTTGGGAGGAAACAAAATGACGAAGATAATTCTCCAAAATTTGATTGATCATCTCCACTTGACCATTGGATTGCGGGGGATAGGCGGAAGAGAAGTCCAGTTTAACGTCTAGCAGATTGCACAGGGCTCTCTAGAACGTGGATATAAACTGTACACCCCGGTCCGAGACAATATACAGAGGAAGTCCGTGTAGCCGGAAGATGTGCAGAATAAACAGATTTGCCAGGTGAGGAGCAGATGGAAGACCAGTCAATGGAATAAAATGTTCTATTTTAGAGAAACTATCCACTACTACCCAGATCGTAGTACATCCAGCTGAGGAGGGAAGGTCAGTGATAAAGTCAATAGCGATATGCTACCAAGGGGCATCAGGAACAGGCAGGGGTAGTACCAGATCAGCAGATTTAGAGCGGGTAGGCCTGTTCGAAGAACAGTTCATACATAAAGAGACATAGTCCGCAACATCTCCAGGCAGAGTAGGCCACCAATAGTGACGAGCTATCAAGTCCTGTGTCTTACGGACACCAGAGTGCCCAGCTAGTTTAGAGTTGTGTCCCCAGCAGAGAATTCTCTTCCAGTCAGCAAGACGGATAAAAGTTTTTCCAGGAGAATGCCTCTAATTTGCAGAGGGTTAGCGGCAATAATCCTAGAAGGATCTATGGTGTATTGAGGAGTTTTCTCAGAGTCATTGTTTTCAAAGGAGCGAGACAAGGCTTCAGCCTTCACATTCTTGTCTGCAGGGCAGAAGTGAAGCAAAAACCGAAATCGGGCGAACAACAATGACCATCTGGCTTGGCGTGGATTTAATCGTTGAGCCGACTGTATGTACGTGAGCTTCTTGTGGTCAGTATAGATGATAATAGGATGCATAGCACCCTCCAGAAAGTGTCTCCACTCCTTTACAAACTCCTGGAACACAGCTTGGGCGTTACATAGTCCAAAGGGCATCACAAGGTATTCCTAATGGCCGTCTCGAGTGTTACATATTGTTTCCACTTGTCACCTTTGCGGAAACGGATCAAGTTATAAGCTCTGCGTAGATCCAGCTTTGTGAACACCTTGGCCCCACGTATTCTATCGAGCACACTACGGGACACTGCAGAGCGGAGCGGAAGTGAGTGCTGGCGTATCCTAGGAAGGAGATGCCGGCCAGCACTCACAAGTCCATGGCCGTGGCCGTCGAGGGGTGAGTAGGAACGAGGGTCCGCGGCCATGGACGTTACACTGTGTCACTGCATAATCCTGTCTCTGAGCTCTACAGGCATTTCTTTTCTCTTCATGGCTTGGTTTTTGCTCTGATATATTTGTCAGCTGTGAGACTTTGTATAGACAGGGGTGTGTCTATCCAAATCATGTCCAATCAAATGAATTTACCAAGGTGTAGAAACATTTCAAAGATGATCTAGGGATATGGGAGGACCCCAGGGCTAAATTTCAAGTGTCATAGCAAAGGGTCTGAATACTTATGTTCAAGCGAAATTTGAGTTTTTCATTTGTAATAAATTTGCAAAAATGTCTTTCATTCTGTTTTCATTTTGTAATTATGGGCTAATGACTGCAATTTGATGGTGGAATAATGTGAATTTTGTTTTATTTTAGCACCCGGCCTCAACAGAAAAAAATTGAAAAAAGTAAAAGGGTCTTAAGACTTTCCGAATGCACTGTAAGTTGCATCAGGTGTAGGACAAGCAAACAAAGACTGGTGGGGACCAACGGAGCTTCTGCACTGGAACAGCGGGGTATTTAGCAGGTCAGTATTGTTTTTTTTTTTTTCATTTTATCCATTTCCTACTAATAGGCTAATTTTTTAGAATCCTGGACCCCCACCCCACCACTCGAGCTATATCTTGTGTCACCCATACCCTGTACGTTAGAAAACAGAAGAAAGGAGAATGTAGATGGGTCAGCTACATGCACAGGAACTCTCCATTCCTCTCCATATTAGATACATAAGCATTCTCCTCACAATTCTTCTCCTATGGAATGGTTCTCCATGAAAACTGTTTTAGATAATAATAATAATAATAATAATAATAATAATAATAATAATAGTAATAGTAATAATAATAATAATAATAATAATAATAATAATAGTAGAAAAAGGGAATTTTATGATATAATATTATACTATGTCATAGCAATTCATGTAATTTATTAATATAACGTTTAAAGTCATCCCATAATGGCGTTCCACTTTAAGAATAGGGTAATTAGTGCCCCCAATGTCTGTGTCATAAATTAGTTTAATTGTTTTTACTAATTTTACTTAATGGACTATCACCAAGATAGGTTAACAAACTTGGGGTTATTCAGTTTAGACAAAAGACGGCTTAGGGGCATCTAATTATAATGTACAAATATATAATTGGACAGTACAGAGATCTTTCTAATGATCTTTTATACCTAGGCCTGTGACAAGGACAAGCGGGCATCCTCTAGGTATACAAGGAAAGAAGGTTTCATCATCATCATCACAGACGGGATTCTTTACTTTAAGGCCTTGTTCACACAATGCAGATTTGATCTGTCTAATGATGTTTTTATATCTTGGCCTGTAACCATGACAAGGGGTACTCCTCTACGCCTAGAGGAAAGAAGGTTCCACCATCATCATAGACGGGATTCTTTACTGTAAGGCATTATTCACACAGTGCAGATTTAATACCGATTTTCCATGCATAATTTGAGTCAAAACCAGAATTGGGTCCAGAAAAGGAAACACTTTAATGCCTTCTTTTACATAGTTCTTCTGTTTAGGTACTGTTTCTATTTTTGGTTGAAAAATACATGCAAAGTTTGCATCAAATCTGCACTGTGTGAATAAGGCCTAACGCTGGGTTCACACGGGAAGCAAACGCTGTGGATTTTCCAGAGAGTATCCGCAGCGTTTCTGCAGAAAAATGTGCTTGTTTTATGTGCCTGTTTTTCTGCGTATTGCACCTCTCCCACATTGAAAAGGCTGAAATCTGCAGTGAACATCCAGAAGAGAATGAGCATGCTGCCGTTTTCAAAATCAGCAACATGCTCTGATTTCCATCCAGAAAATGTTCAGCACAATGTGAATATCAATTTTGTTTAAATTTCATCCACATGGCAGCATTTCCGACCTGTGTGAATCCAAAAAATAAGCAGTGAGACCCTGCCACACGATGTTATGATGGTTGATGAATTGAAGTTTAGGAAAGGCCTGGAAGCCTTTCTTGAAAAAATATAATATTGCAAGTTATATGTACTAGTTTTCTAGAGATGTGATCCAGTGATTTATTCTGCCATATGTGGAGTCAGGAAGGAATTTTTCCCCCTAATATGGAGCTATTTGTATCCGCCTAATAGGGGTTTTCTCAGGATCAACATGGTTGGATTATAGGTTGGACTTGATGGACCTGGACTACTTTTAAACATTTTTGCAGATGAGAATTGCTGTTGATTTTTTGCTTTTTTCAGATATCTCTATTTGTTCACTTACATACTGTATGCCTTTATGAAAAAAACGTTGCATTGCAAAAAATGTCTAAAAATTATGTTTTGTCTCTGCACAACTAATACAGTATAAAATAATGAAGTGTGGCTTGGAGAATGGGTGATCCCTGATCAGCCACATTTCACAGAGGAATAACAGGAATAATGACTTCATACAGGAGAAAACCACCTATCATTTACTGACAGTCAATAGTATAATGATTGAATTATTTTGAGGTAAGAAACCATGGCTGGTAGCTAATATGTCTGCCAGTGTGGCCACAACGAAGCGGATGTTCCTATTCTTATTTGTAGACATACATTGTCTGACTCATTGTATTAAAACAGTCCCATCTGTAACCAACATAGTTTTTAAAGAAACTTCAATTGAGGTTTTAAATCTGCCTTATGGATTCAATAGGGATATAAAAGTAGATTCTTTATGGTTAAAAAGCATACAAATTATCTACATTATGTAGAATACTCACTCTGAAATAGTCCTCTTACACACAGCGAAGTATTGGTGCAGTTTTTGCATATTTTTTTTTTTAGCCAAGGCCAGGAATAGATCCCAAACAGAGAAAAAATATAAACCCTTCTTCGCCAGCAGCACCATGCAGTTTTTATGGTGTTTTTACCTGCGTTTTTGGTGACTTTTTGATTTAGTGTTATTTTATACAGGCATTTTTCCGGGTGTTTTTCTATAGAGAAACCTATGGAGAAAAAGACCAGTTAAATCTCTCATACCCAAAGCATGATGCTTTTTAATTAAAAAAAAAAAACACTTTTAACTAACATTAACATATACACTTTTTTTGACTTTATTTTATCAAAGCTGTTTTATTAAAGATTTTACAAATATATAATGAAGCAGTAATATCAAGAACAACCAGTCAGTATAGTTAGTAGGCATACAATAAATCAGCCTCACATTTACAGCAAAAAAAAAGAAAAACATCATTTAACAAACAGTATCGTAACAGAAAGAACAAACATTAGACACTCAGGTTGGCACATAAATGACATTGATACCAAAGTGACAAATGTCATATTATACAAGAACATGCTACCATCATGTCATTTCTTTTTAATGGCTACTGAAAGTATTGCATACAACTGAACATAATGGAATGGGATGTAGCACAGCCTGCCACAAATGCAACTGCAGAATCAAGTGGGAGGGAGAAGCAGGAGCCGGACAAAATAGGCCGGGAGTCAGGGGGCCCCATTCCAGAGATAGATGCGAGTCCCATAGGAGGGACCCGCTTCTATCGGACATTTGTGGCATATCCTGTGGATACGCCATAAATGTCCAAGATAGGAAACCCCTTACACTTCAGGAGGAGATAATGTAGCGCAGCAAGCTTTATCCTAGGAGCACAGAAATTGGAGAAAAGTACATTGTTTGTTAATGGCTTGCCGTAAAGTTTAGGGATCAGGTAGCTAGGCTGGATAGAGAAAGAGTTTCAGGCCATGAAGAGTTTCAAACAATGTGAGATCCTGTTGTGCATTAAAAAAAACTCAGGAAGACTTCACAAGCTATAGCTTGTGCCTATATTTTTAGATCTTACTGCGGCTAAAGAAGGAACTAATACACCTTGTTGCACAAAAAAACAATGACTTATACAACTATGTCAACGCAAAAATAAAAAGTTATAGCTCTTGGAATGCGACGATGGAAAAACGTAAAAAATAGCTTGGTCATTAAGGTTTAAAATAGGCTGGTCATTAAGGGGTTAAATAAACATGCACACATGCAAATAAAGCATGCAGGTTTACAGTTAGGTCACAAAAGATAGCTGATACTGGACACGGATACAGTTAAAAAATATGGTGGAGCAGAGTGACATTGGCTCCCTGTCCCACAATTCACTCTCGTAGGCCACAGGCTGGTTTAGGCGACACAGGGAGTATGATGAGGATGTGAGCAGTCCAGCGCAGCTGGTGCAATGATTACACTGCATTGTGTCGCTTGCACCAGGCTGCTGATGGCAATAATAGGTAAAATTTCCAGCTTATCGTGAAAATAGGGTTAGGTAAGTATGTTTTTTTTTACCCTATTAATGTGGGGGTGCACAAAAGAGACTCTAAAACATTATGGGGCACAAAGGGGGACACTACTACTGCGTGGGGGGCACAAAAGGGGATACTACCACTGTGTGCAGGCACAAAGGAAGAACATCATTGGTGCAAATAGGCCACTTCAAATGAAGGGGTACACAAAAGAGACACTAATACTTTATGGGGCACAAAGGGGACACTACTTTGTTGGAGGCACAGATTGGTATACTACCACTTTGGGGGCACAAAGGAAGAACATTACTAATGTGAAGGCACATGTAGGGGCATGAAAGGAAGCTTTAGTACTGAATGGGGACAACAAGAGGCATTATTACTGAGTTGGGGCCTAAAAAAGACACTATTATTTTGTGGGGAGCACTAAAAGTGGCACTATTGCTGTGTGGAGCCTAAAGGGAGCACTATTACTGTTTGTGTGTGGGGGGCACTAAAAGTGGCACAAACTGGGGTACTATTATGTGCAGCACTAAGGAGGGGACTATTACAATCTGGGGCACTTGTACCGTGGGATGCTGTATTCCTGTCTGATGTACTCTGGATGGGGCATTTGTTTAGAGGTGTAAAGTGTGCTGGAAAAGCAAAGAGGCAGTAATTTTCTGGGCAGTAAATTCTGCAGGGATGATTCGTGGATGGGTGAAGTCTTCACGACAATCTTGGCCAGATGAAGAAGAACAGGGAAAGCGAACACCTAGAAGACGTCCCCTGTGAGTCACTGGATTTAAAGGGGTTGTCTGGGCACGACCTATCCAAAGGATAGGTCTTCAGTATATGATCCGTGGGGGTCCCACACCCAGACCACGCACCGATCAGTTGCTATGGCTGCCTCCGCTCCAGATGTCCGTGCCGGGAGTAGATGGCTCAAGGTCACAGTAAAGCTGCCAAGCTGCAGAACTGCAGCTCTGCACCTATTCAAGTGAAAAGAAGCAGAGTTGCAGTTCTGAAGCGGCAGCTATGCAGTGTATGGAGCCATCTGCTTCCTGCACTTAAAACTGCATAATCAACATTGGTGTGACCATCCTTTGTTTTTAAAGCAGCATCAATTCTTTTAGGTAAACTTGCACACAGTTTTAAAGGCATTTGGCAGGGAGGTTGTTCCAAACATCTTGAAGAACTTACCACAGATCTTCTGTGGATGTAGGCTTCCTCAAAATCCTTCTGTCTCTTCATATAATCTCAGACAGACTCGATGATGTTGAGATAAGGGCTCTGTGGGGGTTCATATCATCACCTGATGGGCTCCTTGTTCTTCTTTACACTGAAGATAGTACTTAATGACATTGGCTGTATGTTTCTGCTCGTTGTCCTGCTGCAGAATAAATTTGGTGCCAATCAGATGCCTCCCAGATGGTATTGCATGATGGACACCATTAATTCTAACTAAATCCCCAACTCCATTTATTGAAACGCAGTCCCAACCTTGCAAGGAACTTCCACCATGCTTCACTGTTGCTTGCAGACACTCATTATTGTACCGCAATTAAGCCCTTCTGCAAACAAATTGCTTTTTGTTACAGGCAAATATATAAAATTTTGACTCATCAGTCCAGAGCACCTGCTGCCATTTCTATGCACCCCAGTTCCTATGTTTTTGTGCATAGTTCAGTCGCTTGTCCTTGTTTTCACCTCGAAGGTATGGATTTTTGGCGACAATTCTTCCATGAAGACCACTTCTGGCCAGAATTCTCTGGGTCTACCTGGGTCCCACTGAGCTGACAGAACTGATGAACATCTTCAGATTTCGAAGGGAAGTAAGAATGATCTGTCTTTGATCTGCTGCACTAAGTTTCCTTAGCCGACCACTGCGTCTACGGTCGACAACATTGCCCGTTTCTTTGTGCTTCTTTAAAAGAGCTTGAACTGCATATCTTGAAACCCCAGTCTGCTTTAAAATCTTTGCCTGGGAAAGACCTTGCTGGTGTAGTACAACTACCTTTTGTCTTCTTGCTGTGCTCAGTGTTGCCATGGTGGACCTGTGACATGAAACTGTCTTCCATAACCTCACCTTTGTAGCAGAGTATGGCTGTTCCTCACCCATTTTTAAGCCTCCTACACAGCTGTCTCTGTTACAGTTAACGACTGTGTTCAACCTACATATGAAAATGATGATTATTATCACCTGTTTGGTGTAATTGGTTAATCATACACCTGACTGTAATCCTAAAAAATCCATGACTGTGTGCAAGTATATGTACCTAGAAGAATTGATGCTGTATTGAAGGCAAATATTGATTTGATTTAGATTTCTCTTCTGTTCATTCACTTTATATTTTGTTAATTGATAAAAAAAACAACAACTATTAACACTTCTATTTTTGAAAGCGTTTCTTTTTTTGGGAGGGCCTGTGCCCCGAGTTCTTAACACCTTAGCAAAGTCCCTGTGTAAAAATGGCCCCCATTCACCTTAAAATCAGCTTAGTGGACATCTAAAGGACTGAGCTTATGAATTCCATGGCTCACATTTACTGGCGGATTGTGAGAGAAACATAAGGGAGGCGCTCAATTTTCTATAAGCAAAAGGCCCATATAGAGTTTTTTCACAAGGTTCTCTGCTGTGTCTGCCCCTGATATAGTCATCTATCTCCCTCCCCCAGAGGAGCTGTAACCCACTTATTTACAAACAGAACTGTGGATAACCATTAAGTAACATGCTGCCCCACTCCCTTTGTGATTTTTGGAAGCAATATTGCTGCTGGAAGCTGGAATAGAATATTAAAAAAAAAAAACAGGTTAGATTTGCCTTGTGGGAAACTTTTTTTTAACATTCTGATGGGTTTAGGTTAAGGGGAGAATTGTATAATTTCATGTGCTGCTGGAATTTCTTTCTAACTTTTGTTAGATTTAGATAATTAGATAATATATATAGTAGAAGCAAATAGTTTTTTTTATGGTGACAGCTGAAAAAGAGATGGTTCAAAAATAGAAATTAAAAAATGGAATTTGAGTATACACAAAACATGTTTGAAGAACACTCTTTTGACCTCTATCGGGGTGATGGAGCCGTATGAACACCTTTAGCTAGTATGCTGACGGGAGCTTTCCTGAAGGGCCAAAATGTCGTGTGCACAGAGCCTTATATGTTTCCCTATATATACCTGACAGGCATCACGTGGCATCATCCACAGTTTTGTGACTGAAGATGTTGTGGCTGCAACCACATTGTGCCTTTATGGCCAATTGGGTAAAAAGGAACAGTGGTTAACTTGTAGCAAATGCTTTAAACCGACGACCAGAGCCTGAGAATTCAGCAGGTACGATAGCATATACTGATATACATATTTTCTTGTTTAATACTCTTACATAAAGTGTTCTGTTCTGATGACCTATTTCCTAGGTGCAAGTGAGTCTAACGGGTTTCTCTAACTGTGAATGATTCTTCCGGCATAGAGTTTATAGACTCGTTCAATTACATTTACTCTTCCTCAGAAGTGCGTGCAAGGTCACATTATAGATGCAGGGCCCATCCACTGTCAGCATGCAGAAGAGCTGCTTATTATGTATTCCAAGAGGACTGAACAAGAGCAGAACCCCTATTAATATCATGAGAAGCAATACACAGATAAAAAACAATGTAATTTATATGAAGAAAATCACCTTACTATAATGACAGATGCTCTTTAAGAGGTACTCTAGCCAAATAGTTTTTGTTTAAAGGAAGGTGTGAGATCCATTAGCCTTTACAATGGAACTAAATTGAGTCACAATATATGTATGTCTGCGTACCCAATTGAATGATAGCGTATTCTGGGAATTCGTTCTCTATGAGTCTAAAATAAAAATAAAAACTTTGCGACATATATACATTACCAATTTTTGCCCATTCCCTCACTGCTATTCTTCTTAGTCTTTGCCACTCCCTGGTTTGCAACCTATTGTCATTATAACTTGTGCTTCTTAGTTGTCCACAGAGAGATAAAAAAAATATCTGCATTAAAAATGGAGCACTCTCACTATGGATCTTAAATGGGTTTGTCAGGATTAGCAAACCATGACCGCACTCTTCCAGAAACAGCACCACATATTGTCTGGTATTGAAGTCTAGCTCTATTGACGTGACTAAGGTTGAGATGCCATACTACTCACAACCTGTAGACAGGTGGAAAGCAACCATGTTTTTCCAATCCTAGACAACCCCTTTAATGAGAATGGGGGTCCTGAACCCTGCTCGACCGCAGGGAGGAGGATGTTGAATAGAGCGGTGGTTGAGCATTCGTGCAGACTCTCCATTCAAAGTCTATAGGAGTGATGTTAACAGCTGAGAACAGCGCTCGGCTGTTTCCGTCATACCCATAGACATTGAATGAAGCATCAGGCGCACGCTTGACGGCCACTCCATTTAAACTTTTCCTCACTGCGGGGGGTGAAGTGAGGGGGAACGGGGTGATCAGGACCACTTGCTCCTGGTGGGGTTCTTAGTAGTGGGCCCCCCCAAAAATCAGACAATTTTTACCTATCGTGTGGATAGGTGGTAGTTGTTGATTCTGGTACAAGCCCTTTAAGCAATTGCTATGTTCCAATAGTATAAGTTAGATATATCAAGGATTATGTTGGTACTAAATGAGTAAGCAATAGAATTTCCTCTAGGGAAATGATGACAGGGAGACCTGGAATGCAGTCTGCATTCTCTTGTGCTAAAATCTTCTAAAGCTCCCAAGTATGTTATGGTTAGTACAAAGGTACTGTGTTCCTTTTGTCTGAATCAGTTCTGTGTGCATAAATGTGCATAACTGTCTTAAAGGGCATGACCACACGTGGCGGATTTCCTCCGCAACTGTCCGCATCAATGCCGCACAGAATCTGCGTTGCAGATTCTGCTGCGGATCTGCACGAAATGTGCAGTACATTGATGCGGACTAGCTGCTGCGGACTGCGTGAAAAGTGCTTCCCTTCTCCCTATCAGTGCAGGATAGAGAGAAGGGACAGCACTTTCCCTTGTGAAAGTAAACGATTTTCATACTTACCGGCCGTTGTCTTGGTGACGCGTCCCTCTTTCGGCATCCAGCCCGACCTCCCTGGATGACGCGCCAGTCCATGTGACCGCTGCAGCCTGTGCTTGGCCTGTGATTGGCTGCAGCCGTCACTTAGACTGAAACGTCATCCTGGGAGGCTGGACTGGAGACAGACGCAGGGAGTTCTCGGTAAGTATGAACTTATCTATTTTTTTACAGATACATGTATATTGAGATCGGTAGTCACTGTCCCGGGTGCAGAAACAGTTACTGCCGATCGCTTAACTCTTTCAGCACCCTGGACAGTGACTATTTACAGACGTCTCCTAGCAACGCTCCCGTCATTATGGGAGCCCCATTGACTTCCTCAGTCTGGCTGTAGACCTAGAAATACATAGGTCCAGCCAGAATGAAGAAATGTCATGGTAGTAAAACCAATACGCTCCGCAGCACACATAAGATCTGCGGACTTCATTGCGGAATTTTGACTCTCCATTGAAGTCAATGGAGAAATTCCGCCATGAGTCCGCCACTGCTCCGCAACAGACAGAGCATGCTGCGGACACCAAATTCCGCTCCGCAGCCTATGCTCCGCAGCGGAATTTTACGCCTCGTCTAAACGAACACTTCTAAATTAAAGTGTAAGTCAATGGACAAACGGCTCCGCTGCGGATTAACGCTGCGGAGTGTCCGCAGCGGAATTTAAGTGAAATTCCGCCACGTGTGAACCCAGCCAAAGGGTCCTCTGGGACCTACACCTATTGGAACCTACAAGAAGTACAGGGGCATGCCCGTTCTGCCAGGTAAGAGGACTGCTGGCTGCTATATATTTTACTATGTGGTGAGCTCCCCTAGTGGTGGCTGCACACAAATAGAATTTTATTATGTACTGTAAGGGTATGTTCACACGGCATATTTCCTGCCTTTTTTCGGTCCGTAAACGGCTGAAAATTCGGAAGCAGAACGCCTCCAAACATTTGCCCATTGAAATTAATGGTAAAAACGGCATTCTATTCCGATGGCCCGTTTTTTTACGCGGCCATTTTGAAAAGTGCAGGACACATCTTGGGACGTTTTTTAAACTGTTTTTCATTGACTCTATTGAAAAAAGCTCCAAAAACGGCCATAAAAAACACAGCGAAAAACACAGTGAAAATCGCGAGTGGCTTAAAAAACGTCTAAAAATCAGGAGCCGTTTTCCCTTGAAAACAGCTCCGTATTTTCAGACGTTTTTGAGTTTGTGTGTAAACATAACCTAACTCAATGGATGTATGAAGGAAACGAGATTGGAGTTCTTTATCAGAAAAATTCTAAAAGATTTGATCCCTATGAAGTATTTTAGATACATTTAAATTAAATAGAATGAAATATTATGTACAATTTCCTGCCCTAAACCACCTCCATTAAAAGGGGTTTTCCGCGACCGGACAAATGATGACCTATTCTTCGGTATATGATCGGTGCGGATCCGACACTCGGACCCCACCCCTATCAGCCTCTGCGGCTGCCTCCAGGCGCCGGATGTTTTGCACGGTATGCAGTATCCCAAAGCAGCAGGAATATTAGGGCTCATGCACACGACCGTAGCCATGTGCACGGCCGTGATTTTCGGGTCGGCCGGCTGCGGACTGTCAGCCGCGAGCCGCCCGCAAATTGCGGGACATGCACATTATTTTCAATGAGCCCGGACCACAGAAGACGGCCGTAATAAGACAGGTCCATTCTTTCTGTGGTGCGGGCTCCCAGGCAGTGCACGGACCGTAAAAACTACGGTCGTGTACATGGCCCCATGGAAATGAATGGGGCCACAATTCTCCCGTGGATTTTCGGGGGAATTGCGGCCGCAAAAACACGTTCGTGTGCATGGGGCCTTAGGCGTTAACAAGATTACCATCATACCTCTTTAAAAATTCTTTATTTGCACCTGATAAGGTTGTATCTACCATTCTTCTTATTATTCTTTATTCCTACCCATTACAAACATACAGAATTCCCTAGCTGAATTTTGTGGAATTTTTTGGGCTATTTTCCCCTATTGACTTTAATGACAAAATAACAACCACTTTGTAAAGTGTTTATTGTGTTACCACAAGGTGGTTTTCCGTAGAAACATAACTGGAAACCACAACAAATTTCCTTCCTTTTTTTGTGGTACTGGTTTTCTGCTGCCCGGCACCATTACTGCTTGGTGTGCAGATTATCGTATCTATAGAATATTTTTTGCCTCCCTGCCCTGATTAATCGGTAACATTCATATTTTACCCAGCACTCATTTTTAATAAGACACTATATTTTTGCCATTTATGGTATTGTGAAGCATGGACACCCTTAAAAGTTACGTATTATATTGGATAAAGTGTGAGCATGCCTCAGGAATGTGTTAGTCACCCTAGTTTATTTTACTGCTGGTACCGGGTGATAAGGATCGTCACTGACACCATCCATAACATATAACAATTAAATATACAGTTACACAGGTAAGCGTCACAGTGCTGCAGATTTTGTATTCCATATTGACCAATAAAGGAATTGAACATGCTAGAATCAACATTCTCTTCTGGACTGTAATTCTACAGACATGCCATGCCAGGCTTGTCCTTGGATATCAAATAAAAAAGCTGCTTTTCTACTTGGCGATTATACTAAATTGCTGGGTTATTGCACGTCTGCATGGAAGTAATCCAGCCGCTCCGACTTATTGTGA
The DNA here is from genome assembly GCF_050947455.1 of Rhinoderma darwinii. NCBI lineage: Eukaryota > Metazoa > Chordata > Amphibia > Anura > Rhinodermatidae > Rhinoderma > Rhinoderma darwinii. The sequence goes on along the minus strand of NC_134691.1, from coordinate 148,832,638 downwards.
GCATCGTTCTTATAAACCCTACATTACATCATTATTACACATTATTCTCTTTGTACCTTAACCATTTTGTTACCAGCAACTATTGATATTTCTGAGTAAAGAGCAAAATGTCACCTTTTGGAATACTGTTGTTTTTTTGGCAAGTCTACCCACATATTTATTTATTTATTTTTTTATTTATTTTAGTGTGGGGTAGATAGGATTACCTAACACTGTGTTTTAATTGTAAGCGTTTTATAAACATTTTAATATAGAAATATGAAAATCAAATCCATCCTGGTCGTTTCTCTTTGAACTCTTATGTAGTTTTCTGTGGTGTAGCTAGGAGAATACCAGTGGTACTTTAAATATAGGCATCTCTAAGAAGTTAGGATTTTGGGGGTGCTGTTCACAGCTTCCCTAGTCCCTGTGAAAAGGAAGCAAGGGTGGCACTCGAGTCCTGTTTTGTCCGTGGCTTTCAACCCTCGACTTTGTCACTGGAATGCTCAGTTCAGGGAAGATATACAGCGAGTTCTATGCCCTGTGCAAGCGCCGTCGTTCTAATTGCTCATAGGTACTTGCAGTGGCACTTTTAGCATGTCTCTCTCCCTTAGCTCATATGCAGCAGCCACACATGGGTACACAGACAGCCATTTGTAGAAATCTTTATGGTAGGTGTAGGGGCAAACGCAGGATTTTTAAAGGGGGGGGGGGTTCCAATTGCATTTTCAAACCAAGTTATTTTCGCCCGCACTCCCACTACCCTCTGGTTTTTAACTATATTGGTCTGCAATCACCCACTAACCTAGACTTTTATATAAGGGGCTAGTCTAGTGGATATGCGCTGACCACTACTCGTAGGATAAAAACCAGTGTGGATGGTGCCACAAACAGTGCACCCTGTAGATAGTGACACACATTGCCCCTGTAGATAGTGCAACAGTGCCCCCTGTAGATAATGCCACACAGTGCCCTGTAGATAGTGCCACACAGTGCCCCATGTAGATAGTGCTACAGTGCCCCCAGTAGATAGTGATACACACTGCCCCTGTAGATATTGCCACACACTTCCCCTGTAGGTAGTGCCACAGAGCCCCCTGTAGAAAGTACTACACCCATGTAGATAGTGCCAAATTTTCCTCTAGAGTCCCACAATGCCCCCTGTAGTTCATGCCACACACTGCTCCTTGTAGAAAGTGCCACACACTGCACATGTACATAGTGCCACACACTGCCCATGTAGATAGTGCCACAGTGCACCCTGTAGGTAGTGCCACACACTGTCCCCTGTCGGTAGTACCACAGACTGCCCATATACATAGTGCCACACACTGTCCATGTTGATAGTGCCTCAGTGCCCATGTAGATAATGCCACAGATGTAGATACTGCAACACTCACCTGTTCCTGTTCCCACGTCGTCCTCCAGCTATACAGGCCTGGTCTCTTCTGAACAGGCCTGCTCCAGCAGAATGACGCAGGTGTCGCAATGAAGCCTTTGAGCCGTCTGCATCACAAGACAAGCGCCGAATGTCAGGGAAGGGAACTGATGGTTTCCTTGCCTCACAAGCGCTGTCAATTGTATCAGTGTCCTATGGACGTGGATGAAATTGAGTCCAGTAGTATGTGAGGACCTCTTGAGCCTAGTCACAGGGGGGTTTCCCCCCTGTGTGCGCCACCGTGGTGTCTCATAGAGAGGAATGTGTCTTTCTCAAGGCTGGTCTTAGGGTTATGCGATCTCTGAGGTCGCACAGGACACCTCACCTTACATTATTGAGGGCAGCGGCACAGGGCCTGGTGGCTTGGGCACCAAGAGCTTAAGCCCCCAACGCCAAAATTGATGACCAAACCTTTAGAAAGGCAGATGCACTGGATTCCACTACTTTCCCTGGTTTATTGATTGGGTAGTATTATTTACACAACAGTGTTATCTAGGCACTGTATGGTAGTGGTAATCGCGCACTGTATGGTATGTTTACTTGTACACTGTATGACTGTTGATTATTTGGGCACTATATGGTATACCATAAGCAGGTCGTCAGTAGAAGGTACTGAACAGGGCACCATCCAACCATAAGCAGGTCGTCAGTAGAAGGTACTGAACAGGGCACCATCCAACCTAAAGCCAGCCCTGGTCTTTCCTGCCCTCACCTTCATACAGATTACTAATAAGGCTATGTTCACACATAGAAGAAATGCTGCAGATTTTCCATCCGTCTGTGCGGGTTGAAAATCTGCAGCATAATAGCGAAGCAGCAAAGTGGATGTGATTTTAACAACTGATTTTCACACGCTGCAGAAAATGTACAGGTGGAAATTGACCTGCAGGTATTTTACAGATTTTTCCTCTACGTGTGAACATAGCCATAACAGTATTTTAATGGTTACTTATTGGCAATTGCTTCCACAATAATGTATGCGGTGCTTAGATTGAGCAGTATATTTAGTGACTTGTAACTAAAAAGGGAGTTGATTATTTCAGATCCCTGTCACAGTACTAAAGGGTTTGTAAGAGAAATATGGGTGTCTTTTTGTTCAGAAACAGCACTACCCTTGTCCGTAGGTTATGTCTGGTATTACAGCTCAACCCCATTCCTTTCATTGGTGCTAAACTTCAATACATGGTTTGTTTTTTTTTAATCTCCCAAAACTATTTGAGATCAGAATGTGAGTCTCTACTAAACCTATGACAGGTATTCACATTCCAGCAGCATGAGGTATATTCTACATGGACATAACATAGACAAAAAGGTGTTAATGTCAATAATAACACATTTTTATTGCCACTAAACATTTTTATACTTTACGATTTGTTGCACAATTGAATACAGTTCATTGTTCACATTTCAGACTATGATGTGGTCTTCAATGGAATTTTTAAAAGGCACTCCAGAATAATATTTGCCCCCATGAACACCGCTTTATCACTCACATATCAGCAGTTTTGAGAACCCCTAGATACATTTACATATATATATATATATATATATATATATATATATATATATATATATATATGTGGGAATTAGCAGCTCTGTTTATAATCCTTCCAATTTAGCTTTACGTGTGTGACGTCTCATTGGCTCGACGACAGAAGGTCAAATTTCAAAGACTTACAATGACTAAAAGCAAAAAAAATAATAATCCCTTGCACTGTAAATCAATGCGTTGTTCTCTTTGTCAAGCTATTAGAAATTCCATTCATTTCTTTCTTGGTTATGTCAACTTCTGGGGGAACTAGGTGATTTCCGTTGCTATCATTACAGGATTTTATCCCAGCTTCCATGGAGCCCTGAACAACATATTTGCCTACCCATGCCATGATATACCCAGATTACTGCACAACTAGGCACATTACCTGGTACAACATTGAGTTATAATCTCTACTGGAACTGTAAGTGCTGCCATAGAACAGATAGAACTAAGAAACAGCGGAAGAGGATTTACAGAATTTAATATACATCATTTATAGAATTTCAAAGTGATTTTTTTTTTTAGCTAATTTATAAGTAATGCTCTTTAATGTGATGCAGATTTATACAACTACTGAAGGTTGTTGAAGCTGAATACATGGACAAAGTATGCAATAAGGTGTCAGCTTCCATAATAATCCTCAGTTAATTGTGTAAGGTGCTATGATGGAAAAGAACACCACTTATTAATGGCACATTCTTGCATTTACTCCACCTTTCCAGTTCTTCCAGTAGCTGTAATTAGAAGAGCGATCCTCATACCTTGTGCTAAGTGTGAATGGAGACATCACTCCCTCTAGTGGCAGAACCCCGTCACTGCACATTTTTGATTTCCAGAAGCCCCGCCCCTGATTATGTCAGACGGCGTCTCCCTTTGTGAAGTTTGCAGAGGTTTCCTTTCCAGCCTCCCCTTATCTTAGTCTGCACGTTGCTTGCCGGTGACTAATAGCACAATAACAATGTCTAAGGATAATATAAATTGAGGGCTGTTTACAAACTTCTATGGCGGTTGAATATAAAAAGGAGCCGGGCAGCTGGCAGCATCACAATCACTTTGGGAGCTCTCAGGAATAACCTTCAATGATCTTCTGAGTGGACTCTACATTGGGGACATTGACTTTAATTTATCAATACTGGAACACTATTATATTCGTTTTGTATCTTTTTATTTTTCCAGCAATTACATCTATTTTTTTATTATTTATTGACTTTACCTTTTGGGAATTACTTTTTTTTTATACCCATCAAGAAGATATTCCTCTACATTAACAATGGATCTAGAGATGATTATTTATCTGCTATTGGCTTTTCTGCAAGGCACCTGTGGAACAGGTAGGGCTGACGATACGGAACGCAATATATTCCCATGTTGTTAATAATATTGTGACATTTACACCAGTTGTTACATTGATCAGCTGGCATAGGCTGGCATAAATCAGAGATCGTGCTGGGTAACTTTATGAGGAGTTCATCCAGATCTTTTCTTGGTTAGATCATTTTAGTTAAAAAATTACTGCAAGTGCATTCTTCCTATAAAATATCAAATTCACACATTAAATAGTGGCACATTATATGACTTGTACAGATCATAAACTGCATTGGCATTGTCCAGGTGGCATGACCCTGGCAGACCCTTATACTGATTCCCATTGAATCAGTGTCATCTATGTCTGTTCTGGGAAATATTACTTGTATGGTTACTCCAATTTAATAGGAGTATCTGGCTCCTGCCTCTTGTATGGTAGACTAGGACATGAGATTATCAGTCTATCCCCCGTGTAATCCCTCTCTTGTAATTGCACAGGTAAAGGTATTGTGGAGACAATGTATCACCCCTATAAACAGCGGTAATTGTGCGCGCTGCTATTCACGGGCTCTACTTTATGGCTGCGCTTCAGCGATCAGGTGCAGAGCTCAGGATTACAGGCTGGGGGATCCGGGTGACAGGCAGCGCCTTGTTGTGGGTGTTACGGCGTGAACTGCACATTTATAGAGCACATGGGATCAGCGGCACCGGGGGATCAGCGGGGCCGGACTGTGCACTGTCATGCTGGGATTATAATGATGGATGCTGCGGCTCCTGGATAGGCTAGATAGATTAGATGATAGATAGATAGATAGATAGATAGATAGATAGATAGATAGATAGATAGATAGATAGATAGATAGATAGATAGATAGATTAGATAGATAGATAGATAGATAGATAGATAGATAGATAGATAGATAGATAGATAGATAGATAGATAGATAGATAGATAGATAGACATGAGATAATAGATATGAGATAGATAGATAGATAGATAGATAGATAGATAGATAGATAGATAGATAGATAGATAGATAGATAGATAGATAGATAGATAGATAGATAGATAGATAGATAGATAGATAGATAGATAGATAGATATAGATATATATGAGATAGATAGATAGATAGATAGATAGATAGATAGATAGATAGATAGATAGATAGATAGATAGATAGATAGATAGATAGATAGATAGATAGATAGATAGACATGAGATAATAGATATGAGATAGATAGATAGATAGATAGATAGATAGATAGATAGATAGATAGATAGATAGATAGATAGATAGATAGATAGATAGATAGATAGATAGATAGATAGACATGAGATAATAGATATGAGATAGATAGATAGATAGATAGATAGATAGATAGATAGATAGATAGATAGATAGATAGATAGATAGATAGATAGATAGATAGATAGATAGATAGATAGATAAGGAAGAAGATATATAGTGTAGGAATTTACATGGAACTACTGAATAAATGACTAGTTATTTTCTGATGTTATATATGATAAAATGAATCAGCCTCTCGACTACTCCAGAAATTGGGACAACCCAGCACTTGTTCCTGGCACAGAAAGAGAACATAATGTGGAATCTCATAAAAGCAGAAGTCAGAGCAGATAACCAGTTATAAGACTCCTATAAAGTCATAGTGACATGTTTTATGTTAACATTTGATTCAGCAGCAATGTAATATCTAGAAGTATGTGACAGACATGACACTGTAGCTGCGGGGACACTAAGTTATTGGGTCATTGTCCCCAGGCTTCAGTAACTGCTTGCAGAACATTAGCTGGAATAATAAGCAGTGAGCAGCCTTCTTCTCCTTCTCCTCATCCATGATGAGTAGTACCCATATAGAAATCAATATCATGGATGCGGTGACATGTTTAGTCCTGCCTGCTGCTATTATCATGACAGGTATGCACACAAGGCATTGCACAACAATAAGCTCCAGCTGGAGTTTCTTATCCTGATGAAGCATCACACTATTACCACGTGAGGTTCACTATATGTCCCATTATTGTTACAGCTATTCTTTGTGACACAATAGTCACGTTTAGGGATCATTGACAATGTGTATTCACCCAATGCATTATTTTATTCAATTGTATAATTCTACTATCTAATGTCTTAGAGTTGTGTAATATAAATGTTGTGTCATATATCAAGACTCAAAAGCCTTTTCTTCTTTATCTGCAGGGTCAAGCAGCACTTTCTCATCCACTGAAGACTCCTCTCTAGCAGAATCTACAGCTGCTCATAGTCCCTCTGGTGCCCCCTGGAGGCCACGCAGATTTAAACGCTGCTCTTGTTCATCACTCATGGATAAAGAATGTGTCTACTTTTGCCACCTAGATATAATCTGGATAAACACTCCAGAGTAAGTGCTATACTGCTTCAAGTTTTTGGGCATTTTAGGCTGAGATTAAGATTATTTTTCTATAAATCAGACCGAGTTGCTGGAATTAAATTATAGGGATTATTAACTTGATTGAGAAATGCTGCTATGTAGGGTACCAGTTAGGCTATGTTCACACGGTTTAACAAAATACGGCAGGAAATACGGAGCTGTTTTCAAGGGAAAACAGCCTCTGATTTTCAGCCGTGTTTTAAGCATCTCGCATTTTTGCGGCGTTTTTGGAGCTGTTTTTCTATTGAGTTAATGAAAAACGGCTCAAGAAGTGACATGCACTTCTTTTTACGGGGCGTTTTCTTACACGCCATTTTTCGAAAATGAGGCGTAAAAAAAAACGCCCCGTCAGAACAGAACGCCGTATTTCCCATTGAAATGTGCAGATGTTTGTAGGCGTTCTGCTTTACGATTTATGAGCCGTTTTTTGAGACATTTACAGGCCAAAAAATGGCTGAAGAAAGCCCGTGTGAACATACCATCACACTTGACTGTTCCCATTGAAGCGTCTATAAAGATCTCTGTTTACAGGATAGTTGTCGTGATAATAGTGATGTATTTTACATATATCACACTCTGTCTTATCTGTCAGAGGAGTTTCCTATGGAAAAAACGAATTTACGTACTGAGGAAAACACTGGCGAGCTTAATACCATAATACCATGTCATAAAACTTTGGGTAGTCTGATAATTGACAGCAAGTAATGACCATTCGGCACACCCAGTCTGTCCAATTCATCTGTTTTCTCTCATACGCTTAAAGCTTACTTGGGATATCCATTCATGGTTGTTTGCTAAACCCACACATAGCCCAGTATTTTGTAGTATTACAGATGGGTTTCTACAAAGAATATATGTTAAATATTGTAGAGTTAAATCTTCAAGGACATTTATGCAGTTTTTATTAACTTTAACAATAGCGCTTAAAAAAAATGTCCAGGATTCTCCTACTGAAGCTCATTTGGCTCAGTAAACATGCGGCAATTATCTAATAGTCTTCATATTTTTATCATTAGAAGTCTAGTTGCTTACAAAGTATATATTGTCTACTCTTGCTGTAATAGAAATCAGTTCTCCATGCAATGAATTACTAATAAACTTGTGGTGAGCTGGTGCTTATTCACAGAAGCCAATCTGAACAAATAGAGCTGCAGTATAAAGCACCGATGAGGCTGGAATTCAAGCTACAGGTTGGACAATGCAAATCAGCAGGAGTCACTGATCATAGCTGTGTCCTAATGGAGCAAAGCTAAAATCAGCCAAGTAGCTAACACCTTAGAAAATAAATAGCAGTTAAGCATCACCCAGAGATAGGGATTTGTATATCATTTTAACCTCACAAATGGATATTTGTTATAAAACAACACACATATAAATTATTTGCCGCAGAAATCTTGGTGGATTGGACGTGTAACTTTCAAAGGACCTAGATAGATATCTAAAAAATAAATGTGATTGAAGAATTACTAAATATTCCAAAAAGGGGACTCTGGTTTGGATGCTTATGTTAGCGCTTCACAGTACAAAGTGTGACTAATGGGAAGCGCATTGGACTTGTTATTTGTTGACACATAACTAAAGCGTTTTCCCAAGCAGTAACTATGTATAATGTGCTCGAGCCTGATAGCGTAATATGCTAAGCTGTAAATATTTGCCTTACTCTTTACCTCTCAGGCATTTACAGTGAAAAACTCCTAAACTGTGATTTAAGAACCATTAACAAGCTATTAATTGAAATACAGGTTGCAACCTGTAGAACTCGCTGGTATGCCGCTGTGAAACAGAGGCTTGCAATTTGTGAAATTGTATGTCATTAAGTGAGCCGAAATTGAAGCACTTTTTTGTGCGAAGGTTATGTGTACCGTGTAGTTTCTTATTTTCTATATATGTTAATATTTGCTAAGTAGGACATGGAGTATGCATTGAAATATGAAGCCAAAATCATATTGATATTGGAAACATGTACAGGGGTCCGTGTTGCCAGTTAGTCACCCATTCTACCCGTGCTCCGATCACTGAGATTTAGGTCCCATTATTTAAGCACTTTCTGTGCTGTGATATTTAGATTTATTGTATGGCAGAACTAAGAATGTAACATTTATTTTTACAGAAAAACAGTGCCTTATGGACTCGGGGGTCCTCGTCTGAAACGTTCTCTGCAGGACACAAAGACAGAAAAAGATCTTGAGTCTAGTAGCAGGTGTATCTGTGCCAAGCGTGAGGACAAGAAATGCCTGGACTTCTGCCAAAATGCTGCAGATCTCAGGTGTGTGCAAATATTTTAAGTCTGAAAAAATGACAGAGCGAGCCCTGAGTACACCTGTAGCAGAGGCTGCCTTTATCTCAGAAGCATGTGTGGAGAAAAGGTGTTCCTTCAATTGTACCTTACAATGCTTTGTTTTCTTACACAGCGTCCAGCCTTCCTTAGAAAAAGAAATTCACCATGTTCGGAAGGCCAAAGTCTGCAATGGACTCCGTTTGGGAGGACAATGTGTTCAGAAACTTCACACAGACACTAAAAGGTGAGTGAACTTAACTGTTATATATGGACAGATAATCAGCTGTTTGCAAACCATATCTTATTCACATATAAATAGCAATGTGCTAAGACGTTTACACCTATTTTTCCAAAAATATTGGTCAAAGTTTTTTTTAAGATCAGCTTTTAATCTAGTGGGAATATTCAGCACTGACTTTAGGTTTTTACCTTTGTGGCACCCTTGTGTAATATTTGCAGAATAACTGCGGGTGAATAAGTGTTGCTCAGCAGTAAATGTAAGGATAGTCAGCTGTCAGCATGTAGAGAAAGCGGCCAAAGGAAAACGTTACGTTGTATCAGATCATGTAATATACCACATAGCCGTGCTTTTTTATTGCATGAGGCACTGCATCAGAACGGCATTGGAAATATCCCAATTGGTGGTAATTGTGTCCGTATGAGGCAGTTATATTGATAGCTCCTGCTTTATTTCAATGCATTGACTTATAAATGGGTAGATCCATACTTTAGAGGTCTGTACATACCATAAGCTTAATTAAAGGGATGGTTCACATGTTCATTATAGTCCCATTGCAGTAAATGGGAGATGAGATTTCCCACTATAGACTGAAAATCTCCCAGTTTGAAGATAATGGGTTTTGGTGTTTGGAGGATCGCCGTGGCCATTTGGTTTAGTGATCAGTGGAGATCCAAGAGACCGCCATTGATAACTTCTGATGCGCCTCTTGTTTAAAGGTGAACCTCTTCTTTAATGAATTGATATGTTGGGATGAACAATGCCTCTTGATAGGCTATCTTCATTTAGTGTCACATCCTGTCATATCCCTATAATCTGTATTAATAACAGTGGAAATGGAAATTCTTTCTATTGCTATAAAATAAAACAAAAATCACATTTCATTTTGCAGAACGGAATCCATCAGACAAGCCATTAAAAGATCGTATATGTTTGCCAGGCTACTGAAGAAGCTTCAAGAGATGAAAGATGAGACGAGTCCTTGGGCACATAGAAAGAGAGGAATTTGGAAACATAGAATAACAACATCATAGTTGAAGAAGTGAGAATTGTCACCTTCGTTCCATAGTGTGGGAGACATTGCTGTCAGTGAATGCGTTCAGTGCGCATATTCTTTTTTTCTTGGTGGCTAAGTGCACTTAATTTATGAAGACTTAAAGTAGAAGATCTGGAACTACCATCCAGCTTCAAGATGGACATGTGAGATGGATGAAAGGCAGGAATCCTTCCTGAAATCATGCTGCTGGTTATGGAGAAGAATGCCATAGGAGCGTGTCTGCAGAGTAGAAGAGAATTTTTGAATAACCTTTCAAGCAACATTTATTGCTACTGACACTGACAGTAAAACACTGGAATATAATATTAAAAACGACACGCCTTATTCTACATGAAATGCTGCATATGGATATATGTGCATTACCCATAGACTATTAAAGCTATGCCATTGTTCGGAGACATATTACATATTGCATACAAGTCTACCTCAGGTTTACTCCCTCTGAAGGGCTTTCTTCCTGCCTATATTTTAGCTTGTCCTGATCTTCTTCACTGGAGCTAACCAATTCTATTGATATGCAATAATACCCGATTTGTTTAGTGGCTGGTTGGCGTGGTCATACTAAGCAGAGGGTAGCACTGACTGCTACTCACACAAGCTAAATCTGTTTTTTTTTTACAGCAGTTATTCAATCTGCTATCTCTTATCTAAATTTATTATGTGAATATTTTGAAAAATATTTATATTATTATTTGTAAAATGAATATATTTACTGTGTTAAATATACATTTGAATAGGCCATATTGGTCTATGCATGTTTGTTTGTTTTTCTGTATGAAAAAAAAGAGCTTTATGCCTTCAGTAATAATGTTAAAATAAATATTTTGTAACCCTATAAACCAGCGTTTGTGGCAGTTTTTTCTTTTTTTCTTTTTCTAAAGTGAACCTTAGCCAAATAAATAGCTTAAGGTTTTCTTAATTTTGGTAAAAGTTAATTATAATCCATAAAAATAAAAATGTAAAGCCTAAATTCAATGTTGTAACCAGAGGTATACGTAGGGTAGAGACAGCCAATGCAGCTGCTATAGGGGCCCCTATAGAGAGCGGAGTCAGGCCAGACTAGTCTCATCTCTTATTTTATTGGGTATGGAGAACCTGTGCAGAAATCCCCTTTTCGTAGGCACTACAATGTTATCAAACAAGTGGAGAATCAACCCATGGATCATGGACAGGAGATGGGGAGAAGCATCAAATCCACCTGTTCTAGGTGGTTAGGGGTGTAATGGTGTCAACCAGCACCAGGAGGAGAAACTATTTATGTACCATCTATGTACACCTCTGGTATACAATGTTACAGTCCATATTTAATCTTGCAGGTCCCCTTTGGTATAAGCAGCAGTGTGGGTGACTATCAAGCAGCCACATGACTCCTGTTTGGGTGATCATTATGATATAGATACGTACATAAAAGTGGAAAGGGGGTGTCCGACTCCTAATCCGAATCTACTATGTAATATAATGCCTGTCCTTGCTACACCGGCTTGTTTTAGATATTTTCCAGTTAGGCAACAGGTAGTATGAGAAGATAGCACACAAATCAGTGCGTATAACACAAAGATTGGAAATTATGTGTACTGAAAGGGAGGCTTAGGGATAACGTTGGGTGGTAAAATGAGATAACCTTTAAGAGTAGCAAAACCTAAGGATAGAACATCAAGATGGAACACAGATAGAAACAAATAGTGATTTTCAAAGCTGGTGTCATTTAAAGTCCACAGAAATGAAGCAATCATATGAATGCATGTTTATTTAATTTCTAACGCATAAGAATTTTCATAGGATGCGTAAACTGTAAGACACTGCAGTGAGGAATGGAGAGACAGTGCTGCACTGAGCATCGTGCAGGTTAATAATGTGTCTTACTCTACATGCAGCAGTTACTGAACAGGATTATAGGTGTCCTACATTGACCTATCTTATCCTCACCCACAAGCAATAAACAATGTACGTACATATGAACAGGGTGGCAGCTACCACACTATATCTCTGCACAGCACATAACTCTGAAAGACCCACTTGTTTATTGAGAAGGCTTGGCCAGAACACCTTTATTAAAGACACAGGTCTATCAAGTGCAACATATTACACAGATTTGTTGATCCAGTGCCTCAGAGGTCATTTAAAGTGGGTCTATCACCTGAACATGCTGCCCTATTTAAGGCCGACACATTACAGGGACAGGTCCACTTTACTATTAGTCCCAAAATATATTGTGCCATTTTTGCTAAGGAAGCCTAACAAACAATACAGAACACTTATAAATACAGTGGACTCATGACTATAATGGGAGCACACTCGCTACCTGCTACTGCCCCTCTCACTAGTGATTGACGGCTGTCATGTATCTGCATTTGAAGCGCTTGGCCCGTGGTCTTTGGGCCTTATATAAATAGTGATGTCTGGAGATTTCCCAAGGGAGAAGTCCCCGGCCAGAGCCCTTCCAATGCTCTGGCTGGGAACTCCGGCATTGTAACGCTCCTGACATCACTGTCCATATATGCCAGATACCAAAGCCAGAGCGCTTTCGACACTCTGGCCAGGGACCTCGGCATGGTAAAGCTCTTGACATCACTGTTCATATATAGGCAGTGATGTTAAGGCCTTCCCCAGGGCCAGAGTCCCCAGTCAGAGTGCTTGCAATGATTTCACTGGGAATGCCAGCATTGTAGCACCTGACAGCACTGTCCATATATGGACAGTGACGTCAGGAGCTTCTTCGGGTACATCCCTTAAGGTAGCACTCTGCCTTCCATCCGAGGTATATATCGGGAGTCCACATGATATATACCTCCGACGGTAGGCAGAAACACTCAAGCTGCTTGTGCGAGCAAATCCTGCGGATATGCCATAAATATCTAAGATGGAAATACCCCTTTAAACACTGGAATTGTGAAACTCTGATCTACCGGACAGCAATAGCAAAGTCCCTGTGAAGCAGATGCGACTTTGGGGTCATGTAATGGGGAAATTATTTCTAACTCTATATATGCCAATCAAAATGCTGGATCAATTACCCATATTGAAGCTATTGCCAAAGAGCGTTTGTGCCTGGGTTAACATCATATAATTTACAGCTCTCCACTTGCAGAGAGCATAGCGTATAAGGAATAGTTTGGATCACTGGGAAAACATTTACTATTAGTGCACAAATTTCTATCTTCTCAGCAGAATATTAAAATTAATTCATAGATCTTGCTGACCTGTGGAAAAGAAATGTTGCAAGGATTTGTAATCTGGTGAGTAACCATTAGAACCAATGTAAATGTGTAAAATATTTACCGAATCCACATAGGCCGCTAAGAGGGAGGCTTATAAAAGGTGTTAGGGGTGGGGGAGACAGTCACTTTAAGGGCTGTTATAGGTAATTCAATTGACCCATGTTTGAGACATTTTTTGCCGGGTGTTTGATTCTCGGCTACAGTATAAAGTTCCTCAAATTAAAACAATTGCTGAACTTTTTCTCACTATTGATGTATCGAGAGTGGTTCTCCATTTTAATAGGATGTGTAACCTAGGATTTTGGCAAGTTTGAGGTGCTGGGATGGGACCCTGAGTAATATAGTATTACAGTGACTGGGATATCTTTATGACATAAATTCTTAATTTCACTGCAAATTTCCTCCCAAAAGAGGAAATTAGCAGAACTTTTTTGAAAACTTCCTAACCATTCTTAATCCCCCAGCTGGACTATCTGCCACAGGCATTGGTGGATTTGAGCCTAGTCAATTCTGTTGTTTATCCCAAGATTAGCAATGCCAGTGGTGTCTGGCAAGTATTTATCCTTAATTGAAATGACATGCCCATTTGGCTGACAGTTATCTTATGTCTATGGCCAGCTTTAAAGATATGGACATCTTTGTAACCATTTTTTTTTGGACCCATGAGTATCTTCATGATTTCATACTTCAAACAAACACTGTGTAGTTTGATACTCCAGGTTTACTCCCAGTCTTTTACTATTTGTAAGTTAGCAAGAAGAGAGGGTAAGGGTATGTTCACACGGCCAAATTTCAGACGTATACGAGGCGTATTTTGCCTCGTTTTACGTCTGGAAATACGTCTCAAATACGTCGTCAAACATCTGCCCATTACTTTCTATGGGTAGAGCGCTGTATTGTCCACACGACGCGTAATTTTACGCGTCGTACGGCAATTACGACGCGTAAAATTACGCCTCGTAAAAAGAAGTGCAGGACACTTCTTTGGACGTTTTTGGAGCTGTTTTCTCATAGACTCCAATGAAAACAGCTCCAAAAACGGACGTAAAAAACGCCGCGAAAACGGCGTGAAAACGCTGCGAAAAATGCGAGTTGGTAAAAAAACGTCTGAAAAGCAGGGTCTGTTTTCCCTTGAAAACAGCTCTGGATTTTCAGACGTTTTTGTTGACTACGTGTGAACATACCCTAAGGCTGGGTTCACACGACCTATTTTCAGACGTAAACGAGGCGTATTATGCCTCGTTTTACGTCTGAAAATAGGGCTCCAATACGTCGACAAACATCTGCCCATTCATTTGAATGGGTTTGCCGACGTACTGTGCAGACGACCTGTTAGGGTATGTTCACACGGCCTATTTACGGACGTAATTCGGGCGTTTTTGCCCCGAATTACGTCTGAAAATAGCGCCTCAATAGCGCTGACAAACATCTGCCCATTGAAAGCAATGGGCAGACGTTTGTCTGTTCACACGAGGCGTATATTTACGCGCCGCTGTCAAATGACGGCGCGTAAATAGACGCCCGCGTCAAAGAAGTGACCTGTCACTTCTTTGGCCGTAATTGGAGCCGTTATTCATTGACTCCAATGAATAGCAGCGCTAATTACGGCCGTAATTGACGCGGCGTTCAAGCGCCTGCACATGCCGGTACGGCTGAAATTACGGGGATGTTTTCAGGCTGAAACATCCCCGTAATTTCAGCCGTAACGGACGCCCTCGTGTGAACATACCCTTATTTACGCGTCGTCGTTTGACAGCTGTCAAACGACGACTCGTAAAAATACAGTTTCGTCAAAAGAAGTGCAGGACACTTCTTTGGACGTTTTTGGAGCTGTTTTCTCATAGACTCCAATGAAAACAGCTCCAAAAACGGACGTAAAAAACGCTGCGAAAACGGCGCGAAAAACGCAGTGAAAAATGCGAGTTGGTCAAAAACCGTCTGAAAAGCAGGGTCTGTTTTCCCTTGAAAACAGCTCTGTATTTTCAGACGTTTTTGGTCACTACGTGTGCACATACCCTAAGTAGAAGAGAGTAAGGGTATGTTCACACGTAGTCAACAAAAACGTCTGAAAATCCAGAGCTGTTTTCAAGGGAAAACAGACCCTGCTTTTCAGACGTTTTTTTACCAACTCGCACTTTTCGCAGCGTTTTTCGCGCCGTTTTCGCGGCGTTTTTTACGTCCGTTTTTGGAGCTGTTTTCATTGGAGTCTATGAGAAAACAGCTCCAAAAACGTCCAAAGAAGTGTCCTGCACTTCTTTTGACGAGGCTGTATTTTTACGCGTCGTCGTTTGACAGCTGTGAAACGACGACGCGTAAATAACAGGTCGTCTGCACAGTACGTCGGCAAACCCATTCAAATGAATGGGCAGATGTTTGCCGACGTATTGTAGCCCTATTTTCAGACGTAAGGGTATGTTCACACGGCCTATTTACGGACGTAAATCGGGCGTTTTTGCCCCGAATTACGCCCGAAAATAGCGCCTCAATAGCGCTGACAAACATCTGCCCATTGAAAGCAATGGGCAGACGTTTGTCTGTTCACACGAGGCGTATATTTACGCGCCGCTGTCAAATGACGGCGCGTAAATAGACGCCCGCGTAGAAGAAGTGACCTGTCACTTCTTTGGCCGTAATTGGAGCCGCTATTCATTGACTCCAATGAATAGCAGCGCTAATTACGGCCGTAATTGACGCGGCGTTCAAGCGCCTGCACATGCCGGTACGGCTGAAATTACGGGGATGTTTTCAGGCTGAAACATCCCCGTAATTTCAGCCGTTACGGACCCCCGCCGTGTGAACATACCCTAAGGGTATGTTCACACGGCCAAATTTCAGACGTATACGAGGCGTATTTTCCCTCGTTTTACGTCTGAAAATAGGGCTACAATACGTCGGCAAACATCTGCCCATTCATTTGAATGGGTTTGCCGACGTACTGTGCAGACGACCTGTTATTTACGCGTCGTGGTTTGACAGCTGTCAAACGACGACGCGTAAAAATACAGCCTCGTCAAAAGAAGTGCAGGACACTTCTTTGGACGTTTTTGGAGCTGTTTTCTCATAGACTCCAATGAAAACAGCTCCAAAAACGGACGTAAAAAACGCCGCGAAAACGGCGCGAAAAAC
The DNA here is from genome assembly GCF_050947455.1 of Rhinoderma darwinii. NCBI lineage: Eukaryota > Metazoa > Chordata > Amphibia > Anura > Rhinodermatidae > Rhinoderma > Rhinoderma darwinii. The sequence goes on along the minus strand of NC_134691.1, from coordinate 148,816,031 downwards.
GCCGCAAAAAATGCGAGTTGGTAAAAAAACGTCTGAAAAGCAGGGTCTGTTTTCCCTTGAAAACAGCTCTGGATTTTCAGACGTTTTTGTTGACTACGTGTGAACATACCCTGAAACGAGGCAAAATACGCCTCGTATACGTCTGAAATTTGGCCGTGTGAACATACCCTCAGGGTATGTTCACACGTAGTCAACAAAAACGTCTGAAAATCCAGAGCTGTTTTCAAGGGAAAACAGACCCTGCTTTTCAGACGTTTTTTTACCAACTCGCATTCTTCGCGCGTTTTCACGCCGTTTTCGCGGCGTTTTTTTACGTCCGTTTTTGGAGCTGTTTTCATTGGAGTCTATGAGAAAACAGCTCCAAAAACGTCCAAAGAAGTGTCCTGCACTTCTTTTGCCGAGGCTGTATTTTTACGCGTCGTCGTTTGACAGCTGTCAAACGACGATGCGTAAATAACAGGTCGTCTGCACAGTACGTCGGCAAACCCATTCAAATGAATGGGCAGATGTTTGCCGACGTATTGGAGCCGTATTTTCAGACGTAAAACGAGGCATAATACGCCTCGTATACGTCTGAAATTTGGCCGTGTGAACATACCCTAAGGCACCATGCACACGACTGACAGTAATTATGGACCCATTCATTTTTATTGGCCACGGACACCTTTCAGTATTTTGACTGATGGGTGTCCGTGCTGAAAAAATTATGCAACCTGTCCTGTTCTTGTCTGTAATTACGGCAAGGACTCTCTCATAGAAGTCTATGGGAGCTTCCGTAAATACGGGCAGCTACGGATTTACATCCGTATACCTATACCGTCCGTATTTATGGAAGCGTTGCTATTCAACATGCTGATGACATAATTTGCCTCCTCCCTCTTTTTTTACGGATCCGTATATACGGATGAAATATGGATGCCTACGGATCCGTGTTTACGGACAGTATTTCGAGATATATGAAAATTCGGTCGTGTGCAGGTGGCCTTAGGGTATGTTCACACGATTAACAAAATACATCTGAAAATACGGAGCTGTTTTCAAGGGAAAACAGGTCCTAATTTTCAGACGTTTTTTGAGCAACTCGCGTTTTTCGCTGCGTTTTCACAATGTTTTTTACGGCTGTTTTTGGAGCTGTTTTCATAGAGTCTATGAGAAAACGGCTTCAAGAACGTCCCAAGAAGTGTTCTGCACTTCTTTTGACAAGCCGTCATTTTACGTGCCGTATTTTGACAGCGACACAGAACATCGTAAGACCCATTGCAAGCAATGGGCAGATGTTTGCCGACGTATTGGAGCCGTCTTTTCAGGCGTAATTCGAGGCGTAAAACGCCTCCATTATGTCTGAAAAAAGGTTGTGCGAACATACCCTTAGACTACACACAGGGCTCATTTGTAGTCTATAACCATGGAGACACATAGGTCTGCATAGGAGTTCTATACACAAAATGTAGCTTGGGAAGAATGCATATGTCATAACACATTTATTTTAAATAATAATTCTTGAAATTATTCAAGATCATTAACACTATGCTATCCTTTTCAGCATGTCTCTAATAAATTACCATAATAAATGTACTCATCAAGAACTTGATTTATGGCTCTACTGGCACCATATTTCTATTTTATTTTGTTACAAGCTAGTACTGAGCTGTAGCATGCCCTCTAGTAAAATAGAAATAAAAAAACCTGGCAAAAACATAAGCAGCTTATTTTGTACTTAGTGGTATACAGTGGCGTAACTACCGGCGTAGCAGCAGTAGCGGCTGCTACGGGGCCCGCGGCATGAGGGGGCCCGTGTCGCCCGCCGGCCTGGGCCCCCACTATGGCCGGAGGCTCCGCTAGCAGCCGCTATGGCTGCTACAGCGGGACGCCACTGAACACTACGGCAGAGCAGGGAGGTATCTGCCCGCTCTGCCATTAACTGGTTCCCGACCGCTGGCTGTGTTTTTACGGCCAGCGGTCAGGGTCCTTAAAACCCGAGCCATAGGCTTTCTACGGCTCGGGTTTTAACTTGCTGCCCGCGCGATCGGGCAGCTGAATGTCGGGTCTCCGGCTGTCAGTGACTGCCGGGGACCCTGAGGAGAGGATAGAAGCAGCTTTCGCTGCTTCTGTCTTCTCTGATCACTTGTACACAGCGCTGAATGCGCGCTGTGTACAGGAATAGAGACAGCAGCAGCGGCGCTGTCTCTATTCCTCCCGGTGATCATGTGACTGGTCACATGATCGCAGGGTGCCGTTAGTGGCAGACTGTTGCTGGGTCTTACTAGACCCAGCACAGCCCAGTTAGTGACAATCGTCACTATGAGAGGGCTGATTTCCCCTGTAACTGGGGCTGCTGTGCAGCTCCAGTTACAGTGGGAAACATGGTGTAAAAGAAAGAAAAAAAATATATAAAGTTCCCCAAAGGTCTTCTTTGACCTTTGGGGGACAGACCATAATAATAAAAAAATAATAAAGTAAAGTGAAAAAAAAATGTAAATAATAAATACACATAAAATATCCACCCCAAAAAAAAAACGTTCCCCCCTCCAATCATTGTTGTAATGCTAGCGCTGACCCAATTACCCTAATATAGACATGTAATATATAAAAATTTACGGTAGACAATGGCGATCACAAATAAAAGGTCTATTTTAGGGTAAAACTATGTTATTACCCCAAAAAAAAATAGCTGAAATGTAAAAAAGCTTATTTTTTTACTATTATTTTCAAACTTTATGAATAAAAATTCTAAAATAGCAAAAAAGGTGTGTATAAAAACGATAAAAAATGAAACCTGCATTGTCTATGGAAAAAAACGTCGCAAAAATCACGTCGTTAGCCCAACAAATAAAAAAGTTATAGCCATTTAACTAACACGTGCTAAAAATGGCTAAACGGTGTCTGGTCCTGAAGGCGCAAATTAGAGCAAAATACATGTATCCCCCCCCCCCCCTCTCCACAAGATCTCCACAGGACATGTATCCCCTCTCCACAGGATCTCCACAGGGCATGTATCCCCTCTCCACAGGATATCCACAGGAGAGGGGATACATGTGTGATCGCTGGCATTGATAGGGAGAACGGGGGACTGAAAGTCTCCTGAAGTTCTCCATCACAAACCTCGGACTTCCGGGGTCTGTGTCGGCAGCTCCGTAGAAATAAATGGAGCGCCGGTCGTGCTTGTGCGCATGCGTGACCAGCGCTCCTTTCATTTTTATTGAGCTGCGCAGACGCCGGAAGTCAGAGGTTTGTCATGGAGACGTTCAGGGGACTTTCAGTCCCCCGTTCTCCCTATCGCTGCCAGCTATCGCACATGTATCCCTTATCCTGTGGAGATCCTGTGGAGAGGGGATACATGTATTTTGAAGGACACACTGTAGGTCGCATTTTTTTGGGAGGGGGGACGCTGTATGGCATTCCCTACAGGGGGGGAGCTGTATGGCGTTCCCTACAGGGGGGGCTGTATGGCGTTCCCTACAGGGGGGGCTGTATGGCGTTCCCTACAGGGGGGGCTGTATGGTGTTCCCTACAGGGGGGGGCTGTATGGCGTTCCCTACAGGGGGGGCTGTATGGCGTTCCCTACAGGGGGGGCTGTATGGCGTTCCCTACAGGGGGGGGCTGTATGGCGTTCCCTACAGGGGGGGGCAGTATGGCGTTCCCTACAGGGGGGGGGGGCTGTATGGCGTTCCCTACAGGGGGGGGGCTGTATGGCGTTCCCTACAGGGGGGGGCTGTATGGCGTTCCCTACAGGGGGGGCTGTATGGCGTTCTCTACAGGGGGGCTGTATGGCGTTATCTACAGGGGGGCTGTATGGCGTTATCTACAGGGGGGGCTGTAAAAAAGGCACTATCTACAAGGGGGGGTTGTGTGACACCGAGTGGAGGGGGGGCCCCAGTCAAAAGTTTGCTATGGGGCCCAGTCTTTCCTAGTTACGCCCCTAGTGGTATAGTAGTTTTAGGAACAACATTGTAGTCCAGAGTCTGTGGATACTGATAGGGCATTTGTATAAAAAACACTGTTACAAAGGAAAGTGATTCAGTTGCCCATGGAACCAATCATATCATTTGTCAAAAGCTCTTTGGAAACTAAGAGCAGCAACCTGTTTGGTTGCCATGAACAAATTCCCCACTCTTCCTTGCACCGGTTTTGACATGTCTCCCCCAATCAGCTCACATTTCTTTGGGCTGGACATACACCTTAACGTTTTCTGCAGAAAACCAAACAGTTCTCTGCAGATATGCCATCAGATAGTGGCAATAATGTAGAAATAGTTACACCCCTTGGCAGAAGCAGATTTTTTTCACGTATTTTGCATTATAATATTCTACAAAAAATCTTTCAAGTTCATACACATATTTAGTGCCTGCAAAGAATTATTTTTCATGCTGGCCTGATTCTCTTACAACTTAAGTCAACTAGATACAACTTGATGTCACTTACACGTGTTAAGAAAGATAAATCACTTTCTACATAGAATGATTTTTGTCGGCTCTGTTCTTACGGAAAAACTTCAATAGAATGTATTGTATTTTACCTAATTAAAATTTTTATGTTAACCTTTTTTTTTCTATCATCTATCTATCTATCTATCTATCTATCTATCTATCTATCTATCTATCTATCTATCTATCTATCTATCTATCTATCTATCTATCTATCTCATATCTATCTATCTATCTCATATCTATCTATCTATCTATCTATCTATCTATCTATCTATCTATCTATCTATCTATCTATCTATCTATCTATCTATCTATCTATCTATCTATCTATCTATCTATCTATCTATCTCATATCTATCTATCTATCTATCTATCTATCTATCTATCTATCTATCTATCTATCTATCTATCTATCTATCTATCTATCTATCTATCTATCTATCTATCTCATATCTATTATCTCATGTCTATCTATCTATCTATCTATCTATCTATCTATCTATCTATCTATCTATCTATCTATCTATCTATCTATCTATCTATCTATCTATCTATCTATCTATCTATCTATCTATCTATCTATCTATATCTATCATCTATCTATCTATCTATCTATCTATCTATCTATCTATCTATCTATCTATCTATCTATCTATCTATCTATCATCTATCTATCTATCTATCTATCTATCTATCTATCTATCTATCTATCTATCTATCTATCTATCTATCTATCTATCTATCTATCTATCTATCTATCTATCTATTATCTATTATCTCATGTCTGTCTATCTATCTATCTATCTATCTATCTATCTATCTATCTATCTATCTATCTATCTATCTATCTATCTATCTATCTATCTATATCTATCATCTATCTATCTATCTATCTATCTATCTATCTATCTATCTATCTATCTATCTATCTATCTATCTATCTATCTATCTATCTATCTATCTATCTATCTATCATCTATCTATCTATCTATCTATCTATCTATCTATCTATCTATCTATCTATCTATCTATCTATCTATCTATCTATCTATCTATCTATCTCTCTCTGTCTATCATCTATCTATCTATCTATCTATCTATCTATCTATCTATCTATCTATCTATCTATCTATCTATCTATCTGTCTGTCTGTCTGTCTGTCTGTCTGTCTGTCTGTCTGTCTGTCTGTCTGTCTGTCTGTCTGTCTGTCTATCTATCTATCTATCTATCTATCTGTCTGTCTGTCTGTCTGTCTGTCTGTCTGTCTGTCTGTCTGTCTGTCTATCTATCTATCTATCTATCTATCTATCTATCTATCTATCTATCTATCTATCTATCTATCTATCTATCTATCTATCTATCTATCTATCTATCCATGTGTGTATATTTATATATAATGTCACATGAGAACATAACCTTATTTCCACTGTCCATATTGTCAGTTTATAGTAAACTGGATGGATGAAGTAAGTTGAGGCATAAGGGGGCCCACTGTGACATGGACCTGGAATTGGTCCTGTCTGCAGCTTCTGTTCACACTTTGGAGCAGCTGCTTAACCAAGATGGTTGCCTTCCTAATAATGTAAATAAAATAGAAGAAAAATATACAATCAGAACATAAAAACTGATGAGGAAAAAAAAACCTAATAATATGTTTCTGCATCTAAATTAATAAAAAAAAAAGTACACTTTCCCTTTAATGCATATAGCCGAACTATGTTGAACTTGAAATTTTCTGCATTTCTGATGGTTATTACTGGATCCCACCCACGGCAATTCTGACATTATAGTAAGTATTTGGTATTTATACAATGACATTATATATTATTTTACTGGAGCTTGACTTTCAAAAGTCAAATTTGGATAATTTCTTAATCCAATATACTATAATATGAAGCACAGAGTGAAGACAGCATTTGATAATTTAATACAAAATTCTTTGTTGAAGACAATGTAGAATGTTCAGTTATAATCTGTGACCAGTTATTGAATACAGATCATCTCCTCTACAAATGTTTTCTCCACGTGGCCCACAATACCAGCAGCTGTATCCCAGATGAGTCTCTAGTAACTGATGAATGCATTGTTCTGTCATGTATTCACTTGCTACGTACGGCACCATATTACAGAAATATTCTGCCCTAGGAGCAACGCTCCGTAATGTGGCATCCGATGCAGCGTGGCATGATTTCTTCTCTCCGATTCATATGGAATCTGAAAGAAAAAATAAACTGCTGTATGGGCTGTATTACAGCTCCCTACTTGTATGCATGGGGCCTAACAGGGTGCAATGATAATTTATTCTGTTCTTTATGTTAATAAATTCTATATGTGGAAATAATTTATAATTGTTGTGCCTCGCCAGTAATATCAGTGTTTTTAACAAACACCAACCTATACAGAGTATAGTATAGCATAGCCAAAATTCAACCCAAAAACAATCATGACCTTTAAAACATAATCTGCGAGAACTTTCTTTACAGTTTGTATGGACGCTTTATATTAAGTCAACTATACTTCCTGCTAGAATTTTCTTTCTTATGTTAATAAAGATTCAAGGAATGGATCCAGATAAATACACTCCGTAAATGAGACCTTAGAGTACATGAACATGTATATATAGTAAAGCTAAAGTGCTCAACTACACATTTCAGTTGCGATTAATTCATACAGGAAATGCAATGTAACTCGTGTTATAAACTGTGTCGCAATAAACATTATTGTCGACTTAAACGACATAGTTTGGTATCTACAGCATATTTCAAATATATTACTCATGATCTCATAGAAAAATGTGTCCTGGGGACAATCGAAAGGAGCTGGAGACCTCATAGTGTACGTCATGGTCCACAAGTAATGTAATGAACTTACATCCTTTTCTTTGTAAGGATACATGTAAGTGGGCAACAGGGCTCAATTTCCCGTGTTTAGAGAGTGTTTGTATTCACTGTGTGCAGTGATTGTATGGTGGATGGACATGATCATAGGGAACATTCATTGTGAATTCTGAATTTGCTGAACTGTACCACATGCTTACATGTTAGAAACAGTGCAGGGAATTTATCAACTCTTGTAAGCTAATTTTCTGACGTAGAAAAGTCCCAAACTGCTCAAAAGTTTAAAAAGTGGTCCCTTTTGGGCCATTTTCACCGCTCTTGACACTTTTCTAAAAAGTAGGCAGAGCTTAGCAGATGGGTGTCACCGGCCACTGTTTTTGGCCTTCCCAGCCTAATAATACCAGCCTGCTGCCACCCCAGTGCCCGACCGTCACAACAGATGGTCAGGTACTGTATCGTACCCAGCTCTTCCTGGTACCCCTGGTGGCGGTGGGTACCAGGGTAATAATGGGGGTTAGTGTTACGGTTGTACCGGCTAACATTAAGCCCCACCTTAGTAATGGACATTGTCAATCAGCCAGCGGCCATTACTAAGGCGGTAGTAATGAAGTTTAAAAGAAAATACAAAGACGTAGAAAAAATACTTTTATTGAAATAAAAACCCCACACACAACCCTCATTAACGATTTTATTGAAAATAAAAAAAGCCGTTATCAAAGTAGTCCTCAAATCCGACGTAGTCCAATGACCAAACCTGTAAAAAAACACAAACACACAAAAAAAAAACATTAGTAACACAAGTGGTAGGCTTAGATACAGGGCTCATGTGTGATACTGTCTGTTGGACCCTGTATCAAAGCCTCCCACAGGTTAGGCTTAGATAAAGGGCCCCAGCAGACAGTAATCTTATACCCAGTATAAGATTACTGCCTGCTGGGGTTCTGTATCTAAGCCTGCCTTGTGGTATGCTTAGATACATGGTCTAACAGACCATATCACACATGGGCCCTGTATCTAAGCCCATGTGTGAAGCTGTCTGTTGGACCATGTATCTAAGCCTACCACATGTTAGGCTTAGATACAGGGCCCCAGCACACAGTAATCTTATATACAGTATAAGATTACTGTCTGCTGGGGTCCTGTATCTAAGCCTGCATTGTGGTAAGCTTAGATACATGGTCCAACAGACCATATCACACATGGGCCCTGTATCTAAGCCCATGTGTAATGCTGTCTGTTGGACCCTGTATCTAAGCTTTCCGCAAGGCAGGCTTAGATACAGTACCCCAGCAGGCAGTAATGCTGTTACACTTACCCAGCTCTTCGGTGCAACGCATGTCCCGACACCATCCAGCATCGTGACGTCATGCACGGCGCACAGCATCATGATGCGAGAAGACATCAGGACTTCCGCTGCGCTCGGGAAGAAGGGTAAGTATCTGTGTAATTACTAGAGTAAAAGGGGCCCATGTATTTTATGACATAGACCCCAGTTACTATAGTGTTTCTATAGACGTGGTGCGGGGGCCGCGGCCCGGTCGCAATCGCGACCGATGCCTGGCCGCAATTACGACCGCTTTGACCCCTGTGGGGCACTGTGGCCAAAGATCCAGGGCTTGGGCCCCAGAGATCCGATGCTAGCTACGCCCCTGTGTACAGGGATGAGGGAGGTTATATACAGGGATGATGGCTGGTATATACAGGGATGATGGCTGGTATAAACAGGGATGGTGGAAGTTATATACAGGGATGATGGAGGTTATATACAGGGATGATGGTGTTATATACAGGGATAATGGTTGGTATATACAGGGATGATGGTTGGTATATACAGGGATGATGGAGATTATATACAGGGATGATGGCTGGTATACATAGGGATGATGGGGTTTTTATACAGGTATGATGGGGGTTATATACATGCATGTCTGGTCCAGCCATCATCACTGTATATAACCCTCATCATCCCCGTATATTACCCCCATCATCCCCATATATAACCCCCATCATCCCTGTAAATACCAGTCATCATTCCTGTATATGCCAGCCATCATCACTGTATATAACCCCCATAATCCTTGTATATACCACCCTGGCTGGTATTAACAGTAATGATGGTGGTTATATACAGGAATGATGGCTGGTATATACAGGGATAATGGCTGGTATATACAGGAATCATGGGGGTTATTTACAGGGAGGATGGGATTTATATACATGGATGATGGTGGTTACTTACAGGAATAATGGCTGTTATATACAGGGATGATGACTGGTATAAACAGAGATGATGGGGGTTATATACAGGGATGATGGGGGTTATATACATGTATGATGCCTGGTCCAGCTATCATCACTGTATATAACCCTCATCATCCCCGTATATAACCCCCATCATTCCTGTATATACAAGCCATTATTCCTGTATATACCAGTCATCATCACTGTATATAACCCCCATCATCCCTGTATATACTAGCCTGGCTGGTATATACAGTGATGTTGGGAGTTATATACAGGAATGATGGCTGGTATATACAAGGGTGATGTTTGTTATATACAGGGATGATGGGGGTTATGTACAGGGATGATGGGGGTTATTTACAGGGATGATGGGTAGTCCAGCCATCATTCCTGCATTAACCACCATCATCCCAGTATATACAAGCCATTATCCCTGTATATAAACCCTATCTATATAACTTTATCCATCACGGAGTTGTGATTACTCACCCTCTCCTCACATGCAGGCTTCTTCTGCTCCTGATGGGCAGCTTCAGAGGCGTGCTCTAGCAGACGTGCCTAGCGTGTAGCACGTCTGCTAGATTGAATAATACTGTAGCATGGCCGCGCCGGTGATGGGGGGGGGAGCGGTGGGCCCCACCATCTCGGCGGGTCTCACCATCTTGGCAGGCCCCACTATCTCAGCGGGCCCCATCATCTCAGTGGGCCCAGGGCCACAGCCTCCCTCCCCCGCTAGCTACGCCACTGACATGCATAGCTTTCAATACTCAAAATTCTGGGGTTTTTTTAGGCGCCAGACAGCGGTTTGCCTTTATTCCACTGTCTGACATGTGACCTAGCAGGATAGATCTAACTGTAATTGCCATCTAATCTCCCACACTGCTCTGGAAACTGGAGTCTTGAAGTTTTCTGAAATTTCCTTTCTGTCCAAAAAGCCAATAAAACATCAGGTAATAAAAAAATGGTAGAAGATAAATAAAGCAAATAATTTACAAAGTGACTGGCTGGCATTTCATAAAACTTTTGACATTTCATAGTGACATATCAGAAGTTTTAATCAGTGGGGGTCTGGGTGCAGACTTCTATGAGTCCATCTTTAGCTAACTCTGTCTTTCCGAGAAGAGTTGAAAAGAGTCGAAGTTATACTGTACCTTTACAGCTGAGCACATCTGCCTCTTTATTTTTGCGGTTGGTGGGAGTCTCAGCAGCCGCCCCCCACCGATCAAAACTTCTGCCATGTCTCTACGACATGTCAAAGTTTTAAGAAACGACAGTCACTCTAACATTTTATATAGGTTTTTCACTTTAAAGTAAATAAATACTCTGTTCAAAGAGAAAGAAAGAAAGAAAGAAAGAAAGAAAGAAAGAAAGAAAGAAAGAAAGAAAGAAAGCTAAGGATGAAAGAGATAGATGAAGTTGTTCATTATTGATAACTGTACTGTACATAATGTAACTATGCAATCTTAGTACCCATCATAACTTTGGAAATTGTTTACAATTTTTAGGGCATTGTCAATGGCATGTAATTAGACAGCCCAGCACCTGCTCTAGCCGGCACAAGACACCTGTGCCGAGCTCATGGCACAGCACCGTGAATAGGTGGCGCTGTGGCATAAATACCCTTAATGAAAAGACGTATTGGCGGTTATTAAGGGGTTAAGAAAATGAAATAATAATAATATCAGAGGCCTATCGCTATGAAAATTAAAATACTCATTATAAATACTTATTTTAAAATTTTAAACAAATATGAATGATTTAAGATAGGAATATTAATTTGTAACTAAAGACATAGCAGGCTATCCAAATAATTTGAAAGGAGAACAATTCTGAAATTTAGGATGAACAGGAAATACAGTTTATCTTACTTTATTGCCTAATAGGAGACACAATGTCTCCTCCACCTGACAACTGGTATAGACGGGCGCACTATGTACCGGGTGTGTAATGTTGACCTCAAGTTAATTCATTTTAATAGGAGGACCTCTTTTAAGTTGACTTTTATTACAACAAACTTTGGATATGTCATGGAGATTTATCTGAAGTTTTGAATGGTGTGGTCCGGGTTCAGAGAACGACTCATTGATTGCGAAAACAAAGGGGCACAAGCGCTCCAATGAGTGTTGTGCCCCTTTAGCTCCTGTGGTCTTTTCTTGGCAGCAGTTGGCGGCACATAGGGAGCTGAAGATGGGTCTTATACGTCCTATCCATAGCCCATTTTCAGCTAACCAGAAGGTGGAAGACAAATGGGAGCCGAAGAGGCATGTAATCTCACAGAGTACTTGTACTCCTTTGTTCTAGCGATCAGTAGGGGGTCTAACTTCCTGGAATCCCCATTTCACTTCTCTATGACATCTCAGAAGTTTGTTAAAATGATAGGCACCTTTAAAAGCACATTGTCAATGATTAGAATTTGTCGATTGTACTTACACAGCACTTGTTCTTTTGAGTAAGGAGTTGGATATTTGGTTATCTACTGGTGCCGTGGAGCTACAATCAGTCTGCACATGCTGTTTGGGTGTATACAATGTATGATTCAACAGACAACATGTATAGCCAAGGAGAGATTTAGTGCTAAGCTTGGAAACATTGGAAACAAGACAACATTGACTTGGATGATATGAGTCAGGTTGGTATCTATACAGTAGCTGTACATACTATTTACTATACTTAGATGTTTCTAATTTACTTGGAAACCTCACAAGTGTCACTGCTTAATTCAGGTAGAATGAAATACAGCTGGCAACAATTTAGATATAAAATGACTAAATACTTAATACATGTGATAATAAAATAATTTTCAATGCTCAATGTACTCAACAGCTCATTTGGCATTACGCAGCCCACAAAGAATAACATTAACTGCCTAAAGCTACACTCATCAAAAAGGCAACATCTATCTATCTATCTATCTATCTATCTATCTATCTATCTATCTATCTATCTATCTATCTATCTATCTATCTATCTATCTATCTATCTATCTATCGGCGTAGCTAAAGGCTCATGGGCCCTGGTGCAAGAATTCAGCTTGGGCCCCCCTACCCCTGCCAAACACCACAAGAACCCTGCTGCGCCTATGCCCAGCCGCCTTGCCCAACAGCCCCAACTGTATAATGCCCCCATACAGTATAATGCTACCCGTAGCTGCCCCTATACAGTATAATGCTCCCCATAGCTGCCCCATACAGTATAATGCCCCCGATAGCTGCCCCACACAGTTTAATGCCCCCAATAGCTGCCCCACACAGTATTATGCCCACATAGCAGACCCCATATGGTATAATGCCCCCCATAGCAGACCCCATACAGTATAATGACCCCATAAAGTATAATGCCCTCATAGCAGCCCCATACAGTATAATGCCTCTCATAGCTGCCCAACACAATATAATGCCCCCCATAATTGCCCCATACAGTATAATGCCCCCATAGCAGCCCCCACAGTATAATGCAACCCATAGAAGCCCCCACAGTATAATACCCTACACAGTATAATGCCCCCACAGCTGCACCCACAGTATAATGCCCCCATAGCTGCCCCCACTGTATAATGCACCCCCATAACTGCCCCCACTGTATAATGCACCCCCCACAACTGCCCCCACTGTATAATGCACCCCCACAACTGCCCCCACTGTATAATGCACCCCCATAGCTGCCCCCACAGTATAATTCACCCCCATAGGTGCCCCACACAGTATAATGCACCCCTATAGCTGCCCCATACAGTATAATGCACCCCCATAGCTCCCCCCACGGTATAATGCACCCCATAGCTTCTCCCACGGTATAATGCACCCCCATAGCTTCCCCCATGGTATAATGCACCCCCATAGCTGCCCCCATAGCTGCCCCCACTGTATAATGCACACTCGTAGCTGCCCCCACACAGAATAATTCACCCCCATAGCTGCCCCCACAGTGTAATGCACCCTCATAGCTGTCCCCACTGTATAATGCACCCCCATAGTAAAATGCACCCCTATAGCTGACCCCATAGTATAATGCACCCCCATAGCTGCCACCATATAAGACAGCCCCCCTCCCATACCCAGTATTATACCCCATATGTGCCGAATAGAAAAATACTTACATATCCCCGTTCCCCCGACGGGTGGAGGAGATCTTACTTCTCCGGTCTGTGCTGTGAGAGACTCGGTGCAGGCAGGCGCGATGACGTCACTACACCATGCCTGCCTACGCTGAGCCGCTCATGACTGACGGCACAGTGAATGATGGAGCAAGGAGCCGTCAGCTCCTTGCTCCAGCCCTGAATTCAACTGCATCTGAATCCTGACGAAGCAGATACAGTTGGAACAGGAACCTCGGTGGCTGGCTCACGACCCCCCCGGAGGTCTTCACACGACCCCCCAGGGATTCGCGACCCACAGTTTGTAATGTATTGTGCTCTCCTCTCTCCCCTCTGCGGCTCACCAGGTCTTGTTTCCTGAGGAGTCGGATGATCGGCTCCAACTTCCAGGGCATCCAAGCTCTCTCTCACCGTACGTACTTCATTGCGTTCTCTTCATGAATGGCTGGAACTAACCTCACGTGATGTCACATGGTACACTGAGTGTACCATGTGATCGTGACATCACGTGAGGGGCCCTCAGCCCGGCCAGTAAAGCATTACAAAATCGATTGTACAGTTAGTGCCGTGTGGCAGCGGGGGGCCCGTGGGCCCCACAGGCTAAGGGGCCCGGTCGCGGATGCGACCGCTGCGACCCCTATAGCTACGCCACTGTATTTATCTATATGTAAAGGATCTGCCAGACACAGCTTCTGTGTCGACGCCCGTGGGTAATCAGTCTGCACCTGCTCCTATGTCTGTGAGACTGACTTCATCTTCCACCACTCAGGATGGCAGGATGCCACTGTCTATTTATACCTGCCTTTCCTGTTCCTCCTTTGCCTGTGATTCTGCTCTGCTTGTTTCCTGGCTCTGCTGCTGCTGCTTGAACTACTGATCCTCTGCTTGTTATTGACCTTGGCTTACAGAACACTCTACCTGAGTTTGTTCAGGACTTCGCTGATGTTTTCTCTAAAGAGGCCTCCGAAGTGTTACCTCCTCATAGAGAATACGATTGCGCAATCGATTTGGTACCAGGAGCTAGGCTCCCTAAGGGTAGGATATTTAATAATCTCTCTTGTCCCGAACGTGAAGCCATGAGAGAGTATATCCAGGAATGCCTGGCCAAGGGTTACATTCGCCCCTCTACTTCTCCGGTAGGTGCTGGCTTCTTCTTCGTAGGGAAGAAGGATGGTGGTCTTAGGCCGTGCATTGACTACCGGAACTTGAATAAGGTCACTGTAAGGAACCAGTACCCCCTTCCTTTCATTCCTGATTTCTTCAATTAGGTTCAGGGGGCCCAATGGTACTCTAAGTTTGATCTACGGGGGGCTTATAACCTTATCCGCATCAAAGAGGGGGATGAGTAGAAGACTGCGTTTAACACGCCCGAAGGTCATTTCGAATACCTCGTCATGCCCTTTGGGTTGTGTAATGCTCCCGCGGTCTTCCAGAATTTCATAAATGAGATTTTAAGAGACTACCTGGGGGTATTTCTTGTAGTGTACCTTGATGACATACTTGTGTTTTCCAAGGACTGGTTCTCCCACATTGAGCATGTCAGGAAGGTGCTCCAGGCCCTTCGGGAAAACAAACTGCTAAGACCGAAAAATGTGTGCTTGGGGTGCAGGAGATACCATTTTTGGGTCAAATCCTCACTCCTCATGAATTCTGCATGGACGCCGCCAAGGTCCAGGCTGTGGCGGAATGGGTCCAACCTGCCTCCCTGAAGGCGTTACAGTGCTTCCTGGGGTTCGCTAATTATTACAGGAGATTTATTGCTAACTTCTCGGTCATCGCTAAGCCTCTTACGGATCTCACTCGCAAAGGTGCTGATCTCCTCCACTGGCCTCCTGAGGCTGTCCAGGCTTTTGAGGTCCTTAAGAAGTGCTTTATCTCGGCCCCAGTGCTGGTTCAGCCCAACCAAATGGAGCCATTCATCGTGGAGGTTGACGCCTCCGAGGTGGGAGTGGGTGCTGTCTTGTCCCAGGGTACCAGGTCCCTCACCCATCTCCGTCCCTGTGCCTACTTCTCCAGGAAGTTTTCGCCCACTGAGAGTAACTATGATATTGGCAACCGCGAACTCTTAGCCATTAAATGGGCATTTGAAATGTGGCGCCACTTCCTGGAGGGGGCTAGGCACCAGGTAACGGTCCTTACCGACCACAAGAATCTGGTTTTCTTAGAATCTGCCCGGAGGCTAAACCCGAGACAAGCTCGATGGGCATTATTTTTTACCAGATTCAACTTTTTGGTCACCTATAGGGCTGGGTCTAAAAATATTAAGGCTGATGCACTGTCGCGTAGCTTCATGGCCAGCCCTCCTTCGGAGGAAGATCCTGCTTGTGTTTTGCCTCCAGATATAATCATTTCCTCTATTGATTCTGATTTAGTCTCCGAAATTTCGGCTGATCAAGGCTCAGCTCCCGGGAACCTTCCTGAGAACAAGCTGTTTGTTCCCCTGCAATTCCGGCTAAGGGTACTTAGGTAAAATCATGACTCTGCACTATCTGGCCATCCAGGCATCCTGGGTACCAAGCACCTCATTGCCAGAAACTACTGGTGGCCTGGGTTGCTTAAAGACGTTAAGGCCTACATCGCCGCTTGTGAGGTTTGTGCTAGGTCCAAGACTCCCAGGTCCCGACCAGCGGGCTTACTATGTTCTTTGCCCATTCCCCAGAGACCTTGGACCCATATCTCCATGGATTTTATCACCGATCTGCCTCCATCTCAAGGCAAGTCAGTGGTGTGGGTTGTAGTAGACCGCTTCAGTAAGATGTGCCACTTTGTGCCCCTCAAGAAACTACCCAATGCTAAAACGTTAGCTACCTTGTTTGTCCTGCGTCTCCATGGGGTCCCTGTCAATATTGTTTCTGACAGAGGGGTACAATTTGTTTCATTGTTTTGGAGAGCCTTCTGTAAAAAGTTGGAGATTGATCTGTCCTTCTCCTCGGCCTTCCATCCTGAAACTAATGGCCAAACGGAGAGGACTAATCAGTCTCTAGAAGAATATTTAAGGTGTTTTATCTCTGACTGTCAACATGATTGGGTCTCATTCATTCCGCTCGCCGAATTTTCCCTTAATAACCGGGTCAGTAACTCGTCAGGGGTCTCCCGCTTTTTCTGTAATTTTGGGTTTAATCCACGGTTCTCCTCCGTTTCACCTGGTAGTTCCAACAATCCCGAGGTAGATGTCGTTCATCAGCAACTGTGCACAGTCTGGGCCCAGGTTCAGAAGAACCTAGAGGCGTCCCAGAGCATACAAAAGACTCAGGCAAATAGAAGACGTTCTGATAACCCTGTGTTTGTGGTCGGGGATCTGATGTGGCTATCTTCTAAAAATTTGCGCCTTAAATTCCCGTCCAAGAAGTTTGCTCCCCGGTATATAGGGCCGTACAAGGTCACTGAAGTCCTTAACCCTGTCTCCTTCCGACTGGAGTTGCCCCCGTCTTTTCGAGTACATAACGTGTTTCATGCCTCCCTCCTTAAACGCTGCTCCCCGTCCTTGGCTCCCTCGAGGAAACCTCCGGTCCCTGTTCTCACTCCTGAGGGGGTAGAATTCGAGGTGGCCAAGATTGTGGACAGCAGGATGGTCCAAGGCTCGCTCCAGTACCTGGTCCATTGGAAAGGATACGGGCCTGAGGAGAGGACTTGGGTACCCGCCCGGGATGTTCACGTTGGGGTATTGCTCAGGAGGTTCCACCTTCGTTTCCCCAATAAACCAGGTCCACCTCGAAAGGGTCCGGTGGCCCCTCATAAAGGGGGGGGGGGGTACTGTAAAGGATCTGCCAGACACAGCTTCTGTGTCGACGCCCGTGGGTAATCAGTCTGCACCTGCTCCTATGTCTGTGAGACTGACTCCATCTTCCACCACTCAGGATGGCAGGCTTAGGAGTGGGGGAGCCTATCACAGCCTGGCCAGACGGAGCTAGCTTCCGCCCACTGTCTATTTATACCTGCCTTTCCTGTTCCTCCTTTGCCTGTGTTTCTTTTCTGCTTGTTTTCTGGCTCTGCTGCTGCTGCTTGAACTACTGATCCTCTGCTTGTTATTGACCTTGGCTTACTGACCACTCTCCTGCTCAGCGTTTTGTACCTCGTGCACTCCTGGTTTGACTCGGCTCGTTCACTACTCTCGTTGCTCACGGTGTCTCCGTGGGCAGCTGCTCCGTTTCCCTAGCTTCTGTGTACCCTTGTCTGTTTGTCTGTCGTGCACTTACTGGGCGTAGGGACCGTCGCCCAGTTGTACCCCGTCGCATAGGACGGGTCGTTGCAAGTAGGCAGGGACTGAGTGGCGGGTAGATTAGGGCTCACCTGTCTGTCTCCCTACCCCGTCATTACACTATCTATCTCTTATCTATCTATCTATCTATCTATCTATCTATCTATCTATCTATCTATCTATCTATCTATCTATCTATCTATCTATCTATCTATCTATTTATCTATCTATCTGTCCTCATCATTATTCAGCATCAGTAATCAGCATAATTATTACTATTGTAAGCACTGGAGTTTTACATGCAAGCGTCTTGCAGGGAAATGTGTCTTTACTTAGTGTGAAATGGGTGGTAGTTTAACTTTATTAGTTCTTTAGTTCTGCTTTAAAAAGTAAATTGCATTAGTTATAACAAGCACGTCTGGAAGAAATTCCCATATATTAAATATTATAGCGGCTCTATAATTGAATTTAACCTCTGGAGTAATCATTGCTTCAAGGGGTCAGAAGGTGTCAGGTTTATATATAAAAAAATATTCTCTCTTGCCCCCTAAATTAAATACCCGGTTGGCAGTAAGAACTGCAATCAAACGTTACAATAACTTGCATGAGTCTATTACATTGCTCTGGATAAATTTTGGGTCACTCTTCTTTGCAGAATTGTTTTAATTCAGCTACATTGGAGGATTATCGAGCATTAACTTCCCATAAGGTCTTGTCACAACATCTCAATGGGATTCAAGTCAGGACTGTGACTCGGCCACTCAAACCTTAATTTTGTTTCTTTTGATGAACTCGGAGGTGGACTTGCTTGTGTGCTTCGAATCATTGTCCTGCTGCATAACCCAACTGCGCTTGAGCCTAAGGTCTCGAATTGACGGACCCACATTCTCCTTGAGGATTTTCTGAAAGAGCAGAATTTATCGTTCTATAAATTATGACAAGTTGTCCAGGTCCTGCAGAAGCGAAACATCACACTACCACCACCATGTTTGACTGTTGGTATAATATTCTTATGGTGGGGTGCGGTGTTAACTTTATGCCAGATGCAATGAGACCTGTGTCTCAATTACGGTCCGTAATTGTGGATCAAAATTACAGTCGTGTGCATGGGTCCTAATTGATGTTTACAGGTCTAGCAGAAATCATACCTGGTTGTTGCTAGTGAAATTGAGCCCAATTGTCAATTGAATTTGGTTTACTGGTTGATTTAGTAGCTAAGGGGGCAATCATTTTTGAACAAAGTGCCAGGAGGGGCTGAACAGCATTTGTCATTCAATAAATGAAGTCATCATTTAATAACAGCATTTTTTGTTTACTTGGGTTATCTTGATGATCTATGATGATTTGAAACATTCAAGTGTGACAAATATGCAAAAATAGAAGAAATTGGGAAAGGGGCAAAAGCTTTTTCAAAGCACTGCACAATATACATCATAAAATTACATTGTCAGCAGGGACATAGTAAAAATAAGCTCTAGAAAACCTACAAACGTGATACTAAATGTGCAAGTAGGGACACAGAGGATATTTACATTGCCTTATTAGGCTGAACAATGGTTGTGCCATAACTAGATGGTAATACCTGTCTCAGTTTACCTGAATTGTGAAAATGAAATGACCTAATGCTTATTTCATTGAAATCAGACTAGAAGATCAACAACTAAGAACAGACACGTACAGCATTCACCAGTATTAACAATCCTTCTCATTTTTATTGACACATCAGCTTAAAGTGTGATCGTTAGTGAACCTAATAGAAATGCTCTAATATATTATTCTTATTAAAAATTAAGCTTTTACATAGTGTCAAAAGACAATAGAAAACAAATGAGAAGCGGGAACAGAACCTAAGGGCACGTTCAGACGTGGCAGAATTTTTCCGCAGCAAATGTTGGTGCAGATTTGAGCCAATTACGCAATGAATCTGCACCAACATTTGCATATTTGACAGGTAATTCCGAGGTTGCAGAAAACACAGTGAACTTGCCACAGATTTCAGTTTTTGCATTGCAAAGGCTGAAATACGCAGTGAAATTCCGCTTCTTCTCCGTAACAGACAGTGCATGCTTCGGAGGGAAAATTCTGCACCGCAGCCTCTGATCCGCAGTGGAGTTTTCCGCAACGTCTGAAGTAACTTGCCTCAAAATGTGTAGAAACAAATGTAAAAAACGGCCGCTGGAGTACTCCACTGCGTACTGTCCGCAGCGGAATTCCACAGCAATTCCGCCACGTGTGAATGTGCCGTAAGGCTGGGTTCACGCTGTGCGTTTTTGTTGTGTTTTTAGCAACAGTAGTTCATCAATCAAAACAAAAAAACACATGCTAAAAACACACTAAAAAACACAGTGTGAACACAGCCTTATGAAAAAACAGGCTATGAAAACGGAATTTGATGTGTCTTTTGGGGTTTTTGGAGCCTTTTTATTATTATGTTCAGGACATCTGTTTATTATGATTTTTCGTTAACACGGTTCCAATAATCTGTTCACAATAGTGTAGTGTCCAAGAGAGAGTATTTAGGAGATACAAGTATTGAATGTGTTATGATGTGAGCAGGGGAATGGAGCTAAACTGAAAGCCATACACTGGGGGGGGGTCACATTATTGAAAGAAAGCATGTCCTTCTACAGATTAGTATTGCTATTGTCCTTCTAGTGATGACAGTTGTGGTGTTCAGTGAAATTTATGTTCAGTAAATGCATATGTCTGTACAGTAGTGACCAAAATTGTGGAAACTTTTTTAAATGTTCATTGCAATTTTGCAACTAAGAGAAAATATGTTTCATTCAATGCAAATGTTTATACAGGGTGGGCCGTTTATATGGATACACCTAAATAAAATGGGAATAGTTGGTGATATTAACTTCCTGTTTGTGGCACATTAGTATATGGGAGGGGGGAAACTTTTCAAGCTGGGTGTTGACCATGGCGGCCATTTTGAAGTCAGACATTTTGTATCCAACTTTAGTTTTTTCAATCGGAAGAGGGTCATGTGACACATCAAACTTATCAAGAATTTCACAAGAAAAACAATGGTGTGCTTGGTTTTAACGTTACTTTATTCTTTCATGAGTTATTTACACGTTTCTGACCACTTATAAAATGTGTTCAAAGTGCTGCCCATTGTTTTGGATTGTCAATGCAACCCTCTTCTCCCACTCTTCACACACTGATAGCAACACCACAGAAGAAATGCTAGCACAGGCTTCCAGTATCCGTAGTTTCAGTTGCTGCACATCTCGTATCTTCACAGCATAGACAATTGCCTTCAGATGACCCCAAAGTTAAAAGTCTAAGGGGGTCAGATCAGGAGACCTAGGGGGCCATTCAACTGGCCCACGACGACCAATCCACTTTCCAGGAAACTGTTCATCTAGGAATGCTCGGACCTGACACCCATAATGTGGTGGTGCACCATCTTGCTGGAAAAACTCAGGGAACGTGCCAGCTTCAGTGCATAAAGAGGGAAACACATCATCATGTAGCAATTTCAGATATCCCGTGGCCTTGAGGTTTCCATTGATGAAGAATGGCCCCACTATCTTTGTACCCCATATACCACATCATACTATCAATTTTTGTGTTCCAACAGTCTTGGAGGGATCTATCCAATGTGGGTTAGTGTCAGACCAATAGCGGTGGTTTTGTTTGTTAACTTCACCATTCACATAAAAGTTTGCCTCATCACTGAACAAAATGTTCTGTGTAAACTGAGGGTCCTGTTCCAATTTTTGTTTTGCCCATTCTGCAAATTCAGTGCGCCGATCTGGGTCATCCTCGTTGAGATGCTGCAGCAGCTGGAGTTTGTAAGGGTGCCATTTGTGAGTAGCTAATATCCGCCGAAGGGATGTTCGACTGATGCCACTCTCCAGTGACATGCGGCGAGTGCTACGCTGTGGGCTCTTGCTGAATGAAGCTAGGATAGCCACTGATGTTTCTTCATTAGTGACAGTTTTCATGCGTCCACATTTGGGCAAATCCAACACTGAACCAGTTTCACGAAACTTGGCAAGCAGTTTGAAAACTGTAGCATGGGAGATGGGTGGTCTCGTAGGGTGTCTTGCATTGAAATCTGCTGCAATGACCCGGGTACTGCGTTCACCAGACATCAACACAATTTCTATCCGCTCCTCACGTGTTAACCTCTGCGACATGTCAATGGCTGTAAACAAAGAGAAGCTTGTAAATAACTCATGAAAGAATAAAGTAACGTTAAAACCCAGCACACCATTGTTTTTCGTGTGAAATTCTCGATAAGTTTGATGTGTCACATGACCCTCTTCCCATTGAAAAAAAAACTAAAGTTGGATACAAAATGGCCGACTTCAAAATGGCCGCCATGGTCAACACCCAGCTTGAAAAGTTTCCCCCCTCCCATATACTAATGTGCCACAAACAGGAAGTTAATATTACCAACCATTCCCATTTTATTTAGGTGTATCCATATAAATGGCCCACCCTGTATATTAATTGAAAAAGAATGTAATGCCAAAAATCAATACAAAAAAAATTATTAAAATATCTTCAGTACAAAGCAAGTTATACTGCAAATACTGCAAACATGAGCAATCTTCACAACAATTTGATATCTATTTGATTTCTGTTTTTTTTTGTATTAAATTCGGCATTATTTTCTCTTTTAATTGATATATAAACATTTGTATTGAGTGAAACATAACATTTTCTATAAGCATGCACATTTACAAAACATGAAAATTTCAAACACTGTATGTAACTAACAACCAGATTATGCACATTTACAGATTCTGTGGAAGATTCTGGACTGAGATGTTTTTGTTCCATATTTAATTGACATGGGAGTAGGGCAGTTAAGTTTAGTGCAGGAACCCGTGCATGTTGATGCGGGTTGCGGTTAGGGTGTTGAGGTCTTTCAATGTTTTTTTCTCTACTTCTCTATTATTTGTTAAAAGTGGATGGATTGAATGTTAGAGGGTTGCGGTATAGGATTAAAAGCTCGGATATATTAAGCTACAGATTACTTACCAACAAAAATATGTCTCAAGAAGATAACTATACAGTTATTTTTTTTAAAAGAACGCTCTGAGCAAATCTGATACACTGTGTCGTGCCTACTGCATGACTGGAGGGGGTTTTGCCTGGTTCTCTCTTTAGTCTAAAACACTGTAGAAATGTTGCCTAGAGTGGCTTGAATTAAGTTTTGATTCTGTGTAATAATAATTTTCTTGGGGTGTTTCTATTTCTTATTCATAGTCAAATAAATTGTAGAGCAATATAAAATAAAATTGTTTTAGAGTATGTTCACACAGGGCGGATAATGTTGCTGCAGATTCGTTGCATAATTACCGCAAATTTGCAGCAACATTTGCAGCGGAAAAATTACGCCACGTCTGAACATGCCCCAAGGCCATGTTCAGACGTGGCAGAATTTTTCCGCAGCAAATGTTGCTGCAGATTCGGGGCAATTACGCTACAAATCTGCACCAACATTTGCATATTTGACAGGTAAGGCTGGATTCACACGACCATGTTACGTCCCGGACCGAACACACTGCAGGGAGCCAGGCTCCTAGCATCATAGTTATGTATGACGCTAGGAGTCCCTGCCTCGCTGCAGGACAACTGTCCCGTACTGAAAACATGATTACAGTACGGGACAGTTGTCCTGCAGTGAGGCAGGAACTCCTAGCGTCGTACATAACTATGATGCTAGGAGCCCGGCTCCCTGCACTGTGTTCGGTCCGGGATTAGTGGCCGAAATACGTTCCGTCCATTACGGACGTAACATGGTCGTGTGAATCCGCCTTTTTCAGACGTTGCAGATATCACAGAGGACTTGCCACCGATTACAGTTTTTGCATTGCAAAGGCTGAAATCCGCAGTAAAATTCTGCTTCTTCTCCGCAATATAATGAGCATTCTGCGGAAAGAAAAATCTGCACCACAGTATAATTTCCAGTTATTTTCTGCAACGTCTGAACTAAGTTTCCTAAAAATGTATAGAAAGAAATGTAAAAAATGGCTGTTGCAGAATTCCACTGCGGACTGTCCGCAGCGGAATTCAACAGCAATTCCGCCACGTCTGAATGTACCCCAAAATGTTCCAGTATAAAAAAGGTCATGTCTTTTTGCATTGCTTCTTGTTTCCTTTGCACCTATTTTTTTATTTTTTATTTTTTACCTCCATACTCATTCAACGATTTTCCTTAGCTAATTACAGATGATATTACTTGTGTCCCAGAAGAACAGGTAAACTGGAGAAAGGAAAGCTATCTCAGTGGTAAAAGTAATTTTATACCATTATCAAAAATGAGGACTAAAATTGGAAAAAAAAATGGGGCACAATCTTTATGCTACAACAAATTGTATAATTGTTTATCTCAGTTTGATATGCTTTGAATGCTATGGTTACTTCTAGGGTAATTAAAATACTGTACTTAAGATCTAGTATTGACTAAATAGATTTTTTTTTTTTCCTACTGCTTTGGGCTAACCTACTCATGAGCACTGCAAAGGTAACTATGGCCAGTGCAGGTCAATATTATTTATATACAGCATGTTCCATATCCCCCAGGAAACTTCTGAGAAGCATTTTTTCAAAGAAGTCACAACTTGCACTGAAATTTTAGTGTGAGTGAGGTAAGCATCGGGGGGGGGGGGGGCAGAGGAATGTCAACTGAACTGAAAGAAGGTAAGAGAGAGGGCATGCTTCACAGGGAATGCCAACTGAGCTCTAAACTTGTAGCTCCACAAACAGGCATGTCCGAGAAAGCAGATCTTGAAAATAAAAGAAGTAACACACAAAAGCAGCCAACAACATAGAGCTGCTTAAACCTTTCCAGGCACATAGTTACATATCTAATTTGTTTATCAACTTATCCACCTTGTTTTCTGTGTTTTCCCACAGATAGTGTATGTATATATATATGTATATATGCTGTAATTCCAAAAAGCTGTATGGTGACAGCACGGCGTACCACGCAGTGAGTACACCAGTCAGACATAACCAAGATATTGTGTTAAAAACCAAACCCCCCAAAAAAATGCAACCACTATTTCTTGCCCATTTCCCCCCCACAAATATATTTGTTTCAGTTTCCCAGTACAGTATATGGTGCATTAAATGGTGCCACAAAAAACTACAACTTGTCTTTCAAAAAACAAGCCCTCATACGGCTATGTCGACGGAAAATAAAAGTTAGGGCTTTTGGAAGGCGGGGAGAAAAAACTGAAATTAAAAAACTAAAATTGTCCGTGTCATTAAGGGGTAAAAGGTTAGGGCAGGCTGCGGCGATTCGTTACGTTTAACATAGCAATAGGTGAGGGCAGGTGGCCATCTTTTAGGAGGCAAGATGACAAAAATACAGCAATTCTGCATTTTTTTTTAAGCGTTCACCATGCATGCTAAATAACTTTTTAATAGTTTGAATCGCAAATGACTCGGCAATAACAATGATGATCATTTTTATATTGATTACATTATATTATTTAAAAAATAGGAAAAGGGGGTTCTTTTGAACTTATAATATTTTTCAAAACTTTAATAAATTTAATTTAACATTTTAACTTTTTGGCAGGGTTTACTGGTCCCCATTATTCATGACAACCCTATTGACCGCGGCATCTAAGTGTTTAAAGGGGTTGTCCCAGTATTAAATGTTATTGCAATATAATTGTGATATAGTTGCGATTTACTCCCTTTACTTTATAATAATGGTGCCCTGTGGTGTTCAATCTGTATAGTAATGTGTATGTCCTTCCACTGAGCTGAATGAGGGAGAACGCACATGCTAAGTTACAGTCTTCAACTGTCATTAGAAAATGCCTTGTCTGCTTATCAGTAAAGAAGTAAAGAAGAAGCTTTTATTCAGAAACATAGCTTGTAGTGTGGATGGAGACTCACACATTAGATGAAGAGAGAGCCTGCATACAGCACTGCTTACAAACAGCCTTGAGCTCTCCCCTCTCCTGCTCATCCTCTCACTGTGTGTAAGCTATAGGCTCTCCCTCTTTTTTAGTTATATAGAGCTGGGCTCTACCTCTAAAAAGACATGTAACGTGGGGCATTTGTAAAGTTTCTCCTAGAGAGGAGGCAAAGGCAGTACAACAGAAAAATATGCCTGCGTAAGCTATGACAAGGAGGGGGAGGGAACTGCATAAAAAAAGGTGTACGTCATCGTGGTTTAACCCCAAGGCGCACGAGGACGCAACTGTACGTCCTGGCGGGAGGTTACTTCGCGCACCAGGACGTATAGTTACTGAGTCGTTCCCGGTGGACACTGTTCGGGAACCAGGAGGTCAGCTGTCTCCGACAACCGACACTTCACTGTTGGACAATCGCCACTGATTTAGGCAATTAACCACTTAAATGTGGTGATCAATTGAGATTTAAGGGGTTTGTAGCAGATCGGCAGCCCCCATAATGCGATCGTGGGGGTGCCGAAGCTTGGCCTGGCAACCGGAGGCCAGACAATGGCCACCAGGTCTGCCATGTATGGAAGCCTATCAGGACATCATGGTGACTGTCAGTGTCACACTGACAGAATACATTACACTATGTAGGTAGTGTAATGTATTATAACAGCAATCAGTGCTGCAGGTCTTTAAGTTCCCTAGTGGGACAAAAAAAAGTTAATAAAAATGTTTTATAAAAGTGTAAAAATAAAAGCTATAAGTTAAAAAAACAAAAACTGCTTTTTTTCCTATAATAAGTCTTTTATTATAGGGAAAAAGGGAAAACATTTAAAAACTACGCATATTTGGTATCACCGCATTTATAATGACCCAAACTGTAAAACTATAATGTTTTTTGTCCCGCATGGTGAAAAAACGCAGAAACAAAATAAATAAAAAACAATGCCAGAATCACAATTTTTTTGTCACCACCCCTCTCAAAATATAGAATAAAAAGTGATGAAAAAATCGCATGTACCCCAAAATAGCACATATAAAAACTACAACCTGTCTCGCAAAAAACAAGCCCTTAAAAATGTATTATTTAAAAGAAAAAGTTATTTTATTGTGAAAATGCTGCAAAACATAAGAAAACTATATACATATAATACCGCCGTAATCGTATCTACCTGCAGAATAAAGTAAAATTGTCATTTATAGCCCACAGTGAACACTGTAAAAAAAATTAATAAAAAAACTTTGGCAAAATTGTTTGTTGTTGGTCACCTTGATTGCCCAAAAAATTGAATAAAAAGTGATCAAAAAATCATATGTACCCCATAATGGAACCAATGAAAACTACCGATGGTCCCGAAACAAATAAGCCCTGACACAGCTCAGTTGGAAAAAAAATAAAAAAGTTCTGTCTCTCAGAATATGACGACAGAAAATGTGCAGAGCGTTCCAAAAGCGGATAAGATTGGGCACCATTTATATGTGCGACAACGGCCACACATCTGCAAATTATTATTTATTTAGCCCATTATTATACCCTCTTATTATGCTGTGATGTACTCCGCACAGATTACATATACCCTGATGTACTCCGCATAGCCTACATATGCCCCCAAATTATAAACAGAAATACCAGTAAAACCCCAAACAGAAAAACTACCAAGCAAAATCTCGGCTCCAAAAGCCGAATAGCGCTCCCTCTGTTCTGAACCCTACAGCAGGGGCGTAGCTAGGGGGGGCAGGCGGGGCACGTGCCCCGGGCGCAGCTCAGAGGGGGGCGCCAGCGCCCCCTCCTCCTGCACTATAATTGTACCTGTGTTGCAAGGACACAGGTACAATTAGAAGCAATGAATGACCGGGTACGTTCCGTGCCCAGCCATTCAGCGCCTCTCCACGAATGAAGCAACTGGTACCTTTTGTACCAGTGACGCTTCCGTCGATGAAAGGCGCTGACTGACTGGCAGGGAAAGTCATCCTGCCCAGCCAATCAGCGCCTTTCATAGACGCTGTGTTCAACCCCCTGGAGACCTGCGCAGAAGAGAGCAGGTCTCCATGGCTGCCGGACGGCGTGGGAGCGAGAATAAGGTGAGTTTGAATATTTTTATTTTTTTTTGAATTGTAATAGACGTGTGTGGCTGTATCTGCGGGGGGACGGACTATATCTACAGGGGGGACTATATCTACAGGGGGGGCTATATCTACAGGGGGTGGGCTATATAAAGGGGGACTATATCTACTGGGGTGGGCTATATACAGGGGGGCTATATCTACAGGGGGTGGGCTATATACAGGGGGACTATATCTACAGGGAGGCTATATCTACAGGGGGTGGGCTATATACAGGGGGGCTATATCTACAGGGGGTGGGCTATATACAGGTGGACTATATCTACAGGGGGTGGGCTATATACAGGGGGACTATATCTACAGGGGGTGGGCTATATACAGGTGGACTATATCTTCAGGGGGTGGACTATATCTACAGGGGGCTATATACTGGGGTGGGCTATCTACAGGGGGACCATATCTACAGGGGGTGGGCTATATACAGGTGGACTATATCTACAGGGGGTCTATATCTACAGGGGGACTATATCTACAGGGGGCTATATACTGGGGTGGGCTATCTATGGAGCACCATATACAGGGGTGGGCTATAGCTACCGGGGGGGCTATATAGTATATAGCCCCCTGTAGATATAGCCCACCCCTGTAGATATAGCCCACCCCTGTAGATATAGCCCACCCCTGTAGATATAGCCCACCCCTGTAGATATGGTCCCCCTGTAGATATGGTCCCCCTGTAGATATGGTCCCCCTGTAGATAGCCCACCCCTGTATATAGTCCCCCTGTAGATATAGCCCACCCCTGTATATAGCCCACCCCTGTATATAGTATCCCACAAATAGCTCCCCCTATAGTGCTCCACAGAAAGCCCACCCCTGTATATAGCCCCCTTGTACATATAGTCCACCCCTGTATATAGTGCTCCACAGATAGCCCACCCTTGTATATACTATCTGTGGAGCACTATATACAGGGGTGGACTATCTAGTGGAGCACTATATACAGGGGTGGACTATATGTACAAGGGGGGCTATATACAGGGGTGGGCTATCTGTGAAACACTATATACAGGGGTGGACTATATGTGGAGCACTATATACAGGGGTGGGCTATATCTACAGGGGGGCTACATACATGGTTGGGCTATCTGTAGAGCTCTATATACAGGGGTGGACTATATCTACAGGGGGCTATATACAGGGGTGGGCTATCTGTAGAGCACTATAGGGGGAGTTATTTGTGGGACACTATACAGGGGTGGTCTGTATGGGGACACTATATACAGGGGTGGGCTCTATGGCAGGCACTATCTACAGGGGGCTCTATAGCAGGCACTATCTACAGGGGGCACAGTGTGTGTGCGTGGGACACGGTGTATAGTGCTATTATAATTAGAGGTGCAGTGTATGGCGCTATTATATTTAGGGGCGTAGTGTGTGGTATAATGATAACTTTATATTTATTTATAGGTGCAGAAATGTTGGAAAAGTGAGAAGCTGAAGACATGTGAGCAGCAAACTGCAGAAATGGGCTGTGACTGGGAGAAGCCACCATAGAGGTCTGGACCGGATGGAGAAAAATAACTAGAATCTGAGACGTCACCGGTGAGTCACTTAATGTAAATGTTTATTCTGCCTCTAATCAGCACTGTAGTCACTGTATGATCTGCAGCGAGATGATGGGTGATATGATTATGATATGATTTATTTTTGTGAAACAGCATCTCCCAGCATATCCTTATCATTGTTCGGGCCATGCTGGGAGCTGTAGTTTTACGCCGTACACACCTATACGGCAGGGGTTGCACTAAATTGAGCTGTATTTGTGCTGGTGTTGTATATACGTATTGAGCTTGGTTCTGGTGTTGTGTATAGAACCATATTGCTTGTAAAATGTACAAATGAGAGAAAACAAACACGGCGAGGGGGAACGAGATGTCGGGAAAGAGGTTGGGGGGGCGCCAAACTTATTCTTTGCCCCGGGTGCTGGAGAACCTAGCTACGCCTCTGTCCTACAGCGTGCCCAAACAGCAGTTTATGTGCACATATATGGCATCGCCATACCCAGGAGAACCCACTTAACATTTTATGAGGCATTTGTCTTCAGTGGCACAAACTGGGTACAACATATTGTGCACTAAAATGGCATATCAGTATAAAATTGCAATTTTCACTTTGCACCATCGCGCTGCGCATTATCCCCTTCGCGCACCACAACGTAATAGCACGTCATGGTGCGGGGGTGAAGTATGGAGCAGGCTCACGTGCTGAGCCCGCTTCATATGCTGCGGGTGTCAGCTGTGTATTACAGCTGACACCCAGGACTCACAGCCAGGAACAGCGATCGCACTGTTACAGAAGCCTGTAAAAATTACGATATACTGCAATACATAATATAACGATCGCTGGTTGAAGTCCCCAAGGCGCACTAATAAAATGTGTAAAAAATGTTTTAATAAAGTTATTAGTAGTGAAAAAAATAAATTTAAGTTCAAAAATGAAGTATTGTCAAAAAAAAAAAAAAAATGAACAAAATTGGTATCGCTGCATCTGTAAAAGTCTGAACTATTGCAATATACCAATATTTACCTCACACGGTGAACGCCTTAAAAAATAGAATTAAAAACGCCAAAATCTTTTTTGGTCACTTTAGCTCTCAAAACTTTTTTTTATAAAAAGTGATCAAAAAGTTTTATGTACCAAAAAATGGTACCAATAAAAACTGCAGCTCATCCTGCAAAAAATAAGCCCTCAAACAAAAAAATGAAACAGTTGTGGCTCTCGGAATGTGGTGAAACAAAACATTTGTTTTTTAACATATAGTTTTTTTCTTTCTAAATGTAGTAAAATATAAAAAAAACTATATAAATTTGTTATCACCGTAATCGTATTGAGCAGCTGAATAAAATTAAGTTGTCATTTTTACCGCACTTTAAAACCCGTAAAAATGAAAACCCAAAATGGAGGAATCGCAGTTTTTTCCAATTTCAGTTTCCCAGTACAATAGTGTGAATAGAAACTACAACTCCTCCCACAAAACATAGGCCCTCACACCACTCTATTGACGGAAAAACAAAAAAGTTTTTTCCAGTTTTCCAGTAAATTATATGGTACTTTAAATAGTGTGAATAAACACTACAACTCCTCCTACAAAACATAAGACCTCATACCACTTTATTGATGGAAAAACAAAAAAAGTTATGGCTTTTGGAAGGCGGGAAGTGAAAAACTAAAATGAAAAAGAAAAAAATGGATCAGTCCTGAAAGGGTTAATTAATTTCTAATGAAAAAAACATTTATGAGCACACGTGGGGTATTGCTGTACTCAGAAGGAATTGCTTTACAAATGTTGGGGTGCTTTTTCTCCTTTATCCCTTGTGCAAATTATAAAATTCAACATTTTAGTGGAAAAAATGTTGGTATTCATTTTCACGGCCTAATTCTAATACACTCTGCAAAAGATCTGTGGGGTCTAAATGCTCACTATAACCCCTAGACAGATTCCTTAAGGGGTGCACTTTCCCAAATGGGGTCACTTTTGGTCCCTAATGGGCTTTACAAATGTGACATGGCGCTGCAAACCATTCCAGCTAAATTTGAGCTCCAAAAGCCAAATAGCGCTCCTTCCCTTCTGAGTCCTGCCATGGGTCCAAACAACAGTTTATGACCACATGTGGGGTATTGCCGTACTCGGGAGGAATTGCTTTACAAATGTTGTGGTTCTTTTTCTCCTTTATTCCTTGTAAAAATGTTACATTTCTATGTTTGTTTGTTTTTGTTTTTTTTTAAAAGTAGATTTTCATTTTAGCTGCCTTATTCCACAAAATTCTGCAAAAAAACCTATTGGGTCAAAATGCTAACTATATCCCTAGAAATATTTTTTGAGGGGTGTAGTTTCCAAAATGGGGTCATTCCACTGTTTTAGTCCCTGCAGGGCATTGCAAACACGACATGGCACCAAAAACCATTCCAGCAAAATCTCCAAAATCCAAATGGCGCTCCTTCCGTTCTGAGCCCTGCCATGGGTCCAAACAGCAGGGTTTTTTTTTTACCAGATATGGGGCATTGCCGTAATTGGGAGAAATTCCTTTACAAATGTTGGGGTACTTTTTCTCCTTTATTCCTTGTAAAAATTAAAAATTTTAAAAGTATTTTCAGAAAAGAGTAGATTTTCATTTTCACAGACTAATTCCACTATATTCTGCAAATAATCTGTGGGGTCAAAATGCTCACTATACCCCTAGATAAATTCTTTGAGGGGTGTAGTTTCCTTAAATGGGGTCACTTTTGGGGAATTTCCACTGTTTTAGCACCACAAGACCTCTTCAAACCTGACATGGTGCCTAAAATATATTCTAAATTTAAAGAGGCCCCCAAATCCACTAGGTGCTCCTTTGATTCTGAGGCCTGTGTTTCAGTCCATTAGCGCACTAGGGGCACATGTGGGATATTTCTAAAAACTGCAGAATTTGGGCAATAAATATTAGGTTACGTTTATCTGGTAAAACCTTCTGTGTTACAGGAAAAAAAATTACTACAAATTAATTTTGGCAAAAAAAATAAATTTGTAAATTTCACCTCTACTTTGCTTTAATTCCTTTGAAAACACCTGAAAGGTTAAGAAACTTTTTTAATGCTGTTTTGAATACTTTGAGGGGTGCAGTTTTTAAAATGGGGTGATATATGGTTTCTAATATATATAAGGCTCTCAAAGACACTTCAGAACTGAACAGGTCCCTGAAAAAATTGTCTTTTGAAATTTTCTTGAAAATGTGTGAAATTGCTGCTAAAGTTCTAAGCCTTGTAACGTCCTAGAAAAATAAAAGTACGTTCAATAAGGATGAAAACATAAAGTAGACATATGGTAAATGTTAACTAGTAATTATTTTGTGTGATATTACTATTTGTTTTACAAGCAGATACATTTAAACTGAGAAAAATGCAAATTTTTGCAAATTTTCTCTAAAATTTGGTGTTTTTTTTTACAAATAAATATTCCATTTATCGACCAAATTTTTTTTCGTAACATAGTACAATATGTCACGAGAAAACATTCTCAGAATCGCTTGGATCGGTAAAAGCATTCCCAAGTTATCACCACATAAAGTAACACATGTCAGATTTGAAAAAATCAGCTGTGGCACAAGGTCAAAACAGGCTCTGTCCTAAAGTGGTAAAGGGGTAAAATTTTCATAGAAAATGCAAGTTGAATGTAAGGCTCTGTTCATGTAGCGTTTTTCTTCTATGTTTCACCTATGTACTGGGATAGCTCCCGGTGCATATGCCATATGTATTCATAGAGTCCTACAGGCCCAACAGACGATAAAAGTGTGTCCTTTTACCATCCTCCAGGCAGGAATATTTTTTAACTGAATAGGAAAGCTTAGTTTAGGCATCCCGCAGCAAAATGTATACCTAGCAGTATATGCTTTTTTATAATGGGAGTCTATGGGCGATATTTGCTCTGTATGCCCATACAGTGGTATACATTGGAGGCTTTTATTGGAGGAATATATTAGAAGTATTTCCTGAAGTATACCTCCGACATACACGGCAAATGCAGGGCTAATAAATTATTATATACCTTGACGTTTTCTAACAGCATTTGTTCCAAAAACTTAGACTAACCTGCAAAAATGGTACACGCGCCGTTTACAGTGTACTTACAGCTGTATACATGTCTGAAAATCTATCATATAAATTAAAAATAGAATTTAAAGAAAAATATGTGCACAGCTGTGTGGTTGGATTATGAAATATATTTGCATTATTTTGGAATGTTAAAAACAAATGTCCAAGAAACGAGAGGAAAGGAACATTGTTTGCATTAACTCTCCATTTGCTGCACCTTTTGTTAATATAGTAGGAGCTTGACAGTTAAGATTTTGGATTAAGCTGCACTTTCAATGTACAATATAACTGCACAGCTGCAATTGCTCACAGTCATACGTACCCAAGCGCAGCCGAGGGATGTGTCAACCCCTTTTCCAGATCAATTCATTGTCCTAGGAAAATGATTTTGTATAGTTCTGTCTTACAGGTTGTCACTAGTGAAAGGACCAGAGTTAGACATTATCCATTAAATACTACCCCAGTTTATTTTAGTAACATACTGTATTTGCTTTTGCTAACAAGTTTTCAATAGTCACCACCGAATATTCTGTCTGTTTGTAGAGAGCATGAAAACTAGTGGAATTTGCAGGGTGTAAAGAATTGCTTGCATTGTAAATGACCTCAGGTTTAGAAAGTTCCTCATTAATTTTAGCCTGAACTTGTTTCTCAGCTTTAGAGGGTGTCGTCCAAATGCCAAAGCACAAACAGAAAACACGAAGGGTGAAATTCTCAGCGCAGACACACCTTGATGATGCCCTCTGGGATTTGCAGATGACTCTAGCGTAGCCAGTGACATCATAAGAATGCCTTTTTTCACAGCACACCGGTATTTGAGTACCAAACCCTCAAAGCAGATAGGCCTCGCTGTATTAGGGAAGGGTGGGTGGGTGACTGCGAAATGTGTGCTAATCGAGAATGCGTGACTTGTCTGAGTAAGAAATGACACTCTAGCCAAATTAGCACATTAATAGCATGAGATATCCTCCAAAAAACATTTACAACTTCTGCAATGTTTCCTATGCTTTGTAGAGTTGCACCTAACCATTTGGCCCCCGGTTAGACTAAGAATCTAGACGATTGGCTGGTCTGTTTTACATGCAGAGATGCATGATCCTCTTGCGCTCTTGAGATGGGAAAGACTTTGATAAGGCTGGATTCACACACACAGTGTTTTGTTGCGTTTTTGTCTTTCTTTCGTGGCGTTTTTAATGGCATTTTTAAGTGCTTGTTTTTTAGTGCGTCCAGATGCTACATTAAAATCTATTGTGAAATATAAAATGCACTCCATACAAATGCGTTTTAGTTTGTGACATTTTGAGAACATTTTCTGATCAGTGGCGTTTTTTCCAAATGCAGCATGCTGTGGGTATGGTGTTTTTCAGGTGTGTTTCCCATAGGTTTTTCTATAGGTTTTCAAAAATGTTAAAAAAAATAAAGTATGTACAAAATGGCACTGAATAAAAAGAAAGTCACCAAAAAGGACACTAAAAACGTGACATTTTAATAACGCTATCATTTTTAGAAGCGTTTTTTGATTAAGTTTAAATTGCCATAAAAAAATTATGTGTGAAGGGAGCCTCAGGCCTTGTTTACACAGAGTTAAACAGAAAAAAATCTGCCTCAGAACTCCTTCAGGAATTTTGAGGCAGATTTTGAACTGCCTGCACTTATTTTTCTGCGTTTTTTCTGAGTTTGTGTTTCACTGTGTGTTTTGTCTGCGGCTATTGAAGCTAATGCAGGGAGCGCACGCAAAAAACTTTTGAAAAATACTCTGAAACAAGCGTCGCAGGTTTTTTCTACCTTTCATTGATTTTAATGGGAGGTCAGAGGAGGAAACTGCGGCAAGCAAGAAAATGCGAAAAAAAATTCCTGCGAGCGGCTAAAAAACACCTGGGGATAAAAACGCCTCCGCCTCCCATTGAAATCAATGTGGGGTGATTTCGGAGGGTTTTTGGTGTTGATTATGACACTGTTTCCATGTCAAAATCAGCGCCCAAAAACTCTCTGTGAACTGACCCTAAGGGGGGATTCACACGAGCGTGTATTCGGTCCGTGCGGGCCGCGTGGTTTTCACGCGGCACGCATGGACCAATACAAGTCTATGGGGCAGTACAGACAGTCCGTGCTTTTTGCGCAGCGTTTGTCTGCTGCGCAAAAAGCGCGACAGGTTCAATAACTCTGCGTATTTCGCGCATCACGCACCCATTGAAGTCAATGAGTGCGTGAAAACCACGCAGGTTGCACGGAAGCACTTCCGTGCGAACCGACTGAAACAGCGCACCAGCTGTCAAAAGGATGAATGAAAACAGAAAAGCACCACATGCTTTTCTGTTTCCGAACATCCAAACGGAGTGTTTTTGCGATGAGCGAAGCCGGACAAGCGAACCGAACTTCACCGGGTTCGGCCGAACTCGTTTTGGCCGAACCCGGCAAAAAAATTATCGGTACGCGACGTCAGGAGATAGTCACTGTCCATGGTGCTGAAAGAGTTAAACTGTTTCAGCACCATGGACAGTGACTTCCGATCCCAATATACATGAACCTGTAGAAAAAAAAACGAAGTTCTGACTTACCCATAACTCCCGGCTTCTTCCTCCAGTCTGACCTCCCGGGATGACAATTCAGTCCAAGTGACAGCTCCAGCCAATCACAAGCCAAGCACAGGCTGCAACGGTCACATGGACTGGCGCGTCATCCAGGGAGGTGGGGCCCGATGTCGAGAGGCGCGTCACCAAGGACGCGTCACCAAGGACGCGTCACCAAGGCAACGGCCGGGAAGTTCTCGGTAAGTACGAACTTTTTCTTTTTTTTCAACAGGTTTTTCGATATTGTGTTCGGCATTCACTGTCGAGGGTGCTGAAAGAGTTAGCTCTTTCAGCACCTTGGACAGTGACGGGCGTCGACTAGCCTCATCTTTATGATGGCGGCTGCACGAAAATCACGCAGCCGCGCATCATACTCGGATGACACACGCAGCTGTCAAATGGTTTTTGTGCGCGCAAAACGCCACGTTGTTTGCTCGCGCAAAAACGCAACGTCCGTCTGTATCTTCCCTAAGGCTATTTTCACACAGCAGTATTTAGGTTAGTATTTTGCCCCAGTATTGGGAAGCCAAACCAGGAATGAGGTACGTACTGTACAAATCTTTCCATTTTATCCTTTTTCTTTTTGTAGTTTCCACTCCTAGTTTTGGCTAAAGCAAAATACTGGCTAAAATAATGTGAAAATGGTCTTAGGCCGGGTTCCCATTGGTCGGATACGCTGCGTAAAAATCATGCAGCGTATCTGACCTGGAACCCGCAGTACATTCCGTCCCAAAAAATTGCACCACATTGTGGTGTGGTTTTTCCAACTGAATTTCCGCAGTGGAATAAATAAAAGGGGAGAACAAAAAGCTGTTCATACTTACCCCTCCCTCTTCTCCAGCCTCCCTGGATGACGTTGCAGCCTGTGATTGGCTGCAGCGGTCACATGGGATGAAACGTCATCCCAGGAAGCCGGACTGCAACAAGAAGCAAGAAGTTCTGTGTAACCATTATATGTTTTTTTTCCGGAGTTGCAATTTTTGGGACGTAATCGCTGCGATATTGCCCCAAAAGTCGCAACACTTGGCTTTCTGTTGCGGGTTTTGCATGAATTCAATGGGGAAAACCTGCAACAGAAAGAAACAAAAACGATTAGGCTGGGTTCACACGACCTATTATCAGGCGTAAACGAGGCGCATTATGCCTCGTTTTACGTCTGAAAATACGACTACAATACGTCGGCAAACATCTGCCCATTCATTTGAATGGGTTTGCCGACGTACTGTGCCAACGACCTGTCATTTACGCGTCGTCGTTTGAGAGCTGTCAAACGACGACGCGTAAATTGACTGCCTCGGCAAAGAAGTGCAGGACACTTCTTTGCAACGTAATTTGAGCCGTTCTTTATTGAAGTCAATGAAGAGCAGCTCAAGATTTACGAGCGTCACAGACGCCTCGCATAATACGAGGAGGAGCTTTTACGTCTGAAACGACGCAGCTGTTTTCTCCTGAAAACAGTCTGTCTTTTCACACGTAAAAGACAGTTCTCGTGTGCACATACCCTTATATTATATTATATATATTATATATTATTATATTCCGCACCGCAGGTCAATTTATTAACATTTACGCTGTGTTTTTTCTGTGTGGGCATGAGATTTTCTTAATCTCATCCATTTTTCTGCTACTGTAAATGCTGCGGAGTTTCCGCACAGAATTCCGTTGCGGAAATTCTGCAAGAGTATATTCAGACGTTGCGGTTAAGTTTAAGGGCACAGTCCGCAGTGGAATTCTGCAGCAGCCATTTTTTCCATTTGTTTCTATACATTTTTAGGAAACTTAGTTCAGACGTTGCAGAGAATAACTGTGTGGAAATTGGGCTGCGGTGCAGATTTTTCCCTCCACAGCATGCTTATTCCATTGCGGAGAAGAAGCAGAATTTTACTGCGGATTTCAGCCTCTGCAATGTAAAAACTGAAGTCTGTGGCAAGTCCGCTGTGATATCTGCAACGTCTGAATTACCTGTCAAATATGCAAATGTTGGTGCAGATTAGTTGCGTAATTGCCCCGAATCTGCACCAACATTTGCAGCGGAAAAATTCCGCCACGTCTCAACATGGCCTAAAACAGCACTAAAAAAACGCATCTGAAAACCGCATGTGGTTTCATTGCAAGTTCATGAATTTTTCCATGCAGTTATCACTGCAACCGCATCGAAAAGCGCATCAAGTACAACGTCTGGATACTTTCTTAAGCAAGTGCTGCCATGGTGTTTGACCAGCCACAGTTCTCCTTTCTTTTGTGTCCACTTCTGTGTTTGGCTCAAAAAGCTGATCCAAAAACTGCCACAAAAACGGCATCAAAACTGCGCGTGTGAACCTGGCCTTCATAGTGGTGAGCTTTCAGACTTGCAATTAATTTTGTTTTCTTCATTATAACATTAAGTTTATAATTTCTTCATTTACTGAACTTCTTGAAGGTGTGACAAATACTTTGGAATGGTGCTATCCCTAATGATTACAAGACGTCTTTTTCTTTTGAATTCATGTGAAGCAATGCTTGGCATTGAAGTAAATAGTTATTTAATGATTATTTCTATTTTCTGATGGAAGAAGTGAAACATTCTTTAGGGTGATTCACAAAGGGTATTGCACAAGTGTAACAAGAGTTCTGGAGGACCTGACATATACTACTAGAGAAGAAACAAACGAGAGAAGAGATGAAAATAGTCTGGAAGGTAACTTGTGTTGCTGCTGTTGTTAAGAAACAAGAAATCCGTCACCGTTTGTTTATACCACCACAATAATCCCTTTTAGACAGTAGCTAAATGGCAACCAGTGTCACATAGGACTAAATGCATTTTTCATGTGACTCAAAGTGATCACTAATTGAATATGCTTTGTGTCCTAAATTCTTTTATACATACATGGATGAGATGGATGAATTATACTGTTGGTGTTGGTGGAGAACTTGTCCAACTCCCACACAAGCCTAAGTGGGCTCCCACCTTGCCTGAAGCTGAAAACAAGTTTACACATGTGGACTCCTTAGATCTCCATAGGTAGCTGTAGACACAAGGACCACCAGCAGTTACAAAAAGTATCGTGTGAACACTGGATTTAAAATATTATCATGCTAACCAATGTCAGTAGGGTGGATTTACTGCACGCAACATGTTTCATAAAATTGTAAATGTAATTATATATATTTTCTTTATGTTTTATGTGTATAAATGTTTCATAGTTTTTGAAAAAAATAATTTTATTTTCTGTCCAGTGAGGCCCCATGCACTTAGAAATGTCGTATGCATGGATCTCCTACAGCAGAGTCCCTAAAGGTTATGTATTAGTCCATGTGCCACCATATGGTACCTCTGTGAGGCAACTTGCGAACCTATAAAATGTTATAGGCGCCATATTCAAGATTAATAAAAAAAAATTACATATACTTTACAATTCCTTTAGGAGCTTGCTATATAGAAGCACATGGGATGCCAAAAATGTATAAAATAGGTGGAGACTGCTGCAAGGTATATTTTGTATTTCCTGCATTTGAAGAGTCTGAACCTGATTATTTAGAAGATCTTTAGTACTACCACTAGTTTTGGTATATGTGGTAGTTGACCCTACTATACAAGTTTTTGCCCCTAAATCTGCTCAGCATGTTTGAAGTCTATTTTTATTTCACTTAATTCTAAGTTTTGTAGTATAGGACAGGTTTCAACATTAGGAGTAAGGGAAGTGACAAGAGTTTATAGCAGAGCTCTCCAACCAGTGGCTAAGAATCCTCACGTGGCTGATGTGCCCCCTACATAGATGTTGGCAGCTGTAGATACTATGAGGAATCATCGACGCCTGGTTATTATAGCATTCATGACATTTGTCATGAGCGCTATATAAGTGAAGTAGACATCAGACTAAGAACCAGATCACTCGCACTTGACATCTCTGTCATCTCAGGATCATATAACAGACAATTATCACTACAATCAGCATTGCATAACTCAAATTTGTTCTAACACAGTATCATTGCCACCCAAAATGTTCTGTTTGCTTGTGTTATTTTGTCTGCTTTTAGTAATTTTCTCAGTTAAGACAGTTTAGTAAATGTAACATGTAATGGATTAGAGCATTTCAATAAACAACATAGTTTTATAGACTTTCTTCTTCAGTAGTTACAGTAATTCTACCTAAAAAGGAAAATGTTGTCATAAATTAGTCAATTTGTAGTTTAGAGCAGTAGCCGAAGTTTGATTTTGTTACGTTTTTTCTACCTATAGAGTTATTGGCATTTTTCTATAATTTTGTGGCTGCCATTTTTGTTGTCACTTTTGAATGATCTTCTCAGAGGCTTAGCTTAGAAGGTTGCTCTCACTAACATCTGATTTACTAGTATATAACAATTAGAAAATTTTTGGTTGAAATCTTCTTTAAAGAATAGGTTTTGGCTGTTGTTTTCTTTTAATGTGGTCCAATACCAAATGTGGTATCGCCGCGTTTGTAACGACCTGAATGATAAAAATATCATGATATTTATTCTGCACTGTAAAAGCTGTAAAAAAAAAACAATGACAGAATTGCTTATTTTTGGTCACCTTCCCTAAAGAAAATGGAACAGAAAGTGCCCAATTCTAATAAATTCGACCATTGAGCGCCGCGGGCAAAAAACACTGTGAAATGCGCTTACTCTTCCTCCCATTGATGTCAATGGGAAGTCAGAGATGTAAACGCCCGAGATAGGGCATGTCGCTTCTTTTTCCCGCAAGCCATTTTTTCCGCTCGAGGAAAAAAAACGCCTCCGCCTCCCATTGAAATCAATGGGAGGCATTTTCTGCCGTTTTTTGGTGCGGTTTCCGCGTCAAAAAAATGTGTCAAAAAACTCTGTGTGAACTGACCCTTAGACAAATTCCTTGAGGTTTTTTTCAGGGTGTTTCTTATGCGTACCTGACCGGTCCAGTGTCAGTGGGTTCTGCGTGTCTCTGACACACACGATCCACCTGTAATCATTCACATCTAAGTTTCCCACTGACACTGAGCCTGTCAGTCCCATGGACCTGACGGGAGCAGGATTTAGCAAACGATACAGCTGCTCCGTATAGAGAATACAGAGCAGCTGTAGGTTAAAAAGTAAAAATAATTTTTAATAAAAACTATTTAGAAAGTTGCACCAATCACACTGACTGACCTTTATATTAAAAAAATAAAATAAAATGTCATTCAAAGGTTTACATAGCCTTTAATTCCTCTGGAACACATAATAGGTTAACAAACTTCCTTAATGCTGTTTGGAAAATGTTGCAAGGTACAGTTTTTAAAATGGGGTGATTTATGGGAGATTTCTAATATATAGGCCCCTTAAAGCCATTTCAAAACTGAAGTTTTGCCGAAAAAAATAGGTTTTGCAAATTTTGTTGAAAATGTAAAAAACTGCTATTAACATCTTGCCGCCACAGCCATTTTCCATTTTTTTCTCCCAACCTTCCAAAAGTAATAACTTTTTTATTTTTCCGTCGATATAGCTTTATGAGCACTTGTTCTTTGCAGAAGGAAATGTAGTTTTTCATGGCACCATTTATTGCACCATATAATGTACTGGAAACTGGGAAAAAAAAACTTTGTGGGGTGGATTGGAAAAATTGTGATTTCCCCATTGTCTTTTGGATTTTGTTTGTACAGTGTTCACCGTGTGATAAAAACGACACTTTAACTTTATTGTGCGGGTCAATAATATTATGGTGATACCAAATTTATATATTTTTTTGCTTTGCTACTTTTACAAAGAATAAACTAATTGTTAAAATAAAAATTCGTTTTGTGTCGCCATATTCTGACAGGCATAACTTTTTTATTTTTCTGTGGATTAAGCAATGTGTGGGCTTGTTTTTTGCAGGGCAAGCTGTAGCTTTTATTGGTCTTAAGTCATAATATTTTAAGCTTCTTTAATCGTCCTAGAACTTGTTAACCTTTTTTCTCTGCAGCCAATTTTCGGTCTTCATTTAAATTTAAGCCCTAAATTCTTTTTTGTAGGTGTAATGGTGGGGGTAGGGAAACAGACAGGTGAGCCCTAATCTACCCGCCACTCAGTCCCTGCCTACTTGCAACGACCCACCCTAGGCGATGGGGTACAACTGGGCGACGGTCCCTACGCTCAGTAAGTGCACGACAGACAAACAGACAAGGGTACACAAAGCTAAGGGAAATGGGGCAGTTGCCCACGGCAACACCGTGAGCAACAAGAGTGGTGAACGAGCCGAGTCAAACCAGGAGTGTACGAGGTACCAAACGCAGAGCAGGAGAGTAGTCAGTAAGCCAGGGTCAGTATGAAGCAGGGTCAAATAAACCACACAAGAAGAATCACAAGCAAGGAGGAACAGGAAAGGCAGGTATAAATAGACAGAGGGCGGGAGCTAGCTCCGTCTGGCCAGGCTGTGATAGGCTCTCCCACTCCTAAGCCTGCCATCCTGAGTGGTGGAAGCTGGAGTCAGTCTCACAGACATAGGAGCAGGTGCAGACTGATTACCTATGGGCGTATACACAGAAGCTGTGCCTGGCAGATCCTTTACAATAGGACAAGTTTTAGTTTTTTTATGGCACCATTTAATGTACCATATAATGTACTGGGAAACTGAAAATAAATTCTTTGTGGAGTGAAATGGGAAAAAAAATGCAATTCCGCCTTTGTTTTTGTGATTCATTCTTATGGCGTTCATCGTACGGTAAAAATGGCATATCAAATTTATTCTACGGGTCGATTATGGCGATACCAAATTTATATATTTTTTTTATGTTTTACCACTCTTACAAGGAAAAAACTGTTGTCACCAGTCATAACTTTTTATATTTTTGTTGATTGAGCAGTGTGAGAGCTTATTTTTTGTGGGGCGAGCTGTAGTTTTTATTGGTACCATTTTGGGGTACACAGGAGTTTTTAATCACTTCATTTTTGGTAGGAGACAAGATGACCAAAAAACAGGAATTCTGTAATGTTACTTTTTTTTTACAGCTTTCACAGTGCGGGTTAAATAAGGTTATATTGTAATAATTCCTACTTTTACAGATGCTGCAATACCAATCATGTTTCTTTAATTTTTTTTGCATTCGTTTTGGGGAAAAAAAATAATTTTTGTTAATTTTTTTATTAGTTCCAAATAGGAAACTTAAACTAGTGATTGTTGGATCGCTTGCATAATATACAGTCATACATTTTTCTATTTAATCCACAAATTGAACCCCACCAATGGTGCTCTACTCTGCCTACCCCTTGCCCCAGCCCTATAGAAACCAAGACACCAAACTGTACTGTTCTAT
This sequence comes from Rhinoderma darwinii, assembly GCF_050947455.1. NCBI lineage: Eukaryota > Metazoa > Chordata > Amphibia > Anura > Rhinodermatidae > Rhinoderma > Rhinoderma darwinii. The sequence continues at coordinate 148,772,834 of NC_134691.1, read as the reverse complement.
GACAGAATATTTTTTTTATCAAATACCACTTTTTAATAATTGTGCAGCAATTTAAATAGAATATCAGTAAATTATAATACTAAGTCCTCTTTCACACAGAAGTATTTTGGTCAGTATTTGCAACCCAAAACTAGGAGCGAGAAATAAACAGAAAAAGTGTAATGGAAAGATTTGTTCCTCTGCAGTGGTTTGAACCCATTCTTGGTTTTGACTTACTAAGGGCACATTCACACGTGGCGGAATTGCTGTTGAATTCCGCTGCGGACAGCCCGCAGTGGAATTCTGCAGCAGCCTTTTTTTACATTTGTTTCTATACATTTTTAGGAAACTTGGTTCAGACGTTGCAGAAAATAACTGTGCAGAAATCAGGCTGCAGTGCAGAATTTTCCCTCCGCAGCATGCTCATTACATTGTGGAAAAGCAGCGGAATTTCACTGCGGATTTCAGCCATTGCAATGCAAAAACTGAATTCTGTGGCAAGTCCGCTGTGATATCTGCAACGTCTGAATTACCTGTCAAATATGCAAATGTTGGTGCAGATTCATTGTGTAATTGCCTCAAATCTGCACCAACATTTGCAGCGGAAAAATTCCCCCACGTGTGAACGTGGCCTGATACAGATGCAAAATATTGCCCAAAATACTGCCGTGTGAAAGTGGTCTAACTGTAATGTTACATACCAGGAATTTTAAATCACATATAAAATGACTTATCGCTATTATTATCATTGTGAATTTGACTACATAAAATTGCTGGACTTAGATTTTACTAACTGCACTATGAATTTTACCATTACATGTCATGCAAAAGAAGAAACAGCACAATGTTTGTATAAAAGTCGGTCTAAGGGTACAAACACACACGGTGTAAAAACACTGCAGATTTTCTGCAGTGTATTACAGTAGCGGCAGTGTGGGTGAGATTTCAACAAATCTCGTCCCCACACTGCGGAAAAATGCCGCCGAAAGAAAGCAAATAAATTGACCTGCAGTGCGGTTTCTTCAGCCGCAACATGTAAATTAATGCTGCGGAATCGCACTTATGTTGCACTTCCGTTGCAGGTTTTCCCCATTGAATTCAATGGGGTGCTTAAACCCGCAACAAAGTAGTGAGTGTTGCGACATTTGCGGCAGAATCACAGCAAAAATCACAAGTAAGGAAAAAAAAAGAAAGTTACACTTACCCAGAGTTCTCTGCTTCTTCTCCAGTCTGGCCTCCTGGGATGATGTTTCATCCCATGTAACTGCTGCAGACAATCACAGGCTATCAACAAAATTGTCTCACAGGTGCAGTAACTCGTTAGGTGTAACCAAATAAGTTTTTAAAACACCTCCAACATATCAATACAGAGTGGCAAACTCCAATATAACATGACAAACACTTGAGAAAAAGGAGTCATTACGCCACAGATCATAGAAAATGTATACATTGTATTACATACAATATTATTCCCTGCGGTGTTCCGGGCTGATACGCTACTCAGTTGACGCAGCGTATCTGCCCTGAACATGCTGTGTGTGTTCGTACCCTATATGGGCTGGTCCCAACCTGGAATAGTTGGCAATCCCAGAAAAGTGAAGGAGACATCAGCATATCATTCAAAGTGATATTAATCGGGCAAAAATAATCATTATGCATCTGGTATAATAACTGTCTTTGCCGAATAAATTAATATTAATAAGTACATGAACACTAAGTAACAATTGTTACATGACATCTGTCACAGGAATATCATGAGAGCTTTCTAGTATGATAAATTAGTTATTTATGTGATGGAAAAATCTAAATAATATGTTAGGCGTGCTGTGTTACCGGATTTCGAATCCACTTTCACCCAGTACAGTATATTGAGCATATATTTTTATGTAGAATTTCCATCATTTTCTTTGCCATTTTCTACCATATGGCTTCCTAATATTATTATTATTATTATTATTATTATTATTATTATTATTATTATCTATTTTTCTAACATGTGGAATATAGGTTGGTTAAATTATTCATATAATCATGCTATGTGACCATGAACAGATTTTGTGGCCCTATGAAGACAGCAAGAAAGGGCTTATTCAATTTGTCAAAACTAGTGCAAGGCAAAAGTGGAGCAGTTGCCCATAGCAAGCAATGATATTGTCTCTTTCATTTTCAAAACAGTCTCTGAAAAATTAAAGCTGGAATTTGATTGGTTGCAATTTGGAACGCATCCACTTTGCACTTGCAGTAGTTCTGATAAATCTCCCGCAGGATTAGGGCTGGGTACCTTGATCCAGAAAATCCCAAGAAACTTAAATAGTTTCATATGCAATTATACGTCAGTGCTGAATATTCCAAGCTCTTAATACAGCTAAGAAAACATTATATAGGAAAAATACAAGTACTATGAATCAGTAAAGCTCACACCCTCACTTGTATTTCACAACATTTAATGGCTTAATTAACCGACTCATTGTCACAAACCAATTAGAATATGTAGATGGTAGAAGTATATGCATAAACATATGTCATTTGTACCATATCTTTTTTGAAGAGGCTTACAGAAAACAGAAATAGAGAATATTTATTGATGGGTGTACTTTCATCTAATAATATATAAATGATCTTTTACTCTTGTGGACAGTCTTAGGCTTCATGATCAAGGCTGCATTATGAATCCCTGTTGTATAGATCCATAATACAGTGCCCATATCCTGCTATGGGCCCATACTGCACCTCTGTGTGCATCCAATTGCATTCTTACTTTTTTTTCTTCTCAGAGATTCCATATAGAACCATGAGAAAACAAAAATTGTAGCATGTTCCATCGCATGCCGTATGACAGAGGTATTCTCCCCTGGAAGCAGTGTTTCTCAGGGTACAATATGCTGCCCTGTGGAGGAATCATCTGGCAAAATATCAATACAGACCCATATGTATTTCCTGGGCTAACGTACGAGGTTGTGCACAAGCTTTGCTGGGTGTATGAGCCCTTAGCAAAATTTACACTAGTGTCTTTTTTTTAGCAATGAAAACCTGTCCACTTTTTATTGACGTCATGGGAAAAGACAAAGAAAATTTTAGGAAAAAATTAGTTTTTTTTGGACAGGCATGCAACAATTGTCCAATTCCATACATTTAAATATACAGGTTCACACTAGTGTGTCTATGGGAGAAAAAGAATACATGGACAGATTCAGTCTTTTTATATGAAAAATATAAAAAATCTATTAAATAAAATTTGTTTTAAAGGGCTTTAAAACTTTCGGAAATTGTCAGGCACAATAGAAAACCTTCATGGAATCACTATTAGGGCATGTTCAGCCGTGGCAGAATTCTGCAGACACTGTCCGCATCAATGACGCACATAATCTGCGTTGCAGATTCCTTTGCACCTTTGCCTAAAATGTGCAGTAAATTGATGCGGATTAGCCGTTTCGTAGTCAGGTGAAGAGTACTTCCTGCTGTCTTCGAAACATTTCATCTCAGTCTGGCTATAGACTTCGACACACATAGGTCCAGCCAGAATGATGAAATATCCTGTTCGCGAAAGCAATCCGCAATGCAACACACATAACATCTGCGGATTTAATTGCAGAATTTTGCAACTCCATTGAAGTCAATAGAGAAATTCTGCCACAAGTCCGCATCAAGTCCGCAGCAGCCAGTGTATGCTGCGGACACCAAATTCCGCACCACAGCCTATGGTCCGCAGCGGAGTTGTCCACAACGTCTGCACGAAGATAACTAAAAAGGTGTGGAAACCAATGGACAGACTATCTGCTGCGGATTTCTAGTGCGGACTGTCCGCAGTCGAATTCCACAGCAGTTCCGCCACGTGTGAACATGCCCTTTGTTGGTATAGTTTAACTTATAGTAAAGTTTTATTTTATTTTTTTCAATAAATAATTGTGAAAAGAGTTGTTTAAATCTAAATACAATGTTTGAAGTGGTGAAAAAGGTAAATATTTGTGAGATAAATAATTGTGTATATGAGACATTTGCTTACTAAAATTCTTTATATTTCTTAATATTGGATATTTATTCTAGTTAGTTCTTCCTGTAAATTGATCTACCGTAATCACTGATATGTCACTTATCTGGTTTTTGGACTTGGGTCTGTCTGTACCATATGGTATGTGTGCCTCTGTTGTTGACATTTTTAAATCTGACCATGTATACACCTACAGTTTCTCCCAAAATTTTAATTAATACTGAAATGGTACCCCCCCCCCCATGTGTTTTTTTTTTTTTAAGCTGAGGCCAACAGTCACAGTAAACGGTCAGAACTTAATGAATCAAGTCTTCAGGAAACCTTAAAGGCTATGTACACATTTGAAAGATATTTTTTTTAATAAATCAATGTTTTAAGTGTTTTTAAAAACCTTTTAAATTGACTTTTAGGATACAGCTTGTATGTGTCCTATATTCAATCTGTCAATTCAGGATCCAACTAACACAAATCGCATCTAAGTTGTGAACTTAGATGTGATCGCTATTAGGGCTTATTCAGAGGAACGAGTAATACGTCCCTGCAACGCGCGTGATTTTCACGCGCCTCGCACGGACCTATGTTAGTCAATAGGGCCGTTCAGACAGTCCGTGATTTTCACGCAGCGTGCGTCCACTGCGTAAAACTCACGACATGTCCTATATTTGTGCGTTTTGCGCACATCACGCACCCATTGAGGTCAATGGGTGCGTGAAAACCGCGCACGGCACACGGAGGCACCTCCGTGTGACGCGCGTGATTCGCTCAACAGCAGTAAAAACTATGAATGAAAACAGAAAAGCACCACGTGCTTTTCTGTTTACCAACATACAGAGTGTCATAATGATGGCGGCTGCGCGAAAATCACGCAGCCACGCATCATATGGTGATGACACACGGAGCTGTTATGGACATTTTGCGTGCGCAAAATGCAGCGTTTTTTGCACGTGCAAAACGCACACGCTCGTGTGAATTCGGCCTTAGCTGGATCCTGTGTGCCAAAGACACTCAGGACCTGCTTTCAGTCAAGCCGTCAGTTCAGCTGAATTGACAGATTAAATACAGCCTCTATGAATACAGGATACATAGAGGCTGTATCGTAAAAAGTTCAAACTTTTTTAAATAAAAGTAAATTTAAAAGTTATTTACAAACACATAACAAATTGATTTATTTAAAAACAAAAATATTTCAAAGATGTACATAGCCTTTAAAGGGTTTATCGGGGTTGTGAAATGTTTTTATTAGGTGCTGGAAATGAAATAAATAAGCCAAAAAAGCAATATTTACCAATTCTTGCCCAGGCGATCCAGCGCTGTCACTCTGGCGGCACTCCTGGCGGTTGTTTACATGCAAGTAGCATGTAACCGCTGCCGCCAATCGGAGGTCCACCTGGATTGCTACTGGAGCAACAGCACTGTATCACCGGGGGCAAGTATAGGTAAGTATTGTTTTTTTATTTATTTATTTCATTTCTAAAAATTACATCCCAGATAAACCATTAAGGATTTCTGAAGACTTGCTTAATTGGGTTCTGACTGTTTAATGTGACCATAGACTTCAGCTTATCTTCTGGTTTTGGTATTATTATTTTTGGGGTTTGGCCTTGCTTTGTCCCCTGACCCTCCTATCCAGCATATAACTGTTACTTTATCTTGTCCCATGATCTAGATCAGGGGTCTCAAACTCGGCCGGGTAAGTGGGCCACATATAGAAAAAATGGGAAGTTGACGGGCCGCATTACTTTCAAATTTGATACAATACTAAATTATTGTTAATCAATTAGTTATTTGAACTACTATAATAATACTACATTACTACACTACCGTTCAAAAGTTTGGGGTCACCCAGACAATTTTGTGTTTTCCATGAAAACTCACACTTATATTTATCAAATGAGTTGCAAAATGACTAGAAAATATAGTCAAGACATTGACAAGGTTAGAAATAATGATTTTTATTTCAAATAATAATTTTCTCCTTTAAACTTTGCTTTTGTCAAAGAATGCTCCATTTGCAGCAACCCCAGACCATCACATTACCTCCACCATTCTTGACAGATGGCGTCAGGCACTCTTCCAGCATCTTTTCAGTTGTTCTGCTTCTCACAAATGTTCTTCTGTGTGATCCAAACACCTCAAACTTCGATTCGTCTGTCCATAACACTTTTTTCCAATCTTCCTCTGTCCAATGTCTGTGTGCTTTTGCCCATATTAATCTTTTCCTTTTATTAGCCAGTCTCAGATATGGCTTTTTCTTTGCCACTCTGCCCTGAAGGCCAGCATCCCGGAGTCGCCTCTTCACTGTAGACGTTGACACTGGCGTTTTGCGGGTACTATTTAATGAAGCTGCCAGTTAAGGACCTGTGAGGCGTCTATTTCTCAAACTAGAGACTCTAATGTACTTGTCTTGTTGCTCAGTTGTGCAGCGGGGCCTCCCACTTCTCTTTCTACTCTGGTTAGATCCTGTTTGTGCTGTCCTCTGAAGGGAGTAGTAAACACCATTGTAGTAAATCTTCAGTTTCTTGGCAATTTCTTGCATGGAATAGCCTTCATTTCTAAGAACAAGAATTGACTGTCGAGTTTCACATGAAAGCTCTCTTTTGCTAGCCATTTTGAGAGTTTAATCGAACCCACAAATGTAATGCTCCAGATTCTCAACTAGCTCAAAGGAAGGTCAGTTTTATAGCTCTTCTAAACAGCAAACTGTTTACAGCGGTGCTAACATAATTGCACAAGGGTTTTCAAGTGTTTTCTAATCATCCATTAGCCTTCTAACACAGTTAGCAAACACAATGTACCATTAGAACAATGGAGTGATGGTTGCTGGAAATGGGCCTCTATACACCTATGTAGATATTGCATTAAAAACCAGACATTTGCAGCTAGAATAGTCATTTAGCACATTAACAATGTATAGAGTGTATTTCTGATTAATTTAATGTTATCTTCATTGAAAAAAAACTGTGGTTTTCTTGCAAAAATAAGGAAATTTCTAAGTGACCCTAAACTTTTGAACGGTAGTGTATATTAATAGCGCTAGGTTTAAAATTTGAAATATTTCTCCACATGCTTATTTCAACAATCCAGTTTTCCAGTTTAAGTGTCGATAAATGCAATCATGCAATCCGGCGGCTCAGTTAGCAGCGTTTGGCAGACACACACGTCAAGTTTGGGCAGCCCCTTTTTAGATAGTGGCACAGTGCCCTCTGTGGATGCTGCTGCAGTGCCCTCTGTGGATGCTGCCGCAGTGCCCTCTGTAGATGCTGCCACAGAGTCCTCTGTAGATGATGCCACAGTGCCCTCTGTAGATGCTGCCACAGTGCCCTCTGTAGATGCTGCCACAGTGCCCTCTGTAGACGCTGCCACAGTGCCGTCTGTAGACGCTGCCACAGTGCCCACTGTAGATGCTGCCACAGTGCCCTCTGTAGATGCTGCCACAGTGCCCTCTGTAGATGCTGCCACAGTGCCCTCTGTAGATGCTGCCACAGTGCCCTCTGTAGATGCTGCCACAGTGCCCTTTGCAGATGCTGCCACAGTGCCCTCTGTAGATGCTGCCACAGTGCCCTCTGTAGATGCTGCCACAGTGCCCTCTGTAGATGCTGCCACAGTGCCCTCTGTAGATGCTGCCACAGTGCCCTCTGTAGATGCTGCCACAGTGCCCTCTGTAGATGCTGCCACAGTGCCCTTTGCAGATGCTGCCACAGTGCCCTCTGTAGATAATGCCACAGTGCCCTCTGTAGATAATGCCACAAACCCCTAGATAATGCCACAGTGCCCTCTGTAGATAATGCAACACACCCCTAGAAAATGCCACAGTGTCCTCTGTACATACTGCCACAGTGCGCTCTGTAGATGCTGTCACAGTGCCCTCTGTAGATGCTGTCACAGTGCCCTCTGTAGATGCTGCCACAGTGCCCTCTGTAGATGCTGCCACAGTGCCCTCTGTAGATGCTGCCACAGTGCCCTCTGTAGATGATGCCACAGTGCCCTCTGTAGATGCTGCCACAGTGCCCTCTGTAGATGCTGCCACAGTGCCCTCTGCAGATGCTGCCACAGTGCCCTCTGTAGATAATGCCACAGTGCCCTCTGAAGATAATGCCACAAACCCCTAGATAATGCCACAGTGCCCTCTGTAGATAATGCAACACACCCCTAGAAAATGCCAGTGTCCTCTGTACATACTGCCACAGTGCGCTCTGTAGATGCTGTCACAGTGCCCTCTGTAGATGCTGCCACAGTGCCCTCTGTAGATGCTGCCACAGTGCCTTCTGTAGATGCTGCCACAGTGCCCTCTGTAGATGCTGCCACAGTGCCCTCTGTAGATGCTGCCACAGTGCCCTCTGTAGATACTGCCACCGTGCCCTCTGTAGATTCTGCCACCGTGCCCTCCGTAGATGCGGCCACAGTGCCCTCTGTAGATGCTGCCACAGTGCCCTCCGCAGATGCTGCCACGGTGCCCTTCACAGATGCTGCTACAGCGCCCTCCACAGATGCTGCCACAGTGCCCTCCGCAGATGCTGCCCCAGATAATGCCACACACACCCCTAGTAGATAGCTCCATTGGGGCTCCCTCTAGGAGTGGAATCTCCAGTCAGAGCATTGTCGACGCTTTGGCTGGGGATTCCTCTACTGTTGGAGCCCCTGACATCACTGTCCATACACAGTGACGTCAGGGGATCCTCCTGGACCAGAATGTGATATCAGGGGCAACCCCAGAGCAAGAGTCCCGGAGCAGAGCACTAGTATAGGCTCTGCGCCGGAACTCTGGGGAAGCCATTAACATCAGTGTTCATATATGGACAGTGATGTCAGGGGTTTGCCCAGAGCAGGAGTTCTGGAGCAGAGTCGCTTCTAGCACTCTGCCTGGGATTCCAGCTCTGCTCCTGACATCACTGTCCTTATATGGACACAGATGTTAGGGGCAACCCTAGAGCTAGTAGGCTCTTCCTGGGACTCCAGCTGTGCTCCTGACATCACTGGGACTCCTGCTCTGGGGAAGCCCCTGACATCATTGTCGATGTATGGACAGCGGTGTCAGAGGCTTCCCCAGAGTCCCAGAGCAGAGCCTATACTAGCGCTCTGCCCGGGACTCCAGCTCTGGGGAAGCCCCAGACATTGTGTGTCCAAACACGGACATCGATGTCAGGGAATTCCACAGAGTCCCGGAGCAGAGCCGATACTAGCGCTCTGCCCGGGTCTCCGCTCTGGGGAAGACCCTGACACACTGTCCATATATGGACAGTAATGTCAGGGAATTCCACAGAGTCCCGGAGCAGAGCCTATACTAGCGGTCTGCCCGGGACTCCGCTCTGGGGAAAACCCTGACACACTGTCGATATATGGCCGGTGATGTCAGGGAATTCCACAGAGTCCCGGAGCAGAGCCTATACTAGCTCTCTGCACGGGACTCCGCTCTGGGGAAGACCCTGACACACTGTCCATATATGGGCAGCGATGTCAGGGAATTCCACAGAGTCCCGGAGCAGAGCCGATACTAGCGCTCTGCCTGTGACTCCGCTCTAGGGAAGACCCAGTCATCACTGCTCATATGTGGACAGCAATGTCAGGGAATTCCAGAGTTTCGGAGCAGAGCCTATACTAGCGGCTCTGTGTCTCGCGGGCCGCAGATGACAGCCCCGGGGGCCGCATGCGACCCGTGGGCCGCGTGCTTGAGACCCCTGATCTAGATTATGTTCATCTGCCTTTATATATGGGGAGGTGTCTACAGAGATTCAAACTGTAAGGCCTTATATGCACGACCGTAGCTGTGTGCACGGTCCATTATTATGGCACGAACGGGCCACGATGAGTCTTCCGCGAGGCCGTCCACAATCACGGACTGTGCACACACACCATGTGCATTTACCAGACTGCAATTACGGTCTGTAAAATTACATGTCCTCATTTTTTTGCTGTCTGGGCTCCGGCCAATGCTCGGACCGTGGAAACCATGGTTTTGTGCATTGGCCCATAGGTTAGAACGTGTTCTATACTATCCGCAATTGTGGCTCCACAATTGCGGATATTATGTGCCCGCAAATGCACGGTCATGGACATGAGGCCTATGTTTCCTGCAGACAAGACTTCTATTGCCACGTTCTGAAATACACAGAGAAAGAATGTGCCAGATTGGTAATGGGAGTCAGGTGCACATATATCTTTCATAGAATGTTTCACATTAAATACAGTGCATTAATATTTACTAAAAGTTGAGTTCCTCACACTAAAGATTACTCATTTACTTTTCATGTATCATTCATTATATTATGAATTGGATTATCTTAGTCCAAATTCAGGCCAACCACCCTGTAAATTCTGTTACATTTAGCAAGTTAAAGAATTCAGGCAGTTTTTAAAAATAACGTTTTTGATTTTCAGCTATGATCACCAAACTTCATTCAAATTTTTATGGCATTTTCTCTAATGCAGAGTTCTATACTAGAAGTAGAACAAATGCATTGACTCTATTATGTGATATTTTATGATCTTTTTATGCTCAGCATCAGCTAATAGGACTCTTGGAGGAAACTATAAATCTATACAATATTGTACTCATAAATATACTGCACTTCCAGGAATGTATATTAATCTATATTAATGCTTCGTTCCCCATTTTTTGAAAAATATTTTGGAATAGACAATAGAACCCCAACATTGCTAGAAGTTCAGTTTGGGATCATGTGTCCTAGGCAGAATCGTGTTACAATGAATTAGTTCAGTTTTGTTAACACTAGCATCATGGCTTCCATTTAAAATAGCATCCATGACACTGTGCGAAATCCATCGTATGATGAATCTGAATGGTAACTGACAGAACCCATTGACTTATAATGGGGTGTGTAGAGGTTCCATTAAGGTTTCTTTCATTTTCACAGCAAGAATAGGGTTGCATGCTGTGCTATATTTGAAGTCAAATGTGACGAAAACCTGGAATGTCATTGGGCATATGTGAACAGAGCCTTAATTCTATGTAATTTTTTTTTTTTGCTACTTGCCTTTCTCAACACCTCACTATCGCTGTAAAACTTATGAGTGCAAAATAATATTGGGCACTCAACATTATATTCCATTCTCGCACAAAAAAGGAAATTATAGTTTTAAATCTACCTTGACTGGATATTAAAAATTACATTGTCCAATCCAGAAAGCGGATGTAACTAATAGTAACCTCCGATAATGTGATGATTCCTATAAGGTGAATGTACATGTGTAAAATATAATAAGACAGAAATTGCAAGACCATCAAATGCAATGAACTGAATGTGTGGCCTCAGCGTGGTGCTGTGGGTCTGATGATCTAGTAACAAGAACCAGATGTACCCAGTCCATTACCTGCAGTATCTTGTTAAATATATCCAGGATCCGAGCTTACCACAAACTTAAGGCTAGTGTTTTACACAAGGGGAGATAGATTGAGACTAGCATTTTATGTGCCAGTCTTAATAAACTATGCGACACATTTATTAAGAGGTGAACACATTGTCTTATTTTGGACCGGGCCTTGGTATTACAATATATGGTGTTCTAATTATGGGATTTTTGAGGCATAATAATAAATATTTTGGTTTTTTACTCATCGTGTTGTGCAACTAGTGATTTGCCTGCTTTGTTTTGTGTGGTTTTTCTATGGTTTAATTGGGACAAAGTGGGTTCCAGGGCACAGAGGCAGAATGTCAAGTCATGTCAACTGAGGGTTTAACTTTATAACCCCCCATTGCACACAAGATGACCTAATGGGCAGCTTTTTGCTTTACACACAAAGTGTATTATGGCTCTAATTGGGAGCCTTATTCTCAGCACCAAAGACAAGATGGATCCATTCTTGGGAAAGAAGGAAAATCTTCCCAAAAAACCTTGGAAAAATGTTTTCCTGCCTTATAAGAATTGATTTGGGTTTTCTGGTGAAATATGCTCTAATTATAGTGTTGTTGAATTTTCCAAATACCTAGGGAAATTAACTTTCTGAAAATATTATGGTACATAAAGTAACAGTATGTCTTTACAGATGAGGTATAAAAGCTAAATTCATTGTTATATATTATCAGCCTATGGACTAATTTGCTGGGAAATTATGACTACCACATAGTGTAAATAGGATTTCCAAACGCTTGAAAGTCATTTCTTTGCAATGAATGGAATCTTATACAGACAGACAAATGCCTGTGGCTAGAACCCAGTTCTCAATTAGCATTTCTGTTAGTGATGAAAAAACAGGTGACAAACAGGAGTACATTACAAAATAAATCCTGCTACATTCATTATCTTGTCCGGAATGTAACAATGATAGTAGCTCGAGAACTTTCGATCAGTTAGTATTTTCTGTTTTGTAAATTTGAACATCATATTCTGTAAATTTTGCTGTGAAATGTCATGTCTTTCTAAAAACTTTGTTAAATAGGTATAATAGTCATGGTGAGTAGTCTGAGTGATGTGTACTGAACTTATATCACCTTAGGTTTTTATGATAATCTAAATTCGGTTCACTTAAACTGCAGGGGGTCCAGATCTTGCGGCTGTAATATGGACGCCAAAATGTATCCGCATTAACGTTGTCTAAATGTGGCCTTACTGTCAATTTCTTTCGCTTTTTGTTACAAAAAGTCAGAGGGCCTCTGTCATCTGAATGGATCCTTTTGATTTCAATGGAAACCAACAGTAAACCAAAAGTAAGAAAAAAATATTATTATAAAGTATTTATGACCATAATAGACATCTTCTTTTTGAGTGACAGGGGATTATTGCATACAATGTTTTACTGTCCGCCGGGGTTGTAGCAATTAACGGATATCACGGAGAAATGGATAGGAACTGAATCTGTCATTCGCTTTCTGACAGGTGTTTTTTTTTTTTTTTTTTAAAGGTGGAGGGAACCAGGCAAAAAGTTTGAATAAGGACTTCATAGTCTTGGATTGTTGGCTTGTTTGAAACATTTAGAGCTAAAAAAAAAATAAGGGTGACAATGTGTAGAGTTTTATTAATTATTTATAATTTATACCATGATACTACTGCATAGGAAAAGAAATGGTAAAAAAATTGAAATTGATTTGAGAGGTATTTAAGAGGTATAATATTTGTGTGGGTCCAAAAATCTTATATGGGTTTTCCATAATGCTTAGTTATGCAACATATTTTATTTAGATTATATCTGTATGCTGTATTATATCTGTAGGCTTAATATAGAATCTATAGCAGGTATACTTTACCTAATATTCGTTTTCCATTGCCAGATAATTATCATTTGTAAACCTGGGTTGTTCAGGAATAACACATTGGTTGTGTATCAAACACCCCAAAGGTCTCATTTCACTGTAACTGCTTCAAGGCAGCATTGCGAGAGCAATATACTCAGTGTAGCGTGATCGGCCATCATTAAAGTAAACACTAGATTCAGTACTTGTCAGGGCCTTATGAATAGAGTAAAAGAGATATGTCATATTAACAATGATTATGCAGTTACACTCACTAAAATTCTGCTGAAATACAACAAAAACTCATAAATAACTGTGACAATATTATGTGTGCAAACGTAAAAAAAAAAAAGAGCGATTATAAAAAATATCTACTTGAGTTAAATTGATAAGTCCTTTAACTTTTGCCCCTGGGTGTTTTTTTATTCTATATTTGACATGCTTGTTACTATAGTTTCTTATTTATATATGTATTTGTGATCTATACAGAATATATAAAAAAAAATACATAATCACAATTTCTGAATGATGGGAATTTCTTAAAATGTTACATTCTGTGGGATGGGATCTTTTCAGCAGGGCTGTTATCACATAGATGGAAGGTTGAACTCCGTCATCAGTTCTTTTGTTTCAAACGTTTTATTTGAAGAGTTTCCAAAGTTATGGCAGGTATTCTCCTTTTCCTGGAAGTGACATTCACTCCCCAATTTACAGATTTATTTTAACTTATGAGTACCTTTGAACTTTCCTACGTCACTTCTGTTTTTTCTTGCCTTCCCATGCACTTTCCAGATATGTTATCATTGTAGAAAGCAGAAAATGATTAGCTGTTCTTTTGATTGAGTGACCCTTTATCGAAGGCATAGTGTTGGTATAATTGGAAATAAAATGGCAAAATAAAATAAAAAATATGAATCTCTTTTATTGCATTTTCTTAGGTGTGTTTTCTGATGGAACATAATTGTCAAGTTAAAGGGGTTTTCTAGACATAAACCTTGATGGCCTATTATTAGATTTAATTGTGGGGGTCTGACTCTTGAGACACTTCTCTTTACAACGCCCACTTGGTCAAAAAGTAAAAACACGCCCAGTTGTCTATCAAGAAAGTAATTCGCATAAATCTAAAATAGGTCATAACTTGGTCAAAATTTATTGTTTTTCTAAATAAAAACCACTGCTGTAATCTACATTACAGGGCCGATCACATTATGTAGGCACTTATAATGTGGTGACAGAGCCTCTTTAAGGCTAGGTTTACACTATGCTCTGCATTCAGCAGCAATATTGGTTGCGTGATGATTAACATATGCAATCTGGCATTGAAAAAAAGTATAACACGCAGAATAAGTTATTTTTCTGCTTACTGTTCTTCTGAAAAGCATAGTTAACTATAAGGCCATGTTCAGACGTGGCGGAATTTTTCTGCTGAAAATGTTGCTGCAGATTCTTTGCGAATTTGCAGCAACATTTTCATATTTGACATGTAATTCAGATGTTGTGGATATCACAGCGGACTTGCTGCAGATTTCAGCCTTTGCAATGCAAATGCTGAGATCCGCAGTGATAGTCCGCTTCTTCTCCGCAACATAATGAACATGCTGCGGAGGGAAAATTCTGCACCGCAGCCTAAATTCTGCACAGTTATTTTCTGCAACGTCTGAACTATGTTTTCTAAAAATGTATAGAAACAAATGTAAAAAACGGCTGCTGCAGAATTCCACTGCGGACTGTCAGTAGCGGAATTCAACTGCAATTCTGCCACGTCTGAATGTGCCCTAATTTAGTTGTGACAAAGGTATATCGACGTATACCAGCAAATCTTATCCCAAAAGGACACTATTAGAAGTCTATGGATACATTAGTTGTATACCTCAAATATAATGCTCACATACAATGTGAACCTAGCTTTAGGAAATGGAGACTTGCTCCAGTGCATTGCTACACATTGGGATCTTCATAGACAAAATCCATTTAAACAGGCTTGATATAAAATCTAAATATGAATTTCATAGTAATGGTAAATATAGTTTGTAAATTGATATTTTTATTTGTGAAATTCTGCTTTAACTCTGTATAATATGATCATGAAAAACAACTTCAGAGATTATTCATCTTTGGTGAGACCTTTGTGTGCATGTTAAAGCCGGTTTATTGGTCTAATTGGTGTAGACCTTTGTTCAACAACTTGTGTTAATGAGAAAGATAATCTGGGCCCAGTTTTGTTGATGGACAATACACAACAGAAAAGCACGATTTTAAGCCCCTGGGGGATATAGTTTCAGTCAATTAGCTGCTGCAGTGTCTCATCTTTTTTGTTTTCTTTGAACAGGTTAGATTGTTTTTCACCCTTTCCTTGTTTATATTGAAAGATGGCTTGAGAAACATGGGGCTGACAAGTTCATTCATTTAGCTACTCCTGATTTCACCACCCGTTTACTATCATGGTGTTAAAGACAGAAAAGGAAGTTAATTAGAGCGCACAGATTTTTATATGTATAGATAAATATATATATGTATACATATATGTGTATATGTATATATATATATACACACATATAGATATGTATATATATATATATATATATATACATACATACGTATACAGTACAGATGGTACAAATTCACTTCATACAAATGGTGGGTCGTTTACACTTTTATCTGAATTAATGATGATTTGGCTAATGGCAAGAAATATGCCTAACTGATATAGAATGCATGTCTTCTGGGATATGCCCATGTATGAGATTGATAAAGCATAGATATCTATTATTTAGTAATATTGTACTAAAATTTATTTTTATTAACGTGTTATATCGCCATTCTATGGGGTCTTATGTGCACTTCTGTTATTCCCCTTAGTATTTTTTTTTTCCATTTGTATAAATTTGACACAAAAAATATATATAAAAAGAGTTTGGACATATGGATTCTCTGCATGGTCACTAATCCTGTTGTAGTTTACAAGAATTTTGAACTAGCACAGCCCATATATATTTTTCAGAAGACGGGGACAAAAACAAAAACATTTTAAAAAAATTACAACTTTTGCAAACTAATATGCCACCACAATAATGTACTAATGCAATAAGCTCATTTCTATCAGGACCGATCAGAGTATCCAGAAGAAGCACCTGGCGGAGGAATACATTGGTGAAGCTATTGTCTTGTACTACAGGACCTTTAACAAAGAAAAACTATTAATGGCCTACATTTATGTAAAAAAAAAATATCCTGCTCTTTAGACTGTCACAATTTAAACATACATTTAAAAGGTTTGATGTCTTTATTATACATATTATGTATATAGTTTTCCACAGTGTAATGTTTCATAGGTGTATACAGTAGGGCTCTCACATATCTAAATTTTTTTATCTTAAAGCCTGTTTTATACTAGCCAATTATCACCACGATTTTAATAGTTTCCGAGTGATCATAATGACAATTTAACAGTGGGAATATGGGATCAAGGTACAGGATCAACGATAAATGCGTACAATTTAGTTTATTGTTGATCTTGATTGATCATGCATCCATAAGGCTAGGTTCACGCAACCTATTTTCAGACATAATTGAGGCGATTCACGCCTCGAATTACGTCTGAAAAAAACGGCTCCAATACGTCGGCAAACATCTGCCCATTACTTTCAATGGGCTTTACGATGTTCTGTGCCGACGACCTGTCATTTTACGCGTCGCTGTCAAAAGATGGTGCGTAAAATGACAGCCTCGTCAAAAGAAGTGCAGGACACGTCTTGGGACGTAATTGGAGCCGTTTATCATTGACTCCAATGAAGAACAGCTCCAAATTACCTCCGTAAAAGACACCCCGTAAAACGCGAGTACATGCAATTACGTCTGAAATTCAGGAGCTGTTTTCTCCTGAAAACAGCTCCGTAATTTCAGACGTAATTGCAGTTATCGTGTGCACATACCCTAATAATCATCGTTATTGGCAGCGAGATCAGTAAATGCTGCTCTTATCTATATTTACATCTACAAGAGACATTGTCCTTAGCCAACAATGATCCTTCTCACCCAGCAGGGTGCCGTTTACTCCCCACCAGTTGCAGGACTCATACTGATAGAGCTGTCAATAAGATCCTCCCAAACAACCTTTCAAACTTTTAATGATTCAGAGAAGTCGTTAAGATCCATCAGATGGGGGGATGTAGAAGAATTGCAGAAGTAGCAGTGAAAGAGTAGTAGGTGTTTTAAAGAAAGGTGCTGCATGGAACTGCTAGATGAAATAGAATTAGCTTAGACCTTAACTATGGCATTGCATGGAAGTAAGGTCTAGCCAGCATTAAGCAATTTCCCTCAAAGGGTACGAGTCAACGTTACAGACAGTAGAGTTGGGGCATAAGGATACAACCTCCAAATGATTGTTTTATGTGAACAAAAGATTTTTTGCTTCTTCTTTCACTTTCCTCTTTTTTCTTCTGAAGAAGAGGAGAAGGTAGAAGTGTTAAAAAGGAACATTGATGGACGGAATGGGTTTAAAAAAATGCATAAAACCAGGATCAACTTTGTTTTGGAATCTTCCCTTGTCCCATGGCATCTTGTACATCATGCACAATTTGATGTTTTGTGCTTTTATATAATATCTTTTTGGAAAAAGGCAAATAAAAAAAAAATCACGTTAATATCCGGAGATTGAAATGCCAGAGAGACATTCCTTTGGAGGGTTGGGACGGCTCTAGAGTGAACAGACAGTCTGAGAATTATGGAATTTTATATTTCTGTACTGATTTTTGGGAAGAAGTTAGATGTCACAATGCTAGTCTTCAACTACACAATAGAACATGCATTTCTCTGATGTAGAGTTGAGCAGTCTCCAGGAGATTGGAAGTGCATTTGGGGACAGGTTGGAATGATTGGTGGTTATCTGGGAGAGAAACTGACCTATCTAGTTGGGTTAAAAACTAAGTTAAAGGGGTTGTCTGGGCACGGTGGGGGTATATGATCGGTGGGGGTCCGACACCTAGACACCTGTGGATAGGTCATCAGTATGAAAAAAATTCCTGTGCCGGACATCCCCTTTAAAGGTACCTTCTTTCAGAATATATGACTTTTTAAGAACACCTATATAAGAAATCACACATTAACCATTATTAGCGAAAAATAGAAAATATTTTACTGAAGTACATTGGCAGTAACATTACCTATAGAAAAAGGATCCCCACATAGGTACACACAGCCTCTACAGTAAAGTGCAAATAGTGCATGCAAAGACTGGTACATAAGTAATACAATGAATATGGATGGAAACCATCCAAAACAAAGTAATCTAAAAAAACAGACAGCAGAAAGGTACATACAGACCAGAACTATGGGGGGGGGGGGGATCAATCCCAACACCTGTTTCGCACGTCACTTCTTCGGGGGGCTATAAGGATGGTTTCTATCCATATTCATTGTATTACTTCTGTACCAGTCTTTGCATGCACTATTTGCACTTTACTATAGGGACTGTGGGACCCGACCTACACTACCGTTCAAAAGTTTGGGGTCACCCAGACAATTTTGTGTTTTCCATGAAAGCTCACACTTATATTTATCAAATGAGTTGCAAAATGACTAGAAAATATAGTCAAGACATTGACAAGGTTAGAAATAATGATTTTTATTTGAAATAATAATTTTCTCCTTCAAACTTTGCTTTCATCAAAGAATGCTCCATTTGCAGCAATTGCAGCATTGCAGACCTTTGGCATTCTAGCTGTTAATTTGCTGAGGTAATCGGGAGAAATTTCACCCCATGCTTCCAGAAGGCCCTCCCACAAGTTGGATTGGCTTTATGGGCACTTCTTGCGTACCATACGGTCAATCTGCTCCCACAACAGCTCTATGGGGTTGAGATCTGGTGACTGCGCTGGCCACTCCATTACAGATAGAATACCAGCTGCCTGCTTCTTCCCTAAATAGTTCTTGCATAATTTGGAGGTGTGCTTTGGGTCATTGTCCTGTTGTAGGATGAAATTGGCTCCAATCAAGCGCTGTCCACAGGGTATGGCGTTGCAAAATGGGAGTGATAGCCTTCCTTATTCAAAATCCCTTTTACCTTGTACAAATCTTCCACTTTACCAGCACCAAAGCAACCCCAGACCATCACATTACCTCCACCATGCTTGACAGATGGTGTCAGGCACTCTTCCAGCATCTTTTCAGTTGTTCTGCGTCTCACAAATGTTCTTCTGTGTGATCCAAACACCTCAAACTTCGATTCGTCTGTCCATAACACTTTTTTCCAATCTTCCTCTGTCCAATGTCTGTGTGCTTTTGCCCATATTAATCTTTTCCTTTTATTAGCCAGTCTCAGATATGGCTTTTTCTTTGCCACTCTGCCCTGAAGGCCAGCATCCCGGAGTCGCCTCTTCACTGTAGATGTTGATACTGGCGTTTTGCGGGTACTGTTTAATGAAGCTGCCAGTTGAGGACCTGTGAGGTGTCTATTTCTCAAACTACAGACTCTAATGTACTTGTCTTGTTGCTCAGTTGTGCAGCAGGGCCTCCCACTTCTCTTTCTACTCTGGTTAGAGCCTGTGTGTGCTGTCCTCTGAAGGGAGTAGTACACACCGTTGTAGGAAATCTTCAGTTTCATGTCAATTTCTCGCATGGAATAGCCTTCATTTCTAAGAACAAGAGTAGACTGTTGAGTTTAACATGAAAGCTCTCTTTTTCTAGCCATTTTGAGAGTTTAATCGAACCCACAAATGTAATGCTCCAGATTCTCAACTAGCTCAAAGGAAGGTCAGTTTTATAGCTCCTCTAAACAGCAAAACTGTTTACAGCGGTGTTAACATAATTGCAAAAGGGTTTTCAAGTGTTTTCTAATCATCCATTAGCCTTCAAACACAATGTACCATTAGAACACTGGAGTGATGGTTGCTGGAAATGGGCCTCTATACACCTATGTAGATATTGCATTAAAAACCAGACGTTTGCAGCTAGAATAGTCATTTAGCACATTAACAATGTATAGAGTGTATTTCTGATTAATTTAATGTTATCTTCATTGAAAAAAACTGTGCTTTTCTTTAAAAAATAAGGACATTTCTAAGTGACCCTAAACTTTTGAACGGTAGTGTAAGTGGGGATCTTTTCTATGGGTAATGTTACTGCCAATGTACTTATTTTTTAACGATTTTGTCTTTCTATTTCTATTTTTCGCTAATAATGGTTCATGTGTGATTTCTTATATAGGTGTTCATATTCATATATCACACAGTTTACTTGAGTTGCTATATGCATGTACTTGCCCAACTATCTTAGTAGGTATTATATTATATATGACTTTTTAGTTGCTAGAAATTGAGTGATATTAGAATAAAATGAGTTAGTACAGCAAAAAGGTGAGGGGATGGCGACGCTCCTCCGAGACTAATATGAGGTGGTGAAGTGTAGATCGCCGGCTGCCACCCACTGCAGTCCCTTGGTGCTAAATCCTTAGTACCTGGGACAAGGTTAGAGTCAGAAGGTGAAGAGAAAAAATGCAGTGTAATTACGGATATCGGCGCCAGGCTGAAGAGGATCAGGAATGGAGTCAAGTGCATAGGATGTAGGAGATCTTTTATTGAGAAGACGACGCGTTTCTGGACCGGACTGGTCCCTTCGTCAGGTCAGTATACCTGACGAAGGGACCAGTATACTGACCTGACGAAGGGACCAGTCCGGTCCATAAACGCGTCGTCTTCTCAATAAAAGATCTCCTACATCCTATGCACTTGACTCCGTTCCTGACCCTCTTCAGCCTGGTGCCGATACCCGTAATTACACTGCATTTTTTCTCTTCACCTTCTGACTCTAGAATAAAATGAGACATTTTGCCAGATGGCGGGTATGATTTGCAGTAGAGAATACCTATGATCATTGAGTGTCTTGTCAAGAGACCTTCTGTTGGGATCTACACATTGCCCATGACTGATAAAACATTGATTTCCATGAAGAAACACGGCTATGTCTCTCGTTTTGGATGTGTAAGGACTTTAGCCAAGGTAGTAGCTATACAGCTTGGCGTAAAACAGCAAAAAGTCGGAATTTGCGACTTTTTAATGCCAACAAAACTGACATAAAAGCCGCTCTTAAATTCTCCCCATAGAATCTTAAATAAATAATTGCATCTGATGTTTGTGGCAGTCATATTAGCTTTATACTTTGGTTCTGAACAATTTTTTTTGCAGTTTTTGGTATCTAAGTTTTGTTGCGGTCAAGACACATAGTTCTCGAGTCCTAACATCACACTATGCCGAGGAGACAGTAATTCTGAGCAGCTGTGTTTGCTTCTGTTTTCATCAGACTGACCTTCTAGTGATCTGCTTTAATATGTACACCTGTTGACAAGAAACACAGATCTGGCACACGCAGCAAACATTACGTCTTTTTTCTAATCTAACCACAAATTCTTTTTGCTTTGCAATCAATTCTCTGAGCAATGTCAGTTAATCCAGATAGAATATGACATATTGACAGTATTAAACCATATAAATCAATTAATAAACTTAAACAATAGCAACAAAAATCGAATTATTTCTAAGTAGTGTCATGTTTAAATTATACGTTTAAGGCTGAATTGTTGCCAGATGTACATGTTAGTTAGAAATCATTGGTATTAATACTAATAAATAGCCATTGTTAAACGTACTATGAAATTATACAGTGGTTATGGAGTTAAGGTGTAATTATCAAAACTGATATAAAAGATTATGAAATTCTGTAGTCATGCCTTAAAGTTAATATCCACCTTTGAATACCAGCTTTTTATTTTAGACCCAAATAGGTTCAAAATTCTATGCTGATTAATTTCTTAATATTTCTTTATAAGAGTCAGAGCTCCATTTTTTCTTATACAGGGCTCCAAATCGGCTGCATAGATAAAGATTTAAGAGCTAACATTATGACTACCTACAGTCACCACTAGAGGGAGCTTACTGCATACTGTTATACATTAAACTCAATAACAGCTCATTATGCAGTAGGCTCCCACTAATGGCAAGTGAAGGCAGTGACTGGTGTTAAACCTCAGTCTTAAACAGATTTACGTCAACGGAAAATGGAACACATAATTGCATGACAAAAAAAACTCAATTTTGCTGTGAAAATCAAGAAAGCACTGATTGACCTCAATGTGTTTACACAGCCTAACCCTAATCAATAATCGTAATTCCCTAAACTTAATCTACTGCATTAACTAATACTGCTTTTCTTCGGAACTAGTAGGAAACAAATATTTATAGCTGCCGTCAGTGGATGGAAATGTATTTTCTGACTGACGGAAATGTTTTCCATCAATCAGAAATGCACTAGAAATTTTTCTCTTGTGATAATCATTATCGCTATGACTATAGCATGTAATAGGTCAGCTAAAGAAGCAGTTAGCAGATTTTACGCTAAAGATCGGGTACGGATGGGATAGGGACAGAGGAAAAGGTACAAACTTTATTGATTTATTTGACACCGTGTTTTGGTGATTTGGTTCATGTAGACCATAAACTACCTAATTAGGTGCACCCCTTTACTGAAAAAAAGACCCCCGATATGGGACATTCAGAGAGCGAATATGCTGTCTGATTGTTATGGGGGGGGGGGATGATAACATAAACACAAGTTCATGTTGCCCCTCCCCTTAGCGTCATCTGGGGTCATCTACAGCTATACAGGAACAAGAGGAGGATCACAGCTTTTTCTTCTCTCCCTGCACACTGCCAGCATGTCCCCCTGCTTGCCCCCCTCTCCTCCTCCATACATGCTAAATGGGAGCTGCAGAAATATATAGTTTCTACTTTAGCCTGCTCTATCTCAGGATGAATCTTATCTACAGATAGCTTTCAAACAAGCCCAGGATCGCAGCTCTATCTACCATACAGCCTGAGCTATAGCCATTGAAAGCACAGGTTAAAGTGAGAGCTGCAAGTATATTCAGGTCTTACATCAACCTGCTCTGGTTCTGGCTGGATCGTGGCTCGAGCTGCGACCAAGCCAGAGTTACAACTGTTAGTAGCAAGGATGTATCAGATAGGTACTTGGCTACTACAGTGCCTTTCTGCCAGGACGTATAAGCAGGGCCACCATTAGGGTAGTATGATTGGTACTGCCGTCAGGGGATCGGCCACAAAAAAGCGGCCCGCACCGCTTATATAAAATTAACCCTAGCGGTAATTAGTTTGGATGAAGGAAAGAGCACCATTAAGTTGCAGGGCCCATTCCCTTCTCCAAACTACCTATAATTGGGGTCCTGCTTTACAGTGAAAAGGCAGGCACCCGGCCGAAAGTGAAAGCAAGAGGACCCAAGAGGGATAAGTACATAGGGGTCAGGTCGGCGGTCTGAATTTTTTGGAAGGTCTGGTCTGGAGTGTAAATTAATTTAGGGGTCTAGGGTCTAATTTAATTAGGGGTCTGTTATCTGAATTAATTAGGGGTCTGGTCGTAAGTCAGATTTAATTTAGGGGTCTGGTCTGGAGTCTGAATTAATTTAGGGTTCTGGTCTGGGGTCTGAATTAATGTAAAGGTCCGGCCTAGAGTCTGAATTAATATGGATGTCTGGTTGGCCGTCTAAATTAAATTAGGGATCTGGTCAGGAGTCTGAATTAAGTTAGGGGTCTGAATTAATTTAATGGTCTGTTCTGGGATTTGCATTAATTTAGGGGTCTGATCTGGGGTCTGAAATAATTCAATGGTCTGGTCAGGGGACTGCATTAATTTAGAGGTCTAATCAGGAGTCTGAATTATTTTAGTGGTCTGAAAGGAGTCTGAATTAATTTAAAGGTCTGGTTGGGGGTTCGAATTAATTTAGGTGTCTAGTCGAGGGTTTAAATTAATTTAACCCCCTAATGACCGGGCATGTTTGTCACTTAATGAACAAGCCAGATTTAGAAAATCTGGTATGTCTGACTTTATCAGAGAATAACTCTGCAATTGTTTTGCATATCCAAGTAATTCTGACATTGTTTTTTTGTCACATGTTGTACTTTATTTTAGTGGTAAAAGTGGACTGATATGATTCGCGTAAATTAATAAAAAAATACAAAAATGTATGACATTTTGTAAAAATTAATTTTTTTTCCCTATTTTGAACTGCAATATGTCACCTATGTAGATAACGTACAATTCTTTTAATTAAATATATATATTTCCATCTCTTTACTCTATTTTGGCAGCACTTTTGAATAAAACACAATTTAAAAGACTTACAAATGTAATAAGAATTTTATACATTTTGAAGTACGTTTTGTTTTCTTGCACCAAGCCAAGTTTTCAGAGGATCATAGGTGTCAGAATGATGGAAACCCCCATACATGACCCTATTTTGAAAACTACACCTCTTAAAGGAACAGTGTCACTACCAACTTTGTTTTTAATATGTTATGTGTTTTTGTGTGATAGATCAATAAATTTTATTAATGTATGTTGCTGTGTTGTACTTTTTACGTTTTTAATTGATTAACTGCTCTATGGGGGCTGCCATTTTTGTTTCCATTACTGTGTGTGTCGATTAACGACACACACAGACATGGAATACGGCAGCCACAGTCCCATAGGGACTGCGAACGGCTCCCGTCCCATTGACTGCCGTGTACGGCGTCTGTGTGTGAACTGCGCATGCGCCGCTCACACACAGACCAAAACTGAGGCATTTGCTAGAGCGAAATCCGGCGCCATGTTCATGTCGACCGGAAGCCGCGGCAGGAGTGTGAGATGACGAGTTCCGGCCGCGGCTTCCGGTCATGTGTTCGCAGCGAGTCGAAGGCGCAAGAAGACCAGTCGCAAGAAGTTTGACAGAGAGGAGGTCGCGTCAGGAGCAGGTAAGTTCTGTTCATGTGCGTTTGTGTGAGCAGCCTTTGGCATCATACCAGGGAAGCCTGTGGCATCATAACAGGGAGGCCTGTGGCATCATAACAGGGAGGCCTGTGGCATCATAACAGGGAGGACTGCGGCATCATAACAGGGAGGACTGCGGCATCATAACAGCGGAGGCCTGCGGCATCATAACAGCGGAGGCCTGCGGCATCATACGAAGGGAGGCCTGTGGCAGCATACAAGCAGAGGCCTGTGGCATCATAACAGGGAGGCCTTGTTGCATCATGTCTGCGGAGGCCTGCGGCATCATACCAGCGGAGGCCTGTGGCAGCATACCAGCGTAGGCCTGTGGCATCATACCAGCGGAGGCCTGTGGCATCATATCAAGGGAGGCCTCTGCTAGTATTTACAGTGTGGCATCATTTACAGTGTGGCATCATTTACAGTGTGGTAGCATTTACATTGTGGCAGCATTTATAGTGTGGCAGCATTTTTAGTGTGGCTGCATGTACGGTGTAGCATCATAGCAGCGGAGGCCTGTGTCATCATACCAGCGGAGGCCTGTGGCATCATTTACAGTGTGGGAGCATTGACAGTGTGGCAGCATTTACAGTGTGGCAGCATGTACGGTGTGGCTGCATGTACGGTGTAGCATCATAGCAGCGGAGGCCTGTGTCATCATACCAGCGGAGGCCTGTGGCATCATTTACAGTGTGGGAGCATTTACAGTGTGGCAGCATTTACAGTGTGACAGCATGTACGGTGTGGCAGCATGTACGGTGTAGCATCATAGCAGCGGAGGCCTGTGTCATCATACCAGCGGAGGCCTGTGGCATCATTTACAGTGTGGCATCAATTACAGTGTGGCAGCATTTACAGTGTGGCAGCATTTACAGTGTGGCAGCATGTACGGTGTGGCAGCATGTACGGTGTGGCTGCATGTACGTTGTGGCTGCATGTACGGTGTAGCATCATAGCAGCGGAGGCCTGTGGCAGCATTTATAGTGTGGCAGCATTTCCAGTGTGGCAGCATTTACAGTGTGGCAGCATTTACAGTGTGGCAGCATTTACATTGTGGAAGCATTTAGAGTGTGGCAGCATTTTTAGTGTGGCAGCATGTACGGTGTGGCTGCCCTGTGTCATCATACCAGCGGAGACCTGTGTCATCATACCAGCGGAGGGCTGGGGCTGCATGTACAGTGTGGCAGCATTTACAGTGTGGCAGCATTTACATTGTGGCAGCATTTACATTGTGGCAGCATTTAGAGTGTGGCAGCATTTATAGTGTGGCAGCATGTACGGTGTGGCTGCATGTACGGTGTGGCATCATACCAGCGGAGCCCTGTGTCATCATACCAGCGGAGACCTGTGTCATCATACCAGCGTAGGTAGGGCTGTGGCTGCATTTACAGTGTGGCATCATTTACAGTGTGGCAGCATTTACAGTGTGGCAGCATTTACAGTGTGGCAGCATTTACAGTGTGGCAGCATTTACATTGTGGCAGCATTTACAGTGTGGCAGCACTTATAGTGTGGCAGCATGTACGGTGTGTCTGCATGTACGGTGTGGCATCATACCAGCGGAGCCCTGTGTCATCATACCAGCGGAGACCTGTGGCATCATTTGCAGTGTGGGAGCATTTACAGTGTGGCAGCATTTACAGTGTGGCAGCATGTACGGTGTGGCTGCATGTACGGTGTAGCATCCTAGCAGCGGAGGCCTGTGTCATCATACCAGCGGAGACCTGTGGCATCATTTACAGTGTGGGAGCATTTACAGTGTGGCAGCATTTACAGTGTGGCAGCATGTACGGTGTGGCTGCATGTACGGTGTAGCATCATAGCAGCGGAGGCCTGTGTCATCATACCAGCGGAGGCCTGTGGCATCAATTACAGTGTGGCATCAATTACAGTGTGGCAGCATTTACAGTGTGGCAGCATTTACAGTGTGGCAGCATGTACGGTGTGGCAGCATGTACGGTGTAGCATCATAGCAGCGGAGGCCTGTGTCATCATACCAGCGGAGGCCTGTGGCATCATTTACAGTGTGGCATCAATTACAGTGTGGCCGCATTTACAGTGTGGCAGCATTTACAGTGTGGCAGCATGTACGGTGTGGCTGCATGTACGGTGTAGCATCATAGCAGCGGAGGCCTGTGTCATCATACCAGCGGAGGCCTGTGGCATCAATTACAGTGTGGCATCAATTACAGTGTGGCAGCATTTACAGTGTGGCAGCATTTACAGTGTGGCAGCATGTACGGTGTGGCAGCATGTACGGTGTGGCTGCATGTACGTTGTGGCTGCATGTACGGTGTAGCATCATAGCAGCGGAGGCCTGTGGCAGCATTTATAGTGTGGCAGCATTTACAGTGTAGCAGCATTTACAGTGTGGCAGCATTTACATTGTGGCAGCATTTAGAGTGTGGCAGCATTTTTAGTGTGGCAGCATGTACGGTGTGGATGCATGTACGGTGTGGCATCATACCAGCGGAGCCCTGTGTCATCATACCAGCGGAGACGTGTGGCTGCATTTACAGTGTGGCATCATTTACAGTGTGGCAGCATTTATAGTGTGGCAGCATTTACGGTGTGGCAGCATGTACGGTGTGGCTGCATGTAAGGTGTGGCTGCATGTACGGTGTAGCATCATAGCAGCGGAGGCCTGTGTCATCATTTATAGTGTGTCAGCATTTATAGTGTGTCAGCATTTATAGTGTGGCAGCATTTATAGTGTGGCAGCATTTCTAGTGTGGCCACATTGCTAGTGTGGCAACATTGACAGGGATATTGTCTGTCATCCGATCAAATGAGCTTGTGTGGCATCCTATACTGGGATATTGGGTGGCATCATATACAGGGATAGTGTGTGGCATCTTATCAAATGAGCTTGTGTGGCATCCTATACAGGGATATTGTGTGGCATCATACCAAGTAAGGTGGTGTGCCATTATATCAAAGAAAGTTGTGTGGCAGCATATGCAGGGAGACATGTGGCAGCGTATACTGTTTTTTATTTGACGTCTTGGGAGAGATATGTATCAACTTTTGTTTCAAATTGTCAGTTATGGCGCCCAAGAGAAGTCGGAAATACAGTGATGACAATCAACCAATAGCAAAACGAATACCACCAACATTTACCCCAGAGGAGAAAGCAAAAAGAGCCCAGGAGGTAAGACTTTGTGCAGTTGATGTCTGTGAAATGCTTCACTGTGCTGTTGGATAGCACGCTGACTCTTGCATTTGTGGGGGGCCAAGCACACCCACATATACTTGTTTGAATGGAAATCAAACCGTTCGAAAAGCCAACTTTTGGTCCTCCATTACATTCCGAATATTGGTTCCTATATTTTTTGTGTCTATTCACTCACCTTCACCGTTGACGTTAGCGGAGCGAACACTATAGAATATACCTATGTTTCGGGTCTCACTTTTAGATGGAAAAATGTAATTATTAGATGTACATGTTCACTCCACAAATCAATGATAAATAAGTCAATGTCCATCTGTTCCTTTCTGTACTGTTGTCACAATCTGGATTTTATTGTGCAAATTTTGTTTTGTTTTTTAGAGAGCAATATTAGAGCAGGAACTAAGAGAAAGGTGTCCCAAATATCAGGATCCAAATATAATTCTTGTACAACAGCCAATGAGAAAACGGGCAGAACAGAGTGCGAGCCAAACTCCTGCAGCGTCCGTGCAACCGGTGGAATCGTGGTGTCAGTGTGGGAACTGCATTAATTTGCCGACAGAAGAGGAATGCGTCTGTTGCAAAGTTATACGTAATGTGCTAAACAAAATGGAGGAAGATGAGCCGATTAGTTGCATAACAGAGCATCATACTTTTATTGGCACATGTCTGAACAAGGAACAACTGACCCTATGTGAAAGCTATAGATGTTTTGGTCCAACACGTCAAGCACCGCTAAATAACAGGTAAGGAAATTAGTTTTTTGGTTCCAGTAAAGTTTCAATGATGGTATTGTGATCCTAACCTTATTGCTCAAAGAAATATGAATATGTGCGCTTTCAGCAGCATGCATGTGTCTAATATGTGTCTGACAAATGTTATGTGGTCCTTGTAACATTAGAAGGAAATTTTGTTCTTGTTCCACGCAGCAATCAAACAATGTCTGTCGCTCCAGCGTTTGTGAGCCGTTATGTATTATTCTAAAGAATCTTAGCATGTCAGGGGTGACAGTATACGATTGGGGTCTGTATAGTGCAGTGGCGGACACAGACTGCAAAAGGCCCCTGTGCAGATAATGTGCCAGGGCCCCCCCCCCCCCCCCACCCCGCAAACTTCTCATGGCCGACGGTCCGCTTTCAGCTGCATCGCTGGGTCTCCTAAGTGACCCAACAATGCAGCACTAGCAGCCGGGGCGTCACTAAGGCTGGGTTCACACACACACTATTTACGGACGTAATTTGGGCGTTTTAGCATTGAATTACATCCGAAAATGCGGCTCAAAAGCGTCGGAAAACATCTGCCCATTCATTTGAATGGGTCTTACGATGTTCTGTGCCGATGGTCATTTTTTTTTACGCGCCGCTGTCGAAAGGCGGCGCGTAAAAAACTGCCTGTCACTTCTTCAGATGTAAATGGAGCCGTTTTCCATGGACTCCATGGAAAACCAGCTTCAATTACTTCCGTAGTGGACGCAGCAAAAGACGCCTGCACATGCCATTACGGCTGAAATTACGGTGCTGTTTTCTCCTGAAAACAGCACAGTAATTTCAGCCGTAACAGACGCTGCCGTGTGAACATACCCTCAGGGCTTAAAATGTCCGGGAAATAGCCCCAATACATATGTGTCCGCCCCAAAAAAAAGTGTGTGTATAGGAGACAGCATAGCATATCTATAGCACTACGACCCTATAAACTATGGATAGGATTAGATACAGTGGCTGAGCAGACAGTATCACACATGATAGGATTAGATACAGTGGCTCAGAAGGCAGTATCACACATGATAGGATTAGATACACAGCTCAGCAGACAGTATCACACATGATAGGATTAGATACAGTGGCCCAGCAGACAGTATCACACATGATAGGATTAGATACAGTGGCTCAGCAGACAGTACCACACATGATAGGATTAGATACAGTGGCTCAGCAGACAGTACCACACATGATAGGATTAGATACAGTGGCTCAGCAGACAGTATCACACATGATAGGATTAGATACAGTGGCTCAGCAGACAGTACCACACATTATAGGATTAGATACAGTGGCTCAGCAGACAGTATCACACATGATAGGATTAGATACAGTGGCTCAGCAGACAGTATCACACATGATCGGATTAGATATAGGGCCCAGCACAGTATCATACATGATTGGATTAGATACACAGCTCAGCAGACTGTATCACACATGATAGGATTAGATACAGGGCCCAGCTCGCTGACATTGCGGCTCCAGCGCTGGACCCAGGAAAGGTAAGAATAATAATTTTGCTTCTTTATGTGTTACTGATTATTTTTGTGTGTTTGTGTTTTTTTTACAGGTTCGGTTGTTGGACTTCGGATACGAGGACTTCAATGACGGCGTTTTTTTTATTCTCAATAAAATGGTTAATGAGGGTTGTGTTTTTATTTCAATAAAAAAAATTTCTATGTGCTTGTATCTTTTTAAACTTTATTATCACCGCCTTAGTAATGGCCGCTGGCTGATTGACAACCTCCATTACTAAGGCGAGGCTTAATGTTAGCCGGTGCAGAGTCTACACTAACCCCCATTATTACCCCGGTACCCACCGCCACCAGGGGTACTGGGAAGAGCCGGGTACAAACCAGTACCCGACCAGCTGTAGTGACGGGCAGGCACCGGGGTGGCCGCAGGCTGGTAGTATTAGGCTGGGGAAGGCCAAAAACAGTGGCCCTTCCCACCCTTGTAATGCTGCCTGCTGCTGCTGTGTTGTATCTGGCTGGTTATGAAAATTGGGGGGGACCCGACATCGTTCTTTCCAATTATTTTTTAAATGACGTGGCGTCCCCCCCATTTTCATAACCAGCCAGATACAATAAAGCAGCAGCAGCCTAGCATCACCAGGGTAGGAAGGGCCACTGTATCTGGCCTTTCCCCTCCTGATAATACCAGCCTGCGGCCACCCCAGTGGCCGACCATCACTACAGATGGTCAGGTACTGGATCGTACCCGGCTCTTCCCAGCACCCCTGGTGGCGGTGGGTACCGGGGTAATAAAGGGGGTTAGTGTTAGCCTCTGCACCGGCTAACACTAAGCCCTGCCTTAGCAATGGATGCTGTCAATCAGCCGGCGGCCATTACTAAGGCGGTAGTAATATAGTTTAAAAAAAACCACAAAGACATAGAAAAAATATTTTATTGAAATAAAAAAAAAAAACACAACCCTCATTAACCATTTTATTAATAAAAAAAAAAGCTGTCATCGAAGTAGTCCTGGAATCCGCCGTAGTCCAACGACCGAACCTGTAAGAAAACACACAAAAAATGATTAGTAACACATGTGTTAGGGTATGTGCACACACACTAATTACGTCCGGAATTGACGGACGTATTTCGGCCGCAAGTACCGGACCGAACACACTGCAGGGAGCCGGGCTCCTAGCATCATAGTTATGTACGACGCTAGGAGTCCCTGCCTCGCTGCCGGACAACTGTCCGGTACTGAAAACATGATTACAGTACAGGACAGTTGTCCCACAGCGAGGCAGGGACTCCTAGCGTCGTACATAAGTACGACGCTAGGAGCCCGGCTCCCTGCAGTGTGTTCGGTCCGGTACTTGCGGCCGAAATACATCCGTCACTTACGGACGTAATTAGTGTCTGTGCACATACCCTAAGGCTTAGATACAGGGCTCATGTGTGATACTGTCTGTGGGACCCTGTATCTAAGCCTACCACAAGGTAGGCTTAGATACAGGGTCCAGCAGACAGTAATCTTATACAGTATAAGATTACTGTGTGCTGGGGCCCTGTATCTAAACCTACAGTGTGGTAGGCTTAGATACAGGGCCCAGCAGACAGGATCACGCATGGGCCATGTATCTAAGCCTACCATGTGATTGGCTTAGATACAGGGCCCAGCAGACAGCATCACACAATCTGTGATCCTGTCTCATGGGCCCCCTAAGCCTGCTACATCGTAGGCTTAGGGGTTGTGCAGTCCCTAAACATTGATGGCCTATCCTCAGGATAGGCCATCAATAGCTGATGTGTCGCCCGGGACCCGCAAATCAGCTGTTTTGAAGGGGCCGCAGCACTCGTACGAGAGCTGCTTCCCCTTCATTTCACTACTCGCCCACACTGTGAATCGCCGAAACCGATTCACAGTGTGACCGGAATGAAGTGACAGGAATGAAGGGGAGCAGCTCTCGTACGAGTGCTGCGGCCCCTTCAAAACAGCTGATTGGCGGGTCCCAGGAGTCGGACCCCGCCAGTCAGGGCTATCTTACCTTCCTCTTCGGCCGCGGCGGGAGTTCTGTCATCTCGATGCTGTGCGCGGCGCATAGCGCTGTGACGTCATGTGCTGCGCACAGCGCCTGACGTCAGGACCTCCGCTGCGATCCGGAACCAGGAAGGTAAGTAAAGTATGTTACTATAGTAACAGGGGCCCGCGGCCCGAGTTACTATAGTAACTTTTTATTGATGTGGTGCGGGGGGCCGTGGGCCCCCCTGGCTTCGGGGCCCGGTCGCAATTGCGACCGCTGCGACCCCTATAGCTACGCCAGTGGTCCACGGGCCTCTGTCTCAGTCCTCAGCATCGCGCAGCTGAGAACTGAGTCGGCCAGCAGAGGAACGGGCCCCCTTCCCACGCGGGGCCCTTGTGCAGCTGCACCGGCTGCACATGCGGTATGTCCGCCCCTGGTATAGTGTGCAAATATGATTGCCTAAAAATTTTTTTTTTCTGATGTATAGGTCCTTACGTATGGTTGCATACAGAATGTTCACCGTGTGGGTTCACGGTTACCTTGGACGAAAAAACAGGCGTACTATTCCAGCATGTGCAGTTCAGAAAGTCAGAGCAATGTTTCCAGAAGAAAATCAAGTATATGTTGGTTTCAAGCTAGCCACTGACAATAATGCTTCTGAAATGGCCGATTTTTGAAATGTGTTTGTTTACTTTACTATGCTATCTTTTTCAATAAAAAAAAAATTAAAATCCAAACTTTGAATGTTTATTTATTATAATATATTAACACAGCATAAGTATTGTACATAAAAGAAAATATACAGGATATAAACTGCTATTGTTGATTCTGAGGAAGGCGAAAACCCATTGTTATTTACGTTTTGTTCATTAGTGAGGGAAATTCCTTCCCGACTCCAAAGATGGCAATCAGACTAAATCCCAGAATCAACACCCAATATCCACAGATAGTTTGCTTACAAATTATTACAGTAACAGGCAATATAAATAGTGGCAAATAGTTGTACAC
Organism: Rhinoderma darwinii; assembly: GCF_050947455.1. Taxonomy (NCBI): domain Eukaryota; kingdom Metazoa; phylum Chordata; class Amphibia; order Anura; family Rhinodermatidae; genus Rhinoderma; species Rhinoderma darwinii. Next base: position 148,739,458 of record NC_134691.1, on the reverse strand, counting down.
TTTTTTAGTAGAAGGGCAAACACAACATAGTTCAGTACATTAAAAACGTGACTTGTGAGCTAGAACAGTTGATGCTTTATCCGGCCGTGGTTCTGTGGCTATGTTTGGTGGTAGGGTCAATGTACGTGTTTGCCAACTATGTTCAATTTCTTGTTTTGACAATTTGATCACATTTACAAACATAGGAAAGAGGTGTGAGAAAGACATTGGTACGTACTCTTTCTTTGCAGTCCATTTTTTGCTTAGTTTAGAGAAAATTACATTATACCTCATGCTACCAAGCCGATCCGACTTTGTCGTCTGTCGGTGGACTCTAGATTGTTCCCGTTTTGTATTATGATTATGGGCCAAAACAGCAAGTTTTGTCCGTGCTTCCATTCCGTCTAAAGAAAAATGTATTCTTTTCGGTCTGTATTTTAGAATAAAGCTGTGGAATACCTCGATTTTTCCTGTATGACAGAAAGATGACAAGTGGGGCAAGTCTTTCAATAACTGTTTATCTTTGACAATCTTTTCTAGCGCATGATAGGCTGCCGATGTTGTTGACATCCAATTGTGTTTGCGATCGTCATCAATGTCTAAACATCTGTGATCACATTGTGTGAGAATGTCCCCCGGGAATTCATGTACATTACAAATATGTTGAAGTAGAGAGAGCCATTTTTCACGCAGCACATCCACATTGCCGCAACTAGTACTACAGCAGTACCAAAAATGATTGGTTATTGACGTGATCCAATCAACAATTTGGGAACAGTTTTTTTTTTTACTTGCAGCCTTCAGCTTCTTACGAATGGACTTAGCATAATGCCATATATCAAATTGATGTCCAATCTCGGGGTATTGTTCACGTATTTTTTTGCGTATGGAGACATGACGGTCTGTTGCAAGAACATACACATTGAGGCCATCTTGAATAACACGGTTCAGACAGTTTTGAAAGGCCAAACTTTCCATAGCCACAGAAGATGTGGTTTGTGTAACCTGAACGATTTCAAAGTCAACAATCTTGTCGCTCTTGTAATCCATCAATGTGTACACACAATATTTTGCATTATGCCCAGGGCTATCACATTGTCCGTCACCAAGGAGACACAATGGTGTTTGTTTGATTTCTTTATGAAGTTCCATTTTTTCTTGTTTCCAGTGAATGTCCACCACTGGAAACAAGAATTTTCTTTGGTGACGAAAGAAAGTGGAATGTGAAATAAATTGCACCCCAATCGATTTACAAATGTCAGACATCTTTGCATAGTTCCCACCATTAAATAAAATGGAAGCTGCAATCAGAAGATTCCCAACCGGTATCCGATTACACTTTGGTTGACTTTCCCAAAAATAATCATGTCCATTGGGACATTTCCCTTGTAGCGAAAGATAGGTACCTTGCTGGAATTTGACTGTGTTTTCTATTTTGTGGCCACAGAAACACGCGCACTGAGCAACCAGTACATCTAAAGCCGATTCAAAAACCAAAAATTTACGTTCTTTTACTAGCTCTTCATCTGCTGGTTCGGAAAACAAATTTGTTGTCACGTTGTCAAATGATAAACTAGAATCTGGTGGTTCGTAGTCCAGATCTGTTGGATCATTTATGACAGTAGAAGAAACAAAGCTTTCCTCGGGATCCTCAAATATGACTTTGCTTGCTGTTTGTCTTTGTAAGCGGGGGGTTGAGAACGTAGATGGGTAAAAATGATCCAACTTCATTGTTATTTGGTTAGCAAAAGAAAGTTCTTCCTCTGGAAACTGGCATCCTCTATCCACTGTGAAGATGTGTGATTGAGTGGTTGCATCTCTTATTCTTTTGAAAGGTGTGTTGGTGGCTCTCGTTGACAATGTCGTATGTCGGGTGTTTGTTGCTGCATTTCTTTCGAAAAATTTCCTCTTGACACCTATTTTTACATGTTTCACTCCCATGACTTTGGACATTGACGTTGGTGGATCGTTTTGCATTGAGGTACCGGTCGAAGCGTATGTAATTCTGTTGGTGGATGTAGTAGGCAAAGGCAATTGCATGCATTGTGTTGCACAAGAATAAGTGTCTTCCTCTTCTGTACGTTTCCGTTTAGATGGTGGACACTCTGTTTCCTGATAAGGGAATATCGTGGGAATTGCACTTTCCTTCAGCCATCGTATCTTCTTTTCCGACTTAAAAACATAACAGTCTTCTGCAAAGTGTTTTGAACATAGTCTAAATAAATCTTGTTTTTTCCCATCAAAAATTCGTTGTGAGAGTGCATCTAGATTGTCCAACGATTGTCTGGCCTGTTGGAGCCAAACTTTTATCTTGTCAATGTTGCCTGGGAAAACATGCAGGGTCACTCCTTGAGAGTAAGTAGCTCTATTAGACCGACTGTCACAACTAGAGACAATGCACGAGGGCATTTCTATCAAAAAAGTAAATGTAAATATTATGGCATGAGAAAAGATCATTACGTTACCAGCGATGGATTACATAAAGATAGTTGATACCCCGAATCAGGTGTATTTGAGGAATAACATACTTACTATTCCAATTTAGATGTGTGAGTTTGCCTTTTGTAAGTGCAAGAGTAAAACTATAGTTTGTCTAAAATTATATTGACATCAGCGTTTTTTGAAGACATAACATCACATTAGTGGCAGTTCTTGGATCACCGCTTGCGAAGTCACCCATATTTATCACCCAAATGTGACCTATGTTGTGTTGTAGATTGTCATGTGGAGAAGTGAGTATTCTACATGTTACCTTGTTTATAGGTAACTGTTTGGCACTGGGAATTTACGGTTCACCAAGGCACAAAATAGTGTGTCGTTTTAGACTATCATTGTAAAACCGTCAATGATCTCAGTGCCAGACAGTTTCACCATGTCAATGTTTGAGTATAGGTTTTTTGGGCTGACCAACAAATTTTTTGTTTTGATTTGTTTGTATGTAATAGAGACAGTGAATTAAAGAGAATAGCATTTATAAACAAATTTTTTTTTATTGATGAAGCCATAACTGCCTTCCACAGTAACACAGAAGAAGTGTCCCATCATAAACACAAATATAAAATTTACATGCATAACACAAAAAGTTTTTGTAACATAGTCACAAAAATATAGTTCTGTTAAAAAGTCAACATCGACGGATAGGCACCAACATATAAAAGTAGAATTTTGTAGACGGAAATGGCAAAGAGATTTAGATTGAAAATACACACATGTCAACGACAAACACTAAGAAGTTATCAGCAGATGAAAAAAACTTGCTTCGTCACATGTTTATGGACCTTCACCAGCAGATGAAAACAACTTGTTTCCCTCATCTCATCATCAAACCGGATCCTTTAGCAGCAGGTGAAAACCCCTTTCTTTGTCACATATTACCACCGTACCTTCACATTGTATTACAGAACGTTTCAGCCAATCATGCGGCATGTCAAAGTTATATTTCCTACAGAAGAATAAAATAAAAAATTTATGAATGGATTGATCATCTTCAAGCGTTGCACTATGCGCAACATGGTCGCATTGGAAGAATGTCATCCCTGTCTGATCACTCTGCATAGTTTGGCTCCTCTGATGAACTTGTGTGTCATGTATGTTTATATGAACTACCTATGTTAGGGATTACTTACTTTCTAGAATTCGTAACTTATGCTGCTCAGAATGGCCTGTTCGTCTAAACGTTGGTAATCCGCTGTGGTTGCTGCTGTCGTCGTCTGTATCTGATAGCGTTGCTTTGGCTCCTGTTAAAAGAAGTACAATAATATATTTAAAAAAACATAATTTCAAATTATTGTACATTTAGGGTAGTCCCCTCGCTCCCGCACCTATTCAAAGTATCTATGCTCCTCGAATACACTCCTCACGGTTGTGTTTTCACTGGCGCGCTCCCTCTCCTCCTGGTAAACTGCTGATCAAAAAGTCACACACATTGTGTGATTAGATAAAGTGATGTACAAATAGCTGCCACACTCTAAATGCTGCAACACTCAAAATGCTGCCGCTCTGGAACTGCTGCCACTCTGGAACTGCTGCCACTCTGGAAATGCTGCCACTCTGGAAATGCTGCCACTCTGGAAATGCTGCCACTCTGGAAATGCTGCCACTCTGGAAATGCTGCCACTATGGAAATGCTGCCACTATGGAAATGCTGCCACTATGGAAATGCTGCCACTCTGCAAATGCTGCCACTCTGCAAATGCTGCCACTCTGTCAATGCTGCCACTCTGTCAATGCTGCCACTCTGTCAATGCTGCCACTCTGTCAATGCTGCCACTCTGTCAATGCTGCCACTCTGTCAATGCTGCCACTCTGTCAATGCTGCCACTCTCACAATGTACACGCTGCCACATGGTATACGCTGCCACAACGTAAATGCTGCCACACTATAAATGCTGCCACACTGTAAATGATGCCACACTGTAAATGCAGCCACACGTCTCCGCTGGTATGATGACACAGGGCTCCGCTGGTATGATGCCACACCGTACATGCAGACACACCTTACATGCAGCCACACCGTACATGCTGCCACACCGTAAATCCTGCCACACCGTAAATGCTGCCACACTATAAATGCTGCCACACTGTAAATGATGCCACACTGTAAATGCAGCCACACGTCTCCGCTGGTATGATGACACAGGGCTCCGCTGGTATGATGCCACACCGTACATGCAGACACACCTTACATGCAGCCACACCGTACATGCTGCCACACCGTAAATCCTGCCACACCGTAAATGCTGCCACACTATAAATGCTGCCACACTGTAAATGATGCCACACTGTAAATGCAGCCACACGTCTCCGCTGGTATGATGACACAGGGCTCCGCTGGTATGATGCCACACCGTACATGCAGACACACCGTACATGCTGCCACACTATAAATGCTGCCACACTATAAATAGTGCCACACTATAAATGCTGCCACACTATAAATGATGCCACAGGCCTCCGCTGCTATGATGCTACACCGTACATGCAGCCACACCTTACATGCAGCCACACCGTACATGCTGCCACACCGTAAATCCTGCCACACCGTAAATGCTGCCACACTATAAATGCTGCCACACTATAAATGATGCCACACTGTAAATGCAGCCACACGTCTCCGCTGGTATGATGACACAGGGCTCCGCTGGTATGATGCCACACCGTACATGCAGACACACCGTACATGCTGCCACACTATAAATGCTGCCACACTATAAATGCTGCCACACTATAAATGGTGCCACACTATAAATGCTGCCACACTATAAATGATGCCACAGGCCTCCGCTGCTATGATGCTACACCGTACATGCAGCCACACCTTACATGCAGCCACACCGTACATGCTGCCACACCGTAAATCCTGCCACACCGTAAATGCTGCCACACTATAAATGCTGCCACAGTGTAAATGATGCCACACTGTAAATGCAGCCACACGTCTCCGCTGGTATGATGACACAGGGCTCCGCTGGTATGATGACACACCGTCCATGCAGCCACACCGTACATGCTGCCACACTAAAAATGCTGCCACACTCTAAATGCTGCCACAATGTAAATGCTGCCACACTGTAAATGCTGCCACACTGTAAATGCTGCCACACTGTAAATGCTGCCACACTGTAAATGCTGCCACACTGTAAATGCTGCCACACTGTAAATGCTGCCACAGGCCTCCGCTGCTATGATGCTACACCGTACATGCAGCCACAACGTACATGCAGACACACCGTACATGCTGCCACACCGTACATGCTGCCACACTGTAAATGCTGCCACACTGTAAATGCTGCCACACTGTAAATGCTGCCACACTGTAAATGCAGCCACAGCCCTACGCTGGTATGATGACACAGGTCTCCGCTGGTATGATGACACAGGGCTCCGCTGGTATGATGCCACACCGTACATGCAGCCACACCGTACATGCTGCCACACTATAAATGCTGCCACACTCTAAATGATGCCACAATGTAAATGCTGCCACAATGTAAATGCTGCCACACTGTAAATGCTGCCACACTGTAAATGCAGCCCCAGACCTCCGCTGGTATGATGACACAGGTCTCCGCTGGTATGATGACCCAGGGCAGCCACACCGTACATGCTGCCACACTAAAAATGCTGCCACACTATAAATGCTGCCACAATGTAAATGCTACCACACTGTAAATGATGCCACACTGTAAATGATGCCACACTGTAAATGATGCCACACTGTAAATGATGCCACACTGTAAATACTAGCAGAGGCCTCCCTTGATATGATGCCACAGGCCTCCGCTGGTATGATGCCACAGACCTCCCCTATATGATGCCACAGGCCTCCCCTATATGATGCCACAGGCCTCCCTGATATGGCTCCATGATATGATGCCACAGGCCTCCCGTATGATGGCACAGGCTCTCCCTCTATGATGCCACAGGCCTCCCCTATATGATGCCACAGGCCTCCCCGATATGATGGCACAGGCCTCCCGTATGATGGCACAGGCCTCCACTATATGATGCCACAGGCCTCCCCTATATGATGCCACAGGCCTCCCCTATATGATGCCACAGGCCTCCCCTATATGATGCCACAGGCCTCCCTGATTTGATGGCACAGGCCTCCCGTATGATGCCACAGGCCTCCCTGATATGATGGCACCGGCCTCCCGTATGATGACACAGGCCTCCCGTATATGCCGACATAGGCCTCCCTTATATGATGCCACACATAATGCCTATTTCGCCGTTACTTACCGCCTCGCTGTTCCCCCACGGTGGTCCTCCCAAGTCGCCTCGCTCGTCCTCCTACGTCGCCTCGCTCGTCCTCCTCCGTCGCCTCGCTCGTCCTCCACCGTCGCCTCGCTCGTCCTTCCACGTCCGATTCCCTGGTACACCTCGTCCTTCCTTGTCCTCCTCGTCCGACTCGCTGCTCCTCCTCCGTCGCCTCGCTCGTCCTTCCACGTCCGACACACTGGTCCTTCCTTGGCCGCCTCGTCCTCGAAGTGTCCCCTCGCTGGTCCTGGTCCGCCTCGATGGTCCTGGTCCGCCTCGATGTTCCTGGTCAGCCTCGATGGTCCTGGTCCGCCTCGATGGTCCTGGTCCGCCTCGATGGTCCTGGTCCGCCTCGATGGTCCTGGTCCGCCTCGATGTTCCTGGTCCTCCTCAGAGCGTCTCCTCGCAGGTATGTTCGCACTACAACCTCCTTCCACTGTGTAGTCGCTTTGAAAATGGCGGCACACAATGTAAGGAGGTTTGAAGACATTGAAAGCCCTCCCTCTCCTGGCACTTGCCAGGATAAGGGAGGGGGGATTCTGTGAGCTCACTAGAGCGAGTCACTTTTCCCAAAATTTGCAGCAGAAAAGCTATGTGGTTGCTTTACCACATGCAATGCTGCAATTTTGTGAATGGCTCCATCTAGTGACCAGAAATGGTAAATACTATAAAATTGAATCCAATTGAATACAATTTATAATATTTACTGACTCTTAAAAAAAATAAAAAAAATTGGAACAATGTTTAATCACCCACACACTGAATGTTTAATTTTTAAAAAAAAAACATGTTTTTAGGGCAACACCATGCCTTTAAGGTATTTATTAAGAAGTGTTTTAAGTATTTTGACCACACAGTTTTTTTTAGTAAGAATTCATGCAATGTAGGTGTAAAAAAATATACTTTCAATTTTTTCTCAAATGTATCATTTTAAAGACAGATTTATTTGTAAAGCAAACATGAGAATGAAGAAACACACCCCAAAATGTATCACCCTGTTTCTCCTGTGTTCAACAATACCCCCATTGTGGCCCTAATTCGCTGCCTGGACACACGGCAGGGTCCAAAATGAAGGGAGCACCCGGTGGTCAGGACATATTTTGCATGAGAATGTGTTAGGACCCACTGTACATTTGGAGAGGCATTGAGCTGCCAGAACGATAGAAACACCCCGTACACGACCCCATTTCGAAAATTAAACCCCTTAAGGTATTTATTTAGGGGTGTAGTGAGTATTTTGAACCCACAGTTTTTTGCTGAATTTAATGCAAAGCAGGTGAAAAAAAAATGTATTCCACTTTTTACACAAATGTATCATTTTAAAGACAGATTTCTTTGTAAAGCGAAGATGAGAATGAAGAAACACACCCCGAAATCTATCACCCTGTTTCTCCTGTGTTAAAAAATACCCCCATTGTGGCCCTAATGCGCTGCCTGGACACATTTAGAAAACTAGATCCCTTAGGCCTCATGCACACGACCGTAAAAGCACCCGTTATTGCGGGTCGTAATTACGACCCGCAATAACGGGCTCATAGACTTCTGTTACCCATGGGTACCTTCCTGTTTTCTCACGGGAAGGTGCCCGTGCCGTTAAAAAAATAGAACATGTTCTATTTTTCTATTTTACGGGCCGTGCTGCTATACTTTATAATGATAGCACGGCCCGCAAAAGCGGCTGGCTGCCCGCGGCCGGCCGTGCCCGGCCGTGCTCGTAATTACGAGTCGTAATTACGAGCACGGTCGTGTGCATGAAGCCTTAAAGTAATTATCTAGGGGTGTAGTGAGTATTTAGATTTTTTTTTACAAATAAGTGTCATTTATAGTACACAGTACATGAAACTGAGGAAATGCACCCAAACATTTATTGCGCTGCCTCTACTGTTTTAAAAAATGCCCCCACTTAGGATGTAATTCATTGCCTGGCCGCATGGTGGGGCATAAAATGATAGGAACCCCTCTATTGTTTCCAGGACATATTTTAGCTTGAATGAGTTAATCCCTTAATGACCAGTGTATTTTAGACCTTAATGACCAAGCCATTTTTTACGTTTTTCCATCGTCTCATTCTAAGAGCTATAACCTTTTTATTTTTGCGTTGACATAGCTGTATAAGGTCTTGTTTTTTGCGGGACAAGTTGTAATTTTTAATAGCACCATTTTGGGGTACATAGAATTTATTGATTAACTTTTCTTAACTTTTTGGGGGGGGGGGAATAAAAAAAAAACAGCAATTTCGCCTCACTTTTTTGCGTCCTAAATCTACGCTGTTTACCGTGTGGTATGAATAACACAATAACTTTATTAAATGGGTTGTTGCGAATGCAACAATACCAAATTTGTATAGTTTTTGTATGTTTTACTACTTTTACAAAGTGAAAACACTTTTTTTTTTCAAAATTATTTGTTTTTGTATCTCCATATTTGAAGAGCCGTAACGTTTTTATTTTTTCGCCGATGCAATTGTAGAAGGGCTTTTTTTGCGGGACGACTTGTAGTTTTTATCAGTACCATTTTGGAGTAGATGCGACTTTTTTATCACTTTTTATCACATATTATTTAAGGCTGGATTCAAGGAAAACGGGGGTGTTACGGACGCGGCCATACCAAATTTGTGTAACTTTTTTACTTTATTTTGTTTGTTAATAATAAAGCAGTTTGTAAGGGGGAAAAGTGAGTTTTGAATTATTTTTTTTCACTTTTTTTTTTTCACCTTTTATTAAACTTTTTTATTAACTTTTTTACTAGTCCCACTAGGGGACTTCACTATGCGATTATCCTATCGCATTTATAATACACTGCAATACTTCTGTATTGCAGTGTATTATGCCTGTCCGTGTAAAACGGACAGACATCTGCTAGGTCATGCCAGAGGCATGACCTAGCAGGCATTCACTACAGGCAGACTTGGGGGCCTTTATTAGGCCCCCGGCTGCCATCGGAGACACAGACACTCAGCGATTTTATTGCCGGGTGTCAGTGGGATGAGAGGGAGCTCCCTCCCTCTCTCCAAAACAACTCAGATGCGGCGCACGCTATTGAGCACCGCATCTGAAGGGTTAAACGGGTGAGATCAATACTAATATCGATCTCACACGTTCGAGCAGGGACACCCCCATCCCTCAGCTACCTCTGATAGCTGAGAGCTCCCTGCTCAGTTTATTTATTCCGATGCAGCGACGTAAAAAGTCTATTGCATCGGAATAAAGCCCATTAGTGACCGACGTAAAAACACTATGGGGCGGTCACTAATGGGTTAAAGGCCCCACTCCTTCTTTACAAAGGATTTAGTTGGCAGAACGATGTAACACCCCCAAAAGTAACTGCATTTTGAAAACTACACCACCTAAGGTTTTCATTTAGGGATGTAGTGAGAATTTTTTTTTAGGGAGTAGTTTGAGGCCACATTTTGTGTCAGGAATGAATGCAAAAACAGTGTAAAAAATTAAATGTGGCATTTTTTCTTCACAAATGCATAATTTATAGGACATATTTTTCGTACACAGTACATGAAACTGAGCAAATGCCCCCAAAATTTATTGCGCTGCTTCTACTGTTTTCAAAAATTTTCCCACTTAGGACATAATCCATGCCTGGGCACATGGTGGGGCACAAAATGACAGGAACCCCTCTCTTTTTTTTCAGGACTTCATTTTAGCTTGAATGACTTATAGGCCCCACTCCTTTACAAAGTATTTGAGCTGGCAGAATGATGTAACACCCACAAAAGTGACCCCATTTTGAAAACTACACCCCCTAAGGCATTCATCTAGGGGTGTAGTGAGTAGTTTGAGGCCACATTTTGTTGCAGTAATTAATGCAAAGGCAGTGTAAAAATTAAAATGTGGATTTTTTTTCACAAATGTGTCACTTATAGGACATATTTTTCGTACACAGTACATGAAACGACGCAAATGTACCACAACATTTATTGCGCTGCTTCTACTGTTTTCAAAAATGCCCTCAATTGCATGGCTGCATGGTGCTGCACAAAATGTCATGAACCCCTTTATGGTTTTCAGGACATAATTTCAGCTTGAATGACTTATAGGCTCCACTTCGTCTTCACAAAGGATTTGAGCTGCCAGAACGATGTAACACCCCCAAAAGTGACCCCATTTTGAAAACTGCATTCCCTAAGGTATTCATCCAGGGGGTGTAGTGAGAATTTATTATTTTTTTGGTGAGGTATCTTTCCCTAATGATATTCATCTAAGGGTGTAGTGAGGATTATTATTTTTTTGGTGGGGGATCTTTCCCTAATGGTATTGATCTAGGGGTATAGTGAAAATTATAATTTTTTTTTGTTATTTTGGAGTTTTTCTTGTATTCCAATTTATATGTGTGCTATAGTATAATAAAAAGTGAAATGAAAAAAAAAATTGTATTGGATTGTATAATAAAATGGTAAAGAAAATGCATAAAAGGGCTAAAAGTTTTTTTTAAATCAAATAATTAATTTAGGGATGTATGGTAAACACAGAAACATTCCCTAATGCAGAGCCCTGGTTTCTCTGGGCAGGTGTCACATTGGTAACTGCTTTCCCTCCGTATTCCGTTCCTAGCACATATTTAACATTTTTTTTGGGGTCGGCTTGTTTTGGCAGTAGGGGGCACTTCGGATGGGAAATGTTGTCCTGGGAGAATTCTGCTGACTTGACTAGATGATGCCACCCCTCCCCTGCGCCTGGTCTCCAAATCTAAGATTTTTAATCACTTTTTCTTGGTAAGTAAGCAGGGGCGTAACTAGGAAAGACTGGGCCCCATAGCAAACTTTTGACTGGTGCCCCCCTCTGCTGGGTATCACACAACCCCCCCCCTTGTAGATAGTGCCTCCCTATAGATTCCACCACACAGCGCCCCCCTATAGATAGCACCATACACAGCCCCCTGTAGATAACGCCATACAGCCCCCTCTGTAGATAACGCCATACAGCCCCCCTGTAGATAACACCATACAGCCCCCTCTGTAGATAACGCCATACAGACCCCCTCTGTAGATAACGCCATACAGACCCCCCTGTAGATAACGCCATACAGACCCCCTCTGTAGATAACGCCATACAGACCCCCTCTGTAGATAACGCCATACAGCCCCCCCTGTAGATAACACCATACAGCTCCACAGGATAGGGGATACATATGTGATCGCTGGCAGCGATAAGGAGAACGGGGGACCCCGAAGTTCTCCATGACTAACCTCGGACTTCCGGCGTCTGCGCCGTTCAATAAAAATGAAAGGAGCGCTGGTCACGCATGCGCACAAGCGCGACCGGCGCTCCATTCATTTCTACGGAGCTGCCGACACAGACCCTGGAAGTCCGAGGTTTGTGATGGAGAACTTAGGGGGGGACTTTCGGTCCTGTGGATAGGGAATGCATGTCTTTTGTAGGAACAACCCCTTCAGTGGCGTCGCGCTCTAGCAGCCATAGCGGCTGCTAGCGGAGCCTGCGGCCATGGGAGGGGGCCGTGCCGGCGAGTGCCATGGGCCCCCTCATGCTGCAGGCCCCGTAGAAGTCGCTACGGCTGCTATAGCGGTAGTTACGCCACTGCGTATAGGTTTGTATGGTGTAAAACTACAGCTCCCAGCATGGCCGGAACAATGGTAAGGATATGCTGGGAGATGCGGTTTGACAAAAAAAAAAATCATACCACCATCATCTCGCTGCAGATCATACAGTGACTACAATACTGATTAGAGGCAGAATAAACATTTACATTAAGTGACTCACCGGTGACGTCTCAGATTCTAGTTCTTTTCTTCTCCCTCCGGTTCAGACATCTATGATGGATTTCTCCCGGCCATGACCCATTTCTGCAGTTTTCCGTCTAGATGTCTTCAGCTTCTCACTTTAAAAACATTTCTGCACCTATAAACAAAGTTAAAATTCTCAACACATCTAAATATAACTGTCACACACACACACACACACACACACACACACACACACACACCGTGCCCCCTGTAGATAGTGACCTACATAGAAGCCCCTGTAGATAGTGCCCACATATGGACTCCAGAGCTGCAAGGCAATAGTGCTAACCACTGAGCCACCGTGCTGCCCTACATATAGCTTCCCCTATAGTTAGTGCTCCACGTATAGCCCACCTCTGTAGATAGTTTCCCACATATAGCCCACCCCTGTAGACTGTGCACTACATATAGCCACCCTGTTGCTAGTGCCCCACAGGTAACCCACCCCTGTATATAGTGTCCCACACATAGCCCACCCCTATAGAAAGTACCCTAAAAAATAGCTCCCCTATAGATAGTGCTCTACATATAGCCCACCCCTGTATAGTGTCTCACATATACTGCCCTACATATAGACCCCCCTGTAGATAGTGGCCCACATATAGACTCCCCCCTGTATATAGTGCCCCACATATAGACCCCCCTGTATATAGTGGCCCACATATAGACCCCCCTGTATATAGTGGCCCACATATAGACTCCCCCCTGTATATAATGGCCCACATATAGAGCCCCCTGTATATAGTGGCCCACACCCCCACATATAGACCCCCCTGTATATAATGGCCCACATATAGAGCCCCCTGTATATAATGGCCCACATATAGAGCCCCCTGTATATAGTGGCCCACACCCCCACATATAGACCCCCCTGTAGCTACTGCCCCACATATAGACCCCCTATATTTAATAGCCCACATAAAGACGACCCCCCCCCTGTAGATAGACCCCCCCATTATAGATAATGCCATTCACATTTTTATGAGGAAAATAAATAAATAAACTTGACATACTCACATGATCCCATTCCCACGCTGTTCACTGGCGATGCAGACATGCTCTCTTCTGAGCATGTCTGCAGGAGCTGAACGAGCGTCCTCCAATGACGCTGATTGGCGGGGCAGAATGGCTTGCCCCGCCAATCAGCACCTTCCAAGCATGGAAGCGGCGCGATGATGTCATCGCGCCGCTAGCCAATCAGTGTCATTGTAAGGCACTGGATGGTCAGGCACGGAACATGCCCGGCCATTCAGTGCTAATACATGTATTTCGCTGCCGCTAGCACTGGGGCCCCCTCCGGTGCTAGCGACACCTACAGGCATGAGAGGGCCTGTGTAAGGCTCGGCGGCGCGGGCACCACAGTAGCGACGCTACCGCTGTAGCAGCCATAACGGCTGCTAGCGGCGCCACCGGGCATTTGGGTGGGCGTGTCGGCTGGCGGCACGGGCCCCCTCTAGCCCCGGGCCCCGTAGCAGCCGCTACTGCTGCTACCGCGGTAGTTACGCCACTGTAACTAAGATAGGATCCCTGGTTTCCCGCCTTTCTAAAAATGACAAATGAGTTCTATAGGGACACTTGAATGAGGTGAACGGACATTTTTTGTACTATATCCTGGATTTCCGGACAGCATTGTAGGGCTAAAGCATCTGGTCTGCAAGGTCCAGCCCACCCATATGTTTATTGTAGTCCTGTATGCAAACAGGCTTACAGACCGTAAGCAGTGGTGTAACTACCGCTGTAGCAGCCGTAGCAGCCCGCCGGCACGCCCCCCCCCCCTTAGCCGGAGGCTCCGCTAGCAGCCGCTATGGCTGCTACAGCGCGACGCCACTGAAGGGGTTGTTCCTACAAAAGACATGCATACATACATGTGTGATCACTGGGACGCCCAGCGATAAGGAGAACGGAGGACCAAAAGTCCCCTGAAGTTCTCCATGACAAACCTCGGACTTCCGGGGTCTGTCAGCAGCTCCATAGAAATGAATTGTGCACCGATCGCGCTTGTGCGCATGCGTGACCAGCGCTCCTTTCATTTTTATTGAATTTCGCAGAGCCCGGAAGTCCGAGGTTTGTCATGGAGAACTTTTGGGGACTTTCGGTCCCCCGTTCTCTATCACTGCCAGCGATCACACATGTATCCCCTTATCCTGTGGATAGGGGATACATCTCTTTTGTAGGACAAGCTATAGACCATTTTTTTTGGGGGGGGGGGGGGTTGGGGGCTGTATGGCGTTATCTACAGGGGGGCGGTATGGCGTTATCTACAGCAGGGGATGTATGGCGTTATCTACCGGGAGGGGCTGTGTGGCATCTACAGGGGGGGCTGTATGGCGTTATCTACAGGGGGGCTATATGCCGTTATCTACGGGGGGCTGTATGCTGTTATCTACAGGGGGGCTGTATGGCGTTATCTACAGGGGGGGCTGTATGGCGTTATCTACAGGGGGGGCTGTATCGCGTTATCTACAGGGGGCTGTATGGCGTTATCTACAGGGGGGCTGTATGGCGTTATCTACATGGGGGCTGTATGGCATTATCTACAGGGGGGCTGTATGCCGTTATCTACAGGGGGGCTGTATGCTGTTATCTACAGGGGGCTGTATGGCGTTATCTACAGGGGGGCTGTATGGCGTTATCTAAAGGGGGCTGTATAGCATTATCTACAGGGGGGCTGTATGGCCTTATCTACAGGGGGCTGTATGGCGTTATCTACAGGTGGGCTGTATGGCGTTATCTACAGGGGGAGGGCTGTATGGCATTAACTACAGGGGGGCTGTAAGGCGTTATCTACAGAGGGCTGTGTATGGTGCTATCTATAGGGGGCGCTGTGTGGCGGAATCTATAGGAAGGCACTATCTACAAGTGGGGGTTGTGTGATACCCAGGGGAGGGGGGGCCCAGTCAAAAGTTTGCTATGGGGCCCAGTCTTTCCTAGTTACGCCCCTGACCTTACGACTTGTCCCGTGTACAGGAATGTGGCTGCTGCTGTTTGGATGAATAGATGTAAACATCAGGACATCTATCTTGTGACGAAATTTGACAAGCTGCAAGTCCTCATTACAAAGTCCCCTGATTTCCCCAGCTTTTAATTTTTTGGTTGACCCTTTTGATTGCAGCGTATGGTGCCACAAGCCACCGTTTTTTTTGCAGACGGGCAGCTGAAGAGGGGTACGCTAGTGTAGAAATTATTCACATATAAATTGTACCCCTTATCCAAAAGAGGGTGCAAAAGGTCCCAGACAAATTTTCCACTGCTGTTGAGTGAAGGGAGGCATTCTGGAGGGACAATTTGTGAGTCTTTCCCTTCATACACTCTGAATTTGTGAGTGTAGCACTCTCATGCACGGCAATGTTTTTTCTGGGGTATATGTCTCTGCAAATTTTCCATTTAAATAATTTAAAAGTGGCCTAATTTTAAAAAGCCGGTCATAGCTGGGGTCACCCCTGGGTGGGCAAAGTTCATTGTCAACAAAATGAAGGAAGCGCAGTATGGTCTCAAAGCGAAGCTTCGTCATTACCTCTCTGCACATAGGGGTGTCATACAGGACATCAGATGTTCAAAAGGAGGCCCCAAAATTTTAATGTCTGCCTCATCTACTGGGCACCACACGCTATTTTTGGCGTAATAAGATGTGCGGTGACGCGATAAATTGAGCAGCATATAAATTGTTCTGCTCAACCATCAGGAGTAATAATTCCTCTAAAAAGAAGATTTAAAAAAAAGTCCTCCTCCCTAAACCCCTCAGTGCTGATTTGAATGCCCGTCACGGAATTAAATTCTGGATACACGGAGTGTATGACTCCGTGGGCACCCATTCGGGGTCAATGGCACTGTTGCTAGGTGCCTGTGGCGACTTGGCTGTGGCTACTCATCACTAGTGCTAGTGAACGATAACAAAATAAAAAATTGCTCATTTCTGTATCTGAGCAGATCAAGGTATAGGCCTCTTCTGCCGTATACAGACGCTGAGCCATTTTCTTACTATAAACCTAACGCTAGCCCTAACTAAATATTTCTAACTAATTGCCCCAGTAACTAATGCCCTGCACCTAACTTATGCTACATAATGCCTAACACTATGTAACGATAATGAACCCTACTTAATGCTACTAAATGCTACACTATTTTTTTTTTATATATATATATACGCTAAAACGACTAAAAAATGGCCATTAAAAACTGATGAACAGTCAGTTTTTCATGGCCATTTTGCATCAGTGTGTCTCCAAATTTTCATCCATTTCCAGTCCGTCTGTCCGTTTTTAATGGCCGTTTGACATCCATTTTGCATCCGCTATTCATGGCCATTAAAAAAACTGATGAATTTCATTTGTCAGGCTTCTTTTGTCCCAACCCCCTGAAAACACCCAAAGGAAGGCCATTGTCATGATTGTTTCACAGCCCCCCTGTATATGATGCCCCACAGCCTCCCTGTAGAAGATGCCACACAGAACCCCTGTATATGACACACAGACCCCCTGTAGATGATGCCACACAGACCATCTGTATATGATGCCACACAGCTCCCCTGTAGATGATTCCACACAGCCTCCCTGTATATGAAGCCACACAGCCTCCTGTATATGATGCCACACAGCTCCCCTGTAGATGATGCCACACAGCCTCCTTGTAGATGATGCCACACACCTCCCTGTATATGATGCCACACCGCTCCGATGTAGATGATGCCACACAGACCCCCTGTAGATGATGCCACAGACACCCTCCCTGTAGGAATTGTCAGGGACTGTCTCTGTAAATTCTGGACAGTCCCGGAAAATTCACTACAGTTGACCACTATGTACAATGCCCCCTGTACTAGCACCACACTACCCTTGTAGTGAGCGCAACAATACACTACATTTAACTTTTGGCTGCCCTGCATACTCACTGATGCAACGTCGTCTCTGATCTTCTTCAGGTGTGGTATCTCGTCTGCACGGGATCTGCGAAGGCGACGTTATGACGTCATCGCGTCAACTTTGCAGAACCCGTGAAGACGAGAGACTACACCTGAAGAGGATGGCGCTACATCGGTGAGTACGTCGCTGCATCTGTGAGTACGCCGCTGATAGCCAGCAAGGGAACTAGTAGTTCCCTTACCAATCCCCATTTCACACATCCGTTTTTAACGGTTGTTACATGTATTGACAGCCATTAAAAACGGATCTATTGACTTCTATGGGGGCCATCTGGCCGTGAAAATGACCAAAAATAGGACATGTCCTATTTTTTTACGCCCATTATTCACAGGCTGTTAAAAAAACCGGCCGTTTTTCACTGTGATGTGAATAAGGCCTAACTCTATAAACCTAATACTGATAAATGTTCCCTAACACTAGCCCTAACTAACTTTGTCTAACTAATTACGCCCCTAACTAACTCCACATGCCTAACTTACGCTACCTAATGCCTAACACTAACTAAACGCTAAACTATATATATATATAAATATATATATATGTATGTTTTTAAATATATATATATATTTAACTTTTTTTAAATATAATATAGGACAAAGGAGGGGGGTAAATGGGGTACTGGGGGTAATCAGTATGTATTTTTTTTTACTTTTTGAAGGCGAAAAAGCACACAGCTCCGTTCTCCTCAACGATCTGACAGGAATGAGGAGAACGGAGCTGTTTGCCCTGCCTCCCAGCCATGACAAGCTGCGATTGGTCAGTCAGATTTGACTGACCAATCACAGCGATCGCTGTACAGGGACCACTGTGATTGGTCCCTTGATGGCTCCCTGTGACAATGAGCTGTCTATGACAGCTGTTGCCAGGGACAGACACGGTGACAGTTTAAATACAGGACGGATATATCTAGCAGCCGCAGAGGACGGATATATCTGTCCTCCATCACTAAGGGGATAAGGATCTAGTAATGGTCTGAATTAATTTTGTCATCTGCTTTGGTGTCTATGCAGGTAACATGGGTGCCACGTGTGAGAAGGAGGTGATCTATTTAAAAGTCATCTTCATTTCTATGGTTACGATAAATAATGTATAAACTGAAAGGCATTCTTTAAAAGGAATTTGCAACAAGCTGTGATAAGTAGGAGAAGAAAAATTATTATATGGCTTTCACAATGCTAATGCTGGTTTGAAAATATTTCCATGATTAAGATCTTTGTACCTAGAAATGTAGAAAATATTTACTGAGCTGTTTTGCAATTATTTAGTAGAGGAAACATAAACAATATCTGAACAAATCCAATATTAATTGGATCTTAAGATCCAATAACATTTTAAAGTTTTAAATATTTCTAACCTTTGACCCATCTTCAAAATCCAAATATTCTAGAAGTACGAGGTGAATAATAGAAAACAAACAACCTTTTAGTGACAAGCCTATTTTAAGCCTTGAAGGCTATGAACACTTTTCTATATCATGTTTGAGTAGATTTTAAGCAACTTTTAACAATTTTTTTTTTTTAAAGTTTACTTTTTGAGATAAAGCTTCTATGTATCCTGTATACATAGAAGCTGTATCTTGCCGTCAAAGCCGATTCTGTTAGGTTAGTTGGACTGACAGCTCGCCTAAAAGCTTGTCCTGCGTCTTTAACACGAAGAACACAGCTAAAAACTATCACATTTAAAGAGGCTCTGTCACCAGATTATAAGTACCCTATCTCCTACATAACCTTATCGGCGCTGTAATGTAGATAACAACAGTGGTTTTTATTTTGAAAAACGATCATTTTTGAGGAAGTTATGAGCAATTTTAGATTTATGCTAATTAGTTTCTTAATAGACAACTGGGCGTTTTTTACCTTTTGACCAAGTGGGCATTGTAAAGAGAAGTGTATGACGCTGACCAATCAGCGTCATACACTTCTCTCCAGTCATGTCCATTTGTATTCTGCATAGCGTGATCTCGCGAGATCACGCTGTGCTGTCACAAGTGTCTTGAGAGTGAGAGATCACGCTGTGCAGTGAATATAAATGGACATGAATGGAGAGAAGTGTATGAAGCGTCATACACTTCTCTTTACAACGCCCAGTTGGTCAAAAGGTAAAAAATGCCCAGTTGTCTATTAACCCCTTCATGACTGAGACTGTTTTGGCCTTCAGGATGAAGCCGATTTTTCAAATCTGACATGTGTCAATTTATGTGGTAATAACTTCGGAATGCTTTTACCTATCCAAGTGATTCTGAGATTGTTTTCTCATGACATATTGCACTTTATGTTAGGGAAAATATTTGGTCGATAAATGCAATATTTATTTGTAAAAAACACCAAGAAAATTTGTAAAAATTTGCATTTTTCTAAATTTAAATGTATCTACTTGTAAAACAGATAGTAATACCACACAAAATAGTTACTAGTTTACATTTTACATATGTCTACTTTATGTTTGCATTGTTTTTTGAACATTCTTTTATTTTTCTAGGACGTTACAAGGCTTGGAACTTTAGCAGCAATTTCTCATATTTTCAAGAACATATCAAAAGCCTATTTATTCAAGGACCAGTTCAGTTCTTAAGTGGCTTTGAGGGCCTTACATATTAGAAAGTCCCCATAAATCACCCCATTTTTAAAACTGCACCCCTCAAAGTATTCAAAACAGCATTCAGAAAGTATTTTAACTCTTTAGACTTTTCACAAGAATTATAGCAGAGCAGATTCATTTGTAATACATTTTTTTCTGTACCACAGAAGGTTTTACCCGAGAAATGCAACTCAATATTTATTGCCCAAATTCTTTAATTTTTAGAAATATCCCACAAGTGGCCCTAGTGTGCTACTGGACTGATACACAGGTCTCAGAAACAAAGGAGCACCTAGAGGATTTTGGGGCCTCCTTTTTTTAGAATATATTTTAGGCACCATGTCAGGTTTGAAGCGGTCTTGTGCTGCCAAAACAGTAAAGAACCCCCAAAAGTTACCCCATTTTGGAAACTACTCCCCTCAAGGAATTTATCTAGGGGTATAGTTGGAATTTTGAACCCAAAGTTTTTTTTTCTAAATTTATTTGAATTAGTATGTGAAGGTGAAAATCTACTTTTTTTCTGAAAAAACGTATACATTTTTACAAGGAATAAAGTAGAAAAAACACCCCAACATATGTAAAGCAGTTTCTTCCGATTATAGCAATACCCCATATGTGGTAATAAACTACTGTTTGGAACCACAGCAGGGCTCAGAAGAGAAGGAGCACCATTTGGATTTTGGATTTCTGATTTTGCTGGAATAGTTTTCAGTGCCGTGTCACGTTTGCAATGCACTGGAGGGACCAAAACAGTGGAAACCCCCCAAAAGTGACCCCATTTTGGAAACTACACCCCTCAAGGAATTTTTCTTGGGGCAAAGTTAGTATTTTGACCCCACAGTTGTTTTGCTGAATTCATTGGAATTAGTCTGTAAAGGTAAAAATCTACTTTTTTTCTGAAAAAACTTAGACATTTTTAATTTTTACAAGGAATAAAGGAGAAAAAGCACCCCAACATTTGTAAAACAATTTCTCCCGATTCGCCATATGTGGTAATAAACTGCTGTTTGGACCCACAGCGGGGCTTAAAAGGGAAGGAGCGCTATTTGGCTTTTGGAGCTCAAATTTAGCTGAAATGGTTTTCGGGTGTCATGTCGAATTTGCAAAGCCCCCGATGGAACAAAACAGTGGAACCCCCCCAAAAGTAACCCAATTTGGCAAACTACACCACTTAAGCAATCTATCTAGGGGTATAGTGGGTATTAAGACCCCACAGGTCTTTTGCAGAATTCATTAGAATTAGGCCGTGAAAATTAATATCAACATTATTTCCACTAAAATGTTGAATAGTTTAAATTTCACAAAGCGGAAAAAGCAAGGAGGAAAAAGCAAAATTTGTAAAGCAATTACGGCTATACCTCACAAGTGGTCATAAATGTTTTTTTATTAGAAAGTAGTTAACCCTTTTCGGACTGATCCATGTTTTGCTTTTAGTTTTTCCCTCCCCGCATTCCGAGAGCCATAACATTTTTATTTTTCCGTCAATAGAGCGTTGTGAGGGCTTATTTTTTGCGGGACGAGCTGTAGTTTTTATTGGTACCATTTTTTTCCACTAATAATAACTATTTACTTTTGTTTTTACACATTCTATTAGTTCCCCTAGGGGACTTGAACCAGCAATTAGTAGATAGCTGGTACAATACACTGCAATACTAGTGTATTGCAGTATATTGTCATTTTTACAGGCTCCTGTAACAGCGCAATCACTGTTTCTGTCCGTTAGTCCCCTGTGTCAGCTGTAATACACAGCTGACACCCGCAGCATATGGCGCGGTCTCAGCGCATGAGCCCGCTCCATAAATCACCCCACCACACCACGACATGCTATTAAGTCGTGGTGCGCGAAGGGTTTAATGCGCAGCGTGAGTGCAGAGTGAAAATAAAAATTTTCCACTGATGTGCCATTTTAGTGCACTATATGTTATGCTCAGTTTGTGCCACTGAAGACAAATAACTCATAAAATATTAACCGGATTCTCCCGGGTAATGCGATTTCATATCTATGGACGTAAACTGCTGTTTGGACATGTTGTAGGGCTCAGAAGGGAGGGAGCGTCATTTGGCTTTAGGGAGCGCAGATTTAGCTTGGTAGTTGTTCTGTTTGGCGTTTTGCTGGTATTCCAGTTTATAATGTGGGGGCATATGTAGGTTGGGCAGAGTACATCAGGGGCATAATAAGAGGGTATAATAATGGGGTAAATAAATAATAATCCGCAGATATGTGGCCAGTGTCGCACTGATAAATGGCGCCCGATCTTATCCGCTTTTGGAACACTGCACGTTTTGCATCGCCATATTCTGGGAGCCAGAACTTTTTTCACCACCGGAGCTGTGTGAGGGCTTATTTTTTTGCGGGACAATCTGTAGTTTTCATTGGTATCATTTTTGGGGTACATGCGATTTTTTGGATCACTTTTTATTCAACTTTTCGGCAAGCACGCTGGGCTATAAAAGACCATTTTACTTTATTCTGCGGGTCGGTACGATTACAGCAATACCATATATATATATATATATATATATATATATATATATATATATATAGTTTTTGTTATGTTTTGCAGCGTTTGCACAATAAAATCACTTATTTATAACATAAATTATTTTTTGTGTCACCATATTCTGTGAGCCATAACTTTTTTATTTTTCTGTCAAAAAGCTGTGTAAGGGCTTGTTTTTTGTGGGATGGGTTGTAGTTTTTATTGGTACTATTTTGGCATGCATGCGACTTTTTGATCACTTTTTTTTGTATATTTTGGGAGGGGGGGGGTGACCAAAACATAGTGATTCTGGCATAGTTTTTCATTTATTTTATTTGCGGTGTTCACCGGGCGGAAAAAAGAAAATAATAGTTTTATAGTTGGGGTCGTTACGAACGCAGTGATACCAAATATGTATACTTTTTTTTACGTCTTAATTTTTTCCTATAATAAAAGACTTATTATAGGAATAAAAGCAGTTCTTGTTTATGTCACTTATAACTTTTATTTTTACACTTGTTTAAAAAAACATTATTATCTTCTTTTACTTGTCCCACTAGCGGACATTTAGACTTGCAGCTCTAATTGCTGCTAGAACACATTACACTACCTACGTAGTGTAATGTGTTCTAACTGTCATTGTGACATGACAGTCACTCTGACAGGAAGCCTATGAGGACCAGCCGGAGGGTACCATGGGTACTATGGGTACCATAGCCAGCCCCCGTGATTTCACGTGGGGGCTGCTGATCTGCGCTAAACACCTTATATGTGGCGATCGCAATCGACCGCGGCATTTAAGGGGTTAACTGCCAAAATCAGCGGCGATGGGCCGCTGATCGGCAACAGGGAGTGCGGGGCGGTTAACTGTCAAAGCACAGACATAACTGCACGTCAAGGTGCGCGAAGTTACTGTACACCTTGACGTGCAATAACGGCAAGGTGCGGGAAGGGGTTAAGAAACTAATTAGCATAAATGTAAAATTGTTCATAACTTGCTCAAAAATTTTTTTTTTTTCAAAATAAAAACCACTGTTGTTATCTACGTTACAGCGCCAATCTCATTATGTAGGAGACAGGACACTTATAATCCGGTGACATAGCCTCTTAAGGTCATGAACTTAGATGTGATCGTTACTAGCTGGATCTGACACGCAGGATTAGCTTTCAGCTGGGACATCAGTCTAGCTGACCTGACAGAATCGACTTTTGACGACAAGATACAGCTTCTATTTATACACGATATATAGAAGCTATTTCTCAAAAAAAAATTGTAACGGTGTACACAGCTTTACATGACCAAGCAATTTTCTCCATTTTTCATAGTCTCATTCTAAAAGTCAGTTATTTTTCTGTAGACATAGCCATGTGAAGGATTGTTTTTTGTGGGATGATTTGTATTTTTTAATGTCACTATTTTACATATCATTTACTGTTTAACTTTTATGAACTTTCTTTGGGGGTAATGAATAAAACCCTGAAATTTTGGCATTCTTTTTTGCATCTTAAATGTACAGTTTACCGTGTGGTATAAATAATAGCTTTGTACTTCAGGTTGTTATGATTAAAGAAATGACAAATTTATATACTTTATTTATGTTTTACTACTTTCGCACAATAAAAACACTTTAGAAAAAAAGTATTTGTATTTGTGTCGCCATATTCTAAGAGCCATAACGTTTTAATTTTTTCCGCCGACGAAGATGTAAGAGAGTTTATTGTTCGTGTAATGAATTGTAGTTTTTATTGGTACCATTTTGGGGTGCATATAGCTTTTTGGTTGTTCTTTTTTTTCTTTTTTTGGAAGACAGGATGAACAGAAAACAGCAATTCTGGCATTCTTTTTTTTTAATTATTTACAGCATTTACCGTGCGGGTTAAATAATAGTTATATAGTTTGAGTCGTTATGGACATAGTGCCTCTGGCAGAGTCTAATAGGCATACACCTATGGCAGGCCTGAAGACCTTTGTTAGGCCTCTGGCTGCCATGGAAACCACGAGCACACCGTGATTGTGTATTGGGGGTTCCAATGGGGGTGACAGAGGGAGCCCCCTCCCTCTAAAAGTTTTAGATGTGGTCGCTATTGACCACAGCATCTAAGAGGTTAACTGGCCGGGACTGGAGGTAACTCCGACACAGACTATAAGAGCAGAAGCCTGGCTGTCTTTAGCCATCTGGGACACCGGTGTCAAGTGTCATGGGGTTCGTTGGGTTAATACACGATCAACAGAGTCAGTGATGACAGGGCCTCCTGACGAAGCCGGTCTACAGGGCGAAACACGCGTCGAGGCGTTTGTTCACCCATCCATCCTTCTGATCTTTCACGCTCTTCACCATGTCTCAGGGTATGTGCATGTCTTTTCAGCTTTTTTAGCCTCCACATTATTGTGCTACTGTGTCTAGCTGTGGCAGTTATACTTTCCTTGGCTATTCGAGCCGTTATGCTATCTGTGCACGTCTTTAGCTGCACTTTTCACGTACTACTATATACTGTATAGGTTTTGTACGTACCATCATATGTATACTATATTACTATATATTGTGTAGGCTATGATTATATTTTTGTGTATCGTCATTTTCAGCTGATAGCACTACACTTTGTGTGGGACTTACCACCCCACACCCCTGGGCTTATAATTGTTTTACTAGTATTTGAGCGTGTTCTAGGTCATTAGTGGACGGTTGATTCTGTTGGTCATGGTCTATTTCATCTGACCCTGTTGTATATGTCTCCGTGTATGTTGCATCATATCTCTTTTTCCATTACTTGTTATTTGTCATTATATTCAATAAAGATTTTTTGTACTTTTATTATTGAGTACACTATTTTTCTAAGGGTTATGTCCCTTTATGGTTCGTTTCTAGGTCTATATGCTATAAGGGACCCCAGTATACGCCATTTCTTGGTGTGAGGTTTTGGTTAGGTTGTTTGACTATTCTTGTCTGTGTTTACAGAAAATACCTCAGGATATATGGATTTCAGGAAAAGAGATAAGGATTGGATTACACAACTCGGTACCATATTCGGAGAGAATTCAGCAGTGACTACAGAAAGTAGTAACATTAAGGGCCTGAAACTTAAAATACGTGATCTTTTAAAAAAACGTACTAAGGTTTGGTGGAACAAGGCAGCCTTAGAGAATTATTTACAAAAATATATTATACCTCGTGGCCTACATCTGCAGGTGTTGCCAACTCTAGATACAGAAGATCCTTCGTTTGTTGCTAAATGGGAGGATTCCCTTACTAAATGCTCACGTACGCTCATTGAGCTGCTCATTGGGGCAGATCGCAGAACCCTTGATTCTTTGGAAAAAGAAATTGATCCCCTCAAGGATAAGATTCATCAGTCCCTTAGTATAGAGGAGCTTGGTATTTTTGATAAAGCACTGGAGGAGGAATTGACAAAGTGGGAGAGAGAAATACAAGACCTTAAAACCAGAAAATGTCAGCGTGATTTGAGTGATTTTCAGTCTAACAAAATCTACCGCTGGCATACTAAAAGGGATAGAGCCCGGTCCCTGTCCCGTTCTGTCTCCTCCACTTCTCTTGTATCTGTAGAAGAATGTGGCGGTTTTTTAGACAAACCTCAGGCCGCGGGAGATGGAGACCCTTTGTTCAACTCCAGAACACCGGCAGTCAAAAGAAAGACCAGAGGGGTGTTCAACAGGGACAAGAGAAACAGGAGGCTCTGAAGGTAATTAACCTTTCTTCCTATACTCTGTCATCCTCTCAAATCAATGTTTTGCAAAAGGGCCTGTCCTTTTCCCCCACGGGTAAATTCGATCTTTTCACCACCATTAAAGATTTGGCTCTTTTTTCTAGAAAATTACTTTTCAAGAAGCACTTTGGTAGAAGGGATCATAGTGTCCCTATGTGTTCCCCGGCAGAGAAACAGGCATTCGATGCCCTTATTTCATTACTAGAGGAACAGGAGGTCAAAACTGACCCCAGATTTCCCATGCATCTGTGCCGCCGCTCTCAACATTTCCCCCCTTTCGCGCTGTGCCCTTCAGTGGACATTTTCTTTAAACTAGTTAAGAAAGATTTAGAAACTATTTCTGACTCTGGCACACCATGTAATCTCAACTATAAGGAAAGGCAGGCTATTTTGGAACTTAGAAAACTCAGGGATGTGATTATTAAACCAGCCGATAAGGGGGGCAATGTTGTATTATGGCCGGCACAGATGTACGAATGTGAGGCTTTTCGCCAACTTGATATGAGCCATTGCTACCGTAGGTTACCATCGGACCCCACGCTAGTTTTCAAAGGAGAACTCGATAGTTTATTACAAAGGGGTGTGGATGCAAATATTATCAACTCCAAATTGAGGGAGGGTCTTTCTGTGGATTTCCCCATTAAGCCCACGTTTTATTTATTGCCTAAAGTGCATAAAAATGTAACTTGCCCCCCCGGTCGTCCAATAGTATCAGGGATTGGAGGCTTGTGTGAGAACATTTGTAGATTTGTGGATTTTTATCTACAGAAATGCGTGGAAACTTTGCCGTCATACATTAGGGATACTACAGATATGTTACAACGTCTTGATGGGTTGTATCTTGAGGATGACATGTTTTTGGTCACATGTGACGTGGAGTCCCTGTATACGTCTATATGCCACGACCACGGGATCCGAGCATCTAGACATTTTTTACAGATGACTAATCATGACCCGGACCTTATAGAGTTTATTTTGTGTCTCCTTGACTTCGCATTGACACATAATTTCTTTGTATTCAAGGATCACCTCTTCCTACAGCTCCAGGGCACAGCAATGGGGGCTACTTGTGCGCCTTCATATGCCAATCTGTTCCTGGGGCTGTGGGAGAGGGACATTGTCCAACAGACCCCGGGTCATGATTCAGTGCTCCTGTGGTCGGGTATATAGACGATATCCTATTTATCTGGCAGGGCTCCACGTCCAATCTGGAATCTTTTCTTGGTTCCCTAAATAGGAACGATATTAATATTAAACCCACGTGGCAGTACAGTCAAACTCGTGTTGATTTTTTGGACATCTGTATTTGCAGAGATGATAGTGGTTCCATTTCTACCGATATTTTTAGGAAAAAAACCTCCACAAATGCCCTCCTCCATGCTACATCTGCCCATTATCCGAAGGTTACAACATCTATACCTGTGGGCCAGTTCCTAAGGGCAAAGCGTATCTGCTCCAATGACAGCAACTTTGAGCGCCAAGCATTGGATCTGACGGCAAGATTTAAGAGTCGTGGGTATAGTCAGAGGGTTATAAAGAGAGGATATCTCAGAGCTAAAAACTCGACTCGTGACGGACTTCTGGTGAGTAGGCCCAAGAAGCATAATACTGATCAGAATGTCAGATTTATCACTACTTTTAATCCTCATTGGACTAAAATCCGTGATATCCTGCAAAAGCATTGGCGGGTACTTCTCACTGATCGAGATTTGGCAGGGGTTTTACCTAATTATCCCTCTATTACCTGGAGGCATTCTAAAAATTTGAAGGACCTCTTGACAGCTAGTCACTATATCCCCAGTGCTCCCCCTAATCCATTTGGGAGCAAGGGTCCTCCCTGGGGTTCGTACAACTGCGGTAAATGCTCTGCTTGCAAATATGTTCCACGTGCCTTCAACTTCTACAGCTCAAATAGAGGGAAAGATTATAAAATTGTCTACAACATTACGTGCAATACAGTAGCTGTGGTGTATTTTGACACTTGCCCTTGTGGTCTTATTTATGTCGGTATGACCACTAGGCAATTGAAGGTGCGGGTATTGGAACATGTGAGCAAAATCAAGTCGGCTTCTAATGCTTTGGATGTGGATAAACTCCAGCCTGTTGCGCGACATTTCCGTGAGTTTCACTCCTGTAATCCAAAGGGCTTTGAGGTACGTGGAATTGATAAAATCTTCCTTGGATGCAGAGGTGGGGATGTGCGCCTGGCATTATTGAAAAAAGAAATGAAATGGATTACGTTACTTAATACCGTGGCCCCATTTGGCTTAAACGAAGCCACTAGTTTCAGGCCTTTTTTGTAATTTTTAACCATGCGTGAATTTTATTCTCTAGGGTTTTCTTCTTGTTTTTTATATCTATGTTTTATGTTACAGTTTATCCTGTTCAGTGAGTGGGTCCATTTTCCTATACATCAGTGAAGATTTTGTATGGTCGCAATTGAAAATCAGAAGTGGAGAAGATATACATATATTTTTATATAATATATTTCTTTGATGTATTGCGTATTTTTGTATTATTGTTAATGTACTCTCTGCATATATATGTTGAATGCTGCAATATGGAGTTTTATATACGTACATTTGCATTATATTGTATAATATTATATTTCTAGTTTTGTATATATATTTTTGCAGTATTCTGTATAACTACTAAAAATTTATTATATTATTTATTTTTATTATCATTTTATTATATTTGGTTGGTTGTATTTTTATATTTTCAAAAACATTTGAAATTTTTGTTTATATTTTCGGATATAATTGGATGGATTATATTTATTATTTATTATTATATATTGTGTCTTATATCACTTGCTCACGTTATTATGTATTTATATCTATATATATTTATTTATTTTATATACATCTTGCATTATATATATTTTTTATTATGTAGTGTGTTGATATCACTTGTTCACGTTATTATGTATTTATATATATATATATACCTATCTTTACACATTCTGTATTATATATCTTATTTATTATTATATATTGTGCTCCA
The DNA here is from genome assembly GCF_050947455.1 of Rhinoderma darwinii. NCBI lineage: Eukaryota > Metazoa > Chordata > Amphibia > Anura > Rhinodermatidae > Rhinoderma > Rhinoderma darwinii. The sequence continues at coordinate 148,710,257 of NC_134691.1, read as the reverse complement.
TATTACTTGTTTTAGTTATTTTGTATTTATATATATATATATATATATATATATATTTATTTTATTCACTATTTATTTATTACATTTCTATTAGCATCGCGCACGTTTCTTTTATATTCACTTGTGCACTTCGTTCACTTCTTATTATACTACTTTTGTACTTTTTATTGTAAGCACCGTCTTCATTTATATATATTTTTCTACTCGTTATTATTTATTAGTTATTATTTTCCATCTTTTATTATTTTTGACCTGCCCTATCTTCATAGTAATCCCCCACTCTGTCATCGTTATCACTTCAGTCTTGTCTTGCTACTTCTGTTTCCTCTCCTGTGGTGTTTGCACAGACGCTCGGCTGCGCGTGCGTGGTGGGGCTCGCATCCGGGAGTGCCGCTTAGCGTCCAACGTCGTCATGGTGATGTTTTCATCATGCGGCGCTTTTCCATCTGACGCGCGGCGCGTCCCGTGATGTGCGCGTCACCGGGCATGTGTGTCGAGCGCCGATTTTCATCCATCACAGGTGAGTCTAACTACATCTTATCTTTATATAAACCCTTTGAGTTTTACTAAATTTAGCCTGCTGACGAAGCCGGTCTACAGGGCGAAACGCGCGTCGAGGCGTTTGTTCACCCATCCATCCTTCTGATCTTTCACGCTCTTCACCATGTCTCAGGGTATGTGCATGTCTTTTCAGCTTTTTTAGCCTCCACATTATTGTGCTATTGTGTCTAGCTGTGGCAGTTATACTTTCCTTGGCTATTCGAGCCGTTATGCTATCTGTGCACGTCTTTAGCTGCACTTTTCACGTACTACTATATACTGTATAGGTTTTGTACGTACCATCATATGTATACTATATTACTATATATTGTGTAGGCTATGATTATATTTTTGTGTATCGTCATTTTCAGCTGATAGCACTACACTATGTGTGGGACTTACCACCCCACACCCCTGGGCTTATAATTGTTTTACTAGTATTTGAGCGTGTTCTAGGTCATTAGTGGACGGTTGATTCTGTTGGTCATGGTCTATTTCATCTGACCCTGTTGTATATGTCTCCGTGTATGTTGCATCATATCACTTTTTCAATTACTTGTTATTTGTCATTATATAAAATAAAGATTTTTTGTACTTTTATTATTGAGTACACTATTTTTCTAAGGGTTATGTCCATTTATGGTTCGTTTTTAGGTCTATATGCTATAAGTGGAGAAGATATACATATATTTTTATATAATATATTTCTTTGATGTATTGCGTATTTTTGTATTATTGTTGTTAATGTACTCTCTGCATATATATATTGAATGCTGCAATATGGAGTTTTATATACGTACATTTGCATTATATTGTATAATATTATATTTCTAGTTTTGTATATATATTTTTGCAGTATTCTGTATAACTACTAAAAATTTATTATATTATTTATTTTTATTGTTTTTATTATCATTTTATTATATTTGGTTGGTTGTATTTTTATATTTTCAAAAACATTTGACATTTTTGTTTATATTTTCGTATATAATTGGATGGATTATATTTATTATTTATTATTATATATTGTGTCTTATATCACTTGCTCACGTTATTATGTATTTATATCTATATATATTTATTTATTTTATATACATCTTGCATTATATATATTTTTTATTATGTAGTGTGTTGATATCACTTGTTCACGTTATTATGTATTTATATATATATACCTATCTTTACACATTCTGTATTATATATCTTATTTATTATTATATATTGTGCTCCATATTACTTGTTTTAGTTATTTTGTATTTATATATATATATATATATATATATATATATATTTATTTTATTCACTATTTATTAAATTTCTATTAGCATCGCGCACGTTTCTTTTATATTCACTTGTGCACTTCGTTCACTTCTTATTATACTACTTTTGTACTTTTTATTGTAAGCACCGTCTTCATTTATATATATTTTTCTACTCGTTATTATTTATTAGTTATTATTTTCCATCTTTTATTATTTTTGACCTGCCCTATCTTCATAGTAATCCCCCACTCTGTCATCGTTTCACTTCAGTCTTGTCTTGCTACTTCTGTTTCCTCTCCTGTGGTGTTTGCACAGACGCTCGGCTGCGCGTGTGTGGTGGGGCTCGCATCCGGGAGTGCCGCTTAGCGTCCAACGTCGTCATGGTGATGTTTTCATCATGCGGCGCTTTTCCATCTGACGTGCGGCGCGTCCCGTGATGTGCGCGTCACCGGGCATGTGTGTCGAGCGCCGAATTTTCATCCATCACAGGTGAGTCTAACTACATCTTATCTTTATATAAACCCTTTGAGTTTTACTAAATTTAGCCTGCTGACGAAGCCGGTCTACAGGGCGAAACGCGCGTCGAGGCGTTTGTTCACCCATCCATTCTTCTGATCTTTCACGCTCTTCACCATGTCTCAGGGTATGTGCATGTCTTTTCAGCTTTTTTAGCCTCCACATTATTGTGCTATTGTGTCTAGCTGTGGCAGTTATACTTTCCTTGGCTATTCGAGCCGTTATGCTATCTGTGCACGTCTTTAGCTGCACTTTTCACGTACTACTATATACTGTATAGGTTTTGTACGTACCATCATATGTATACTATATTACTATATATTGTGTAGGCTATGATTATATTTTTGTGTATCGTCATTTTCAGCTGATAGCACTACACTATGTGTGGGACTTACCACCCCACACCCCTGGGCTTATAATTGTTTTACTAGTATTTGAGCGTGTTCTAGGTCATTAGTGGACGGTTGATTCTGTTGGTCATGGTCTATTTCATCTGACCCTGTTGTATATGTCTCCGTGTATGTTGCATCATATCACTTTTTCCATTACTTGTTATTTGTCATTATATAAAATAAAGATTTTTTGTACTTTTATTATTGAGTACACTATTTTTCTAAGGGTTATGTCCCTTTATGGTTCGTTTCTAGGTCTATATGCTATAAGGGACCTCAGTATACGCCATTTCTTGGTGTGAGGTTTTGGTTAGGTTGTATGACAGGGCAACTCCAACAGAATTTATTGCATCCAATGCTGACCGACCGGGTCGCCTTCCACGCCGGGACAGCACACACTGCACAAAATCAGGTAATCACAGGAAACTCCTCAGAGCGCTGGCCTCCGCTTCAGCTCTCATTAAAGTCTACATCCAGGAGATCTCCCATCCTCCCCAGGACAAGCCCTTCTATACCCCTTAGGGGAAGGAACATCTTGGCAATTTCTAGTCACCATGATTTGTTATAATATTTACTTTAGTTTGTATTTCTACTGTCTGTATGTGAGTTGTGGTCCTTTGTACTATTATGTGTTTTGCCCAACTATTGTCTGCCACAGCCAGGATAAGAACACAGTAGGGGGAGATAATTGGATCTTCTTGGTGTGCTGGTCTACACACTATCTGAGTGATGGTGGTGCCTCCTGATAATCCCCTGTGGAGACTGGATAATGAGGACACTTTATGTCTTGTGGCCTGCACCTCTGACTCATCTGATTGTCCATATGCTGGAGACACGACCTGTGGTACCTGATTACAAAATGCATTCCTCTCTGCTGAGGGCTCACAATAAACCACACATAATGCACCATCACAACCTCTCCCCTCATACAATAAGTGAGCTGGCCATGTAGCCTACACAGGTCGCTGGTCACCTTACTCATAAGCCACTTATTGCAGTTCAGTAGGAACAGTCCACAGGCTGTAAAAGAAAGTTCAATACACAGTTATATCCGGGTCATAGAGCAATGTCTGGAAACACCATCACAAGGTTCAAGAAATTTCTACAAAAGTTCCACGTCATCTGTTCGATTTGGAAGACCTGATCCGGTGGCTTCCAGGACAGCCCGGCCCATGAGATGGGGTCTCTGGGGTCAGGAGTTTTCTTGAGACGTTTTATCTAGTTGAAAGGTTTCTGCAGACTCAGTATGGTCCATCCAGACACTTTCCTCCCCACTGCATCACACCACAATATATTGGGTAATTCAGGCCTACCATCTGAGCCATCATCCAGGCAAAGATCATACCAGAAAATTGAGAATTGTAGTGACTACAGAGAATTTGGTAGCAGAAGATGGGGAGATAGAAGTCCAATCAATTTGATAAAACAAGGGCCATAATTGAAAAAAGTCTGAGGTCTCCCCATCCTGAAGGTCACCACTGCTGTTGGGACCAGTATCTTGTCGTCCTTCACAGACCTGCTCCTCAAACGCTCATTCTTCCACTTTAGAACTTGCTGACACTCCAGTGTTCTCCTCATCCATTTTGGAAGACTGAGTGCCTGTAGAGTCCATACTGACTGCAACATCCACAACATCATTGAACTCAGATAAATCAGACCTCAAGGCATCATTAGAGCTGCTACTAGCCCCCAGACGAAGGCTTCCGGGCCGAAACGCGCGTCGGGGTGGATGCCAGTCACTTGCACTCTGTCATGGGTAAGAGACATGTGCACATTATGCACAGTTTATTAGGATATATCTCTATTTCCCGTCACTCGCTGTACTTGTTCTCTTTGGAACTGTGATGGACTACTGTCCTAGACATACTGTGTAGACTAATTACCAATGTGTATATACTTTTGATGCATTTGTCTCCCAGTACCTCTTAGTGACCCATGGTTGGCTGTTTGAACACCATTATGACTGTTACTTAACACAGGTGTGCTCAGCCTGTTCGCACAGTGTTGTTCTGTGTGACATGTGTTCTGGCTGTCCATTGTTTCTTGTGGTTTACATCTCTATAAATTTTACATATGTGTTTATTTTAATTGATTCAATAAACTCTAATATTTTTTAACCCATTTCTTGTGTGTCAGACTCCTAGTTATAGGTTTTGTTATCATTAGAGCTGGGTTCCTCAACCTCTTGGAAATCCTGGGGTGAAGGGAACACAGGAAACACATCGCCAGGAGAAGCACAAACATCATTGCTCACTAGTGGTCTGTTTCGTGTGCCTTAACCACAGTTGGGCTTTCAGAACTGTCACTGGTGATCTCGATGCTAAAGGTTTCAGGAAATCTAGCGCTAGTCATATCTCCTGTGTCTTCATCATCCACACCAGCGCTAGTTATATTTCCTGTGTCTTCATAATACACAGGTTATGTTTCTGTAGATCTATAGACATCCTATGTATGCATTCCTCCCAGTCCTAAATTATGTTCAGAATCTTTTCCCTCTTCCTGGTCCTCCCACGTCTTATGGGATATGCTGCCCCCACACCCCACATCACTCTCCTCAGGACACTCTGGAGCTTTCTCTGGATATCTGTAGCCATCAGATATCGTTAGCAGTAGCACAATCCCTATAACACTGTGCTGGCCATACACACCATGTTTGCGGCACCTCTCGCTCCACTTGTGCCAGAGACCAATTCCAGTCCCTGTCGCAGAACAGATCATGATCTGTGGTCTCACATCCCAGAACATCCATGGTCTCCTGGGACAACTCCCCTGCTCGCACAAGAACATGTTCCTTCCTTGCCATAGTCAGAGCCTGATCCCAAGCCCAGCATTGAATGTCTTCTGCAGCCCTTGGTTTGAGACAATCCAGTGTCTCCTGGTAAACCACAATTGCTTTCCTTTCGATAGACATCCTGATTTACAGAAATAAACATAATTGGTATCGCCACATCCGTAAAAGTCTAAACTATTACAATATATCATTATTTAACCCGCACGTTGAACGCCGTAAAAAAAAAATTGTAAACGCCAGAATGTCTATTTTTTGGTCACCTAATCTCCCACATAAAATGAAATAAAAAGTGATCAAACCATCACATGTACACCAAAATGGTATCATTAAAAACTACAGCTTATCCCGCAAAAAATAATCCCTCATACCACTTAATCGACAGAAAAATAAAAAAGTTATGTCTCTTGGAATTTGGCGACACACAATAAATTTTCTTTTTTACACTTAGGTTTTTACTTGTAAAAGTAGTAAAATATAGAAAAAACTATATATATTTGGCATCGCCGTAATCGTATTGACCCACAAAATAAAGTTAACATGTTGTTTTAATTGCACAGTGAATTCCGTAAAAACAACGCGCAAAAACCATGGAGGAATCTCTGTTTTTTTCATTTTCTACCCCACAAATAATTTTTTGCCCGTTTCCTAGTGCATTATACGGCAAAATAAATGGTGCTACGAAAAACGACAACTCGTCTCGCTAAAATCAAGCCCTCATAGTACTATATAGATGGAAAAACAAAGACGTTATGGCTTTTAGAAGGTGGGGAGGAAAAAACTAAAATTAAAATCTGAAAGTTGTTTAGGACGGGAAGGGGTTAATAATATAATATATTATAATGCCTTCAAGGACACAGTATTTTCACATTCAGATTTAGTTCTCTAATTGTGCCCACACATTATTATGGCCCCTAAATGCCACACACGGTATATTGCCCCTGTAGTGCCCCTGCACAGTCTAATGTCTGCTTAGTAGCCTCCACACATTATAATGTCTCCCTCCCCTGGCTGCACACACAGCCCCCCCTTGTAGATAGTGCCCCCTGTAGATTGTGCCATACAGCCTCCCTGTAGACAGTGCCATAATCACCCACCTTCTCCCCGTAGACAGTGCCTTAATCCCCCACTTCCCCCATGTAGACAGTGCCATACAGCCCTCCACCTCCCCGGTGTAGACAGTGCATACAGCCCCCCACCTCCCCCTCGTAGAGAGTGCCCCCCAAACAGGCCCCATTCCCACGACAAACTGAGCTGCTCCACAACGCCGATGACGGGATCCTTGCATAGGTCGGCGTGACCCTAGTACAGAGTTTCCCAAACTTTTCGGACTCGAGGCATCCCTAGAAATAAAAATCAGACCCCCACTCACAGTAAAATGACCATCAGCCCCCCACTCACAGTAAAATGACCATCAGCCTCTCACAGACAGTAAAATGACCATTAGCCACCCCAATAAAGTGACGATCAGCCCCTTATTTATGGACAGTGACGTCAGGAACTTCTCCTTGAGTGGAATCCCCGGTGACAGTGTCGGCAACGCTGTGGACGGAGATTCCACTTCAGGAGTTGCCCCTGATGTCACTATCTATATATGGACAGAGACATCAAGCGCTCCATCCAGGGAGCTACAGTGGTGCTTGTAGATAGCAGAGCAGGGAGATACCTCCCTGCTCTGCTATAGTGTTCAATAGTATTTGCATCCTAAGTAAGCAGATACTATTGAATGTGGCTCCCTTCACCTGCTTGTGTTTCAGAAGTGCCCGGACTCAGCAGCGTCCTTTTTGCCCAGAGGGTTCTTCTCTCAGTGGCTTCGCTACCGTTGTAGCAGTCACAGCGGCTGCAAGACGGCACGTTGGCTCTCATGCACAGTGTCGCAGCAAGCAGCCACTATGGCTGCTGTAGTGATATCGACACCACTGAGTGAAACGGCGTCCGGGCCAGGTGACTCAGCAGCTCCCTTTCCGCCCGGGCGCTTCTTTTCTCAGTTTCTGAAACACATGCTGGGGAAGGGTGCCAGTGCAGTGCCCCCTTCCACCTGCTCTAGTGATGCACCCTGTGCAGTGGCACAGGTCGCACACCCCTAAGGCCGGCCCTGAATGTGAGTACAAAGATTTACTGTGTGAACAGACCCTAAATAATCCAGCTTGCTACCTAGGGAGTCATCACGTCTAGGGTCATGTGATCGCATCGTCTGAGGGTTATTTCAACAAACGGAACAAAACATAAGCATATAAAAGATTTTTCTGCAATGAAGAATGTTGATATCAGCTGTCTCTCATGGTTGACATAATTCTCATTTTATGACATAAAAAAATAAATAAAAGGATTTTTTGATTAATTTTGAGGAAGGTCACTATAGGCTTAAATTTGCAAGATAAAATACTTTTAACATTTTACTTGATTCTCTTAATTGTTTTTCCTATGTTCCTTCACCATCAATATGCTTGGCCATCCATTGCTCTTTCTATACAATCTTGGGTGATGTTGTTTTGACCATAGTCACACTCAGAGTACTTAACTGCATCTTTATGGAAGTGTGTGTATAATTAAAAATAGTAAAAGAAAAACGGTGATTCATTTACTTTAAGAGCTAGAAATACTATAAGTAAAATAAAAAAAATTTGTGAAATAACGTGCACTATTCTTGGAAAAAAATTAATGGAAGCGCTAAGGAAAGTCCCATTACCTCATAATGTAAACTTAGTGTTTGTACAGTATTTCATTAATATAAGAAAAAAACATATTTAAGGATGTCGTCATGTTTTCTTTTTCAGAAATGTATTCAGTGGTTTGTTTGCTTTATGTAATATGAAATCGGATTTGTCAGTAGTACTCTATAACGTGATAATATCTGTGAACCAAGGATTATCAGGGAGGAGAAATACGTGTATGCACGCTGCATGTCTGCTGGTATCTCATAAATGTAAATCCTAGCCTTTTGTTTTACACTGTAAGGCTTGTGAAACCTTAGAAACGATGAGGGTGTTGTAGTCATACTAAAAAGTCTTGGGTGTTTATCTCTATTTAGAAGTATTAAGTAAACCGGAGAACATAACAATTATAGGGGTAGTCCGGTTTGATCAAGTTAATTCAATTTTTTTGTATAATTAAAGTTATTCAATTTTCCATTATACTTTCTGTATTAATTCCTCATGGTTTTCGAGATCTGCTTGTTGTTATTCAGTAGGAACATTTAGTTTTTACTTCCAGTAGATAGAATTCTGTCCATGGTCATGTGATGGACACACAGGTGATGGGATCGTTAGAAGACACAGCTCTGATCTACATACTGTAACTATAACGAGCCGTGCACCTGGGTGTCCATCACATGACCATGGACAGAATTTTACCTACTGGAAGTAAAGAATGAAAGTTCCTGCTAAATAACAAGTAGAGATCTTGAAAACCGTGAAGAATTAAAACAGAAAGTATATTGCAAAATTGTATAACTTTAATTATACAAACTATAATAACATTCGTTTGCTAAAAGTGGACAACCCCTTTGAAGGAGTCATCTATCATTCTGGAATGCCTGCTAATATCATGAAATATTATTTTGGGAGGCACATATTGGCACTGTAAAAATAGTAGTCTATCTTATAATTATAGATTTGATGATACAATTAGAGACATACATATGCAAGTGGTGTAGCCAGTTCTTTTTATTTAAAAAAAAAAAGTGACATTTTGAGGTCCTCCTTTAAGGTCAACAACAGTTTGACAGAAACTTGCCCTTAAAAAGATTACAATAAAAAAAATACAGTAACACTCTTATAATTAATTTACCTTGAAGCCAGAATATCAAATTTACCATGTATTTTGGCTGAATACTTATACAGGGTTAAGTTTAGGAGCTTACTGAACAGAGATTTATTATTGCATTTAAAAAGGCTCTGTCACCAGATTATAAGTGCCCTATCTCTTGCATAATCTGATCGGCGCTGTAATGTAGATAACAACAATGGTTTTTATTTTGAAAAACCATTATTTTTAAAGAGGCTCTGTCAACACATTATAAGCGCCCTATCTCCTACATAAGGAGATCGGCGCTGTAATGTAGGTGACAGCAGTGCTTTTTATTTAGAAAAACGATCTATTTTTACCACGTTAGGAGCGATTTTAGCTTTATGCTAATACTTTCTTAATGCCCAACTGGGCGTGTTTTTACTATTGACCAAGTAGGCGTTGTACAGAGGAGTGTATGACGCTGACCAATCAGCGTCATACACTTCTCTCCATTCATTTAGTCAGCGCATAGGGATCCTGCTAGATCAGTATGTGCTGTCTTATACTAACACATTAACATTACTGAAGTGTTTAGACAGTGAATAGACATTCCTTCCAGCCAGGACGGGATGTCTATTCACAATCCCGTCACTTCGGTAACGTTTCTGTGGTACTTACAGCAGAGCAAGTGTAATCTCGCGAGATCACGCTGTACATGACAGGTTACAGCGAGATTACACTTTGCTCTGCTGTAAGTACCACATAAACGTTAACGAAGTGTCGGGATTGTGAATAGACATCATGTCCTGGCTGGAAGGAATGTCTACTCGCTGTCTAAACACTACAGTAACGTTAATATGTCAGTATAAGACAGCACATAGTGAACAACGCAGTGTCACTATGCGCTGACTAAATGAATGGGGAGAAATGTATGATGCTGATAGGTCAGCGTCATACACTCCTAGGTACAACGCCCACTTGGTCTAAAGTAAAAACACGCCCACTTGGGCATTAAGAAACTAATTAGCATAAAGCTAAAATCGCTCCTAACGTGGTAAAAATAGATAATTTTTCTAAATAAAAAGCACTGCTGTCACCTACATTATAGCGCCCATCTCCTTATGTAGGAGATAGGGCACTTATAATGTCATGACAGAGTGTCTTTAAGCAAGTTATGAGCAATTTTAGATTTATGCTAATTAGTTTCTTAATAGACAACTGAGCGTTTTTTAACCTTTTACCAAGTGGGCGTTGTAAAGAGAAGTGTATGACGCTGACCAATCAGCATCATACACATCTCTCCATTCATGTCCGTTTGTACTCAGCACAGCATGATCTCGCGAGATCATGCTGTGCAGTCACATACACCCATATTAACTTTACTGAAGTGTTTTGAGAGTGAATAGACATCACTTCCAGCCAGGACGCAATGTTTATTACCACTCCCGACACTTCGGTAAAGTTTGTGTGGGACTTAATCACAGCAAACGTGATCTCCCGAGATCACACTGGGAATGACAGCACAGCGTGATCTCGATGTGCTGTGTGAGTAAGTCCTTACCGAAGTGTCGGGAGTGTGAATAGACATCACATTTTGGCTGGAGGTGATGTCCATTCACTGTCAAGACACTTCAGTAAAGTTAATGTTGGTGTATGTGACAGCACAGCGTGATCTCGGAAGAAAACGGACTTGAATAAAGAGAAGTGTATGACGCTGATTGCCTGATTGGCAAACTTCATATTTGTTGGTGTTTTTTCAGACAAAGCCAGAAGCGGATCCAGAGGGAAGGAGAAGTATAAGAAGCTTGTGTCAGATTTTGTGCTTATTTCAGAAACAACCCCATTTAGATGAATTCAATGGATTTTTCCGTTGCAGAAGTTTCTTTAACAAAATCTGCATCACGTGCAGGGAACCTATGGTAGAGTTCGCATTCACTGATTTGACGCCAATCTCATCCTTTGCATTGCAAAGAGTAAAATCCTCGTTGACAGTTTGTGACGTGTGAACTCAGACTTACGCCTCATGCACACGATTGTATGCGCTGGCCGAGTCCCGTCAGTGATCCGAGGAAAGATAGACCATGTCCTATCTTTCCTCGGATCGGAGACTCCTATCATTTTTCACGGACCTGATTCACCCACTAAAGTGAATGGGTCCATAAAGACTATCAGGTGCTACACAGAAACGGCCTTAGTGGCACAACGGTCGTGTGCATGAGGCGTAAGGCCTCGTTCACACGTTGCGGAATAGCTGTGGAGTTTCCATCCGGATTTGCGGACTGAAATTCTGCAGCATTTTACACTACCAGCAAAGTGGATAAGATATGCACGAAATTCTCATCCACTGTACTGGTACTGTAAAACGCTGCAGAATTTCAATCCGCAATTCCATTGCTTGCATATTTATTGTGAAATCTCCTCATTGAAATGTAACACGTGATGAAACGATAATTTGCACAGAAATCCGCAAGTAAATATGCACTATAATTTGGGGGTCTTCTGCTGCAGATCTCCTGTGGTTTTCTGTGGATTTGCGGCAGAATATTTCTTCAACAAATCTGATAATTGTGAATGTACCCTAAGTTTTTCCTTTATATGCTTTGGCTTAAAAATCTGCAACAAATACGCGATGTGTGAATCCAGCCCAAATAAATAAAAATGTATTAATTTATTCACCTTTGAAATTCATTGCGAGTCTCCGTTTTCAAAGCTGCAGCGATGGCGACATATGTACGTCATTGCTACAGCGAATAATTGGCTGCCACATTTATTGCACAGGTTGTTACAGTTATATCAAATATGCGTCTCCATACTTTTTTTTTTTTTGTTTTTTTTTCTCTGGTTCTTTGTGTCTATGGACTTTTAAAACTCTTTTCAACACTTATTTTTCAAATTTTTAGTTTTAGAGGACTTTTGCTTAAAGGGATTCTGTCATCAACATCTTACCTTATAAAACCTCCTGACTCCTCAGTGGCCGCAGCTGTCCATAGTTCAATTATCTGTGCTTCTCTCCTCATGTCCTCCTCTTGCCCGAAATATTGTAATTTAAACTTTTACCGCCTTTTATGGTAATTTATTTTTACTTTGTGATGCAGGATCTTAAACCCGACCACCTACGCCGCATGTCCAGCCCTAAATGCCGAAATCTCGTTACAAATATCGCGCATGCGTGTTTCACCACCCTTCCCTGCTTCATACAGAAATAGTTAAAGAGGCTCTGTGACCAGATTCTCAAATCCCTATCGCCTATTGCATGTGATCAGCACTGCAATGTAGATAAGAGTAACATTTTTTTTTTTTTTTAACTTTCATTTTTGGCCAAGTTATGAGCTATTTTATATATATATATATTCAAATGAGCTTTGAAATGGACAACTGGGCGTGTTTTTTTTCGTATGTCCAACTGGGCGTGTATTGTGTTTTTAACTGGGCGTGTTTACGTGTATGACGCTGACCAATCAGTGACCAGTCAGCGTCCTACACTCCTCTCCATTCATTTACACAGCACATAGTGTTCTTACTAGAACGATCTGCAGCCACATACACAAGTGTCCTGATAATGAATACACATGAAATCCAGCCTGGACGTCATGTGTGTTCAGAATCCTGACACTTCTGAATCTTTTGGGCATGACCACACATGGCGGAATTCCTCCGCAACTGTCCGCATCAATGCCGCACAGAATCTGCGTTGCAGATTCTGCAGCGGATCTGCACAAAATGTGCAGAAAATTGATGCGGACTGGCCGCTGCGGACTGCAGGAAAAGTGCTTCTCTTCTCCCTATTCAGTGCAGGATAGAGAGAAGGGACAGCACTTTCCCTAGTGAAAGTCAAAGAAATTCATACTTACCGCCCGTTGTCTTGGTGACGCGTCCCTCTTTCGGCATCCGGCCCGACCTCCCTGGATGACGCTCCAGTCCATGTGACCGCTGCAGCCTGTGCTTGGCCTGTGATTGGCTGCAGCCGTCACTTACACTGAAACGTCATCCTGGGAGGCCGGACTGGAGACAGACGCAGGGAGTTCTCGGTAAGTATGAACTTATATGTTTTTTTACAGATACATGTATATTGTGATCGGTAGTCACTGTCCCGGGTGCAGAAACAGTTACTGCCGATCGCGTAACTCTTTCAGCACCCTGGACAGTGACTATTTACAGACGTCTCCTAGCAACGCTCCCGTCATTACGGGAGCCCCATTGACTTCCTCAGTCTGGCTGTAGACCTAGAAATACATAGGTCCAGCCAGAATGAAGAAATGTCATGGTAGTAAAAACAATACGCTCCGCAGCACACATAAGATCTGCGGACTTCATTGCGGAATTTTGACTCTCCATTGAAGTCAATGGAGAAATTCCGCCATGAGTCCGCAACCAGTCCGCCACTGCTCCGCAACAGACAGAGCATGCTGCGGACACCAAATTCCGCTCCGCAGCCTATGCTCCGCAGCGGAATTGTACGCATCGTGTAAACGAACACTGCTAAATTAAAGTGAAAGTCAATGGAGAAACGGCTCCGCTGCGGATTAACGCTGCGGAGTGTCCGCAGCGGAATTTAAGTGAAATTCCGCTATGTGTGAACCCGCCCTTTCTGTGAGATTACAGCAAGCCACGCGTAATCTCGCGAGATTACGAGGTAAACGCGATTTCGTTTTCCCTTGCTGGAAATCTCACAAAAAAGATTCAGAAGTGTCAGGATTCTGAATACACATGACGTCCAGGCTGGATTTCATGTGTATTCATTATCAGGACACTTGATTAACGTTAATCTCTGCTTATGTGGCTGCACATCGCTGCTGTGTAAATGAATGTAGAGGAGTGTATGACGCTGACTGGTCACTGATTGGTCAGCGTCATACACGTAAACACGCCCAGTTAAAAACAATACATGCCAGTTGGACATACGGAAAAAAACACGCCCAGTTGTCCATTTCAAAGCTCATTCGCATATATATAAAATAGCTCAGAACTTGGCCAAAAATGAACGTTTAAAAAAAACAAAAAACGTTACTGTTATCTACATTGCAGCGCCGATCCCATGCAATAGGAGATAGGGATTTGAGAATCTGGTGACCGAGCCTCTTTAACTGCGCATACGCCGCGCGGGTACACACCCCCTTTCGTCGTTGTATGTCATACTGTGAATCGCTGACACGTCCGTGTCAGCGATTCAGTGTGAGAAAGTGACCGGAATGAAGGGGAATAACACTCGTACGAGCGGCTGCAACTCCTTCAAAACAGATGATTGGCAGGGGTGTTGGACCCCAACCCATCAGCAAGACACTAAAATTAAACTTACCTACTCTTCGGCCGCAGGTCCTTACTCCATCAAGTGTCGGGATGCTGTGCACTGCTTCGTTCACTCTGCTGTCAGGAGACGGGGGCTGGATTAGGAGAGGAACCGACGGCATATGATGACGTCACACTGAGCGCCGAGCATGCACAGTAAAATAATGTGATAATAATGTAACAGCTGCTTTAGTGTCTCAATGCGCAAGCGCGGGATTTCATGTACAGTGGAGTGAGAGAAGCTGTCAATCAAAAACAAGGAGGCGGAGTCAACACTGAAACGCTGGAGGAATGAAAATCTGACTCTTTTCGAGTGAAGATTTGACTCTTGTGCTCATTTGCATACAGCTCGGGACCACTGAAAAGCGGAATACTAAAGGTACAGAGCTTACTTAGAACATATTTATAGGTTACCTAACAATGATTTTCCACCCACTTTCACAAGGTATTGCTGGCTTGATACCTAAAATGGTCGTGACAGGTTCCCTTTAATGACAGCTGTATAAATCAGTCTTCAGTAAGCTCCCCCTAGTGGTGGTTTCAGGTAGAAATAATATTATTTGTATCACTGAAAACCAATTTAAAACGTAACTTTTAATATGACCTTTAAAAAAAAAACTGTTTTGTTTGAAAAAAATTAACTCCATTCTTTTGGGAGGAGAAGGAGCTTTAACCCCTAGGCGCACCACGACGCAACTGTACGTCCATGTGGCCAGTGTCTTAGCGCACGGGGACGTACAGTTACTGCGTGGTTCCCGGTGCACACTGTCGGCGACAGTGTGCATTGGGAACAGGGAGGTCAGCTGTCCCTGACAGCTGACACTCCACTGTATGCCGATCAGGGGTTTCTAGCACATCGGCAGACCTCACAATGAAATCGTGAGGTTTGCAGATGGCTAGCATGGCGACCGGAAGCCAAGTAATGGCCTCCGTGTCTGCCATGTACGGAAGCCTATCAGGACCAGCCTTCTGATAGACTTCCTGTCAGAGTGACAGGACGTCACTGCCGTTCGCGATGAACACTGTCGATGACAGTGTCTGTGACAGTGTTGGTGACAGTGAGCATCGGGAACCGGGAGGTCAGCTGTCCCTGACAGCTGACACTCCACTGTTGCCGTTCAGCGGCTCATTGCCGCTGATTTCGGCAATTAACCCGTTACATGCGGGGCTCGATTGCGATCTCCGCATGTAGGGGGTTTGTAGCACATCAGAAGCCCCCATTCAATTGTGGGGGCTGCTGATGCTTGTGATGGCACCTGGGGGCCAGACAACGGCCTCTGGGTCTGGCATGTATGGAAGCCTATGAGGACCAGCTGGTCCTCGTAGACTAACTGTCAGAGTGACTGTGACATCACACTGACAGTTGGAATACGTTACACTACCTAAGTAGTGTAATGTATTCTATCAGCAATCAGAGCTTCAGGTAAAAAAAGAAAGTGTAAAAATTAAAGAAAAATGTTAAAAAAAAGTTAATAAAAATGTTTTACAAAAGTGTAAAAATAAAAGATTTTTTTTTTCCTATAATAAGTCTCTTATTATAGGGAAAAAAAGAAAACGTTAAAAAACAGTATACATATTTGGTATCACCGCGTTCGTAACGACCCAATCTATAAAACGATAATGTTATTTTTACCGCACGGTGAACGCCGCAAAATAACCAAACTAAAAACAATGCCAGAATCACTATTTTTTGGTCACCACCCCTCCCAAAATATAGAATAAAAAGTGATCAAAAAGTCGCATTTACCCGAAAATAAAAACTACAACCCGTCCCGCAAAAAACAAGCCCTTACACCGCTTTTTTGACTGAAAAATAAAAAAGTTAAGGCTCTCAGGATATGGTGACACAGAAAATAAATTATTTTATAAAGAAGTGATTTTATTGCGCAAATGCTGCAAAACATAAAAAAACTATATACATATGGTATCGCCGTAATCGTACCGACCCGCAGAATAAAGTAAAATTGTCATTTATAGCGCATTATGAACGCCGTAAGAAATAAAGCATTTAAAACGCCAAAATCACTGTTTTTGGTCACCAAAGCTCTAAATAAAATGTAATGAAAAGTAATAAAAAGTGATCAAAAAGTTGCATGTACTAAAAAAAGGCACCAATAAAAACTACAGCTCGTCCTGCCAAAAATAAGCCCTCACACCGCTCAATTCATGGAAAAATAAAAAAGTTATGGCGTTTGGAAGGCAGGGAGTGAAAAACGAAAATGGAAAAGCAAAAAAGGATCAGTCCTGCAAAGGTTAATTAATTTCTATTAAAAAAAAAATATTATTACCACATGTGGAGTATTGTCATACTCGGGAGAGATTGCATTACAAATTTAGGGCGACTTTTTCTCCTTTATCCCTTGTGAAAATGAAAAAATTCAACATTTTAGTGGACAAAAATGTTTATATTCATTTTCACGGCCTAATTCTACTAAATTCTGCAAAAAACCTGTGTGGTATAAATGCTTACTATACCCCTAGAAAAATTCCTTGTGGGGTGTAGTTTCACAAATGGGGTCACTTTTCAGGTGTTTCCACTGTTTTGTTCCCTCCAGGGCGTTGCAATCGCGACATGGCACTAAAAACCAATCCAGCAAAATCTGCGCTCCAAAATCCAATCTGCGCTCCCTCCCTTCTGAGCTCTGCCGTGGGTCCAAACAGCAGTTTTTTTTACTACATATGGGGTATTTCCGTAATCGGGAGAAGATGCTTTACAAATGTTGGGGTGCATTTTCTTCTTTATTCCTTGTAAATATTACAAATTTCTATGTTTTTTCAGAAAAAAAGTAGATTTTCATTTTCACAGACTAAGGGGGGATTCACACGAGCGTGTATTCGGTCCGTGCGGGCCGTGGTTTTCACACGGCACGCATGGACCAATACAAGTCTATGGGGCAGTACAGACAGTCCGTGCTTTTTGCGCAGCGTTTGTCTGCTGCGCAAAAAGCGCGACAGGTTCAATAACTGCGTATTTCGCGCATCACGCACCCATTGAAGTCAATGGGTGCGTGAAAATCACGCGCACCACACGGAAGCACTTCCGTGGGACGAGCGTGATTTGCGCAACAGCAGTGAAAAGGATGAATGAAAACAGAAAAGCACCACGTGCTTTTCTGTTTCCGAACATCCAAACGGAGTGTCTTTGCGATGAGCGAAGCCGGACAAGCGAACCGAACTTCACCCGGCAAAAAAATTATCGGTACGCGACGTCAGGAGATAGTCACTGTCCATGGTGCTGAAAGAGTTAAACTGTTTCAGCACCATGGACCGTGACTTCCGATCCCAATATACATGAACCTGTAGAAAAAAAAAGAAGTTCTGACTTACCGCTAACTCCCGGCTTCTTCCTCCAGTCTGACCTCCCGGGATGACAATTAAGTCCAAGTGACAGCTCCAGCCAATCACAGGCCAAGCACAGGCTGCAGCGGTCACATGGCGCGTCATCCAGGGAGGTGGGGCCCGATGTCAAGAGAGGCGCGTCACCAAGGACGCGTCACCAAGGCAACGGCCGGGAAGTTCTCGGTAAGTACAAACTTTTTCTTTTTTTTCTACAGGTTTTGCGATATTGTGTTCGGCATTCACTGTCGAGGGTGCTGAAAGAGTTAGCTCTTTCAGCACCTTGGACAGTGACGGCCGTCGACTAGCCTCATCTCTATGATGGCGGCTGCGCGAAAATCACGCAGCCGCGCATCAGACACGGATGACACACGCAGCTGTCAAATGGTTTTTGCGCGCGCAAAACGCCGCGTTGTTTGCGCGCGCAAAAACGCAAAGTTCGTCTGTATCTGCCCTAACTCCAATAAATATAGCAAAATACCTGTGGGGTCAAAGTGCTAACTATACCCCTAGAAAAATTCCTTGAGGGGTCTAGTTTCCAAAATGGGGTCACTTTTGGGGAGTTTCCACTGTTTTGGCACCACAAGACCTCTTCCCTGATGATGTGTCACTTTCACCTGTGGCACTGAAACGCGTTGGATTGTCTTAGTCAGCGAGGGGTGTCAGTACAATATATCATAAGGGGAGAGGTTTGTTTGGCGGTGGAACAATATCACCACACCATTATACCTCTCTCCATTACTGACCGCTTGTCTGAGCCTGTTGTACTGTATTTAGGGCTAGGAGAGCTCATTTTAATGAATTACCTATTAAACAATTATTTTAATCGTTCTAATCCAGGCAGTCAATTTAGGTATCAAATAAGTTTCATGTGGTAACTGATTCTTTATTTATTCAATTTCCAATTATTATGTCAATAATTTGTTGTCAAATATTATTTAGGAAGTTTAATTTGGGAGACTCCTTATAACTGTCATGAAGGGTCTGTGGACCCACTAGGCCATACCATCTTGGCGGTAAGGCATCTGGCCAACAGGGAGCAGGTGATTGTCTATAGTTCTATAGGTACCTGTGGCAGCTCAGACAGCAGCAGGGCAGGCTCGGCTGGGATTTAGGTAGCAGGCGGACATCAGGCGAGGTGAAGCAGGTCAGACGTGGATGTAGCGCAGCACGACTTTGGCACAGCTCCGTGCTAGACCAGGAAGGTATGGATTGCTAGCAACAGGAACTGGAAACAAGTATAGGTACAGGGACAGGGACTGGAACAGGAAACACACTAGGAGGCCATCACATAGACAAACTATAGAGAACACAACAACGATCAGCCATAGAACTAGGGGGCTGGACCCCTCTTATAGTCCAGGCTACTCACGGGTCAAAGTTCGTTCATGAGGTCCGGTGCACGCGCTGCCTCTTTAAGAGCGGGCACGAGCGTGCGCGCGCACCCTACGAGATCCGGCAGAGGTGAGTGGACGTGAGCGCTGGTGTCTCCTGAGGAGGAGGCTGGGGCCAGCGCTTGCCGACTCGTGGCTGCGGCTGTCAGGGGGAGGTTGGAGCTGACAGCCAGCAGCCACGGACATTACAATACCCTATATTTCACAGCTGGCAATTTAGCCTTTAGAGGCTTATGTCGTGTCTGAAAGATTTTACACGAAGCAATAGGTTCTTACCCAACTTGGTGTCTCTATAAGCTGTGTAATGAGCCGCAAATAATGTGAGGCTCCAATATCTTTAAACATCCATATATTACTCAGGGTCCCTCTCAGCTTACCACTAGATAAGAGTAGCACTGTAATGCTACTATGCAGCTCAATACAAGAAATCAGCACATGATAACAAAAAAGGTTATAAGGAATTATTGCTAACATTTAAAGGGGTTGTGTGGTTTGGAAAACTCTTTTTCAAAAATGCTATTTGTTAATAGAGGGGAGTCCCTAATTCGGTACCTCGACCAGTTAGCCATAACTAGAGGACCTAACATGTCAGTGGATTACATGGACAGTCCATTGATTCCAGTTAGCACCATGAAAAGATTCATTTCCACTATGGAATTGAACACTTGCTGCAAGGTTCCCTCCCAGATTACAGCTGGTTGCTGGGGTTCCTAGCAATGTAACACCTTACATCTAGCTTGCTTTCAGGAGACCCTCCTAATGAAAATGTATTGTCAAAAGTAGAAAACCCCTTTAAGGCCTCATGCCCACTTCAGTTTTCTTCTTCAGGGTGCTGTCCGATTTTTTAACGGATAGCACGCTGGCACATTCATTTCAATGGGGCCATGCACACTTTCGTTGTTTTAACGGAACCGTGTGGCTGTTCCGTCAAAAATAGGACAGGTCCTACTCTTGTCCGTCTCTGACAGAACAGTCTTGGCCTTTTCATTGATTTGGTCCGTGAAACAACGGACTTCACACGGAAGCCAATGGAAGTGTGCATGAGGCCTAACCCCTTTGCGCAATATGACGTACTTGTACAACATAGAATGCCTTTAGTTAAGGCAAAATTATGTACATATACATCACAGTGATCGCACAGGCACAGTTGCTGTGCCCCAAGACACGACACCTGCCATGGCTATATGCCTATTAGGCAACTGTGCATTTTATAAGCAATCAGCAAATCAAATTGTGAAGTCCCCTAGTGGGACTAGAAAAATAATGAAATAAAGTTTAATAAAGTTTAGTAGAAAAAAAAGTGTTCATAGTAGAAAAAATAACAACAAAGTTTACTTTTATTTTTTACATAAAAAGTCGTTTTATTGAGCAAAAGTGTTATAAAGCAGACAGATATGATATCAACACAATTGTAGCGACTTGTATAAAAAGGTTAACTCAATATTTAAGCTGCACAATGAACAATGTAAAAAATGGCAAAAAAAGAAATAAATAATAATAGGGCGCTACAGCAAATTTGGAAACCTTCATCATTTAGTTATGAAAATACAGCCTCAGTTAATTGCCCAAATAAACACAAACATAAATTACATACAGTGCTGTGCAAAAGTTGTAGACAGTTGTTTAAAACTTCTGCAAAGTAAGAATGCTTTCAAAAATTGAAGTGTTAATATTTTTTGTTATCAATTAAAAAAATACAACGTGAATGAACAGAAGAGAAATCAAATCAATATTTGATGTGACCACCCTTTGCCTTCAAAACTATCAATTCTTCTAGGTAGACTTGCACAAAGTCATGGATTTTGTAGGCTTACAGTCAGGTGTATGATTAACCAATTATACCAAACAGGTGATAATGATCATTATTTTCACATGTAGATTGAAACACAGTCATTAACTGTAACAGAAACAGCTGTCTAGGAGGCTTAAAACTGAGTGAGGAGCAGCCAAACTCTGCTACAAAGGTGAGGTTGTGGAAGACAGTTTCATGTCACAGGTCCACCCTGGCAAGACTGAGCACAGCAACAAGACACAAGGTAGTTAAACTGCATAAGTAAGGTCTCTCCCAGGCAAAGCATTCAAAGCAGACTGGATGCTCAAGATGTGCTGTTCAAGTTTTGTTGAAGAAGCACAAAGAAATGTGCAATGTTGATGATCGTAGACACAGTGGTTGGCCAAGGAAACAGTGCAGCAGATCAATGACTCATCGTGTTACTTCCCTTCAAAATTGGAAGCCAGAAGCCAGTGGGACCCAGGTACGCCCATCTACTGTTCAGAGAAGTCTGGCCAGAAGTGCTCGTCATGGAAGTATTGTGGCCAAAGAGCCATACCTTCGTCGTGGCTAAGCGACTCAACTATGCATGAAAACACTTGGGTGCAGAAAAATGGCAGCAGCTTCTCTGGACTGATGAGTCAAAATTTAAAATATTTGGCTGTTACAGAGGGCAGTTTGTTCACCGAAGGGATGGACATCGGTAGAATAATGAGTGTATACAGGCAACAGTGAAGCATGGTGTAGGTTCCTTGCAAGTTTGAGGCTGCATTTCAGCAAATGAAGTTGGGGATTTGGTCAGGATTAATGGTGTCCTCAATGCTGATAAATACAGGCAGATACTTATCCATCATGCAATACCATCCGTCAGGTGTCTGATTGGCTCCAATTTTTTTCTGCAGCAGGACAACGACCCCAAACATACATTTAATGTCATTAAGAACTAGCTTCAGTGTAAAGAAGAATAAGGGGCCCTGGAGGAGTGATGATATGGCCATCACAGATCCCTGATCTCAACATCATCGAGTCTGTCTGGGATTACATGAAGAGACAGAAGGATTTTAGGAAGAATACATCCACAGATCTATGGTTAGTTCTCCAAGACGATTGGAACAAGCTCCCTGCCGAGTTCCTTCAAAAACTATGGGCATGTGTACCTAGAAGAACTGATGCTGTTTTGAAGGCAAGGGGTGGTCACACCAAATATTGATTTGATTTAGATTGCGCTTTTGTTCATTCACTTTGAACAGTATTAAGAATTCTATTTTTGAAAGCATTCTTACTTTGCAGCATTTTTCCACAACTGCCTAAAACTTTTGCACCGTACTGTACATAAACTAAC
This sequence comes from Rhinoderma darwinii, assembly GCF_050947455.1. Taxonomy (NCBI): domain Eukaryota; kingdom Metazoa; phylum Chordata; class Amphibia; order Anura; family Rhinodermatidae; genus Rhinoderma; species Rhinoderma darwinii. The sequence goes on along the minus strand of NC_134691.1, from coordinate 148,687,901 downwards.
TAAATGCAGATTTGTACAGTTGCAGAGACTTACATGATGCATCTCCTTACTATACTAAGACAATAGCAATAAACAGGTAGCAGCATAACTCACTAGAAGTGCGCTCATTTTCTGATATACTGCTAGCTCCAATTCGGCTGTCCTCAGGACAGGGTATCTCCAATCCTCACATGCTTGGACAGTCTTCAGTAACAGTTCACTTAGGTAATGTAAAAGTAAAAAATCTAGGGGAATATTTTGAATCTCTTAGATCTCACATGTATTTTGACACATGACATACACTATATAGTCTTTACTGAGCAGCATAACCTGAGGCTAGCACATAACTTGGTTTAACAATATTGAAAAATCTGTACCCAAAGACCTATACATATAGCATGTAAGCGCTAGTTCAGTTGGAACTGCAGTGAAAATGTCACCTGTTCTGGGAATAGATAGAAATAAAATAAATGAATATGAAATTGGAATACCAGTACTACCAAGTCTGTATATGTTGTGGTCAATTTATTTTCAATTAGTAAAGTGTAGCTGACATTTTGTAAAGCATCACAAATTTTACCATAAAATAGTGTTTATGAGTCATGTACAGTTTACACGAGCATTCACTCTTGCTAATTGTTTTCTAGGGCAAAAAAAGAAGTAAGATTACACCCATTTTCCTTTGCCTTGATGGTGTTAGGAACTCAGCAGTTGACAGAGGGACATTTCATCAAATAGTTTAGTGCTAGCTGCAAGTATCTATCTGGGCAAGATCCACATGGGCTGATGATAAAAAGAAAAAAAAAAGCTGTTTTTAAAGTAAATGAATATGGCAACATGCCTTTAATGTTTAGGCATGATTTGAGTGCAACAATGCCTAGTGAAATGGAGCAATGTCACCCACTGGTGGCACGCCAATCGCCATACAGCTTTTTTAAGCAATCCCAATAGACATAATACTTTAGGAAATCTGAAGGGGAATCTCAGTTGGGGGTCTCTCTAGTTTTAAGTTATTTACAGTGAAAGAAAATGGAATTTAATTTGGGTTAGATGATTGATTCCTGTATCATTTAGGCTGGGTCTATATAAGTAACTATATTGGTCACGTGGGGAAACAGGGACGCATTGCTACAGGAGCACCAGGGGAGGTGAGTATATATATATTTTTTTATTTAAAATTTTGAAAATAGTTGCTTTTTTGGGGGGACTTGAGTATTTTGCTGTGAATCCAAACAGTAATCAATATCAAATCCCGAACAATTGCCATTTGTTGCTGATTATGAACTCAATAAATTGACATGCTGTGCAATCAAAATCTGCATTGAAGGTCAACTTCAAGAGTGGATTTTTTTTGCAGCATGTAGATGAAATTTGTTTACTACACATCCAAATTTGCAGCAAATCACATGCAAATTCTGTGTAAAATTACTGCCACTAGGTGTCTCCCTTCCTATAATCTGCTGTCCATCACCTGTAGTTAAGCAAAATACGTATTTAGTTACAGAGCAGAGGAGATGAACTGCAGGAAGTGTGTCTGTGTGTGTGTGTGTGTGTGTGTGTGTGTGTGTGTGTGTGTGTGTATGTGTGTGGTGGTGGGGGGGGTGTCTCTTCACAGCCTGCAAATAAAAGTCTATGGAGAAGGGAAGGGTGGACAGGGTGAAAGAGACACAGATGCTGCAGCCCATAAATGTCTATGGAGAGGGGAAACGGGAAAATGAGTTGGAAACATGAGCAGAGAGAGAGAGAAAAGACACAGACACACTGCCCATACAAGTCTATGGAGAGGGAATGGAGAAGGAATGTAGGAGCAGGAGTAGAATGTGACATACAGACACTTACATGTTGCAGCTGCTGATAAGAGATATAGATAAGAGATATATATCACGCCAGTACTGGATTCTCAGCTACACTGCTCATTACTGCTGTATAATCTTCTCTGTGTGCATTGTATAGGAGACATCTTAGCTACCCCCACTAGCTCAGTTAAAATTGAGACTTAGAAATAGAGTTCAAAACTGCTAAAACAAATGCACAATACAAGTCACATAATGGCCAGAAATTGAGTAATTTCTCATGTACCCACTTATTCTAAAAAGTCACCTAAAAAGTTAGGTACGCTTTAGGAACACAATGTGATAGGGACATCATATCACATTACTGAAAAAAGCAGAGGATTGGAGCAGCACTGTGAACAAATGCCTGACTAGGCTGGTGCAGGGCTTCAAAGATAAAGGAGTGACCTCTCCTTATGTGTTAGATATCCAAAAAAGAGAACGTGAAGCAGCACTCAAATAAAGTGAATTTATTCATCCAACATGGAAGCACAACGTTTCACCACCTCTATGAAGGCATTTTCAAGTAGTGTGTGTTAGAAATACATACGTATATATAAGGGGTACAACCCAAAACAATCAGTGCAATCAATCAGTATACAATAATACAATAAAAGGATTTTTTGTCATCATACAATGATATAAAGTGACTAGTGACATATGTATCAATGGTGCAAAAGATAAAACATGATATAATATATTGCTTTTCATAAAGTGTAATATCCTCGTGTTACAAAAAGTGTTAAAAAGTTAATTAAATATAAGCAATGTAATTATTAAAAACATCAACAGCTGGCACTCACCAATCTAGAAAGAGAGGAATCATTGTAGCTGGACTCATATGTATTCTACATCCTCCATTAACAGCATGTAGAATCTTAGACTGAGCATGCCTCTAACTAACCCACCAATTGGGTCAAAATGCACATGTGATCAATAGTCGTCAAGGGAACAAGGAAGCAACATCAGATGACACAGCATGAGTCATCCATCATAATGGACGTGACTGTGTATATACGTGAGTACAATGGAGTCCATAGAGACTATCAATGCTACATCCAACATTTTTTCATATACCACGGATGATATCAACAGGATCTTGGGAGGTTCTTTGGGGAATGGTGCATTCCTTGGAGTCCCAGCAAAGGTTGATGTTAAACGGATCTTTGAGTATGAATCTAGGAGGATTATCAGTCTAAATCTCCATTTGTCATTGCTGAGTGAATATTACAGACATCAAATAATACCTCGCGGCTTAAGGTCACACTTAAGACCGAATTTGTGCCCTAATAATCTCGACTTTTGTACCAGACTGGAAGGATTGTCTAATAAGTATGCCCTAGATGTGATCTTATTGAACATAGAATTTTTGCAAATTGAAATTGACAGCTGCTGCAAAAGAAAGATTGAATCAGAGGAGAAGTTACAAACGCTGATGTTGAATTTACCAACTACACTGAAAGGTTCAACTCCATTTTGCGTAAATTTCAGGAAGAACAGGAGGAAATTAAATGCCACAAGTGGTTCCGAGATAAGGAGGACTATGCTCATGGAAGGGTTTATAATTGGAAGCAAGACCAACAACCAACACTAACAAAGAAACCTACACGGAGGGATTTTCAAATTAAAACACCTGGAAACAGAACAGGACATTCCACTAATGAGGATTTTTTAGGTGTATCTCCAAAGAACAGGGCAGAAAGCAACGCAGCACAAGGAGGGGAGGGAGACACTACAACAGATGGCTCAAAAACAAGAAGCATGGGGACGTGGCTTGGACATGGCGCTGACCAGACGTGCTGCTTGAGAGCTCCGTTCCTGCACTTCCATAACCCGCTCATAAGCATACTATAAGACACACTTGAACCTTCCTAAATGGTCAGGAAATCTAAGGCAACCACGGGGACTCCATACTGTACGAGGCAGATGTCTTCAGCCGGCTCCATTCAGCGATTTCCCACCGACGCTGCTGCCGGGCCGTCTCCCAAGATGGCGCCGTTGGAGGGGAGACGAACTGTACCAGGATTCCCGCTTGCAGAGGAGTCTTCTTCGGGAGTTGCTACTGCGGCTGCAGCATCAGGTACCGACAGTACCCCCTCTCCGGTCTTTGGCTCCCAGGGTTCGTTTCCTTCCCTGCTGGCGGGGGTGGAGATGGGCCCTTCTGGAACTGTCATGGCGCTTCCCGCTCCGTCCTGCTCGCCACGTGGGGTCAGTCATGGCGCCCGGGTCTCTCATTCCTCATACTCTGGCATGCTGGGGTCTGCATCAATGCCTGCGTCCCCTCGGGATCTGGATCCTCATTTCTCCCCTCACATTAATGGCTCTGCTAGCATGGGCGATGATTTACAGGGCCTGAGACAACAGCTCGCCACATTGCCCACTAAACAGGACATGGAGCGTTATGTGAATCGTCTTGAGATGACATAAATCAGAGATACAGGCTCTTACGACTAATGTCTCTCAATTGTCCGATCATGTTCAGCGCATAGAAGGCGATGTTTCCACTGTTACACAGCAGCAAGTCTCTCATGCAGAACGGCTGGATCATCACTCCCAGCAGATTCATGCTTTATTTAACCTGGCTGAAGATCATGAGAATCGGAATCGCCGTAACAACATTCGGCTCCAGGGCATTCCTGAGGATATATCTTCGGGGCAACTCATACCTGTCTTACAGTCTTTGTTTAACTCCCTGCTGGAGTGTCCTGCTGATGATCCATTGGAACTGGATAGGGCTCACAGGACTCTTGGCCCTCGTAACCCGGATCCTGATAGGCCTAGAGATGTGCTATGCCGTGTTCATTTTTTCTCTCTGAAGGAGCAGATCATGAGGAAGGCCCGAGATAAAGGAGAAGTCTTATTACAAGGGGTCAAGATCCAGTTGTTATCCGACCTGTCCAAGATGACCCTGGACAAACGCCGAGTGCTTCGTCCCTTGCTAGATGTGCTGAGAGAGCATGAGATCTCCTATTCCTGGGGTCACCCCTTCCAGCTACAGGTCCGCAGAGATGGGACATTGCTGAGTGTTCGAGACCCAGGGGATGTCCCGGACTTCTGTGCTGCCCTCCAGGTGCCGAGAGTTTCCCTGCCTGATTGGCCGTATGTCCCTCTTCCACCACAGCGCTCAAGGCCGCGCCGGCGTGGTCGTTCTCCCGCTTCTCCTATGGGTCGTCCTGGGGGGCGACGTGCTGATCCGCTGTGATTCTGTATAGAGGTTTCTTGGTCAGCCAGCAGTTGGCCTAGGCCGGTTAAGCTCTATTGTTATTGCTTATATCTTGGGATGCGAAGGTCTGATGTGTGTCTTATAATACCCAGTTATGCTTGTTCTTTCGCCCTAGATAGGGGCTGCAGGTGTGCAGATTGATCAGTTACCCGGGATTAATTAATGTTCTTCAGCTGCCAGTACTACTGCACCATGTATGCTATGTGATTATATACGTTGTTACTAATTACATGCCTGTGCATCTATGCGGTAACTGTGTAAATTTCCGGGAATGTATTGTTATGTTGGCATCTCTGTTTTGATCCTGACCAAATGTCGGCCATTATTTCACTTTCTCATGATATTGAGCTAATTGCCTTGATGTTCTTTCCATTCAAGTGTTGGTTCTAAGATGTGTGATATTTGCACTGGGTTGGGGGGTGCGGGGCACTGGCTAGACCTTGTCCTGACACTTCTCCTCTTAGGGACTCACTGGTTATATCCGGTGTATTCTTGATTGTTTCTCCTTGAGTAGCTCAAGGAGTAGGTGATTATTTCACCTTTCTGTTTGTCTTTGTTGTTGTCTCCCCCTTCCTTGTTTGTCCTGTTGTTCGTCGCGCCTCTACTTAGCACATTGCTCTACGAGCTCCTTCAGTGAGTGGGGGCAATGGCACAATTGAAGACTTGTACCTTTAATGCTAGGGGGCTTAATGTCCCAGAAAAACGCTCACAAATTTTATATAACATGCATAAAGAGCGGGTACATATTTTGTTCCTGCAAGAAACTCACTTTCAGACGGGCCATACGCCACAGTTCACGAACCGATATTTTCCGGCCTGGTTCCACAGTACCAACCCGGAATCCAAGTCCAAAGGTGCCAGTATAGGTATTCATAAGTCACTCTCACATAAAATTCTGCATGTTCTGGTTGACCCGGATGGTAGATATGTTTTTCTCAAGCTATCCATACGTAATAAGATCTTTACTTTGGCTAATCTGTACCTCCCCAATAAGGACCAGGCACGAGTAGGCCGGTTGTACTTAAGGAAATTGGAGGAGTTCACTGAGGGCGTTCTAATTGTTGGAGGTGATTTTAATCTGACTTTTGATTCCAGACTTGACACCTCCTCGGGCAGGTCTGTTGTTCCTAAGTCACATTTGGGGGCACTGAAAAATGTGATGCATTCCATGCAGTTGATTGACGTGTGGAGGATCCTACATCCTCAGGTAAGAGAATACACTTATTTCTCCCCATTGCATAATATGTACAGTAGGATAGACGCTTTTTTGATTAGCCACCACTTGCTTACCTGGCACCCTACCTCTGACGTGGGCCCTATGATTTGGTCGGATCATGCACCTGTGTTTCTGACCCTTACATTTCCTAATTCGAGGCCTAATTTCCAATCCTGGAAACTTAATGACAACTTGTTGCGGGATGCAGTATGCGTGGCGGCCATTAAAGATTCACCTACCGGTTTCTTTGAGGTTCATGAACATGAAGCTACTCCCTTGCCACTCCAGTGGGAGGCACTGAAGTGTGTCATTCGAGGGGTACTGATACAACATGGGGCGCGGTTGAAGCGTGAAAAGGGGTTTGCTATTGCACGTCTCTTGATTCAGATACGGGATTTGGAATCCTGTCATAAACGGGTTCCATCCTCACAGATTTTTGCAGAGCTCACTACAGCGAGAGAATCCTTGCGTTCTTTGATAGATCAGTCGCATGCTCGGTTCAGGGATCGGATGCGCAAGCACTCATATGAATATGCAGATAAATGCGGTAGGTCACTGGCACGAATACTGCATCCCCGTACACAAGCGTCATATATCCCTAAAGTTTCATCTCCCTCGGGCGTTGAGGTTCATGACCCGGTTGGTATTACTGACTGCTTTAAACGCTATTACTCGGCGCTATACAATATTAAAGGCCAATTTCATGATATGCAGGCAGAATCGTTACGGGATAAAATAGACCGCTATGTTCATGATACTGCGTTGCCGACCTTGGAGGAGGGGGTGGCTTTGGAGCTTGAGGAGGATTTTTTGGAAACCGAAGTGGAGCGTGCTATTGGAGAGTCGCCCTTGGGCAAAAGCCCGGGGCCCGATGGGTTTAATAACAAATTTTATAAGGCATTTAAAGATCAACTGGCTCCTTTTCTGACTAAAGTTTTTAACTCGGTGTCCTCCTCGTGTCCCTTTGCGCCTCAATCCCTCGAGGCTCATATAACTCTTCTACCAAAACCGGGCAAGGATCCAACGGTGTGCGCAAACTTCAGGCCCATATCGTTAATTAATGTAGATGGGAAGCTTTTCGCGAAGCTGCTTGCCTCTCGGTTATCGCCGTTACTACCTGGCTTGATCGTGGATGATCAGGTGGGGTTTGTATGTGGTCGGGAAGCGCGGGATAACACCAACAAAACCCTCCTTTTGACGTCATACTGCCAATCCCGTAAGATACCGATGTGTTTACTCTCAATAGATGCCGAAAAGGCTTTTGATAGAGTGCACTGGGTGTTCCTCCGCAGTGTCCTGACGCAGGTGGGCCTTGGCACCACCACGGTGGATAGGATAATGGCCTTGTACCAAAGGCCTTCTGCTCGAGTTCGTGTCAACGGACTATTATCTGATCCTCTGTCTATTGCTAATGGCACGAGACAGGGGTGCCCACTTTCGCCTCTTTTGTATGTTCTGGTCATGGAACACCTGGCCGTGGCGCTGCGGAACAACCCTAATATTAACGGTATACGCATTGGCTCACGGCATCATAAATTGGCGTTATACGCGGATGACCTCCTGGTATTCATCACAACTCCCATGATTTCTTTGCCATCCCTGATGGAGGAGTTTGAGTGCTTTGGCCATCTAAGTAATTTTAAAGTCAATTACTCTAAATCGGAGGCCTTGAATATCTCTTTGGATCAACCTCTAGCTGCCCATCTTGCTCAGGTTTTTCCGTTCAGGTGGCAACCCAAATCTTGAAAATATCTAGGGGTACATGTCCCTACACAACAGTCAGACTTGTATGCTCTGAATTATACGCCCATCCTACAGCACACCATGAAGGACTTGGCGGAATACGGCGGGAACCGCATGTCGTGGTTTGGACGTATCAATGCGGTCAAAATGGATGTCTTGCCCAAATTTCTATATCTCTTCCAGACCGTCCCTATTGCGGTACCATCCAGTTTTTTCCAGGTTTTACATAGGGCCATTACTAAGTTTGTGTGGGGCTCCTCTAAGCCTCGTATCCGGTATGCTGTTCTTAGCCGACCAAAAGTAGATGGGGGCGCGGGTCTCCCAGACTTTAAACGATACCATCAAGCAGCGATAATTATGAGAGTAGTGGATTGGTTCCGTTCGGAGTCAGGTAAGCAATGGGTGCGCATTGAAAAGGCTATGTCTACTCTTGCATTATCTTCTCTGCCGTGGCTGTCAGTCCTTCAGAGACAAACTCTCCCTCTACCTTTCCTCACACGTCAGTTTCTCATGGTATGGGAACGGATCTTGGGCACTGCGGGCCTTGTTCATCGCCCGGGTCCCTTGACTCCTCTATTTGATAATCCTTCTTTCCCTCCGGCAGAGGGTGTTGATACATTCCTCTGTTGGGAGAGAGAAAATGGTGGATGTATATCTGAGACCCTTACTCCAGACGGTGCCATGTTGCCAATGACAGATGTATCGGCTGCCTGCCCGGGAAGGAGGTCAACCTGGTGGTCCTATTTGCAGTTGCGGTCCTATATCTCTTCCATGGGTGATTGTATGGTCTTTCTACAGGATAAGACTCCTCTGGAACTCTACTTGTCCTTGCCCACAGCCCCTTCTCATGTATTGTCTCACCTACATGGGATCCTTCTGCCGAAATTTGCTTTTTCCCAATTATCCTTCATTGCCGCATGGACGAGGAAATGGGGGTTAGACACTCTGAGGAAGAGTGGGGTACCGCCTTCCTGTTAGCTCATAAGTTACAGATGTCTTGTTTTGCACAAGAAAAGAATTACAAAATACTTACCAGGTGGTACCGTTGTCCGACCTTGTTGCACAGGATATACCCCGATGTGTCTGCTCATTGTTGGGGGTGTGGGGGGGCTCCTGGAACTATGTTGCATATTTGGTGGGATTTTCCCATGCTACGTCCCTTTTGGGGGAAGATTTTTGATCTAGGCAACAAGCTTTTCCATACTGAGGTTCCAACCTCGGCTTCCATAGGCTTGCTTTCTATGGTTCCGGGATCACTCCCACACCTCAAAAGGGGGATCTTTCGACATTTCTTGACTGCAGCGAGAACGGTGATACCTCGTCACTGGAAGTCACATACTGTACCGTCCCTGGCGGAATGGGTAACAGAGGTTAATGGGATCATGAGGATGGAGGAGTTACTGTCCGTGGATAGGGGCAAATCGGGGATCTTCGTCCAGAATTGGATGGTGTGGTCTGGATTCCGGGATGGTACTGATCTACCTCTCTGGTTGGCTGGCAGGTTCTGAATGAATCATAGCACCTACATGAGGCGCTTTTGTCTGTATGTATTTTCCCTTTGTGGTCTGATGTTATGTGTTGTGTGTCCATATACTCAAAAGTGCTCTTATATGTGTCACTTCTCACTTTACTGGGGGGGCGGTCTCTCTGACTGTTGCACTGATTTAATGCGAATATGATACTGTTATTGCCGTTATAGCTCTCTTATCATTCAATTCCGATAGGTAGGAGGCTACCTCCTATTGTTGTTCTTATACTTGTATATATATATATATGAATACTGTTGTTATGCTATGATGCTTTACTAGAATGTATTGCACTGTGTGCAAATTTCTACTTTTTTGCACAAACCGTGAAATGTTTTTGTATTGTTATATTTTCAAAATAAAAATCTTTGATAAAGAAAAAAAAAAAACAAGAAGCATGAAACATCTGAAATCCACGTCACAGATGGGGAGAAAGATACCCCCCACAACAAATCAGTGGTAAATATCTCTACACATTGTTTATCAGTTTTGGAATTGTCTGTATTAAGTAAAGGCCTATCATTCTGTCCGGTTGTTAATATTAATTGGCTACAAGTAAATATTGATCTGAATAATTTTTTTCGATCTGTACGCCTTAAAGCTTGGTTTTCACAACAAACATCATCTATGGAACAGAATGAATTAATTAAATGTCAGGAACTGTGTCTGAAGGATTGGGACCTGTTTAATAAAAGTAATTTTCAGCCACCTTCATGTTTAGAGGTGGTTGAGACATTTATTCTCTCTGTCCTCAAGGATGTTGAACAATATAAAAAAGAATGCTTGTCTGGTATAGGAATACATACTAAGCACAATTTGACAACTGGTGAGAAAAGGGCTCTCCTTGAATTGGCCCATAACGACGACCTTGTCATCAAACCTGCAGACAAGGGGGGTGCGGTCGTCGTTATGGACCGTTCTACATATTTACATGAGGTTTACAGACAACTTGCAGACGTTGAGGTCTACGAAAAAATACCTGTGGACCCTAGAAGGGATATAGAAAAACGCATGCGGATTCTGATAGACAATGCCTTTGCAAATGAGCTGATAGATAAAGATTTACATTTATTTCTTATTCCCAAATTTCCCATTACACCTATGCTTTATTGCTTACCCAAAATACATAAAAGTTTGATTTCACCCCCTGGTAGACCAATAGTCTCGGGTAGGGAATCCCTCCTAAGTCCAATGGCCATTTTTCTGGACAAAGTCCTTAGAAGATTTGCTATATCAGCTAAATCGTACATTAGAGACACTACAGACTTTTTTAACAAAATTAAGGAGATTTCTGTTCCTACTGGACCTAAACTGGTCTCGCTTGACGTGACCAGTCTTTATACATCGATTAATCATGAAAGGGGCCTTAGCAGTGTGAACAAGGTACTTGATCAAACTAACTTTACACCAGATTGTAAAAATTTCCTTTTGGGTCTTCTTGAGATTGCACTTACATGCAACTATTTCTTGTTCAATGATGAATTCTACATGCAACGCAGAGGTACCGCCATGGGTTCAAATGTTGCACCTACTTATGCTAACATTGTCATGGCGGACCTCGAGGAGACGTCTGTCTATGTGTCCCCCCACTTCAGTCATGTGCTGAGGTGGTGGCGTTACATTGACGACGTCTTCTTAATTTGGACAGGTGACACTTCTGACTTGGATACATTTTTTGAGACCCTTAATAAAATAGATCCGGATATTAAGTTTACCATTATGGTTTCAGATACTAACCTGACTTTTTTGGACACTATGGTCCATATTTGTGATGGGAAACTGAAAACTGACCTTTACATAAAACCAACTGATTGTAACACTCTATTGAGCTTTGACAGCCACCATCCAGGTGGAATGATTAAATCCTTGCCCTATAGTCAATTGCTTAGGGTAAAGAGGATAGTCGATGACCCAAGGGATCTTGACATTAGACTGGATCAAATGACTGAGAGATTTCTTAGTAGGGGTTACCCACCAAGAATTGTAAATAAACATTTAGAGAAGGTTAAACGACTAAATAGAGATGAGTTATGTCAGAACAATAAGAGAATGACACAACCTAGGAGACTTCTAATGGTGTCTACATTTCATGTAGGGAGCACTAATGTAGCTGGAATAATAAAAAAGCATTGGCAGGTCTTAGCCAATTATTATGACAAAGTTGTGGAATTTAATTCCCCCCCTCTATTTTCATATAGAAGACCTTACAATTTAAGAGACCGATTGGTTAAAACTGATGTTAGTAAAAGTGATATAGGACGGACTACTGTAGTACGCAAAGGATGTTTTCCTTGCCTTTCTTGTGATAATTGTCCATCTATGAAAAAAGGTGATACCTTTACACATCTAATTACACATAAATCCTTTAATATCAATTCCTTCTATACGTGCAAGAGTGACTTTGTGATCTATGTGCTACAACGTCCATGTAACTTGATTTACGTGGGTGAAACGACGACGGAATGTCGCATTAGACTGAATAATCACAAGTCGAGTATACGCACTAAGAAGGTGGAGTTACCAGTAGCACAACATTTTTTAGAGGCAGGACATCAGGTCCAACATCTTAAATTTACTATCATTGATAGGGTACCCCCACCAAAACGAGGTGGTAATAGGGAGTTAATCTTGAAGCAACGTGAACTTCAGTGGATAACTAAACTCAATTCTTTATATCCACATGGTTTAAATGTAGACAATCCACTGAATGTTTATAAATAATATCTGGATCAACATATCTCTACTTCCCTTATAACTATCTGATATTATATTTATCTTTGACAATCTATGCTCTTCCTGATCTTCTCTCCCGGGATCCTGTTGATATCGTGAGATGGTAGTTGAAATATATATTTTTTATGTGTAAAACCTGTATGAGTCTATACAGTTTTGTATAAGGGAATAACTTCCTTTTTTTGTTCTCTTCTCTTTTTAGAGTGTCAATGATATGATATGACTGGACCCACACGATCTGGAATTGGAGAGTTTGGACTCATATGTTATAATCCTCCCTCAACAATCATGCCTCCATTATATTTCTACATATAAGAAGATCTTTGTCTCTCTAATAGTAAAAAATAAAAAAAAATAAAAAAATAAAATAAAAAATAATGAGAATTTTTTTGAAACAGTTATTTTATTTTTTTATTTTATTAATTTTTTTGAGAAAATGTATTACCAAAGTGATGGTCTTGACGTATAATAGAACAATTTCAATGTGAATGGGATTTGATTTTGAAAAAAACATCTAAAATTCTACTTTAGATTGGTCCATTTTGATATTATATGCTTTGTCCATGTTCACACTAGGGATCGGTGGCGTTTATGACCATTTTGATGAAGGTACAAATATATTTTATTTTTTCTTTGTTTTGTTTTAACAAATAATATATATGCAACTAAAGGATCCCTGAATTAATTGTGTCCATCATAATCTGTCCGGGGTGGGGAACCATCACCTGACGATATAGTAGATACTTTTTGACATTTATTGTTCCCTTATGGATATGAGGGTTACAGTGCGTGTCTAGGGACAGAATATTCTTTTGATCTGTACCTACACAAGCTATCTAAATAAACGTTTTTCGCTATATTGGCGAATTGACCGTTAATATCCCTAGGTGTGATGAGGGACTAAGCAATAAAAACTGAGCGTTTTTTCGCTTTTAAACTTGATTGTAATCTCGAATCCCATTTACCTTATTGCCTTCCCTTCTTAAAGATGGCGTCTTCACACCCGAATGGGCAGTGACGTATATACACAGTCACGTCAATTATGTTGGATGACTCATGCTGTGTCATCTGATGTTGCTTCCTTGTTCCCTTGACGACTATTGATCACATGTGAATTTTGACCCAATTGGTGGGTTAGTTAGAGGCATGCTCAGTCTAAGATTCTACATGCTGTTAATGGAGGATGTAGAATACATATGAGTCCAGCTACAATGATTCCTCTCTTTCTAGATTGGTGAGTGCCAGCTGTTGATGTTTTTAATAATTACATTGCTTATATTTAATTAACTTTTTAACACTTTTTGTAACACGAGGATATTACACTTTATGAAAAGCAATATATTATATCATGTTTTATCTTTTGCACCATTGATACATATGTCACTAGTCACTTTATATCATTGTATGATGACAAAAAATCCTTTTATTGTATTATTGTATACTGATTGATTGCACTGATTGTTTTGGGTTGTACCCCTTATATATACGTATGTATTTCTAACACACACTACTTGAAAATGCCTTCATAGAGGAGGTGAAACGTTGTGGTTCCATGTTGGATGAATAAATTCACTTTATTTGAGTGCTGCTTCACGTTCTCTTTTTTGGATATCACATTACTGAATGCTGCACGCCACAGAATATAATAGGGGCCAGGAATTATATATTTCACCCTGTATATGATGTTACTTTGTTTATATGCGATGTACAATCATTGATAAATGTGCTATTTCTAATATTTATTTATTTCGCTGAGGAACACAGGGGCAGATTTACTACTGTGTCTGCATCTAGAATACGTCTAGAAATGCACCACATTTTAGCACAATTTGGTGCATATCATTGTAGACTAATTTAAAAGCAGATGTTTGCACCTTACCACAAAAGTGTCTAGAAAAGATGTGTGCCTTAGCAGTAAGAGGCATGGCTCAAAATTCTCCAAAAGGTGCAAAAGTGCGCCAAACAAAAACAAAGACAACCAAAAATTTGTATAAGGAGGATAAAAGCATATCTAGTAAGATGTACCAAATTTATCATACTGCGTGCACCACTGCGATAAATTTGGCGGATCCTCAGACTGCCTTGTCTAAGTTTATGCTGTTTAAATCTTAGACAGCTTAGTAAATGTTCTGCAATGTTTTAATTTGAAAGGGGTTTACTGGTCTCTTAAAAATTGTGAGCAAATGATTTCACTGCCGTAAGATTAGTCACTTACTAATGCACGGTCTGTAGCAGAAATGTCGCGGTAAGCCAGTATCGCATGAGGTCATATGACCCTACTCCTTGTGTTTATCTCTTATTTACATGGTAATCCTAACCACAGCAAGCCCTGGCAGCATGAATACAATGGTGCTGCACAGATCTGGATAACTTAACCCCTTCAGGACTGAGCCTGTTTTGGCCTTCAGGACGAAGCCGATTTTTCAAATCTGACATGTGTCACTTTATGTGGTAATAACTCCGGAATGCTTTTACCTATCCAAGCGATTCTGAGATTGTTTTCTCGTGACATATTGTACTTTATGTTAGGGAAAAAATTTGTTCGATAAATTCAATATTTATTTGTAAAAAACAACAAGATTTAGAGAAAATTAGCAAAAATTTGCATTTTTCTAAATTTAAATGCATCTACTTGTAAAATAGATAGTAATACCACACAAAATACTTACTATTTTATATTTCCCATATGTCTACTTTATGTTTGCATCGTTTTTTGAACATTCTTTTATTTTTATAGGACGTTACAAGGCTTAGAACTTTAGTAGCAATTTCTCATATTTTCAAGAAAATTTCAAAAGCCTATTTTTTCAGGCACCAGTTCAGTTCTGAAGTGGCTTTGAGGGCCTTATATAATAGAAAGTCCCCATAAATCACCCCATTTTGAAAACTGCACCCCTCAGAGTATTCAAAACAGCATTTAGAAAGTGTTTTAACCCTTTAGGCGTTTCACAGGAATTAAAGCAAAGTAGAGGTGAAATTTACAAATTTCATTTTTTTTTCCGAAAATTAATTTGTAATACATTTTTTCTGTACCACAGAAGGTTTTACCAGAGAAACGCAACTCAATATTTATTGCCCAGATTCTACAGTTTTTAGAAATATCCCACATGTGGTCCTAGTGCGGTAATGGACTGAGGCACCAGCCTCAGAAGCAAAGGAGCAACTAGTGGATTTTGGGGCCTCCTTTTTTTAGAATCTATTTTAGGTACCATGTCAGGTTTGAATAGGTCTTGTGGTACCAAAACAGTAAAGACCCCCAAAAAGTGACCCCATTTTGGAAACTATACCCCTCAAGGAATTTATCTATGGGTATAGTTAGCATTTTGAACCCACAGTTTTTTTGCTAAATTTATTTGAATTAGTATGTGAAGATGAAAATCTACTTTTTTTGTGAAAAAACGTAAAAATTTTAAATATTTACAAGGAATAAAGTAGAAAAAACACCCCAACATATGTAAAGCAATTTCTTACGATTATAGCAATACCCCATATGTGGTAATAAACTGCTGTTTGGACCCACAGCAGGCCTCAGAAGGGAAGGAGCACCATTTGGATTTTGGATTTCTGATTTTGCTGGAATAGTTTTCAGTGCCGTGTCACGTTTGCAATGCACTGGAGGGATGAAAACCATGGAAACCCCCCAATAGTGACCCCATTTTGGAAACTACACCCCTCAAGGAATTTTTCTAGGGGTAAAGTTAGCATTTTGACCCCACAGTTGTTTTGCTGAAGTCATTGGAATTAGTCTGTAAAGGTAAAAATCGACTTTTTTTCTGTAAGAACTTAGAAATTGTTAATTTTTACAAGGAATAAAGGAGAAAAAGCACCCAAACATTTGTAAAACAATTTTTCCTGATTACATAAATACCCCATATGTGGTAATAAACTGCTGTTTGGACCCACACCGGGGCTTAGAAGGGAAGGGGCACCATTTGGCTTTTGGAGCTCAAATTTAGCTGGAATAGTTTTTGGGTGTCATGTCGAATTTGCAAAGCCCCTGAGGTACTAAAACAGTGGAAACCTCTCAAAAGTAACCCCATTTGGAAAACTACACCACTTAAGGAATCTATCTAGGGGTATAGTGAGCATTTAGGCCCCACACGTCTTTTGCAGAATTTATTAGAATTAGGTCATCAAAATTAATATCAACATTATTTCCACTAAAATGTTGAATTTTTTCAATTTCACAAAGGATAAAGGAGAAAATGCACCCCAACATTTGTAAAGCAATTTCTCCCGAGTACGGCAATACCCCACATGTGGTCATAAATGTTTTTTTCAATAGAAAATAAATTAACCCTTTCCGGACTGATCCATGTTTTGCTTTTTCTTTTTAGTTTTTCCTCCCCGCTTTCCGAGAGCCACAACGTCTTTATTTTTCCGTCAATATAGCGGTGTGGGGGCTTATTTTTTGCGGGACGAGCTGTAGTTTTTATTGGTACCATTTTTTGGTACATAAGACTTTTTCAGCACTTTTTATAAAAAATTTTTTTAGAGCGAAGGTGACCAAAAAACTGTGATTTTGCCATTTGAAATTCTTTATTTTTCACGGCGTTCACGGTGCGAGTTCAATAATGGTATATTGTAATAGCTTGGACTTTTACGGACGCAGCAATACCAATGTTGTGTATTTTTTTTATTTTTTCACATTACTTTAGAGAAAAAATATGAAAAGGGTTTCTTTTTGGACTTTAAATATTTATTTAATTTTTTCCACTAATAATAACTATTTACTTTTGTTTTTACATATTTTATTAGTCCTACTAGGAGACTTGAACCAGCAATCGTTAGATCTTTGGTAGAATATTGTGATTGTGATTTTTACAGGCTCCTGTAACAGCGCGATCGCTGTTTCTGTCCGTTAGTCCCGGGTATCAGCTGTAATACATAGATGACACCCGCAGCGTATGGCACGGGCTCAGTGCGTGAGACGCTCCATATATCACCCCCCACACCACGACATGCTATTAAGTCATGGTGCGCAAAGGGTTTAATCCGCAGCCGATGGTGGAAAGTGAAAATTAAAATTTTCCACTGATGTGCCATTTTAGTGCACTATATGTTGTGCCCAGTTTGTGCCACAAATACCACAAATAAAATATTAACAGGGTTCTCCCGGGTATGGCGATGCCATATCGGTGGACATAAATGGCTGTTTGGGCAGACTGTAGGGCTCAGAAGGGAGGGACGCAATTTGGCTTTTGGAGCGCAGATTTTGCTTTGTAGAAGCTCTGGCGTTTTGCTGGTATTTCAGTTTATAATGTGGGGGCAAATGTAGGCTGGGCAGAGTATATCAGGGCATAATAAGAGGGTATAATAATGGGGTAAATAAATAATAATCCGCAGATATGTGGCCAGTGTTGCACTTATATTATAAATGGCGCCCGATCTTATCCGCTTTTGGAACGCTCTGCACATTTTGCATCGCCATAATCTGGGAACTTTTTTTATTTTTTCACCACCGGAGCTGCGTGAGGGCTTATTTGTTGCGGGACAATCTGTAATTTTCATTGGTACCATTTTGGGGTACATGCGATTTTGTTGATCACTTTTTATTCCATTTTTCGGTAAGCAAGGTGACCAAAAACCATCAATTCTGACAATGATATTTATTTCTTTTTTATAGCGTTCACCCTGGGCTATAAATGACCGTTATATTTTATTCTGCGGGTCGGTACGATTACGGCGATACCATATGTATCTAGGTTTTTTTATGTTTTACAGCGCTTGCGCAATAAAATAACTTATTTAGAAAATAATTTATTTTCTGTGTCACCATATTCTGAGAGCCGTAACTTTTTTATTTTTCAGTCAAAAAAGTGGTGTAAGGGCTTGTTTTTTGCGGGACGGGTTGTAGTTTGTATCGGTACAATTTTGGCGCACATGCGACTTTTTGATCACTTTTATTGTATATTTTGTGAGGGGTGGTGACCAAAAAATAGTGATTCTCGCTTTGTTTTTCTTTTTTTTTTTTTGCGGTGTTCACCGTGCGGGAAAAATAATATTATAGTTTTATAGTTGGGGTCGTTACGAACGCAGTGTTACCAAATATGTGTACTTTTTTTTTACGTGTTCATTTTTTTTCCTATAATAAAAGACTTATAGGAAAAAAAGCAGTTCATGTTTATGTCACTTATAACTTTTATTTTTACACTTTTTTTAAAACATTTTTATTCTTTTTTTAACTTTTTTCACCTGTCCCACTAGGGGACACTTAGACTTGCAGCTCTGATCGCTGCTGGAATACATTACACTACACACGTAGTGTAATGCATTCCAACTGTCATTGTGACGTGACAGTCACACTGACAGGAAGCCTACGACGACCACCCTCCGGGCTTCTGTACATGGCAACCCGGAAGCCATTGTCTGGCATCCTGTTGCCATGGGTACGATCGCCAGCCCCCGTGATTTCACATGGGGGCTGCCGATCGGCGCTAAACACCTTAATTGTGGCGTTCAAATCGAACGCCGCAATTAAGGGGTTAACTGCCGAAATTAGCGGCGATAGGCCGCTGATCGGCAACGGGGAATGCAGGGCAGACGCCCTGCACAGTTAACCGCCGCTGCGGTGTAGCGCCGCGCGGCGGTTAACTGTCAAAGCACAGACGTAACTGCACGTCAAGGTGCGTGAACTTACTGCACACCTCGATGTACAGTTACATCAAGGTGCGGGAAGGGGTTAATGAACAGGAAAAATAACTACTTCTGAGCGATGGTGGAGGTTTTCTTCAGTGCACAGTCTGCCATATGTATGCACGACTGGAGCCGGAGTTCCAGGTTGAATATCTCCGTGGCAGATGTGAGCATGTTGTTCGCCTGGAAGCTCGCATTAGAGATCTGGAGGAACAAAATGCAACACTGAGGACGATAGACAATCTTGAGCGGAGCTTGCTGCTGATTGAACATGCAGTTAGTAGGGTAGAACTGGAAGGGGAAGACATGGGTCAGCAGAATCAGGCAAGTAGCTGGGTTAATGTAGTTAGGGGCAGTAGAAAGGGGTCAAAGAAAAGGAAGGCCAATCCTGTTTCTGATATTCCAAGCAAAATTGCCAAGTTGGGTGATGATGCGAGGGTGTCGGTCTCAGAAATGGCAGCCCTAGTGGATATTGTTCTCGGAAGAAAGAGCAGCTGATATAGCCGGTGTCAGTGCTGTTAATATATCAGTTGATATACTGAATTGGATGAATGTAGATATGGTCCAAGCTATATGAAATAAAATAAATGTACACAAGGCCCCGGGACCAGATGGGTTACACCCTAGAGTTCTTAAAGAGTTTAGTTCAGGTATTTCTGTCCCCCTCTTCATAATATTCTGAGATTCTCTAGTAACAGACTTGCGCAGGGCAAATGTGGTGCCTATTTTCAAAGGGGGCTCTAGGTCTTCCCCGGGTAATTATAGACCAGTAAGCTTAACATCCATCGTGTGGAAAATGTTTGAAGGGCTATTAAGGGACTATATACAGGATTATGTAACAAAAAATAGTATCATAAGTGACAGCCAGCACAGTTTTACTAAGGACAGAAGTTGTCAAACTGACCTGATTTGTTTTTATGAAGAGGTGAGCAGAAGCCTAGACAGAGGGGCCGCTGTGGATATAGTGTTTTTGGACTTTGCAAAGGCATTTGACACTGTCCCTCATAGACGTCTAATGGGTAAATTAAGGACTATAGGTTTAGATAGTATAGTTTGTAATTGGATTGAGAATTGGCTCAAGGACTGTATCCAGAGTAGTGGTCAATGATTCCTACTCTCAATGGTCACCGGTTATAAGTTGTGTACCCCAGGGTTCAGTGCTGGGACCACTATTATTCAACTTATTTATTAATGATATAGAGGATGGGATTAATAGCACTATTTTTATTTTTGCAGATGACACCAAGCTATGTAATATAGTTCAGACTATGGAAGATCTTTGTGAATTGCAAGCGGATTTAAACAGACTGAGTGTTTGGGCGTCCACTTGGCAAATGAAGTTTAATGTAGATAAATGTAAAGTTATGCACCTGGGTACGAACAACCTGCATGCATCATATGTCCTAGGGTGAGCTACACTGGGGGAGTCACTTTTTGAAAAGGATCTGGGTGTACTTGTAAATCATAAACGAAATAACAGCATGCAATGTCAATCAGCTGCTTCAAAGGCCAGCAAGATATTGTCGTGTATTAAAAGCGGCATGGACTCACAGGACAGGGATGTAATATTACCACTTTACAAAGCATTAGTGAGGCCTCATCTAGAATATGTAGTCCAGTTCTGGGCTCCAGTTCATAGAAAGGATGCCCTGGAGTTGGAAAAAATGCAAAGAAGAGCAACGGAGCTAATAAGGGGCATGGAGAATCTAAGTTATGAGGAAAGATTAAAAGAACTAAACCTATTTAGCCTTGAAAAAAGACGACTAAGGGGGGACATGATTAACTTATATAAATATATGAATGGCACATACAAAAAATATGGTGAAATCCTGTTCCATGTAAACCCCCCCAAAAAAACAAGGGGGCACTCCCTCCGTCTGGAAAAAGAACGGTTCAACCTGCAGAGGCGACAAGCCTTCTTTACTGTGAGAACAGTGAATTTATGGAATAATCTACCGCAGGAGCTGGTCACAGCAGGGACAGTAGATGGCTTTAAAAAAGGCTTAGATAATTTCCTAGAACAAAAAAATATTAGCTCCTATGTGTAGAAATTTTTTACTTCCCCTTTCCCATCCCTTGGTTGAACTTGATGGACATGTGTGTTTTTTTCAACCGTACAAACTATGTAACTATGTAACTATCTCTCTTCTCTATCTTTCTCCCTTAGAGGTAAGGGTGGAGTATTTATACCTGGCTTTCTCCACTTGTTTTTTGCTTGTGATTTTCTTGTCTTTAGGTGTTTTGATCAATCTTCTGACCCTATACCTCTGACTTCTGTACTTCATGAAAACTGACCTTGGTTTGTCTCTGGATAACTCCTTGTTTACTGATTTGGAATATCTGCTCCTGGCTGGTTTTGACCTCTGCTATACCTGATATCCACTTGCTTTCTGATTTGGATTTTTTGTTTACCCTCTGGCTCTCTGGTTATCCTGTTCAGGTTTGCCTGCATTGCACCTCTTATCCAAGACTGAACTCTGCTAAAACAACCTGGGTTCTATGCAGCAGAAACCATCCTGCCTTGCGGTCGCCTCTGGCGAAAACCATAGAGTAGCCTTAGACTCTGTTGATCAGAGTTGTGACGGATTTGAGGTTGCGGATTCATTTGCACGCTCACTCCTGGCAGTCTCCTGCAGCCTTTGGGGAATAGCTTGCATAGCAATTCCATAACAACAATTTTATAAGCACAAGTTGTATGATTTAGACAGAGATAAACTTGAAGAATATTCTTGGCTGAACACATCTTTCTTGTCAGAAATCATTTCAGAGTAATTAGACTGGTCAAGTTTATTACATGGAAACAGCCAATTAGCAATGCAACATTATATTCCTGAAATATTTTCAATTAGAGGCCTATTATACTGTGCCTAGTTTCGGTTATGGACTATAGCGCAGGGTGCTATGGTGGATCCTAGTTATATTTTCTCCTATAAGCATTTTTTTCCCCCACAAACAACAGCAATCTGGAATATTTATTTGACTACTTTCGTCTACTAATGTGTCAATATCTGTGATATCATATTGACTTGTTTATAATTTCTTTTTTTTTTTAGATAAATCTTATATTTATGGTATTGTATAATGCAAGTTATTACTTGTAATGCTCAATTGTAGTTTTGGAAAGAAAGGGCAGTTGAATGGAATGTTGACTATTTATGGAACCGTCCTGCTTAATTAGCAATCACTGAGTGACAGATTGCCATGCCACATAAAAAGAGGAGTGTGTCATTAAGAAGAGGTTAATACACTCTATGTTTTAACAGAATGGAGATAAACCTATTTTACTAGGAGTAAAACAGGCAGACTTACTGTCCTGGGACAACAAAAAATGTAGATGTCTAACTTTTGTAAATAAAGATCTCAAAGAACATGATGCATTAGAATGCAAATACAGCTACTTTTTTATGATAATTATTTTATTTGTTACACAGTGGCAGACTGACCTCTTATGCATTCAGACACTTCCCAAGTGACAAAAGTGGCAGTGGGCACTCTGCCCATCAACACAAAAGCTCAAAACAAGATGAGCGTGAATATCTATAAATTATATTCTCCATTGTGTCTCCAAAATGCACATTATTGTGATTTTCTGAATTCTACCATCAGTATAGATGAATGAATCTTTAAAACTCTATGCTCTATTAATTCTCCAAAATGAATATTACGTTGATTCAATGAAAATGTGGAATCTGGAAAATTGATTCTACCAATGCTATGTACATGAGAAGTGACCTGAATTATGATTATAGTAGCTCAGTAGGATTTAAATTATTGCACAATTTTTTTTAAGACTTCATACACAATAGCATATTACTGTAGACTTCTAAAGGGCCCTACTGTACCTCGATACTCTGGAGCCATAAACACTCCATGTGCCGCCATATGGTGCTGTGTTCCAGAACCTATGGTATCATGCACAGGACTCTTCCATGGGAACTGATCTGTGTCGTTGTGCACGGACTGAACTTCTTGTGTCATCATGTGGTGCCTCCATGACACTGTATTCTCCCCATAAGCAATGTTTCTAGGCAAATATAATTTTTTTCCCTCAGATATTCTTATTGAATCCATCAGAAAAAAACCTCCATGTGCCTCTATGTAAAATACATGGGTCCAGAGATTTTTTATTATAAATTAAATTATAATTTATTATAAATTATTACACAGATCCCGAAATATGGCTGTGTATGCAATGCCTAATATATACAAAATTAAATGGTAACTTTGCAGGCAGTCCTGCTTTCTTGGTGTTTCATTTTAATCACATTCCTATTGTGCTATTCCAAATACATCCATATGCCTTACATTATTCCTGGTTCTTTCCTGCCTACAGCACTTAGAATGCCTAACGGATTATTGATGGCTGAAAACCTCGATAATAGACAAATGCCTACTACATTTTTTTTTATCTTCGAGTAAAGTCAGCCACAAAAGTACAACAGATGCCTGTTATTAGCTCTATAGTCAGGGCTGGACTGTGACTAAAAAGCAGACTTGGCACACAAACCCCACCAGCCCACAGAAGAAAGGATCAGCTCTCTGCTAACTGCCAACCCTCGGGTGAGTCCTTTTCCCCTGCCGTTGCAGAAGTGTGTCCTCATCGCCTACAGTATCATCGGACATTATCTTTTGGATAAATCCAATAGATAGCGGCCAATTAAAAGAATAAAAAAATGGCCCCTCCAAATCCGACCATACAGGGCGGCCCACTGTTCAATCCGGCCCACCAAAAATGTGGTTAGTAGGGCAGAACACCAGTCTGGGCCTGTCTATAGTGACACATTCTAGAGATATATTGCCAGCCTAGTCAAATAGATGTTTCCCTAAAAAAATCAAGCCTGTCTGTAACTGTGAAGAACCTTTCTCCCACCCTCAGAGTAACTTTTTTTTTTTTATCACACTGTTTTTATTAAATTTTTCAATTTCAAAACAAAACAACATTAACCACGTCATACAAAAGTGGTCTTATAAATCAAGTTAAACAAAAGGCATAAAATCATGTAAAACACTGGTTACAAGTGATATAATGGCACTTTAATAGCGAGGAGATTCTACTCCACCAGGTATTAAAATACCATAGCATAAGAATGAAAATAGAAAGAATAGAAAAGAAAAGGAATTGCCGTCCCTCTCGTCCTAAGTGTGGCATCCCTCCTACTGCTCCTCCTAGGTTGTTCAGTATCACCCAGATTTAAGTGAGCCCCAGATAAATTTCTCAACCTCTTCTAATGGTGTATAGCTGCAATACCTTATCACAGTGGGGGTTCTCACTGCAGGATTTGCTCCCGATTCGAAGTCGTGAGTTGGAAACATGTATGCAGCTTATCTTTTACAAGTTGAGGTAATAAAGAGCTATAACCTCCCCATAATTGAAAAAATCTCCTGATTTTCTCCTAGTTGTGCGCTGCCTCCACCCAGTCCATTTTCATTACAAATGATAATTCGACTAGGAAGACACGGAACGGCAGTGCCTATGGGTGGTTCCATACTTGCAAGATCGCTTTTCTACCAGCCACTGCCACCAAATGTAGACTATGGGCATCACATTTGCTGATCTCCTGTAGTGCTCTATCTATTTAGCCTAGGAGTGCCCAGGAAGAATTGAAAGGGAAAGGATTAGCCAGATTATCTATCGTAAACTCTAAAACTCTTTCCCAGAATCGTTGAATTTGAGGGCACAGCCATAAGCAATGATATAGATTTGCTTCTGATTGTCCACATTTAAATTAGAGGTCCTATATAGGCCCATTCTGTGTCCCCTTTGGGGGGTCAGGTAAGCTTTGTGAATTACTTTAAGCCTCATTTCTGTGTATCGTGCTGAGGGAAAGAATTTATACGTGTTTACAGTGCCCTGCAAGATAATGGAGGGGGTTAAGGACGGGTTGTCTGAGCTCCCTTTAGTTAAATTCACACTTGTAGTGGTATAATCTATAGAAGAGTGAAGAAATTAATATACTCTTGATATCTGCACAATTCATGTCCCAGGTTCCAAAATAAAAGCTTTAAATGGAGATGTCCATTCTGATTGTGCGATTCGGGTTAACACAGTATACGCATAGCTTCAGTTAGCAAGGATATAATGTATGGAATTTCTAAATATAAAAAAAACGATTATTATCACATTAAAACCTCTGCCCTGATGTTCCCGTTAACTATTTATGTAACAGAGGCTGTCAATGACAAAGACACAGTCTGAAATGAAAATCTTCACAACACCTAATCCCCATCTTGCTATTTTGAATATTGCTTGACAGGAATAGAAAGTTTCGTTCTTGCCTGATGTCATATGCACAGTCATCAGCAATGTATTCTCATAAAATCCCACTCCTCCCACGTCATTTATCTTTCCTTTCAGCCCTACACAGGTGTTGTGCCTAGATGAATACATGGAATTGCTTTCTGGAGATTCATGAGGTGCTATCCCCACCTCTGACACACTTGTCTGAACGAGCTTGGTGTGCCTGAAAAAGCTTTACTTAATACGATCTCCACCGACATACCAAGAACTGGTAAGTAAAGCATTGACTGAAGGGGATGTAGCATCAAGTAAGCCGTATCATTGGTAACACTGACTACTCCTCCAATGACGTTGGTCTGATCCTTAGTTTCCATACTCCTTCGGGCACATACGCCATTGTAATTGTCATCCAAGCATCATTAAAAATTGTAACTCACAGCTATGATGAAAAGGGTTTGTTTTAGATGAAGTTCCAGTGAAGGTCAAGGTGGAGAAATGTTCTACTCAAACAAGAGTAATTGGATTATTAATATGTTTCACCTTTGTTATTTATAACCATAGTAATAGCTGTGTAAAACCAGAGTAGTTTACGTCAAGAAACCTGGATTCCTGCTAAGCGTTGATGTTTATTAGGCTTCCTAACTGATGTTCATCACTCCTGGCTTTGGCTAAAAAAAGACTGCAGAAAAAACTGCATGTGTAAATCCAAATCCAACCTTAAAGACTATTTACACCTTAGGAAGGATTTTTTTTCAGTAAATCAATGTTTTATGTGATTTCAAACAACTTTCAAAAAAACATTTTTTTTTACTTTTTAAGATAAAGCTTCTATGCATCCTGCATACATAGAAGCTGTATCATTCTGTCTCAGCCGCTTTGGTCAGATTAGCTGAACTGATGGCTCGACTGAGATCGGGTCCTGCGTGTCTCTGACACACAGGATCCAGCTAATAAAGATCACTATGAACGTTATGAATTTAGATGTGATCAGTATTAGATGGATTCTTTGTCTCAGACACATGCAGGACCAGCTTTCAGCCGAGCCATCCGTTCAGCTGATCGCTGCCCTGTTTACACTGGGCAATTATCGTCAACGAGCGTTCTATCAATGCTTGTCTGCCCGATAATCGTCCTGTGTAAAAACCCCCTTAAGGCCACTTCAGACAGATGTGGTGGATTTGTCTCCTAGTTTCGGTGCTGATTACATACTGAAAATCCACTACAAATTACAATACAATTTATGTGAATGGGGTTTTCAAAACCTCATTCACATGAAGCAGAAAAAAATCTGCAAGGGCATGCTGCTGATTGTTAAATCAGCAGCATGCCTATTATGTTGTAAAATTGCCACGCATTTCACCATTTACAATGTAAAGGTTAATTCACATATAGCATAAACACTGCGGATTTTCCGCAATGGATTTCATTGCAGAAAATCCGCAGCGTAATACAGCAGCAGCAGAGTGGATGAGATTTTAACAAATCTCATCCACACGCTGCGTAAAAAATGCACCAGAAAACCATTGATATATTTACCTGCGGTGCTGTTTTTGAAGCCGCAGCATGCCCATTAATTTTGCAGAATCGCTGCTTTCTGTTGTGGGTTTTCTCCATTGAATTCAATGGGGAGGTAAAAGCCGCAACAAATAGCAAATGTTGCTATTTTTGCGGTGGAAAAGCTGCGATTCTTCTCCCAAAAAATTGCAACTGAAAAAAAAAAAAAATCATACCTATCCAAAACACTGTGCTTCTGCGTCCAGCCCGGCCTCCAGGGATGACGTTCCATCCCATGTGACTGTTGCAAGACGTCAGAGAGATGCGTGGCATGGAAAGTATAGGCTTTTTTTTATTTCTTTTTGTACCTGCCTTAGTGCTCCTTAAATCCTCGAGCGCTTTAACGTCTCATAAGGCGCCCTTCACATCGTGTTATCGCCCTACGGAAAAGCTCCCGACGTACACGATAAATGTGTTCATAGGGCTCCATTATGTCCTTTTGGTCTCCGTCGGGTTGGTATACTACTTTTTTTTTTTTGAAAGATGGTACAGCGTAGTAGACTCTGCTATTCCATCCTGAGAGATACCACAAAAAAACATATACTGCTCCTAACAACACTATATGGACAGTAATGTCAGGAGTTTCCCAATGCCGGAGTCCCCAGGCAGAGCATCACAAGCACTCTGCCCGTGGACTTTGGCCCAGGTAAAGCTCCTGACATCTCTGTTCATTTATGGACAGTGACTTCAGGAGTTTCCCCAGGGCCATTCCCCAGGCGACATATCCCATTGTATGCCATATGTTTTGGTTGAACTCAATAAAATCCAGGGTATCAACTGTTCACTGACTGCCCCATGGTTTCGTTCACAGTAACTTGACATAAGTAACAAAATCAGTTACTGCATATAGCGTACAAAGGTGAGCGCCACACTTTCCCTAAATAATATTGAGAGGCGTACAAAAAACACTCAACTGCGTGAACCATTAGGTGTAACCCAGCTGCTCCCAAAGCCTTGTTCCCGGTTACTTAATTTACCTTTGCTCGGACTGGATCTACATTCGGCCAATTGTGTATATTCATTGATTGGTACCAATGGTAGACAACCTTGGTGAGGCAGAGATCTACTATAATAATACAGAAGGTTCTTAAGATCTACCGTGCTATAAATGTATTTTTTCACATACAAAGGAAGTGACCCTGTTTAGGCCATACACTGTACTTATACAGGTGCTATTCTCACGTAATGGCTCTGCTTTTTTTTTTAAACAAATATACATGTTTAAATCAAATTGTAAGTCTGCAAATGTTTTCTAAAAAAAATAGCGCAGAAACAGAGTGTATTTTTACAGAGGAACTAATAAGTTTGAGGAGAGGAGGGAAGAACGTACGTACACACAAAACCATAGGGTTATCTGTAAACTATGATAATAACAATTACTAATGCGTTAGTCAAAAACTTGTTGACTGAAGTGCCATCATTGTTGAACTAAAGCATCCGTAATCTAGTTAGAACTTGTCAAAAATCTACCAGTAGATCTTGATCTACTGGTTCTATATCTAGGGTCTACATTATCTAGTCTTTCTTCTTTAGTATATTTAGGTTATTGATTCTTTACTGGAAAATCATTTTCCTATTTTTCAATATTCGACCACACAAAATTACTATAGTCTCTTTCACTATAAATCTCTGAGAACTAGCCTCATTAATATTACCATCAGAAATGTAAATGATTAATTCAATAAAAATAATTATTCTTATTTTTTTATCATAATACATTTACTATTTATTTTGTTCTAAATAAACTAAAATATTCTAAATGTATTTTTTCCTGAATTACATTTTGCCCTACACTAGAAGATCTTTTTGACATAGTTAAATTATCTCACCTGCAATGATAAATTATTTAAAAATCTATTTTAAACGGAATGTGTCGCTAGAATTTTTATTTTTTATTTTTTTAGTTAAATAGTTATTATATACATGATTTGACATTGCTCTAATTTTTTACATTTTTTCACAAGTCAGGAAATATTATAAATTAGATTCTAATTTATAACATTTCCCTATACTGGTCACTAGAGGGAGCAATTCCCAAAATTGCAGCATTGGCATGTGGTAAAGCAACCACATTGCTTTATGCTGCAAAATTTGAGAAGACACACTCGCTCTAGCGTCCTCAAACAATCCCCCCTCCTTTATCCTGGCTAGTACCAGGAGAAAGGAGGGGAATTAATGTACAAACCTCCTACACTGTGTGCCGCCATTTTTTGAGCGAATACACAGTGTAGTAGGCTTACATACAGTGGTAATCACACACTAAAACATGAACATACACAAACATAACTTACCTGCTCCAGCCGCCGCCGCTGCCTCCGGTCCGTCCGCTCCTAGTGCTTGCTTCTAATCACATGTCCGGAAGCCGCGACCGGAAGTAGTCATCTTACTGTCCAGCCGCGGCTTCCGGTCCACAAGAAAATGGCGCCGGATGTCGCTCGGCCGAAGACCTTCCATTTGGACTGTGTGGGAGTGGCGCATGCGCCGTTCCCACACAGACGGCGTACACCATAGTGAATGGAACGGCTCCCGTTCGCATTCTCTATGGGGATGTATGTGGTGTATTCCATCTCTGTATGTGTCGTTAATCGACACATACAGAGATGAAAAAAAAATGGCAGCCCCCATAGTGAAGAAAAAGTTAGAAGAAAAAAAAAAAGTAAAACACAAACACACAAATAAATAACATTTCTTTTAATAAAACACTAAAAGCAAATTGATATAAAAAAAAAAAAATTCGCAACACCTTTCCTTTAAAATATCTTTTACCCAATTTTGATCATGAATCTACTGATTTTAGTTATATACACATTTGTTGTATCTCGGAGAGAACACAAATTCAGATGAAGTTCATATTAAAGTCATGTCACCAGGTAAAAGCAATGTCAATGATAAGTGTCAAGAGTTTTATGCTGCTTAAACTTCTGTCAACATTGAGTGAAATGTTTCATATGCTGGTTTACTCAATGTGTTCAGTTACAGTGAAAAGGTGTTTAAGACCTGCAGAGTGATTTTTTTTCTAAGCAGCTCTCATGTAGGTCCGCTATGTCAGTCATGATTGGTCGATGTATTTTATGATGCATGGAATAATAACATAAAATCTATCAGTGAAATAACAATAGTAAATGAGTAACATTACCATCTTCAACCATGCTAAATTTGATATTTAGTGCAAAGAATATTGTAATAAGAATACTTAAATATAAATACACACATATATATATATAGATCTAGAATGGAAACAAAATATTCCAAAAATCTTGATTTATTCAGTATAGAGTACGAGCAACATGCCGGGAAATACATGCACTTAGATGCCTTGGCATGTTATCAATTAGGTTATTAACAGTTGTCTGAGGAATGTTACGTCACGCTCAATGCACCTGGGCACGCAAATCATCAGGAAAGGCTGCTGGCAGCTGCTTTTACAATTGCCAACCAATGACGTCCCAGATATGCTCAACGGACGACAAGTCCGGAGATGCTGGAGGCCATGGTAGCACGTTTAGGCTACGCAGGTTTCTTACAGTAGCACAAGCAACATGCAGCCTGGCGTTGTCCTGTTGAAAAACAGCTTCTAGGACACTTTGGAGAAATGGCCGTACCACTGGTCCCAGGGCCAAATCAATGTAACGCCGAGCTGTTAGTGTACCTGAAATGAAGACAAGAGGGGTCCGTCCGGCTACCGTAGATTATGCAATTCTCGGCCGCTTACAAGCCCAAATAAAAGATGTGTGTAGCGTATATGGAAATTTGTGAAACGTAACATTTTCACCAGATGGCATCTCCCCAATAGCGAAAGTGGATGATGATTCCATCTTTTCAAGTCCATAACAATTTTATGAATAAGTGGAGGCTAATTGGAGTTCATACATTTAGCCTTATTAACTTTAAAACCCGACCAAACACCACAACCCTCCAAATGATAGAAGACGGTGGGTAAATCTCTAGTAGGATTAGCTAAAAACACCAATATGTTGATCCTGAAAAAGAGCGATTTTCACATGTCCCCAGCCAACAGTGATGCTCTCTATCTACCCGGCACCCTCAAGAAGATAAATCAGAGGTTCCAATGAGAGATGGAAAAGTAGGGGGGACAAAGGACTGTCCTATCTTGTTCCCTTTTATCATGGGAATGGCGAGGACAAAAAGCTGAAGTACATATTAGAGCTGTGGGAGAGTCATACTACGACTGAAATATATTTGCAAAAGGGATCCAGCACATCCAAATTGTCTACTACAATGCCCATCTACACCCAGGACACATTAACAAGTGTTTTTGGTATCTACAGTCAGTATCACGGGGGATGAGTGCGCATCACTCGACGACTTGATCTCGTCTAATCCTCTCAGTACCTTTCAAAGATTTATGACTGCAGAATTCTACAAATTCCCCTTGAGTAGTAGTAATCAAACAAGGAGGTACATTGGCAAATCTGTCAGCCACTATTTTATAATTAAGCTTTAAATCAATGTTAATTAACCCCTTCCCGACATCCGCAGTATATATACGGCGCACGCCGGGTGGGAGAATATGGAGCGGGCTCACGGGCTGAGCCCGCTCCATAGAGCGAGTGTGTCGGCTGTGTGTTACAGCCGACGCTTCCGGGTAACGAGCGGGATTCTGTTCGAGCGCTATCCCGCTTGTTTAACCCGTTAAATGCTGCGGTCAATAGCCCATGTAACGTCCCAACGGTCCCCCCGTGGCGAGATCGGGGGGTGCTGTTGGTTGGCATGACAGCAAGGGGGGCCTGATGAAGTCCCCCAGGTCCACAATCTTTGTACTCCTATGAAGCCCTGCCTCCGGCAGGGCTTCATAGGAGACTGTCAGGATCAGGATATACTGCAATACATTAGTATTGCAGTATATCGTGCAAGCAATCTAACGATCGCTGGTTAAAGTCCCCTGGGGGGACAAGTAAAAAAACTGTAAAATAAAGTTTTTTTTAACAAATAAAAAAAAAAAGTAAAAATTAAAAGCTCAAAAACCCCCCTTTTCCCTCAAGCACAATGTAAAAAAAATAAAAAGCTAACATAACTGGTATCGACGTGTCCGTAAAAATCTGAACTATTACAATATATCATTATTTAGTCTGCACGGTGAACGCCGTAAAAAAATAAAAAATTGAAAACATTAGAATTGCTGTTTTTTGGTCCCTTCATCTCCCACAAAAAATGAAATAAAAAATGATCAAAAAGTCTCACGTACCCCAAAATGATGACAATATAAACTACAGCTCGCCCCACAAACAATACGCCCTCACACCGATAAATCGACGGAAAAATAAAAAAGTTATGGCTATCAGAATATGACGACAAAACTCAAATTTTATTTTTAACAATCAGTTTTTTCCTTGTAAAAGTATTAAAACATAAAGAAAACTATATAAATTTGGTATAGCTGTAATCCCTAAGTACATGCTCAACAAAGTGGCATGGCTTTTAGCTGGGAAGGGGCATGGTCTAGCAAATACGGCATGACCTAAAATGCGACACCGTGCACCAAAAATAGGCCAAAATTTTGGCGCAGAAAAAATGTCAGAAGCTAAGCAAAATGATAGGTAATAGAGAAAAGTGTCTAGCATGTCTAGCTAGATGCGCCATATTTATCATGCAGCATGCACCACTTTGATAAATTTTTCGCATTTTATGACTACCTTGTCTAGTATTATACTGTCTTAAACTTTGACAGTATTAGCAAATGTGCCCCAATATGTTTTAAATCTATGGGGGAAATATATTAGGACTACGCCAGTCTTAATGAAAAGCAATCTAGAGTAAGATGCAACAAAATTATAGGGGCATATGCCTCTTAATAAATTTGTTGCATCTTTGGCTGTCAGTACGTCATTAATGAAATCTTCGCCAGCTAGGAGTACATTTCCACTATCATTTACGTCAGGCACTGGACATGGCAGAAGACACTGGACGTGGCAAACCACACTGGACGTGGCAGAAGACTGGATGTGGCAAACCACACTGGACGTGGCAGAAGACACTGGTCGTGGCAGAAGACAGCAGGTGCAGTAGACACGATTCCAACGCTGGCAGGCACAGGAACATGAACAATACGGGATACAGGAACGGGTAACAGGGCACGGGTAACAACTGGAATAGGGAAACACTAAGGGACCATTTGCGAGACAGACTGGGATAGACTAACAACGCTCAGGCAAGTATCAGAAGGCCTGGGGCCTTCTTATAGACCAGGAAATCATGGCAGTTGATGATGATGACGATCCTTTTGTGCGCGCGCTGGCCCTTTAAGGCCATGCACGAGCGAGCGCCCGCACCCTACGGGACACAGCAGAACGGAGCGGAAGTGAGCGTTGGCGTCTCCTAGGAAGGAGACAGGGGCCAGCGCTCACGAATCCATGGCTGCGGGCGTCGGGAGGTGAGTAAACCCGACGGCCCGCGGCCATGGACGCTACAGTATCCCCCCTCTTACGCCCCCTCTTCTTGGTACCAGAGCGAGAGAGGAACTTTTTAATAAGGGCAGGAGCACTGAGGTTCTCTTCTGGCTCCCAGGACCTTTCCTCAGGACCACACCCTCTCCAGTCCACCAAATAGAAAGTCCTTCCTCCTATCCTTTTGCAGTCCAGGATCTCTTTTACCTCGAATATATCAGAAGGACCGCTGGGAGCAACTGTGGAACTAGAAGTCTTGCTGTAGCTGTTCAGGACCACTGGTTTCAGGAGGGACACATGGAAGGAGTTAGGGATTCTGTGTGTAGGAGGCAGCCGCAATTTATAGGAGACAGGGTTTATTTGTTGTAGAATCTCGAAAGGACCAAGGAACCTGGGAGCAAACTTGTATGAGGGTACCTTCAAGCGAATGTTCTGAGAGGACAGCCAGACTTTAGTCCCCGGAAGATACTGAGGCGGCTCTCTTCTCCTAGTATCTGCCTTTCGCTTCATGCGATCTACTGCCAGCAAAATAGAGGACCGGGTCTGTTGCCAGATTTGCAGGAAGTCCCCATATGCAGAGTCAGCCGCGGGTACCTGAGATGAAGTCGACACAGGAAGAGGGAATCTAGGATGTTGACTGTATACAATGTGGAATGGAGTGGAAGTGGTGGACTCACTTGTGTGGTTGTTGTATGAGAACTCGGCCCATGGAAGAAGCTGTACCCAGTTATCGTGCTGTGAAGAGATGAAGTGGCGGAGATAATTTTCCATGATCTGGTTGATCCTCTCAACTTGGCCCTTGGACTGGGGGTGATAGGCAGAGGAAAAGTCCAAACTCACATCCAGGAGTTTACAGAGGGCTCTCCAGAACTTAGTGGTAAACTGAACCCCCCGGTCGGACACAATGTGAAGAGGCAAGCCATGCAATCGAAAGATGTGCTGAATGAAGAGACTCACCAGTCGGGGAGTAGAAGGTAGGCCGGTCAGCGGGATAAAATGTGCCATCTTAGAGAACCGGTCCACCACCACCCAGATGGTGTTGCATTCTGCTGAGGGAGGAAGGTCTGTGACGAAGTCCATTGCAATGTGCTGCCAAGGGGCACTGGGTACAGGCAGAGGTTGAAGCAGGCCGGCAGGCTTGGAGTGAGTCACTTTGTTAGAAGCACACACCGTGCAAGAAGAGACAAAGTCCAGAACATCTTTAGGTAGCGTGGGCCACCAGAAGTGACGAGCAATCAGGTCTTGGGTTTTATGGACACCAGCGTGCCCAGCCAGTTTAGAACTGTGTCCCCAGCGGAGAATTATTTTCCTGTCTGCCAACCGAACAAAAGTTCTCCCTGGAGGGTTGTTTCTAATCTGCAGCGGATTAGCGGTGACAACGCAGGATGGGTCTATGATAGTCTGAAGGGACTCCACCGTGTCTTCCGTCTCAAACGATCTGGACAGGGCATCGGCCCTCACATTCTTGTCAGCGGGACGGTAGTGGAGCAGAAACTGGAAACGGGTGAAGACCACCTGGCCTGACGAGGATTCAGTCTTTGAGCGGACTGAAGGTAGGTATGGTTCTTGTGGTCGGTGTAGATGAAGATGGGCTGAGCTGCACCTTCTAGATGTCTCCACTCCTCCAGAGCCAATTTGATAGCCAGTAGTTCCCGATCTCCAATGGAGTAATTGCGCTCAGCAGAAGAAAAAAGTCTTGAGTAGTAGCCACATACAACTGCCTTTCCTCTGGAGCTCCTCTGGAACAGAAGTGCACCTGCACCAACAGAGGAAGCGTCCACTTCCAGTGAGAACTGCTGAGATACGTCAGGGTGATGGAGGATTGAAGCTGAAGTGAAGGCTTTCTTGAGGCTAATGAATGCGGACTCTGCCTCTGGAGTCCACACCTTGGCGTTCACACCCTTCTTAGTATGGGTAGAGATGGGAGCCGTCAGAGATGAAAAGTTCGGAATAAACTGCCGGTAGAAATTGGCGAATCCTAGGAACCGTTGTATGGCCCTTAGGCCTTGAGGACGTGGCCATTGCAGGACAGACTTTAATTTCTCAGGTTCCATCTTAAGACCTTGATCCGAGATGACGTAGCCCAGGAAGGGCAAAGACCTCTTTTCAAAGACGCACTTCTCCAATTTGGCATATAAGCGATTCTCTCTTAGTCGCAGAAGAACTTGACGGATATGCCTTCGATAAGTCATCAGATCTGGGGAGAAATTTAAAATATCATCGAGATAAACTACAACACACATATAGAGGAGATCTCGGAAAATATAATTGACGAAGTCCTGAAATACTGCGGGAGCGTTACACAGTCCGAAGGGCATCACTAGGTATTCGTAGTGCCCATCGCGGGTGTTAAATGCCGTCTTCCATTCGTCACCCCGGCGAATCAGGATTAGATTATAAGACCCCGCAGATCTAGCTTAGAAAAATTTTTGGCTCCTCGTATGCGATCAAACAGCTCGGAAATAAGTGGCAATGGGTATTTGTTCTTGACCGTGATCTGATTGAGACCACGGTAGTCAATCCAGGGTCGAAGAGATCCATCTCCCTTCTTAACAAAGAAGAAGCCTACCCCAGCCGGGGAGGAAGATTTTCGAATAAAACCCCTCTCCAAGTTCTCCTTGATATAGGCTGACATCGATAAAGTCTCTGGCAAGGAGAGAGGATATACTCGTCCATGGGGAAGAGAAGCATTAGGAACCAGTTCAATGGGACAGTCATAACTTCGATGTGGAGGCAACGTCTCAGCCTCTCGTTTGCAGAAGACATCCGCAAAACTGGCATACTGAGATGGTAGACCGGAAAGTGACTGAGGCACAGAGAGCACAACAGAACGGACTTGTGACAGGCAATGGCTATGGCATCTGGAACCCCATTGAAGAACCTCTCCAGAATTCCAGTCAAGGGTCGGGGCGTGTAGACGGAGCCATGGCAGACCCAGCAGGATAGGATTGATAGCCTTAGGTAGTACCAGGAAGGTGATCTGTTCTGAGTGAAGAGCTCTGACCCGTAGTGTGAACGGCTCTGTGATGAGCATGATCGGATCAGGCAATGGTAGACCATTCACAGAGGCAACAGCCAGGGGTCTCTCCAGACGGACTGTGGGTAGACGTAAACGATCCACTAGATCCTGCTGGATGAAATTAGCAGCCGCACCAGAATCAAGATAGGCGGAGGAAAGATGTGATATTTCTCCGGTGACGATGGCCACAGGAATTGATAATCTGGAAGAGGTTTTAACGTTTGGAGACATTCCACCTAGAGTTGCCTCTCCAATCAACCCTAGGTACTGGAGTTTCCCGGTTTCTGTGGGCATTGGCGCACAACATAACCCGTAAGGCCACAATACATACATAGTCCAGAGGAGTGTCTGCGTTGCTTTAACTATTCAGATAACCGGACTCTGTCTACCTGCATGGGTTCTTCAGGTAGCGCACTAGGGGAAGACAATAGTGGTCTCTGGACCGAGGGTGCTGATCTGTGGACCCGGCTCTCCTGTCGAACCTCTTGAGAGCGCTCCCGGATTCTCATATCAACCCGGGTGGGTAAAAGGATGAGGACATCCAAGGTAGAAGGAAGGTCGCGGGCCGCCAGTTCGTTCTTGATGTGAGAGGACAGTCCCTGCCAGAAGGTCACCACCAGTGCCTCATTGTTCCATGCCAGCTCAGCTGCTAGGGTATGGAAGGAGATAGCATACTCCCCTACTGTGGAGCCTTCTTGCTTGAGGGTCAACAGAGTGGCTGCGGCAGAGGATGTTCGACCCGGCTCCTCGGACACGGCACGAAAGGACTGCAGGAACAAGGCTAGGTCCGCGGATACAGGTCCTTGTTGCTCCAAGATTGGGTTCACCCATGCGAGGGCCTTGCCAGCAAGGAGGGAGATAATAAACGCCACTTTGGCCTCCTCGTAGGGGAAGAGATGAGGCCGTAGCCTAAAATGAACCGTGCATTGATTAAGAAATTCTCTACATGCTCTGGGATCACCGTCGTAGCGAGGAGGAAGAGGCAGAGGAACTGTGGATCCGGAACAAACAGGAGGAGCAATGGGCAGTGGCACAGCAACCGCTTCAGGAGGAAGAACCGGAGGTGGAACAGCGAGTAGATCCAGGCAGACCAGGATAGAATTCACAGCCTCAAGGAGTTGATCCTGACATGTGCGTAGGTCATGCATCTCTGTCTGTATCTCCTGGACTGCGGTCTTGGGCTGGCCAGCAGGTTCCATGGCCTGAGCGTACTGTCACGGTCACCGGGTATGTGGACCCACTAGGCCGCTCCGCCGTAGCGGGGAGGCAGCTGACCAGGTCACAGTCTATACGAAAGTCAATGGCAGATATCAATGCTTGGGTACCTGAACTAGTCCAGACGGTGGCTGTGGCTTCAGCACGGATGGAGGCTGGTGTGGCATGTGGCGCCAGACGTGGCAGGCAGTATCCGATGTAGCAGAAGACACTGGACGTGGCAGAAGATACTGGACGTGGCAGAAGGCACTGGACGTGGCAGAAGACACTGGACGTGGCAAACCACACTGGACGTGGCAGAAGACACTGGACGTGGCAAACGACATTGGATGTGGCAGAAGACACTGGACGTGGCAGAAGACAGCAGGTGCAGTAGACACGATTCCAACGCTGGTAGGCACAGGAACAAGAACAATACGGGATACAGGAACGGGTAACAGGGCACGGGTAACAACTGGAACAGGGAAACACTAAGGGACCATTTGCGAGACAGACTAGGATAGACTAACAACGCTCAGGCAAGGATCAGAAGGCCTGGGGCCTTCTTATAGACCAGGAAATCATGGCAGTTGATGATGATTGTGAGCGCGCTGGCCCTTTAAGGCTGTGCACGAGCGAGCGCTCGCACCCTACGGGACACAGCAGAACGGAGCGGAAGTGAGCGCTGGCGTCTCCTAGGAAGGAGACAGGGGCCAGCGCTCACGGATCCATGGCTGCGGGCGTCGGGAGGTGAGTAAACCCGACGCTACACCAGTGTTGTATTCGGCTGCAAATTGCTTGATTGTGCCGCGCCTGTTTGGAAGACATCCTCCTCTGATCCCTTTCATCAACGAGTTGTTTACATCCACAGGATTCCCTTTCACTGGATGTTTTTCCTCAGTCACACCATTCTTGATATACTTTCGACACCGGACAGTCTAGCAGTGACGACCATACTTCATTCGAATTTGCTCAGATCGCTGGATTTTTCCATTCTCACACTGAAACTGATCCACAGAAAACTTGTTTACTTGATTTCATGCTGCACTCTTGGTTCATGTGTCTAATTCCCATACAGGGGAGCTCCAATCGTGAAAGGGCAGGTGTCGCTAATAAAGTGGCTATTCAGTGTAGATTAATTTTATACTTTTATAATATGACGTACAGCTTTTGGTGCAGGTCTATTAATGGGAGGAAACTATGTACTGGCTCCAGATATGTAAATCCATACTGAGTACATATGAATTATGACCTTTAGTTAGGTAACCTCTAATGCTCAAGCTATCAGAAAGTATCTGTGTCAAGGTGGGAAAGCCTTGTGTCAATAAGTAAAGGCAGGTATGCCATTATGTCTAAGCAAATTTAGGGCAAATCATTTCCTGATGTTTGCAGCATTCCATTGTTCATTTACAGAGACCTTAATTGTGTTAATACTTTCTATTTAACAAGTACCAGATGATGCCGCTTACCAGTATTACCAAACTTAAGATAATGTGGGTTTTCTGGTACTGCGGTTTGTGCTGCCTACTCTTTCATTGCTCGCCCTTTGGGGTTATGATAAATCTGACTACTAGTGTGACTAGAGTGACTAGAAGTACCTGTCGTGCTGAATAAATTCTCTAAACATACAATTTCAGTGGAACAAGTCATGGTCTGTATAGAAAAATGGATGAATTCAGGCCACTGATCAAGTTTGATGACCTAGAAATCCATTGGATCCAAGTTCTCCTGGTGCCATGATGCAGACAATATAGACCCTGTGTAACCATTTATTTCCAGCTTTTGCAGATACCTTCTTTTTATGCAAGGTAGTAGTCTACTAGTCTAGCCCTGGCGTTGCTGTCTTTAAATGTTTCATATATCATGTACCATGGTATCTGCAGAATTTCATGGTTGTTACTGATACTGAGACCAAATCATGTGATATTTTCCATAAGAGTTAGCTGATGTTTCATACATTCAAATTGAATGTAGGGATTCTAGTATTGTATCTAGTGCAGCACACTCCTATACAATATAATGACCAGTAGTTTTTTTCCAAATGTGGTGTCATAACTACAACTTAAGCGAACACACGATAAAAAAAATGAAACGTATGAAACACAAAATTACACTATCAGCACAATATCCCAAAATATAGAAGTGTCAGAATAAGCCTACTGAGCCAACTCAAGTCTCTTTCCTGGTTGTTGAGGTATATCTTTGCAGGACTTCACCACTAGGCTGACCCAGTAGGCTGTATAAGACAAATATTGTCTTTGTTGATAGTTTCTGGTCCATGTTGTCAGCGTGCCCCTGCTAACAGACAGACAAATCTAGAGAATGCCCCATGTGATTGTAGAGAGCAGGCACAACAAAATACGAAATGAGTCATGGTTCCTGAGCTAGTGCCGAGACTTAATAGAAGGCCTTCAAGTCAACAAGCTGCAGGAGATGGGACTACACTAATTCTCTGACAATCATTATCCGCTATGCCACCACCCACTCCTAACTCAGGTAAAATATAGATGGCAGCATTCTTTTTTCACCCTTTGATCTTGAATGGTTCCCTCTTCTACCAATATTTA
Source organism: Rhinoderma darwinii (assembly GCF_050947455.1). Classification (NCBI taxonomy): domain Eukaryota; kingdom Metazoa; phylum Chordata; class Amphibia; order Anura; family Rhinodermatidae; genus Rhinoderma; species Rhinoderma darwinii. The sequence continues at coordinate 148,648,037 of NC_134691.1, read as the reverse complement.
GATGAGCTTGGCCATTCCACCTATACCCAAATATTACTACCTCCTATAACGTTGCCAGATTGGGTACAGCTTGAAAGGTAGTGCCTCCATGGACTTTGGATATATTTGATTGTGCATAAGAAAAGCTTTCTCTGAGGTGTTCAATACGGAGATGGGATGAAGAGTTGATCCGGTGAGAGCCAGGATGGCCGGATTTACCAAAGTGCCAGTGAAAAAAAAGTTTTGCAGATCAATAAATTTGTTAATGAAAGAAAAAGAATACAGCAAGTCAAGTCATAGCAAGCTGTCAGTAAGGGCCATACATGCCTGAAACGAGTAAGCAGCTAAAATATCTGTTTCAGAAGTGGATTTAAACTATTCACCAATATTTCTTCTATTGTGACCGGATTCTACTTCTTTTTTTTCTTTCTATTACTGCTTCTGTACACCGGCCCAGTCTTAGGCCCCTTAGTTCAAGTGAAGGGAAATCTTAAAGGTGTTTTCCAGTCCCTAAAATTTGATGGCCTATCCTCAGGATAGGACATCAATATCTGATCAGTAGGGGTCCTGGTACCGTGACCCCCACTGATCAGCTGTTTTAAAGGGGATGCATCGCTCATACGAGCGCTGCTTCCCCTTCATTACTCTCACTGCTCGCACTGTGAATCACCGACACACTTGCACTGGCGGTTCACAGTACTACAGTCTTCTCCAATTGAAGCGAATGGGAGAAGGCTGTAATACTGTAAACCACCGCTACAAGCATGACGGTGATTCACAGTACGAACAGATAAAGAATGAAGGGGAAGCAGCGCCCATATGTGCACTGCGACCCATTGAAAACAGCTGATTGGGGGCCGGCATGTCCCAGCATGACTGTGCCACAGTGCAAAAATCAAGATCCATAAAGGCATGAATAGTTCATATGTTGCGGTATATTGTATGATATGTCCATGTCATTTTTTCTATATAGGTAAAACTATAAGGGCTATGTTTATTAGGTTCAGAGAACATAGGGGTTCAATAGTGATGAGACATGGAGTGCAGAGATCAATACAACATGTAAGAGACAGCAATGATGCGGATGCAACATGTTTGAAATTTGCAGGGTTACTGAGAACATAGACAGGTGCTAGGAAATATGAGATATTTTTACAAAAAAAAGCCTCTTGGATCTCGTGTACGGAGGCATTGGGACCTCTAGGTATGAATGATGGAATTGATTTGAATGTATTTTCACTTTAAGATACAATCTATCACACTGTTGCTAGGATTGAAACTGTTGCTTTAATTTTTGTTTGTAACTACTGTATGTAATTAAGTCCATATGTGTTATGGGAATCACATCTCCATATAGTGTATGTATAAATAGATAAGGCCTCATTTACACGAGCGTATTATACGCGCGTGCGACGCGCGTGCTTTTCACGCGTGTCGTACGCACCTATAATAGTCTATGGGGCTGTTTAGACGATGCGTGAATTTTGCGCTGCGTGAGTGCGTTGCGTAAAACTCACGACATGTTCTATATTCTTGCGTTTTTCACGCAACACGCACCCATTGACTTCAATGGGTGCGTGAAAACAACGCATGCCACACTGACGGTCCTGCTTTGCATGCGCGAAAATCACGCAAGAGCTGTCAAACTCCTGAATGTAAACAGAAAAGCACCACGTGCTTTTCTGGTTACAAACATCCAAACGGAGTGTCAAATTCGAGATGAGCGCACCGAACTTCACCGGGTTCGGCCAAACTCGTTTGGACCGAAACCGGTAAAAAATGTTCGGGTACGCGACGTCAGGAGACAGTCACTGTCCACGGTGCTGAAAGCGTTAAACTGGTTCAGCACCATGGACAGTGACTTCCGCTCCGAAAATCCATGAACCTGTAAAAAAAAAAAAAAGTTCTGACTTACCGATAACTCCGGTCCGACCTCCCGGGATGACAGTTAAGTCCAAGTGACAGCTGCAGCCAATCACAGGCCAAGCACAGGCTGCAGCCAATCACAGGCTGCAGCGGTCTCATGGACTGCGGCGTCATCCTGGGAGGTGGGGCCGGATGACAAGAGTGGGACGCGTCACCAAGGCAACGGCCGGGAGCCCGGACTGGGGGAAGCAGGAAGTTCTTGGTAAGTATGAAAGTCTTTTTTTATTCACAGGTTGGTGTATATTGTGTTCGGCATTCACTGTCGAGGGTGCTGAAAGAGTTACTGCCGATCAGTTAGCTCTTTCAGCACCTTGGACAGTGACGGGCGTCGACTAGCCTCATCTCTATGATGGCGGCTGCGCGAAAATCACGCAGCCGCGCATCATACACGGATAACACACGGAGCTGCCAAGTGCCTTTTGCGCGCGCAAAACGCAGCGTTTTTTGCGCGCGCAAAACGCACACGCTCGTGTAAATGAGGCCTAATGCTGTATAGAAATGAATTGAATGGATATATCATCTACATTTTTCTGTGCATTTTACCGTTTTGCACCTGTTCATTGAGATCTCTTTTGAAACTAGCAAAAAGAGATCAAGCAAAAATAATTTTCATAAAGGAAACATGAATTTCTTATCGCTCCCAAGAGACTAGTAAAACATTTTAATTGACAGGATGTAACTTTTCAACATGCAAACACTTTCAATGGCAACTGTGTTTGGTGTCATTATTGTTTTCCCTTTGTCTTAATTGTTGCTTCCTTTACTGGTTTCTAGACCATTAACTACCAGAAATACAACATTTGTTTACGAGGAAACGTTGCCGGCCGATGAAGACGGAGATCCCATGTTATGCTCTATCGTGTTATACATAATATTAGATATAATATATTTTGATTGTTACAAAATTTGTACCACTGTGCTTCCAATTCCGACCCAGATTAGAAGATGGAGTCGCGAGAAGTATATTATAGGTCTTCAGAAACTATCAAATGTATACACGTGCTACGTTTCTTGTCATCTTGCCTTAGATTTATGGACACTATTTTTTTTTGTTCGACAGACTAATCTTTGTAAAATACATATACTAACACAATTTAACATTCTCTTTAAAAAATGTTCCACTTCATAATATAAAAAGGTAGAAATGTCAATGTCAGGTATTTAGATAAGAAGTATGTGCTGAATAAACAGAGCTGCTGTCTACGACATGTTCAGCATTCTTCTGGTTCAATGACAACTCTTGATAAAATGGATTAACATCTCACCTAGGCTGTGGCAGTAAGGCTGGATTCACACGCGGCAGATTTTGTTGCACACAAAAACCGTTCCATTCATCTAAATGGAACGTGCAGAAATCCATGTGCTTGCTGCAGAGATAACCCCATTCAGATGAATGGAACTCATTTTCCGTCTGAAACAAAATCTGCCGATTGTAAATCCACCCTAATATAATTTTTCACCAATTCTTGACTCTGTATAGTTGGTTATCATTTAGTGGGATCATTGATCCTATAAACTTTAATTGTAAGAATCTGTTCACACTGCCATTAGGTTCCGTTCCATCAGAATGTTACTTTTTGAATGACAAAATAGTGTTGTATCTGACTTGTTTCCTAAAAAAAAAAAGCTTCAATATTTGGTCCATTGGAAGGAATATGGACCAGAGAAGAAATCCTGCGTATCAGCCAGGTCTGTACATGCTGATAAGTTGCTAAAGAATTTGCATTCTAAAAATCCTCTGAATCACCGACTAAGGGTCCAGTGGCTCCATCTGGAAAGGAAGGGGGTACTGTCAGGTACTTACCTTAGTGTTAGGAATTATGTGTATTTCCATAGCTAGGGTTGGGTGGTGTTCCAGTTTATTGCTAGTTGTAGTTGACTCTCTATTGACCCAGTTTGTGTGACTGCTACATCTCTGTTGCTGAACCTTGGATTGTCTGACTACTCTCCTAAACTACCCGCTACTCAACCGCATACCCAGTTCTGCTACATAACTATTGCTAACCCTGGCTTTTCCCACTACGATCTATGCTTCAGCCATGGTATTGCATCTGTCTCTGTCTTATTTCCGTTAATTACTTCTGAACTAACTGACCATGCTGTGGTTCCCATCCTCTATATATCCTTCCCGGTACATTTAACCCTTTTACTGAAAAAGATGTATCTCATAGGAAAGCACTTCAGTAGCCAAGGTCATATCTGATGCTTCTTTGCTACTAACACCTCTAATTCGGGCTGTGTTACAGCTAGAGCTGCGATCTATGCCTTATTTGAATGCTAAGATTCAGCCTGAGTTAAAGCAGGTTAAAGTCGTAGCTTCATATATTTGCAGCTCTAATTCCAACCCATGTGGAGAAGGAGAGAGGGGGCATCGGCAGGCGACATGCTGGCAGCGTGCAGGGACAGGAGGAGAAATTGTGATCCTCCTGTCACTGTATGACTGTAGATGATTCCAGGGTGAGGGCTTACATGAAAATTTTTGGATGTTATCACTTCCCTTATCAATCATAGAGCATACTTGTTGTCTAAGTGTCACATATGGGAGTCTTTTTTTAATTCAGAAATAGAGTGAGAAGATGAGCAGTACCTCATCAAATCATCACTAAGCAACTCATTAGGCCGTTTATTGACTCCGCGACCTGGATGTTTACCTGCGTATATACCAAGTATTTGTACCAAACATGAATAAAGTTTCTACATTTTGCACTGTCCCTATCCAGTTGGTACCTGAGTCTTAGCGCAAAATCCGCTGACCGCTTCTTTAGCAATAGCTGTTACATGATACAGTCATAACAATAACTATTATCACTAGAGAGGAATGTCTAATACATTTGATGAAAGGAAAAGATTTCGGTCAGTCAGAAAAGAGATTTTCATCCACTAACAGTCTCTATAAAAAAATATTTCCAACTAGTTTTACAAAAAAAAACTGTATAGCTGAGCTCACACGTTGCGAAAATACAGCGTTTTTTTCCACAACATATTTTGTTGCGGAAAATCCGCAACATAGAACAGTAGCAGCAAAGGGGATGAGATTTAAACAAACCTCATCCACAAGCTGCGTAAATGCTGACCGGAAAAAAACGCTCTGAAATTGACCTGCGGTTAGTTTTTTTTAATCCGCAGCATGTCAATTGTATTTGTGTAATCACTGCTTTTGTCGTGTGATTGGGGCAATATAAATGAATGGGTCTGTGTGCTATCTGCAAAATTGCAAATGCCGCACAGACAAAAAAAAACACAGTCGTATGCATTAAGCCTAAGGCTGGGTTCACACGACCTATTTTCAGGCGTAAACGAGGCATATTATGCCTCGATTTACGCCTGAAAATACGGCTCCAATACGTCGGCAAACATCTGCCCATTAATTTGAATGGGTTTGCCGACGTACTGTGCCGACGACCTGTAATTTTACGCGTCGCTGTAAAAAGACGGCGCGTAAAATAACAGCCTCGGCAAAGAAGTGCAGGACACTTCTTTGGACGTAATTTGAGCCGTTTTTAATTGATTCCAATGAAGAACAGCTCCAAATTACGGGCGAAATTGACGCCTCGCAAAAGGCGAGTACGAGCAATTACGTCTGAAATGACGGAGCTGTTTTCTCCTGAAAACAGCTCCGTAATTTCAGCCGTAAATGCAGTTAGCGTGTGCACATACCCTTAGGCTGTGTCCACATGTTACAGTCAATCTGTGTGTTCTTTTTTTTTTTCCTTTTAATTGCGCCAAAAAACGTGATAACGGGACGTGTGAACACAGCCATACAGTTTGTATAGGAGGATGGAAAAATATATACCTAAATAATCCCCAATTTAATTTGCATGCAAAACTTGGTTGGTGCATTCCTGTGGTTTTGGTGTTTCTTTAACACACACAAACATACATACACCTGTGAACGTAAACGTGTGTGGTATGTATCAACTCCTCACATCTAAAAGTAATTTTTTTGTTTGCATAAGCGCTCAGCCGCTTCGTTTCAGTTTGGCCTTTTCCGGAAATCAATGTATCGGAGTACGAACTCAATAGAAAGTCTATGAGCCCGTACTTCGATACATCGGCTTTCCAAAACGAAGAAACGAAGCAGCTGAGCGCTCACACGAGGGCTTCTGTCACTACGTTTTAATGATTGGTGGGGTGTATGACATGTGAGGGACTATGACATGTCAGAAGTTTGTAGAATGTTTAGTTACCCTTTAACTTAAACCAGCCCTTATAAATAGGCCCTTAGCTCCCCCCCTTTTTTTTATTGTCATACCTGTGTTAGGTGTTTGTACATTTAGCATGCTTGCCTTTACGTACTTGCTGTCTCTTTTCTAAAACTGCTTTTTAGCTCCTGTTCTCTGCAGGAGAATGTTAGTTCTTTGTTCTATGTTGGAATAGCGGTGCTGCGCTGCTCAGTCTGTGTCACACGAACAGCCCCGTGAATGCATCCGTGCAGCCTGTCTTTATTTTGGGCAGCGGCGCAGCTTTTTCCTCTCATTTTCCCCTCCACCACCCTTCGCTGGCTAGTAGTGTTGTTCAAGGAGAAGACCGGAGGTCATTCCTGCTTTGACTTTGGTGGCCCTCCAGTCACTCCCCACCTAATTAGTAGGACTATTTAAACCCAGGCTTCTAGCGGTGCAGTGCTTCTTTGCTACTTACAGCTGGTAAGTGCCCTTTCGCATGGGAATTCAAATATACTGTTGCTATTATTTCTCATCTGTGTTTATTGCTACATATGTAGAATTGATGTTGAGTATAGAAATTGAAAGCTATCATCATGATGGGAAAAGCTACAAAATGACTTCTAAATGTCACGACGCGAGGTGTGGACCCACTGGGCCGTACCGTGTAGCGGGATCGCAGCTGGCCAACTATGTACAAAACAATGTCTATAGTCCAGAACGGGTACCTGAGGCAATGTAGACAGTAGCGGTGACACAACTTGACTTTCACTGAAGATGGCACAGTAGATGCAGCGGAAGACACGACTTGACTTTCACTGTAGATGGCACAGTAGATGCAGCAGAAGACACGACTCGACTTTCACTGTAGATGGCACAGAGGCACCGTAGCACGGGATACAGGGTACAGGCAGCAGGAACGGGTAACACTGGGAACTGGAAAACACTAGGAGACCATTTGCAAAACAAACTTTAGGTATGCAACAACACTCAAGCAAGGATCAAGTGGGCAGAGCCCCTTTTATAGTCCAGCAGCATTCTGGGCTAATTACTGACTAATGACAGCTGGACGCATACTGGCCCTTTAAGGCCGTGCACGCGCGCCCTGCGGGAAACAGTCCCAAAACCCGGAAGCGAGTGCCGGCGTCTCCCTGGAGGGAGATGCCGCCGAGAACACAGATGTCCATGGCCGAGGCCTTCAGAGGGTAAGTCTGAACGATAGCCCTCGGCAATAGACGTTACCCTAAACAACATCATCTAGCAAATTGCGCAGTATGTTCAGAAAACCGGGAAGCGGCGGTCTCTTACTAAGATCAGGATTCTTCCAGGACACCAAACACATTTTTCTTAGGAGACACCATTATGGTCATGGAACGAAAGATGCTATAGAGGCAGCCTACAAACTATAACATCCAGATTAAGATAACGTAATTTTGGTCATAACTCAGTGCCCCCTACCAGGGACAAACAAAGAAATAGCACATCTTAGTATGGGCCCCACCACCACTGAGAGATTTCACAAATTTACACTTTTTTAAAGTTATTGTTTAATGCTCAGTTTGAATACCATATTTTATTTATACCAAATAACTGGCATTAATACATTGATGCATCTCCCCCATTACCTCCAAATCCCCTGCTTTCCTTTACACAGTACATGGTAAAACTCTCTGCCTGCAGCCATCTCTAGGGGGAGCTCAGTGCATATGAATTTATACAGCTACCATTGAAATCAATGGAAGCTGTAAAAATCTCTATGCACTTGGCTCCCCCTAGTGGTAGCCAAAGGTCAATGCTATGACTGTATTTTAAGAAGCAGGAGGAGTTGCCCCTCCCTTTCTTACCACAGGCTCTATAGCAACAGCGTGGTCTGCCTCTATGGTGAGTAGGCCACTGTCCCCTACCTTCAGAGCTACCACCTCTTCTACCAGAGAACTTATCCCATAGTAACGCCTGTAGAGGTACACAGGGCAGAGGCAAACTGTCCACTTCATTGCGCCTTAAATTCTTACACCATAGACAGTGTCTGGCAGGTTGGATTTCTTTTTTCAAGTTGGTAAGAGCAGGTCCAGGATCCTTGGGCCACAGGTATGATAAAGAGGTTACTAAATAGATTTCCATTATGTTGCAAGAGATAGGTTTGTCTCAACCCATCTGCCGTCTCAAGAACTTAATAGAAGAAATACTGGTCAACCGGTGGGGGTTGGGGATCCCCTATGCTTATTATTTGTCCCCAAACCAGATGGAAAATTTTGAACAATTGGACCTCAAATCTCTCAACAGCTTTTAATTAAAGCAAAAAATTCAGGATGGAGACAGGGTAATATACTTTCTCTCCTTCCTAGTATGTATCCTGAATCTGGAGAAATGCAATCTCACTCCCATCCGGAAGTGCCAGTTTCTGTGGTTAATCATGGACTAAGAAAGTAGGATTCTCAGCCTGACTCCGAAGATGGACCCTTTATCCAGATGACCTCAGGCCTCTTTAGATCGAAATCCTGGAACAGATGGAGAGATGCGCTGGACCAGACATGGATATTGTCTTAACTGACCAGGGACTCACTACACTGGTTAATAAACTTGAGAAATGGCAAAAGTTCCACCTACGGACACATCCAATTCAGGATGTGTTGCACATGTGCTGGAAAGATCAGCCCAGGGTCACTGGACTTCAAAGGAGGGTATCCATTCCCCAAACACCAGGGAATTACTGGCAGTATCCAAGTGTCTCCTTCATTTTTAACAGTAGCTCTTGACCAGAGATGTGACAGTCCAGTCGGACAATGCCACCATGGTGGTCTACATCAATTGGCAGGGAGGAACAAAGTCCCCGGCCTTTCTAAGAAAAGTGGCAAGAGTTCTGACCTGGGCAGAGGCGTATGCAGTGGACATTTCAGCAACCATATTTGTGAAGAACTCAATGTATGGATGTACCATCTCAGCTGGTTACAACTGTTTCCAGGTGAATGGTCACTTTATTAGGATGTGTTCAGTCAGTTTCAAATTTTTTCAGGTGAATAGTCACTTTATCAGGAAGTGTTTACTCAGCTAGTAAACAGATGTGATCTACGAGAGATTGAACGATGGCGACAAGAGCCAACACACAGTTCCAGAGGTTCTATTCCCTATACTGCCACTTCAAACACACGACCTAGACGCCTTCTCCATATGCTTGGATTTTTGCCTCACATACATCTTCCCTGCTGTTTCAATGTTCTCAAGGGTCCTCCTGAACAAGCTCAGGTGAGACCAAGCCTCTGAGATAGCAGTCATTCAATTCTGGCCGAAAGAGCATGGTTTCACCTTCTCCTAAGGATGTCAGGGAACATATTGGAGGCTTCTGCTCTGGCTCGACCTAGTGTCTCAGAACAGCCAGCTGTCCATTGAACCTGAAGGTATTTGGCCTGATCGCATAGACGTTAAGGGGTCCCTATTGAGATCAATGGGCTTATCAGACTCGGTGATCTCTACTTTTATGCATCAGAGGAGCAGCAACGAATAGAGTCTGTGTGGTAGCCACCTTTGAGTGGTGGTGTGATCACAGAGGGATAAATTCAGTAGAACCATCTCTATGGGACAGTCTCCAATTTCTGCAGGATATATTAGAGAAGGGACTAAACCAGAACACCATCATGGTATAGGTGTCGGCTAACAATCGCTGGCTAGAGAGCCGTTGGTAAAATGTTTCTTCACTTACATACAAAGGCTTTGTTCCATTAGGTAAAACCCATTCCCTAAATGGGACCTCTAGTTCTGCGGAACTTATCTGTAAAGCCTTTTTAACCCATAAAGGAAGTAGACTGTCTTCGCCTCACCAAGAAAGGTGGCTTGCCTGGTGGCTATTACCATGGCCGGCCTTGGATACGTTCGTCCAGTGCGGTCGCACAGGGCGCCAGCCGCCACACTGCAAGAGGGGCGCCAGCGGGTGTGCGTATCCCCGCGCCGTTGCAACTACCAGCGGGTTATACACACACTAACTGCAGTCGCCTTTCCACCCGGGCGCTTCTTAAATTAGTGGCCGTCACTACCGCTGTAGCAGCCATAGCGGCTGCTAGCGGTGACACCGGGCATGAGGGCGGTGGCGCCGCTAGCAGATGCTGTGGCTGCTATAGCGGTAGCGACGGCACTATAGCAGAGCAGGGAGGTATCTCCCTGCTCTGCTATCTACTACCGCCACTTTAGCTACCTGAAGGAGCGGAATCCCCATGTGGCTGGGGATTCCGCTCCTGGAGCGCTGCTTGATGTCTCTGTCCATATATGGACAGTGACATCAGGGGAAACTCCTGAAGCTGAATCCCCGGTCACAGCGTTACAGACGCTATGACCGGGGATTCCACTCCAGGAGAAGCCAATCACGTCATGGACACAGGCAACAGGAGTAGAGATGAGCGAACCGGGACAACCGAACCCGGTTTCGGTCCGAACATCGCGAAAAGTTCGGTTCGCAGCGAATCCGAACTTCACCAGATTCGGCCAAACACGTTTTGACCGAACCCGGGCGGGCAGAAAAAACATGACAAAAATATTATACTAATCGGCAGCCACTTGTCTCTATCAATCACTGATAGAGAAAAGAGGCTGTTGATTAAAAATAAAATAAAAAGCATTTCATACGTACCCGGTCGTTGTCTTGGTGACGAGTCCCTCTTCTTCCTCCAGTCCGACCTTCTTTCCTGACGCGGCAGCCTGTGAATGGCTGCAGAGGCCGCTGCAGCCTGTGATTGGCTGCAGGGGCCGCGGCAGCCTGTAATTGGCTGAAGCGGCAGCATGTGATTGGCTGCAGCGGCCGCGGCAGCCTGTGATTGGCTGCAGAGGCGGTCACGTGACGTGTGTGACCACCACTGCAGCCTGTGATTGGCTGCAGCGGCGACATGGATCAAACGTCATCGCTGGAGGCCGGACAGGAGGAATGTAAGTATGAACGTATTATATATATTTTTTTATTACATTAAAACTGTATTTTCCGCGCGCCGAGCATGGTACTGTCAAGGTTGCTGAAAGAGTTAGTGCAGCCCATTAACTCTTTCAGCACCCTGGACAGTACCATGCTCGGCGCACGAAAATTACATGTTTGGTCAGAACTAGTTCGGTCCGAATCAAACTTTTTCGTGAAATTCGGCGAACCAGCCGAACCAAACTTTTCATAAGTTCGCTCATCTCTAGACAGGAGCTTCTCCTGGAGTGGAATCAATGGTCACAGCGTCGGCGACGCTGTGGACTGTATGGCACTCCGCTTCAGGAGTTTCCCCTGATGTCACTGTCCATATATGGACAGAGACATCAAGCAGCGCTCCAGGAGTGGAATCCCCGGCCACATGGGGATTCCACTCCGTCAGGGAGCTACAGTGGCGCTATCTATACTGGAAGGGTTTGGGGGGGGGGGTATCTACAAGGGGGCTCTGGGCTGTGTGGCACTACCTACAAAAAAGGACTACTGTGCAGGAGCACACAAAATACCATTTTTTTTTCCGGCTATCAAATAAATGTGTGGAAATAAACTAAGATATAACTTTTATTTAATCTAGCTGTGGGCTGTGTGGCACTACCAACCAGGTGGCTGTGGGCTGTGTGGCATTATCAACCAGGGGGCTGTGGGCTGTGTGGCACTACCAACCAGGGGGCTGTGGGTTGTGTGGCACTACCAACCAGGGGGCTGTGGGCTGTGTGGCACTACCAACCAGGGGGCTGTGGGCTGTGTGGCACTACCAACCAGGGGGCTGTGGGGCACTACCAACCAGGGGGATGTGGGGCACTACCAACCAGGGGGCTGTGTGGCACTCCCTACAGGGGTCTTTGCGGCACTCTCTACCAGGGGTCTGTGCGGCACTCCCTACCAGGGGGCTGTGCGGCACTCCATAGCATGGGGCTGTGTGGCACTTCCTACCAGGGGGCAGTGTGGTACTCCCTACAGGGGGCTGTGTGGCACTCCCTACAGGGGGCTGTGTGGCGCAATCTACAGGGGGCTGTGTGGCGCTCTTTACTGGCGGCTGTGTGGCGCTATCTGCAAGGGGGCTGTGTGGCGCTATCTACATCGGGGCTGTGTGGCGCTACCTACAAGGGGGCTGTCTGACGCTACCTACAAGGGGGCTGTGTGGTGCTACCTACAAAGGGCTGTGTTGTGCTACCCACAAGTGGGCTGTGTGGCGCTACCCACATGGGGCTGTGTGGCGCTACCTACAAGGGGCTGTGTGGCGCTACCTACAGGGGGAATCTGTGAGTGGTGGGCTGATGGTCATTCTACTGTGAGTGGAGAGCTGATGGTCATTTTACTGTGACTGGTGGGCTGATGGTCATTTTACTGTGAGTGGGGGGCTGATGGTCTTCAAGTGGTTTCCGCCTCTGACCTCCAATTGAAATTAATAGGAGGCAGAAAATACCTGCGGCGCCCGTTTGGAGCTTTTTTGCCTGCATATTTTGCATTCGCTTCAACAGCTTAAGAAAAAACACAAAAAAAGGTCACACAACGCTGTTAGTTCCTGAAGGAATTTTGAGGCAGATTTTTTTTGCCTTACAAAAAACGTGTGTGAACATACCCTATGAGTGTAGTGCTTGTTCTTAGCCGTTTTCTGTCTTTCTTTAAACTATTTTTGGTAGGGGGGCCCAGAGGAAATTTTATTTTTCCAGTGCTGCCTCGAGTCTGAAAAGGTTGGGAAACTCTGTACTAGGTTACAGGATCCGGTCATGGAGCAGCTCAGTTCATCATGGGAACAGGGCCTAGGCGAGTACAATTTTTGTTTTTGTTTGGGGGCACTGTCTACAAGGGGGAGGTGGGAGACTGTATGGCACTGTCTACAAGGGGGAAGTGGGGGACTGCATGGCACTGTCTACAAGGGGGAGGTGGGGGACTGTATGGCACTGTCTACAAGGGGGAGGCGGGGGGGCTGTATGGCACGATCTACAAAAAGGAGGTGAGGGATTATGGCACTGTCTACAGGGAGGCTATATGGCAAAATCTACAGTATACTGTGTGGGGGCCACTAAGCGGACATTATACTGTGTAGGGGCACTACAGGTGGTATAATACTGTGGGCACAATTAGAGGACAAAATACTGTGTCCTTGAAGGGGTTGTAATATATTATTAAATATTATTATTATACTGTATGGGGGCACTAAAGGGGCATTTTTTTTAAATAATGGGGTTTGGGCTCTGAAAGATCATTTCGCACAGGGCACCATCTATCCTAGGGCCGGCCCTGGCTATTACATTCGCCAAGTGGGTGAGCGATATGCAGACACTAACCACTAAAGAATCGTACGTGTCTCTCTATTCAGACAGTGTTATTTTAAGAACTCTACTGCCCTTCAGACGTATGTGTTGTTTCTATCTGCCTTCTGTGCTGAATCATCCTCAGAGGCTGTCTCAGAATATGCCTAGTGCATGCGGTAGAACTTCGCAAGACAGACCACCTGTTTGCAATCATACAGTGTGGTAGGAAATGCATGAAAGCATCAAAACCTTCCATAGCAAGTTGGATCAAAGAGACCAGCCTCATTTGTTATGAAAGAGAAAGCCAATCGACCCTGGAAGATATCCGGGCACACTCAGAAGGAGCGACAACAGCTTCTTGGGTGGAACAAGCACAAGTGCTTGCGGAAAGTATTTATAGGGAACCTCGTGGAGTATGCCTAACACTTTTATTTCTCGCTATAGGCTGGTTCAAAACTAGGGAGGACTCTTAATTTGGTCATTCCGCTTTATCTGCTGGAATTTCTCAGCCTTGAGGTATTGTACTAAATCCCCATATGTTTGTGCTGCTGTGCTAGACTTCCAGGAAAGGCTGAATTTACTAACGCAATTCCTCTGTCCTGTAGTCCAAACAGCAACATAAGTTTGTCTCTCTCCCAGTAAAATGTATTTTTCAAAAAATTTTATGGGGGCCTTTTTAAATACACAAAAGGGGGTGGAACTAAGGGCCTATTTATAAGGGCTAATTTAATCAAATTAACCCTTCGTGTCACCTGTTAAGGGACCTGGAAAAAGGATATATTCCAATATGTTTGTGCTGCTGTTTAGACTACAGGAAACAGGAATTGCATAAGTAAATTCAGTTTTTCGTAGACATAATAATTGGCTATATATTTTCCTACTTAAGTAGACTTTAAGGTATATTGGTCTTTAGTTGACTGGGAAAGAAGACCTTGATCCCATTATATTTTCAATAGATTCCCAAATCAAATAAATTTTTGGCTACATTTATGGTATAAAGCTAAGACAAATGAAAAAACATTTATAGTGGAATTACAGTTTTGAAACAGTACATTTGTGTGCCAATACCATTAGTGTGCCAAACATCTTGTATGCATCTTAAAAGCTGTAAGTCAATGAGCCAAGGCATCAAGGATCACAACAATTGGAAAAATTGTAAAACAGAAAATACGGTATGTAGTTGATGCTGGAAACCAAAGAGCCCTGCACAGGTAGAACAGTAACACAGTTAATGTGCTCATACACCTTACATTTAGCTAAGGAATGTACCACAATGCCCCAGTATCCTCTATATTTCGACAAGAGATGTTCTCAATGGAACATTGAGCATTACAGAGAACACATTCACATATACATACAAATAACCTCCTGCACTTAGTTGTGCAAGTTACTGTACTTAATTTGTATAGTGTGTGCTGTAAAGACTTGGGTCCGGTTTAACTTTTAAGGTACATCATTTCCTGAGTATGAGTTAGCTGTATTTGTACTATAATGCAGAGAAAGCCCCTACAGAGTACCTTAATGGATATAGAGTACCTTAAAAGTTGAACAGGTCCTGAGTCTTCACAGCATACACTATACAGTGGTCAGATACACACAGGTTAGTTGATCAACTTAGATTTGTTGGGTATTAGGATTATATTTTGTGTTAGAGGCACACAGGAGCCTCTGCCAGCCGAGCCATCAGTCCAGCTGACTGATGGATTCAGCTTACAGCGGCATTTTGCAGCTTTTATGTATAGTAGATACATAGAAGCTACAGCTCTATTTAAAAAACACTAAACACATAGATTAAATACTAAAAATTGTGTGTCACGACGCGGGGTGTGGACCCACGTGGCTGTTCCGCTTTTCCGCTTAGCGGGATAGCAGCTGGCCAAACAGGTATAGGCAATGTCTATAGTTCTGGAAAGGGTACCTGAGGCAATGTAGACAGTCGCGGTGGTTTCAGGCTGAGATGAGGCTCT
This sequence comes from Rhinoderma darwinii, assembly GCF_050947455.1. Classification (NCBI taxonomy): domain Eukaryota; kingdom Metazoa; phylum Chordata; class Amphibia; order Anura; family Rhinodermatidae; genus Rhinoderma; species Rhinoderma darwinii. The sequence goes on along the minus strand of NC_134691.1, from coordinate 148,632,796 downwards.
GGCAGAAGGCAGGCACCAGGCGGGTGCAACACAGCAGATGCAGCAGAGAGCACAACATGGCTCCAACACTTTAAGGCACATGGACACGGTAGCACGGGATTTGGGGTACTGGAAACAGGAATGAAACACTGGGGACTGGGAAACACTAAGGGACCATTTGCAAAGACAGACTAGGGTAACACAACAACTCTCAGGCAATGAATGAAGGGCATAGCCCTTTTTATAGTCCAGAGGCATTCTGGGCTAATTTACAGATATTCTTCATGTGCGTGTACTGAACCTCTGAGGCCGAGCACGCGCGTGTGCATGCACCCTGCGGAAGCCAGTACCTTGATGCAGAAGTGAGTGCAGGCGCCCGGCACTCACTCGTCCATGGCCGTGGCCGTCAGGGGGTAAGTCAGGACGATGGTCCGCGGCCATAGATGTTACATTGTGAGTCTGGAGCAGTGAAGAAAAATAGTACATGCTACCCCCCTCTTCTTCCTCAACACCTATAAAATCACATATTTATTTCATTTTCCAAATATATATTATAACATTACATCCTCATAAGCCAAGCCTCAGATGCAGTTGTTTTTTTCAGCTATGCTGTATATTGCTGTGATACTGCACAGGCTCTTGTCCTCCTGTGACAAACAGGGCAGAGAGCAATTCCTAGAGGCCGCTGTTTAGTGAACAGAGGATCACGGAGCCACGCCTCCCAACCATCCTGGATCCTGCGGGACAGTCCCATATTTCCGGCGATGTCCCGCTGTGGCGGGACGCCTATGGCATGTCCTGGTCTCAATCGTATCTGTGCACTCAGGATGCAATTACAGCTGAATACAATGTTGAAGTAGGTACTCGTCAGCTCCCTGTCCCATAATTTATGCTGTGATGCCTGATGTGAGCGGCTTGGCAGAGACAGACACAATTCAGTGAAGTCATCGCACCTGTCTGAGGCATTAAACTGTGTGGGGCACAATGGGGCCTTATACTGTGGTGGGGTATGGGGACATGATATTGTGTGGGAGCACTATAGAGGCATTATATTGTGTGTGGGGGCATTGTACTGTGGGGAGGCACTCAAGGGGCACTATACATTATGTAGGGCACTATGGGGGCATGATATGTGGGGGAGCACTATGTGGAATTATACTTTGTGGGGGGAACTATGGGGGCATTGGACTGTGGGTGTCACGGAGCGGGTTAGTGGACCCACTAGGCCGTACCGCCGCAGCGGGGAGGCAGCTGGCCAAACAACAGGACACCCCAGAAATACAATGTCCCGCACAAGGGTACCTGAATAGTCCAGATGGTGGCCGCAGCTCTGGCACAGATGAGATGGGTGCGGCAGATGGCGCCAAACGTGGCGGATGACACAGGAGCCGCAACTTGCGCAGACGTGGCGGATTCCTCCGGACGTGCCAGATAACACAGGATGTGGCGGATTCCTCTGGACGTGGCAGATGACACAGGACGTGGCGGATTCCTCCAGACGTGGCAGATGACACAGGACGTGGCGGATTCCTCCAGATGTGGCAGATGACACAGGACGTGGCACGACTTGATACTAGGGCAAAGCACGGGAAACAGGAACGGGGAACAAGGTACGGGTAACAACAGGAACGGGAAACACTAAGTGACCATTTGCAAGACAGACTGGGAAAACTAACAATGCTCAGGCATCGAACTAGGGGCCGGACCCCTCTTATAGCCCAGGGTACTCACGGGTCAAAGGTCGTTCAAGATGTCCGGTGCGCGCGCTGCCCCTTTAAGAGCGGGGACGAGCGTGCGCGCGCACCCTGCGGGCTCCGGCAGAGGTGAGTGGATGCGAGCGCTGGCGTCTCCTGAGGAGGAGGCTGGGGCCAGCGCTTGCCGACTCGTGGCTGCGGCTGTCAGCGGGAGGCTGGAGCTGACAGCCCGCAGCCACGGACATTACAGTATCCCCCCTCTTACGACCCCTCTTCTTGGGACCGGAGCGAGAGAGAAACTTCTTTAGAAGAGTAGGGGCATTGAGGTTCTCCTCTGGCTCCCAGGACCTCTCTTCGGGACCAAACCCCCTCCAATCCACCAAATAAAAGGTCTTTCCTCTCACTCTCTTGGTGTCCAAGATCTCCTTTACCTCAAAGATGTCCGAGGAGCCGCTGGGAGCAACCGCAGGGCTGGGAGTCTTGGAATAGCGGTTTAGGATCACAGGCTTCAGGAGGGAGACGTGGAAGGAGTTGGGAATCCTGAGGGTAGGAGGCAGCCGAAGCTTGTAGGCGACAGGGTTGACCTGCTGCAGGACCTCGAATGGTCCAAGGAACCTGGGAGCGAATTTGTATGAGAGCACCCTCAAGCGAATGTTCCGAGAGGACAGCCAGACTTTAGTCCCCGGAAGATACTGAGGCGGCTCTCTTCTCTTAGTATCTGCCTTTCGCTTCATGCGATCTACTGCCAGCAAAATAGAGGACCGGGTCTGTTGCCAGATTTGCAGGAAGTCCCCATATGCAGAGTCAGCAGCGGGATCCTGAGATGAAGTCGACACAGGAAGAGGGACTCTGGGATGTTGACTGTACACGATGTGAAACGGAGTGGAAGTGGTGGACTCACTTGTGTGGTTGTTGTAAGAAAATTCGGCCCATGGTAGGAGCTGAACCCAGTTATCGTGCTGTGAAGAGATGAAGTGGCGGAGATAATTTTCCATGATCTGGTTGATCCTCTCAACTTGCCCATTGGACTGGGGGTGATAGGCAGAGGAAAAGTCCAATCTCACATCCAGGAGTTTACAGAGGGCTCTCCAGAACTTAGAGGTAAACTGAACCCCCCGGTCGGACACAATGTGAAGAGGCAAGCCATGCAAGCGGAAGATGTGCTGGATGAAGAGACTTGCCAGACGAGGAGCAGAAGGTAGGCCGGTCAGCGGGATAAAATGAGCCATCTTAGAGAACCGGTCCACCACCACCCAGACAGTGTTACATCCTGCTGAGGGGGGAAGGTCTGTGACGAAGTCCATCGCAATGTGCTGCCAGGGGGCATTGGGTACAGGCAGAGGTTGAAGCAGGCCGACAGGCTTGCTGTGAGTCACCTTGTTAGAGGCACACACCGTGCAAGAAGAGACAAAGTCCAGAACATCCTTAGGTAGCGTGGACCACCAAAAGTGACGAGCAATCAGGTCTCGGGTTTTACGGACACCGGCGTGCCCAGCAAGTTTAGAACTATGTCCCCAGTGGAGAATTCTTCTCCTGTCCGCCAACCGAACAAAAGTCCTCCCAGGAGGGATGTCTCTAACCTGCAGAGGGCTCTCCAGAACTTAGAGGTAAACTGAACCCCCCGGTCGGACACAATGTGAAGAGGCAAGCCATGCAAGCGGAAGATGTGCTGGATGAAGAGACTTGCCAGACGAGGAGCAGAAGGTAGGCCGGTCAGCGGGATAAAATGAGCCATCTTAGAGAACCGGTCCACCACCACCCAGACAGTGTTACATCCTGCTGAGGGGGGAAGGTCTGTGACGAAGTCCATCGCAATGTGCTGCCAGGGGGCATTGGGTACAGGCAGAGGTTGAAGCAGGCCGACAGGCTTGCTGTGAGTCACCTTGTTAGAGGCACACACCGTGCAAGAAGAGACAAAGTCCAGAACATCCTTAGGTAGCGTGGACCACCAAAAGTGACGAGCAATCAGGTCTCGGGTTTTACGGACACCGGCGTGCCCAGCAAGTTTAGAACTATGTCCCCAGTGGAGAATTCTTCTCCTGTCCGCCAACCGAACAAAAGTCCTCCCAGGAGGGATGTCTCTAACCTGCAGAGGATTAGCAGTGACGATGCCGGACGGGTCTATGACGGTCTGGAGGGACTCCACCGTGTCTTCCGTCTCAAACGATCTGGACAGGGCATCGGCCCTCACATTCTTGTCCGCGGGACGGTAGTGGAGCACAAACAGAAAACGGGTGAAGAACAGTGACCACCTGGCTTGACGAGGATTAAGTCTTTGAGCGGACTGAAGGTAAGTGAGGTTCTTGTGGTCGGTGAAGATCAGGATGGGGTGAGCAGCGCTCCAGAAGATGTCTCCACTCCTCCAGAGCCAATTTGATGGCCAGCAGCTCCCGATCTCCAATGGAGTAATTGCGCTCAGCAGAAGAAAACAGTCTAGAGTAGTAGCCACATACTACTGCCTTTCCTTTGGAGCTCCTCTGGAACAGAAGTGCACCTTCACCGACAGAGGAAGCGTCCACTTCCAGCGAGAACTGCCGAGATACGTCAGGATGATGGAGGATCGAGGCTGAAGTGAAGGCACTCTTCAGGCTATTAAATGCAGACTCTGCCTCTGGAGTCCACACTTTGGCGTTCACACCCTTCTTGGTAAGGGCCAAGATGGGAGACGTCAGAGAAGAGAAGTTAGGAATAAACTGCCGGTAGAAATTGGCGAATACCAGGAACCGCTGTATGGCCCTTAAGCCTTGGGGACGTGGCCACTCCAGGACAACCTTCACTTTCTCAGGATCCATCTTGAGGCCTTGATCCGAGATGATGTAGCCCAGGAAGGGCAGAGAACTCTTCTCAAAGACGCATTTCTCCAGCTTGGCGTATAAATGATTCTCCCTCAATCGTAGTAGAACCTGACGAACATGCCTCCGATGAGTCGTCTGATCTGGGGAGAAAATCAAAATATCATTGAGATAAACAACAACACAGACATAGAGTAGATCTTGGAAGATGTCGTTAACGAACTCCTGAAACACTGCGGAAGCGTTACACAGTCCGAAGGGCATCACCAGGTATTCGCAGTGGCCGTCCCGGGTGTAAAATGCCGTCTTCCATTCGTCACCCCGGCGAATCCGGACTAGATTGTAAGCCCCACGCAGGTCTAGCTTAGAAAAAATATTGGCCCCTCGTATGCGATCAAATAGCTCAGAGATGAGTGGCAACGGGTATTTGTTCTTGACTGTGATCAGGTTGAGGCCCCTGTAGTCAATGCAGGGACGAAGGGATCCATCCTTCTTTTTAACGAAGAAGAATCCAGCCCGGCCGGGGAGGAAGATTTTCGTATAAAACCCCTCTCCAGATTCTCCTTGATATAGGCCGACATGGATAGAGACTCAGGCAAGGAGAGAGGATATACCCGCCCACGGGGAAGAGAGGCATTAGGAACCAGTTCAATGGGGCAGTCATAGGTGCGATGAGGAGGCAGCGTCTCAGCCTCCTTTTTGCTGAAAACATCTGCATACTGACCAAAATGGGGAGGCAGTCCCGACAGCGACTGAGGCAGAGAAGGCTTGACAGGATGGATCTGCAACAGACAACGACCATGGAGTCCCATTGGAGAACCTCTCCAGAATTCCAGTCCAGGACTGGGGCATGTAGTCGAAGCCAAGGCAGGCCCAGCAGAACAGGATTGATGGCCTTGGGCAAAAAAAGGAACGATATAAATTCAGTATGAAGTACTTCAACCAGGAGCTTCAACGGCTTGATTTTAGAGATAATGGGATCAGGCAGAGGCAGTCCATTAACTGAGGCAACAGCCAAAGATGTCTCCAGGGGAACTGTGGGCAGCTGAAGATGATCCACAAGCTCCTTCTGGATGAAATTTGCAGCAGAGCCAGAGTCAAGATAGGCAGAGACTTGATGCGTCCTGTCGCCGGATACCAGGGTAAAAGGAATAGTCAATTTGGAAGCGAATCCTCTGTTAGATTCTGTTCCATCTAGTGTTGTCTCTCCAACCAATCCTAGGCAATGGGGTCTCTCCGGCCTCTGGGGGCACAGACGCACAATATGGCCTCCATGGCCGCAATACAAACAAAGCCCAGAAGTGCGTCTGTGTTGTCTCTCCTGTGTAGACAATTTAACATAATTACTCTGCATCGGGTCCTCTGGTGGGACGACTGAGGAGGATTGCGGGACAGCATAATCCAGCCTGGGAAGTTCTCTCCCCCGGAGAACCTCTTGGGAACGTTCCCGGATCCTCATGTCGACACGGGAGGCGAGTAGGATAAGATCGTCCAGGGTAGATGGCAGATCGCGAGCAGCCAGCTCGTCCTTGATCCCTGAAGACAGTCCCTGCCAGAATGTAGCCACCAAAGCCTCGTTGTTCCAGGTCAATTCAGCAGCCAGGATATGGAACTGAATGGCATACTCGCCTACGGAGAGGTCTCCCTGGTGTAGGGTCAGCAAGGATGCAGCAGCCGAAGAAACTCTCCCAGGTTCCTCAAAGATCGAGCGGAAGGTCTGTAAGAAGCACTGCAAGTCCCGGGTCTCTGGTCCCTGATGTTCCCACAGAGGATTGGCCCATGCCAGGGCTTTGCCAGTAAGGAGAGAGATGATGAAGGCGATCCTGACGTCATCCGAACAGAAGGACCTGGCATGTAGTCTAAAATGGATCAGGCACTGATTCAAAAATCCCCTGCAGGACCTCGGATCTCCGTCATAGCGTGGAGGTAGCGGCAAGAAACACAGGGGGTTGGTACCGGTACAGACAGGAAGTGTAGCAGGCGGAAGCGCAGGAACGGGTGCGGTGATGACTGTGGACAAAGCAAGCAGCCGATGGGCTATGGCGTTCACCAACAGGAGGAGCTGGCCTTGTCGTGACTGAAGATCCTCCATCTCAGCCAGCATGGCTTGTGTAGTCAACGTCTCAGGTTGACCAGCGGGTCCATGGCCTGAGCGTACTGTCACGGAGCGGGTTAGTGGACCCACTAGGCCGTACCGCCGCAGCGGGGAGGCAGCTGGCCAAACAACAGGACACCCCAGAAATACAATGTCCCGCACAAGGGTACCTGAATAGTCCAGATGGTGGCCGCAGCTCTGGCACAGATGAGATGGGTGCGGCAGATGGCGCCAAACGTGCAACACAAGAGCCGCAAGTTGCGCAGACGTGGCGGATTCCTCCGGACGTGCCAGATAACACAGGACGTGGCGGATTCCTCTGGACGTGGCAGATGACACAGGACGTGGCGTATTCCTCCAGACGTGGCAGATGACACAGGACGTGGCGGATTCCTCCAGACGTGGCAGATGACACAGGACGTGGCACGACTTGATAATAGGGCAAAGCACGGGAAACAGGAACGGGGAACAAGGTACGGGTAACAACAGGAACGGGAAACACTAAGGGACCATTTGCAAGACAGACTGGGAAAACTAACAACGCTCAGGCATCGAACTAGGGGGCTGGACCCCTCTTATAGCCCGGGTTACTCACGGGTCAAAGGTCGTTCAAGATGTCCGGTGCGCGCGCTGCCCCTTTAAGAGCGGGGTCGAGCGTGCGCGCGCACCCTGCGGGCTCCGGCGGAGGTGAGTGGATGCGAGCGCTGGCGTCTCCTGAGGAGGAGGCTGGGACCAGCGCTTGCCAACTCGTGGCTGCGGCTGTCAGCGGGAGGCTGGAGCTGACAGCCCGCAGCCACGGACATTACAGTGGGGAAGCACTGTGGGTGCATTATACTGCATGGGGAGGTATTATTGGCGCATTATACAGTGTGGGTGGCATTATGGGGCATGATACTGTGTGGGGGACATTGTGAAGGCAGGATACTTTACAGGGGCACTAGGGGGCATGATACTGTGTGGGGGCACTACTGGGGCATGATACTGTGTGGGGGCACAAAGGGAACTGGGTGTGCATAGACAGGGATTTGGCGGGATTAGAGGCGTACCTTAACATTAAAATAAATTTGCCTGTGGGAAGAGAGTTTGAGCATGTGTGTTCACCAGCACTCAGATCAGTAGGCGGACATGCACCAGGTAAGTGATGCACATGCACCCAGACATACATATGATGTAAAAGAAAGGTGATTCATAATAATAATAATAATAATCATCATCTTTATTTATATAGCGCCAACATATTTCGCAGCACTCTACAGTTCAGAGGGAACTTGTACAGACAATATCAGACATTACATAGTGACAAAACGAATTTACAATTCATACAAGAGGAGTGAGGAACCTTCTCGCAAGAGCTTACAATCCATAAGGAAATAAGGGAGACACAAAATGTAAAACGTGCTTGTTAAGTGCAATGGTCCAGCCACCTTTTATACATATGGGGTAGTACACATAAAGCTGCATGAGCCGGTCACCAGGCAGTGTCTGTATGACAGACATGAAGTGCATTAGGGTGCATGGAGTGTGGGGGATACTGCTGAATGAGGGGGTCAAGTTCTGAAGACTAATGTAAAAGGGGGCCAGGGAATTAATATGGGCCTGTCTAAAAAGATGTGTTTTCAGGGCACATTTAAAACTGTGGCTTTGGGAAAAGATCTGATTGTCTGGGGTAGCACATTCAAGAGGACTGGTGCAGCATGAGAAAAATTTTCATCATACCAGGACACCTTCTTCCATTGCTCCATTCTTCCAGGGGTCAGCATAGGCACTATGACAGTTCTGTGACTATGCAAACCAAAACGCAGCAATCTGCAATGCACAGTGTGTTCTGACTCATTTCTATCATAGCCAGCATTCATTTTTCCAGCAATTTGTGCTGGAAAAACCGGGATCAGACCAGACGTGCTAACCTTCACACAGGCATCAATGATCATTGCACGCTCATGACCCTGTCACTAGTTCACTGGTTGTCCTTTTGGTAGGTACAAACCACTATATACTGTGTACACCCCACCAGAACTGCCATTTTGGAGATACCCTGACCCAATCGTCTAGCCATTACAATTTTGGCTTGTCAAAGTTGCTCAGATCCTTACGATTCTGCTTCCCTGCTTTCAACACATCAACTTCAAGAACTGACTATTCACTTATTGTCTAATAAATCCCACTCATTGACAGGCACCATTTTAGTAAGATAATTAATGTTAGTCACTGGACCTGTCAGTGGTTTTAATGTTAGGCTGGGTTCACACGACCTATTTTCAGTCGTAAACGAGGCGTACTATGCCTCGATTTACGCCTGAAAATACGGCTCCAATACGTCGGCAAACACCTGCCCATTCATTTGAATGGGTTTGCCGACGTACTGTGCCGACGACCTGTAATTTACGCGTCGTCGTTTGACAGCTGTCAAACGATGACGCGTAAAATAACAGCCTCGTCAAAGAAGTGGGGGACACTTCTTTGGACGTAATTTGTGCCATTTTTCATTGAATTCAATGAAGAACAGCTCCAAATTACGGCCGTCAATGACGCCTCACAAAATGCGAGTACGAGCATTTACGTCTGAAATGACGGAGCTGTTTTCTCCTGAAAACAGCTCCGTAATTTCAGCCGTAATGGTTGTTAACGTGTGCACATACCCTCATAACTGAACGGTGTATGTACCGGGTTCTTTGAAACAAGTAAATTATTAGTGCATTCAATTTGCACAAACTAGTCTTGTACTACCAGTTAAAGGGAACCTGTCACTAGGTCATATATGTTGAACTGCTTTACAGACCTGAAAAGCGCTGTCTCCCTGATTGCAGCGCAGTTTTTCTTTCCTGGACCCCCCAGAGATATGGCCCATTGTTGTTTGGCTCCTTCTATGCTAATTAGCTGTAGTTAGCCGACAGGGCGTGAGCCATCCTCAAGCTGCCTCGCGCTGATTGGTCAGCATCCGAGGCAGATTCAGAAAATTAGCATATAGGGAGCCAACACAACAGGGGGCCATATCTCTGAAACAGGGTGGGGGTCCAGGAAAAAAAACCAGCGCTGGAAACAGGGAGACAGAGCTATTCATGTCAGTAAATCAGTTCAACTTATATGACCTAATGACAGGTCCTATTTAAAGATATATAATAATGAGGTAACTGCCCTACTGTAAATGGCTTTTTTAAAAGTTTTACAGGTTAGATATTTAAAAAAAAAAATCTTTGTCACCAACTTCTGATAAAACTGAGTATCTTTAATGTGGAATGAAACAAATTATTTACATTATAAATGAGCCACCAGCTAATTGTCAATATACTGTATCTGGGACATAGTAGAATTGCCAATCGAGTCCACATGACATAGAATAAAGACTATAATATATTTTAGGGAAAAGAAAGCCTTGCTATTGATATGCAACAAATGTACGCCGAAAGCATATTTGCTATAGCAACAATAACAACAGTAAGTGGTAACACTAAGGGCAGATTCACACGAGCGTTGCGTTTTTGCGCGCGCAAACAACGCGGCGTTTTGCGCGCGCAAAAACCATTTGATAGCTGCGTGTGTCATCCGTGTCTGATGCGCGGCTGCGTGATTTTCGCGCAGCCGCCATCATAGAGATGAGGCTAGTCGACGGCCGTCACTGTCGAAGGTGCTGAAAGAGTTAGCTCTTTCAGCACCCTCGACAGTGAATGCCGAACACAATATCGCAAAACCTGTAGAAAAAAAAGAAAAAGTTCGTACTTACCGAGAACTTCCCGGCCGTTGCCTTGGTGACGCGTCCTTGGTGACGCGCCTCTCTTGACATCGGGCCCCACCTCCCTGGATGACGCGCCAGTCCATGTGACCGCTGCAGCCTGTGCTTGGCCTGTGATTGGCTGGAGCTGTCACTTGGACTTAATTGTCATCCCGGGAGGTCAGACTGGAGGAAGAAGCCGGGAGTTAGCGGTAAGTCAGAACTTTTTTTTTCTACAGGTTCATGTATTTTGGGATCGGAAGTCACGGTCCATGGTGCTGAAACAGTTTAACTCTTTCAGCACCATGGACAGTGACTATCTCCTGACGTCGCGTACCGATAATTTTTTTGCCGGGATCGGCCAAAACGAGTTTGGCCGAACCCGGTGAAGTTCGGTACGCTTGTCCGGCTTCGCTCATCGCAAAGACACTCCATTTGGATGTTTCATTCATCCTTTTCACTGCTGTTGCGCGAATCACGCTCGTCCCACGGAAGTGCTTCCGTGTGGTGCGCGTGATTTTCACGCACCCATTGACTTCAATGGGTGCGTGATGCGCGAAATACGCAGAGTTATTGAACCTGTCGCGCTTTTTGCGCAGCAGACAAACGCTGCGCAAAAAGCACGGACTGTCTGTACTGCCCCATAGACTTGTATTGGTCCATGCGTGCCGCGTGAAAACCACGCGGCCCGCACGGACCGAATACACGCTCGTGTGAATCCCCCCTTACTGTTATGAGTAGAAATTAATGTATTTCAAATTTGAAACAAGAGTATTAAAAAATAAAAAGTTACATACTACACCATATGCTACGTTATGCTAGAGATATCCAAAGCATTTAATACATAACACGGCACGTCGACTTATTTGCTTATTGTGGCAAGACATCAGCTCTGGTTTAGTTGCTTACATATGAATAAAAGTTGGCTTTCCTTGTGCCATCACCCAATATTTTATGTCTTTCTTTTGATATTCATATATTTGAAGTTGGCTTGTTGGTAGAAGGCTTGAGCCAATAGCTAATTTGAAAATTAGAAAAACCTTAGATAGCCAAGTACTGGCTATTATTAGATATGAGCGAATCGATTCTACACAAATCAAATTGGGCTGTGAGGGTCGTCTGGCATTTTACAGATAAGAAAAAGAATCACATGACCTTTGTGGCGAGCTTTTCCATAATGCACTGCGGTTATTCACCCATACCCATATATGCTTCTGTTACTTTGCAATTACTAATGCTGGCTATGCGTTAAAGAGCTTGAAAGGGGGTAGATACAGTCCTAGAAGACATTGGGGAGTCAGACACGAGTTTTCATGACTTGGATAAGTAGAGTCGAGTGATCCATAATTATTCCTTACCCTTTTAGAATAATAACACACGACACCAGGTTGGATTTTAATGGCCACAGCAGCCGTTTATTATAAATTTTATAAAATTAGAAAATTTTATAACCCAAACTTTAAATAACTTAGAATTCCCAAACATTGGAAATTCTACCAGAATACACATACCAAACCCTTAACAGGGTCAATATAAATAACACCTTATAATTGACCAGGGGAAGCCCTTGAGGTTACCACGACTTATAAAAAACGTAGCCATCTGCCACCACCACTTGTTTTACCTCCAGCCGTAAGCCGGCTCGAAGGCACCTTCTTGCAGATGGCTTTTCCATAAAGCACTTCAAAGGGGTAACACCCTAAGAAGCCTTCCACCTATTTTGGGGGACGCATACCCCTGATGCGACCCCCCCACCAGTTTTACTGACCAACCTCAAGGACTCCCCCCGCCAGCCACCGTGACAATGCAAACACCACCAATTACACCAGGCAATAACCACCATTCAATACCCACACTTCTCCTTCCAAAATCTGTAAAATAAAAAGGGGCGGGTGGGCGGGACTCCTGTGATGTCTCACTTCTCACTGTCTCCCTCGCACTGAGGAAAACAGCGGGAAGCCCGAGACCTACTCCCCCTCCCTCCTCACTTCCAATCCCCTCCCCTTCATTCCCTGCACATAACCTTAACCCTTTCCTCACCTGTTCCCTCCTATCCTGTCATGTCGGCCTCCCCTCACTCCTTGCAGTCAGCAGTACGGCCGCTTCTTGACTTGGATAAGTAGAGTCGAGTGATCCATAATTATTCCTTACCCTTTTAGAATAATAACACACGACACCAGGTTGGATTTTAATGGCCACAGCAGCCGTTTATTATAAATTTTATAAAATTAGAAAATTTTATAACCCAAACTTTAAATAACTTAGAATTCCCAAACATTGGAAATTCTACCAGAATACACATACCAAACCCTTAACAGGGTCAATATAAATAACACCTTATAATTGACCAGGGGAAGCCCTTGAGGTTACCACGACTTATAAAAAACGTAGCCATCTGCCACCACCACTTGTTTTACCTCCAGCCGTAAACCGGCTCGAAGGCACCTTCTTGCAGATGGCTTTTCCATAAAGCACTTCAAAGGGGTAACACCCTAAGAAGCCTTCCACCTATTTTGGGGGACGCATACCCCTGATGCGACCCCCCCACCAGTTTTACTGACCAACCTCAAGGACTCCCCCCGCCACTGCGACATGGACCTTGACCGCCTCAAGGCCGTGAGCTCCTCCACACCAACACACCTCTTTCAATCCCGTCTGCTAGGGCCAAACTCCACAAATCCATCCCCACCTCATTCAAATGCACCCCATCCTGTCTCCAATAACAACCTACCCCCCCTTCCAGATCCCTATGCCTGACCACAACACCTCCATTTCTTGCCACAAATGCCGACACAGCCCTGTTTACTTTTATTCTGGCCTTATTAAGTCTCTCCACGGATAGGGCCAAGCGCCATGTCTTTCTTGGTACAATATCTGACCATACTATAATCAGGCCCGGGTGTAATGCCCATAAACACAACAAGTCGTGCTTAATATCCCTCACCAAATCTCGAAAATGGCGAACACTCAAATCATTCCCCCCAACATGTAAAACTAAAATTTCGGGAACCTGGTCTAGCTGCGTATACACCTGGAATTCCGGTAGTACCCTTGACCAAACCATTCCCTGAAAACCCAGCCAATGCAGGATAGCATCCTCCCGCGGAATCCTTAGTTGACGACCATCCGGGCGAACCTCCGCCCGTAATGCGCCCCAGTACACAAAGGAGTGCCCCAGGATCCACACCAGCAAAGGACGCGAACCTGTGAAAGAAATAAACACACACTTCTTACAACTCCCAATCACACTCCATCTTCCACCAGCACCACATACCTCCCAGCAGCTTCTTAACAGTCTGACAGCAAGTGAGGCCGCACATAAGATCGAAAACGGTTAGACTCCCATCTCCCGATACGCCTGACCCCAGCCTCATCCAACCCCCATCGCACCGCCTCAGTTGCTGCGCCAATACGAAACGAATGGGAAGAATACTCAGCTGACTGCAACCCAATTGCCAGCAAACAGCGTTTAAACACTGCCCCAAATTGAAACCTGGATAAAAAGGACCCGTCTTCATGCCGCAGTAACGGAACCCCCATTACCCCCACCTGTACCCCAAAAGCAGACATACACTGTACCGGACACACCGCCGAGCCCCTGATGGCAAATAACACAATTCGCGTCCCCTTACCCGCCGTGTCCGTTTTTGACCTGCGCAGCAATATCTCCACTCTATCGGCAAACAACTCCACATCCTCTTGACTCAGTCCCCCCCGCGCGCAACCCACTTGGTGACACCAATTCACCCACTCTAAAAGCCCCAAAAAAGGCTAATGAAAAAGCCAAGCGAAACAACCGGACTTCGAAGGCTGAACTGCAAACCAACTCCACGGCCATTCCTAATAGGCAAGGAATTCGGTAAGAAACTGGCCGCCGCCGATCTACCGACCCTCTTCCCCTGCGAATACCTTTTAAAGCTTGAACCGCCAAAAATTCTTTGGTAACGTCTTTTTCGCCATGCAATTTCAAGCCAAATGCCACAGCGGACACAAACTTATTCACTTTCGCTACAGACACACCAGACTCATACGCATCCCCCAACCAATACAATAAGGCCACCATCCTGTCCCGGTCTGACCGGACGTCACCCAAACCTCTCAACCAAAGCTCCCATTGAGCCCAGCCAGCCCTATACGCTGCCCATGTAGAACTCGCCAAGGATCGCTCAATCAATGCTCCTGCCGCAGAGAGACCAACTCCCAAAGATGATCCGGACATACCATGCCGATCCGATCCGCTCCCGGCGCCAGCTGACGAAAACGATCCCACTGTGAGCGAGAAAGGGCATCAGCAACGCAATTTTCAACCCCCGGCACATGCACCGCCACCACCCAAGCATTTAATGACAAACAAACCAACACCAAATGCCGCAACAGTTGAACCACCGGAGGAGAAGACGCCGAGATGTTATTGATAGCCAACACCACCCCTAGGTTATCACAGTGAAAACGAATCTTCTTGTCCCTGAGCCTATCCCCCCAAATGGTCACAGCGACCACGATGGGAAACAGCTCGAGCAGGGCCAGGTTCTTTGTCAAACCACTTTCCACCCAACTAACCGGCCATCCCCCAGCACACCACTGGCCACCACAATAAGCACCAAAACCGCCCCCTCCAGCCGCATCCGTAAATAAATCCAGATCCACGGAATCGAAAGCCCCAGCCATCCACAAGGACCTGCCGTTGTACTGTCCCAAAAACCGATGCCACACTTCCAAATTGTCCCGATGCTCCCCTCTCAATCTGACAAAGTGATGCGGAGCCCTCACACCAGCAGTCCCCGCCGCCAACCGCCTACTGAACACCCTGCCCATAGGCATGATCCGACATGCAAAGTTTAACTTCCCTAACAATGACTGCAGACTACGTAAGGTGACCTTTTTAAGCCGACACGACGCCTGAACCTCCAAACGAAGAGCCACCAACTTATCCTCCGGAAGCCTGCATTCCATTAAAACCGAGTCAATTTCGATGCCCAAAAAACGAATAACCGTAACAGGCCCCTCCGTTTTGTCAGGAGCCAGCGGGACTCCAAACTCCTTCATGACTCTCTGCAAGGCAAACAAAATATTGGCGCACACCGCTGATCTGCCTGGGCCAACACACAAAAAATCATCCAGGTAGTGAATAACTGAATTCACACCTGCGAAATCCCTAATTACTCATTCCAATTAAGAACTAAAAGCCTCAAAGTAGGCGCAAGACAGGGAACAGCCCATTGGCAAACAACGATCCACAAAAAACTTCCCCTCCCAAAAACAACCCAACAACGGTTGACTCTTGGGATGAACCGGCAGCAACCGGAAAGCCGCCTCAATGTCGGTTTTTGCCAACAAAGCACCTGCGCCCGCTTCCTGCACCAGCGCCACCGCTTTATCAAATGACGCGTACACCACCGAACACAATACCGGATCAATACCATCGTTAACCGATGCACCCCGGGGAAACGAAAGATGATGAATCAACCGAAACTTGTTTGGCTCCCGCTTCGGCACCACACCCAACGGGGAAACAACAAGATCCGACACCGGTGGTTCAACAAAAGGCCCAGCCATGCGACCCAAACCCACTTCCTTAAGAAGTTTTCCAGTCACCACCCCCGCATGCTGGTAAGCGGACCGGAGATTCCGGCGAGTCACTGGAATATCATAAGGAGGAGAAGGAATTACAAAACCCACGCTAAAACCATCCGCAATCAATTGCGCCCCATCCCTATCCGGGTATCTACCTAGAAAGGGGGCCATCCTTTCCAGCTTCACCGGCGTCACCCCCTTGACCAGCTGAACCCCCTGATCCCCCTCCCTTCTTGCCTTTTCGCAAACACCTTGATGCGCCATGAGATGACCCGCTGCAATGGGAACACACGTGCTTGAACTTACACGTTGCCCCAAATTTACACTGGCCGTCGTTAAACTGCCAGCAAAAACCGAGTTTTGAACCGGAACTTTGACCAGACTGACCGACCTGCCCTGCAGACCCTCCGCTCCCTGGAAAGGACTGTCCCGGCTTAACCGGAGCCGTCACCCTCAACCATAATGCGATATCCTTCTGATCCCATCTAATGCCGGGCCGAACCGCCTTCCGCTGCCGAAATTGTTCATCATAACGCAGCCACGCCATACCGCCATAAGCCCGATGCGCCTCACCGATAGCATCCATATAGCAAAAAAGCGCGGAACAATTTTCCGGCGCCTTTTCCCCCACCACACTAGCCAAGATCGCAAAGGCCTGCAGCCAATTCACAAAAGTTTGTGGGATAAGCCGATAACGCCGACGTTCCTCCTCTTCCTTTTTGCTCTCATCCCTCTTCCCTTTGTCCAAATTAAATTTTACCAACGGAAGAAGGGAAAATATCTCCACATATTCGTCTTTCCAAATACGCTCCCGAACTTCCTGTTTTAAATGCGCCCCCAACGGCCCCTCAAAACAGACATACACCTCCCCTCTTGCTCTATCATCCAAGCGCACCCTGTCAGCCTCTTGAGCCCCGTCTGTCTGCACTGACACAGCCACCGCCCCCGCCGAGCCCCCCACTTGCACCCTATCATGCGGCTGCACTACCAACGGCGGCGCCGACCAAACCGCAACCGGGGACACCCCCGCCGATACCGGGGCCTGCGACCTATCCAATCTGCTAACCAGCTCACGCAAACATCCCACTATGTCATCGAG
Source organism: Rhinoderma darwinii (assembly GCF_050947455.1). Classification (NCBI taxonomy): domain Eukaryota; kingdom Metazoa; phylum Chordata; class Amphibia; order Anura; family Rhinodermatidae; genus Rhinoderma; species Rhinoderma darwinii. The sequence continues at coordinate 148,615,854 of NC_134691.1, read as the reverse complement.
ACCGCTACCACCTCCCCCGGCAGACCCGACGACTGCCCCAGAACCCGCCGCATCCCCCGCGCCACCCCCCATGCGCGGAGTAAGAGTAGGAAAAGAAGAAGAGCACCCACCTGGCTGCTCAGGCGCTGTGATCCCGCCAGCCGGACGAACTTGCCCACGCCGATCCTCAACCACGTCTCCTTCATACGTGTCACCCGTTATCTGCGACCGCTGCCCGCACCTACAATGCGAACACGGAGATCCCCGACCAGACTGTCCCGAAGGGCCGGCCTCCATATTGGCCCCGACGCTGATAGGGCCAGCCACTTGCTGCCCGTTATGCGGTATCCACAGTTCCGACCGCACTCCACATCCCACCGGACTCGCCAGTCTTCCGGACTCAGATCTCGCAGCAGCCAGCCCCCTGATTTGCACTTCACCAGGCGGGGCTGCCGACATCACCGCATCATGAACCACACTAGATGGGGGGGGGTATTGGGGAAGCCAGGAGCCAACCCCCCCCTGACCGCCAAGCACCGCCGCGGCTGGGGATTTCTGCCAGGCCGGGACCCCCTAGGGGATGCCGCTCTCCCTGGGGACCGGCCTGCAGCGACCCTGGAGGGGCTTCCCCGGCGGCGCCGAACCCGCGGGATTTCCTCTGGGCTAAGTCTCGCTGGGGGTCGTGTACGCCGTGACCTGCGAGCAGGCACCACCCCCGGCGTAACTACCTCGGGCCTGTTCACTCCACTATCCGGAGGGCTGAGCAGCAGAGGGCTGCCTAGATCCAAGGACAAAACAGCAGGGGATGATAGAGAGGAAGCCGCCCCTCCCCCCTCCCTGGCCACCGCGCGATGAGAGCGCCGGGGCCCAGCAGCCTGGGGCACGGGCCTGCTCACTCCACTATCCGGAGGGCTGAGCATCAGAGGGCTGCCTAGATCCAAGGACAAAACAGCAGGGGATGATAGATAGGAAGCCGCCCCTCCCCCCTCCCTGGACACCGCGCGATGAGAGCGCCGGGGCCCAGCAGCCTGGGGCACAGTCATCCCCACAAGTCTCGTCACCTGCTCCTCAAACCAGCCGACGTCCTGATTATCAGCTACCGCCCGGAGCCGCTCCACAAGTTCACTGAAGGACGCCATCTCCCACGATCAGGTAAGAACACACACACACGCTGCTGCTGCTGCTGCTGCTCCTCCTGTGATGTCTCACTTCTCACTGTCTCCCTCGCACTGAGGAAAACAGCGGGAAGCCCGAGACCTACTCCCCCTCCCTCCTCACTTCCAATCCCCTCCCCTTCATTCCCTGCACATAACCTTAACCCTTTCCTCACCTGTTCCCTCCTATCCTGTCATGTCGGCCTCCCCTCACTCCTTGCAGTCAGCAGTACGGCCGCTTCTGGAGAATCAGGGGGCTTGCAATTCACAGCTTATTTATTCATACCAAATCGAATCGGAATTGCTGATTCAATTGAATCGGACCCAAAACTAAATCAGACCTTAGACACACAAGTGCCTAGGGCAGTGTTTGCTAACCAGGGTTCCCCTTGGGCTTTTTATAACCGGGTCAGGGGTTCCACAGAAGACAGTAATAAGACCTGTCACTTTTACAGCAGAGATAGCAATTTCTGCCTACTTAAAGACAAAACTCTCCCCTACACCAAGCATCTTTGAGGACGGAATGAGTATAGGAACTCCCAGAGAATGTAAAAGTTGTTCAGGGTTTCCCCCCATAGTAATAAGATTGGGGATCACTAGTATAGAGTCTGTGCTTACCTTCTGGCCACCATAAACATCCCTTATTGAAATAATTATTCTTTCATAATGAATAACATTACATGACATCTACCCCCATTAAAAAAAATAAAGAGCTTTATTACAAACATAATATCTATAAAATTCATTTTTAAAGATAACTTTAAATGATCGACAACTGATTATAAGATAACATTAAGAGTTCTAAGGAGTATCTGGAAGGGATGCTACCTTGTCAAAGTCTTAGCTTAAATACATTCATTGTAAAAGTTTTGAAAGACACAACAAAGGATTACTATTTTTTCTCCAGGGCAGCATTAGAAGGAAGCAACTGCCCAGGGTCCCAAATTCCTAAGGAGGCCGACAGACATGATCCCGAGCAGGAAGCGGACAATGGAGTGGAATCACTTTGAATATGGTCATTGTATGCCACTATTATTCTGGCTCTATGTGATGGTATTATGTGAATTTTTTATGGCTGCATTACATGGTCTCTGTATGGCTTAACCTTTGGGCACTTCGTAGCATTATTACTTTGGCATTGGTATTGTGGACTGATACCACATAGTGTATTGCCACAGTATGGTGATATTATTTAATACTGTTCTTTGTATATTTATTTTAGTTTAGGAATATATGTTAGATTTGAAGGAGTTTTATTGTTGTTTTTCTTTATATATTTATATATTTACTTATGTGTTTGATGCATTGATTATGTATTGATGTGTAATAAATACAAGCTATAGATGCAAACTTCTGTGAATACAGGAGGTGTCGGTCTTGCAAATACAAGCAAGATTGTGTAAAAATGGTTGAAACCAGACTTTAGATTTTTTTTTTTGCCCAGGGCCCCATTTTCATTAAAACAAGTCGTTTTTTTCCCTTTTTCTCTAATTTAGATTAACAAAAGTTTCCATAGATAAGGTAATTCACTAAAAAGAACTTATATGAAAAGAAAATGCAATACGTATCTATTTCCAAATGTATAATCGCACATTCATTAGTTAGTATTAAGTAAGACCCATCTTACGGAATTCACGTCTTTTATAGGTAAATTTATAATGATGAAGAGATGGATCACTTACCCTAGTTTCGGACCATTACGAATGATGTCCTCATGCATTTCACCAGGGCCTCAACGTTCATGAGGCGAGATGAGCTTCTCGCCTCAGGCGGCGGCCTGCTGCCTCTCTGAGGGGACGGTCCCGCTACTGAAACCAGCCGCCGCAACCCCCTCATGCACTAATTGTACTTATCTTGGTTCTGGTGTTGTATATATGTACTGAGCTTTGTTCTGGTGCTGTATTTATGTACTGAGCTTTGTTCTGGTGCTGTATTTATGTACTGAACTTGGTTCTGTTGATGTATATATGTACTGAACTTCGTTCTGGTGCTGTATATATGTATGAGCTTGCTTCTGGTGTTGTAATTATGTACTGAGCTTGGTTCTGGTGATGTATTTATGTACTGAGCTTGGTTCTGGTGATGTATTTATGTGCTGAGCTTGGTTCTGGTGCTGTATATATGAACTGATCTTTGTTCTGGTGCTGTATATATGTACTGAGCTTTGTTCTGGTGCTGTATATATGTTTTGAGCTTGGTTCTGGTGCTGTATATATGTGTTGAGCTTGGTTCTAGAGCCGTATATGTCAAAGCTTGGTTCTGATGCTGAAATGATATAGGATATATTTCTAATAACAAACTTGCAGGGCAGATGGAGTTGTTTTCAATTAATTGTATATTTAATGGGAACCTGTCAGGTAGTTTTAACCCCTTGAACCGCCACCATGCGTTAATACATGACCTGACAATATTTCCAAACATTCCGCTGTATGGTTTTTTCAGATGAAGCAAAATCTATAAAATCTATTTTTAAAACTGCGCACACTATATGCTAATTACTTATTATGCCACTATCCTGAAGAGTCACATTGACCTGCCTCCAAACCCACCTTTTCATGCTTGATTGACATCCCCCTGGCTGATATACATTACTACCAGTCTCCTCCAACTTTCTTGGATGCGCCATTGCTTTGTACCACTTGGGCACACACCGGGTGTACTCTGCCCGGCTGCACCGCACATGCCAGTACAGGGCAACGGCGCATGCGCAAGAGTTGGAGGAGACTGCTAGTGATGTAGAACAGCCAGGGGGATGTCAATTGAAATCTAGGGAGGGCCATTTCAATTTTCGCCTCAGGCAGTAGAAAAGCTAGAATCGGCCCTGCATTTCACTGCAATATCAATATGTCAATATCAGTGGCACATTAATCATTCACTCCTTTACAGGCAAATATCTGCATATTACTAGTAGGTTAACAAGGGAAACATATTTTGTGAAATCTAGCCACATGTGATGGTTACAGTAACAGAAACCTATTAATGGAATTATTTAAATGAGTACAAGTCATAAGACGTGCATAGTGATGGAATACTTGCAATATAGCATAATAACTTAATGGACTGCTTGGCTTCAGTCTAAACAGCACATTCATTTTTAAAAATAAATTAAAGTGTTTTGTTCTCGAAAAATCTTTCATGTTTGTCCAGTACAAAAGATGCTTTCTCTTACAATGTGACAGAAAATGAACTTTAGAAAGATGAATGAGCAGTGCAGCTGCTAGCTTTTTGTAACTGATGTGATCTCCCTGGGCACATTAACAAATGGGCTGTGCATGAAATCTTACAAAAGCCCATGCTAATGTGTTGTGATATAAATTACATGAATGCGTCGGTGACATTTCACCTACCACAGTGTTAGACTGTTGTTTTAAAGACAAGAACATTACAGCTGATAACCAATGTTCACTTTTCATGTCAAATAATTTAGTGATTGATAACGACGCATTCTCTGTAATTTTCTCTCAGGGTCTCCAAAAAGTAAATTCTTATACATTCTTATACATATTTGGAGATACTAATAGACCAACAGCAGAAGTTTGCATTACTACTGTTAATTTTGCTTTAAACTATTATATTAATAAACTGCATTATAAGCAATTTCCTAATACAATGTTATTGAAGAAATTGCTCCCTTTACAAGCAGAAATAATTTTGAGTGCAGGCTCAAGCCTTATTTGCAGGAGATGCCAGTGGAGTTGCCATAGAATTAGGGTATTATAACTGTCTTGGGGAGAACATATATAGGGTTAATTGAGGAGATATATATTAAATACTAAAGAAGCACAATTTTTTTTTTCTACAACAGTTTTGTTATAGTAATGTAATGACTGGGGGTGGGGAAACAGACAAGTGAGCCCTAATCTACCCGCCACTCAGTCCCTGCCTACTTGCAACGACCCGCCCTAGGCGACGGGGTACAACTGGGCGACGGTCCCTACGCTCAATAAGTGCACGACAGACAAACAGACAAGGGTACACAGAAGCTAAGGGAAATGGGGCAGTTGCCCACGGCAACACCGTGAGCAACAAGAGTAGTGAACGAGCCGAGTTAAACCAGGAGTGTACGAGGTACCAAACGCAGAGCAGGAGAGTAGTGAACAAGCCGAGCCAAACCAGGAGTGTACGAGGTACCCAAACGCAGAGCAGGAGAGTAGTCAGTAAGCCAGGGTCAGTATGAAGCAGGGACAAATAGTTCAAGAAGCTGCAGCAGGGCCAGGAAACCAAACGAGAAGAATCACAAGCAAGGAGAAACAGGAAAGGCAGGTATAAATAGACAGAGGGCGGGAGCTAGCTCCGTCTGGCCAGGCTGTGATAGGCTCTCCCACTCCTAAGCCTGCCATCCTGAGTGGTGGAAGATGGAGTCAGTCTCACAGACATAGAAGCAGGTGCAGACTGATTACCTATGGGCGTTGACCCAGAAGCTGTGCCTGGCAGATCCTTTACAAGTAATGTCTAGATACGGCTTTTGGATAGTGAAAAATGTTTGGTCTATCTAAAGCTATGTTCACATCTACGTACCTCTGTCGCAAATGGCGTCAAATTTGACGGTAAAAATAGTGAAAGAATGTAAGTCAATGGGGTTCTGTCAGGTGTTGCTGGTATCTGTAGTGCGATGGATAGGGCACTGCTTCATGGCCTCCATCATAAACTAAAGCCATAATGCAGATGTGAACAAAGCATAATTCTTACAATAAGGCCTCATGTACACATCCTTCACCATTTTCACATCCGTTTAAAACGTATCCGTGTGTCTGTTGTGACATCCGTGTGGTTTCCGTTGTCACTTCACATCCGTTCCGTTGTTCCGTTTTAAACGGACATTGTGCTTCCGTTTGTCTTCCGTTTTAAACAGTCCATCTTCTGTGTTGAATGTAGGGAACTTTGGCACGCACTGCCGTTACTTGGCAACGGATTCGTGACGAAACCATATGCTTCAATGGGCGAGACGGACACTGAACAATGGACAGAAGTAGGACATGTTCTACTTTTGACGGAACGGACGCATGGAACCGCTAAAATAACAGAAGTGCGCATGGCCCCATAGAAATGAATGTGTCATGGTGCTATCCGGTAAAAAAAAAATGGATTGCACCCTGAAGAAAATAACTGGTGTGCTTGAGGTCTAAAGCTTAATTTAGGGCCTCAGGCACATGGCAGATCTGTGTATAGGTAACCTGTACATAGGCACACATGAATTCCTTGTGGCTCCATACTATGGAGCCAAATGCACTCCAATATGCTACCTCCTTATGGCACCGTATTATAGAGATATTCATGGAACATTTGGAGTTTAAAAAAAACGGAGTATAAAATAAGAGGCATACAGAAACACAGTAGGGCTTCATAAACTTCTATGACTCTAGGATCAACCCCAATAAAATAATTAGACATCATGCACATGGCCTTCATATAGCTCCATACAGTTATATGGAGCTATTTTATGGTCCCCATGGAATTATATAGGACTCTACTGTACCTACATATACCTCAAATTTCAAACAGAAATCTTTATGTCAGATTCTGCATGGAAAAAAAATAATCTGAGCTTGTTCCATCGGACACAGAGTTACGGAGCTATTCTCCCCTAAAGGAATGGATAAAAATGAATAACAGTGTAATACGGGCCAGGGTCGGACTACAAATAAAAATCATCCCTAGCTGACAAATGAGAGCAACCCCCATATGTATTTAGTGATTATATAGAAATACACACAGATGTATAGCAGAAAGTCTCCCAGTTAATGATCTCTGGACCCACACTACTATGCTGCTCGAGACACTAAAGTTGTTGCAGCCCACTTATGCCCCTCTAGCCAAATAGTACTTTAACCCAATCTACTGTATTAGCTGGTTAGAATGAAAATGGTACTGGTACCATTCCCAATCTGAGAATTTACCCTAAATAGAGAATAGTTGAGAATTGCTATTGAGCAACTTCCAATTCGCCTAAAGTCTAGCACTCATTTCAAATAACTTCTGAAATATTATAGAGACATGTCAGATGCTGTGATTGTCGGGGTTCATGTTCTGAGACCCCCACTGTTCGCCAGCATAAAGAGTAACAAACTTTCTTATGTTCTAGCCTATTGAGTTCTCAAAGCCTGGAGTCCACAGACTATGTCTACTCTATGGCAGTTCTTTAAATGATAACTGTAGTGCTTAAATATACAGTAACAACCTGTCATTACTGGGGCGGAAATACAATATGGCAACCTGTGCAGCTGCTAGAAAGCCCTGCAGACCCACTGCTACCTTAAAAAAATAATAGTAGTTTCCACTGTCTATTAGATTATGTGTAAGCGGCAACACTCCTTCCTAGCCATGTCTTATAATTACTGGTGGATTGGTACTGTAGTGAGGGATTTTCTGAAGAGTCATTAATGATGTGGTCTATGGCTAGCATCCCCTGTCATCAAATTAGCATATATTGTTCCTGCACAGGGGTCCTCTGTTGTTGCTGTCTGCCTCTTTGTAATATCAACAGAGTTTCAGTCATGTAAGCTACTGTAACAACACTGGGTTTTAGTCAGGTTATCTCCTGTGACATCACAAGTAGGTTTTAGTCAGGTTATCTCCTGTGACATCACAAGTAGGTTTTAGTCAGGTTAGCTCATGTGACATCACAAGTGAGTTTTAGTCAGGATAGCTCCTGTGACATCACAACTGAGTTTAGTCAGGTTAGCTCCTGTGGCATCACAAGTGAGTTTAGTCAGGTTAGCTCCTGTGACATCACAAGTGGGTTTAAGTCAGGTTAGCTCCTGTGGCATCACAAGTGGGTTTTAGTCAGAATAGCTCCTGTGGCATCACAAGTGGGTTTTAGTCAGGTTAGCTCCTGTGACATCACAACTGAGTTTAGTCAGGTTAGCTCCGGTGGCATCCCAAGTGGGTTTAGTCAGGTTAGCTCCTGTGACATCACAAGTGAGTTTAGTCAGGCTAGCTCCTGTGACATCACAAGTGGGTTTTAGTCAGGTTAGCTCCTGTGACATCACAAGTGAGTTTATTCAGGTAAGCTCCTGTGGCATCACAAGTGGGTTTTAGTCAGAATAGCTCCTGTGGCATCACAAGTGGGTTTTAGTCAGGTTAGCTCCTGTGACATCACAGCTGAGTTTAGTCAGGTTAGCTCCTGTGGCATCACAAGTGGGTTTAGTCAGGTTAGCCCCTGTGATATCACAAGTGGGTTTAGTTAGGTTAGCTCCTGTGACATCACAAGTGGGTTTTAGTCAGGTTAGCTCCTGTGGCATCACAAGTGGGTTTAGTCAGGTTAGCTCCTGTGGCATCACAAGTGGGGTTAGTCAGGTTAGCTCCTGTGGCATCACAAGTGAGTTTAGTCAGGTTAGCTCCTGTGACATCACAAGTGGGTTTTAGTCAGGTTAGCTCCTGTGGCATCACAAGTGGGTTTAGTCAGGTTAGCTCCTGTGACATCACAAGTGGGTTTTAGTCAGGTTAGCTCCTGTGGCATCACAAGTGGGTTTAGTCAGGTTAGCTCCTGTGGCATCACAAGTGGGTTTTAGTCAGGTTAGCTCCTGTGAAACAAGTGTGTTTCCATGACTTTTGTGATATCATAAGCTATTGTGACATCACAAGTGAGTTTTATCCAGGTATGCTGCTGTGACACCACAACTGTCTTTATGTCAGTAAGTTGCTGTGACATAACAAGTGGGTTTGAGTTTTTGTGAGGTGAGCGGTTGTGACATCACAGCTGTGTTTCGAAGAAATATCTGCTGAAACATTACAACTCATTTCAATTAGGTCAGCTCAGGGGTTGATATACCATATGTACCATGAATTTAGCAGTTGAAAATCAAAGAGCCCATATACAGTATAGTATTTGCACGGGGGCCCTCTACTGTTAGTGTCTGCCCCTGCGTCATTAGTAATGTCTGACAGGAACTCCCAAATAAATAACTAGATGTGTGCATTTTTTATACTATTTGCTTTATACATAATAATCTTTGACTACTGCCACTCTCTTATATCTTTCAGTCAAGATATTGAAATTAAGGGAGATTTTTGTAACCTTTTTAGTTGTTTAAAAGTGTGAAAATAGCCCTTTCTTGAAGCGAATGCATCAATGCCTGTAGCAGCTTCAGAGATGTTACTGTACAGATATTTTGAACAGACATATCAGTAGACATGACCAGAATCTCAGCCTCTTCCTTTTATCCCTGGCAGATGTATCTCCTCTTATTTCTAGTTAGAGCTTATTTATTTGTTTTTGTACAGGATACCAGCGCTTCTACAGTTAGAAGAGCGGCCCATCTACAAAACTGACAGAATCTACAGATTGTCAGTCTGCGCTTGATAACTCTGCCATGTGAAGCACCACAAAAGGGACACATGGAGTGCCTCTGGCACCATAATACAGAGCCGGAGGGACTCAGTGTGCCTCAGTACAGCCTCCTGTTCACGACTCTGCTTCGAGCATGAGGCCATAAAGCTAGATTTATACTGCTTAGTTCTACCATAACACATAATTACAAGAAGAAATGCTGTGTACCACGTGATCCCCCAGTTGACCTGCTCCTCCTAATGCACTAACATCCCTTTGGGCCCCATCCGCACTTACTACAATGTACTTAGCTCCAGAGTCCCAGATAAAAAGGAAGCCATGCCTACCAGCCCCGGACCTTCTGTAGAGTCAGATGACTACTTTTTAATACAGCCAGCGTTCATATTTGTAATGCAGCATTGGCTGGACTGGATACAAAAACGATATCTCCTTCCCTTTTACAGCAGAGAAGCATCTTGTATGATACAGAGACTGCCTTGTAGTCAGGAGTGCCATGAGAGGGAGGGGGAGAGAGTCTGCTGACACATACAGTGAAGGAAATAAGTATTTGATCCCTTGCTGATTTTGTAAGTTTGCCCACTGTAAAAGTCATGAACAGTCTAGAATTTTTAAGCTAGGTTAATTTTACCAGTGAGAGATAGATTATATAAAAAAAAAAAAGAAAATCACATATTCAAAATTCTATATATTTATTTGCATTGTGCACAGAGAAATAAGTATTTGATCCCCTACCAACCATTAAGAGTTCAGCCTCCTCCAGACCAGTTACACGCTCCAAATCAACTTGGTGCCTGCAGTAGAGACAGCTCTTACATGGTCACCTGTATAAAAGACTCCTGTCCACAGACTCAATTAATCAGTCTGACTCTAACCTCTACAACATGGGCAAGACCAAAGAGCTTTCTAAGGATGTCAGGGACAAGATCATAGACCTGCACAAGGCTGGAATGGGCTACAAAACCATAAGTAAGACGCTGGGTGAGAAGGAGACAACTGTTGGTGCAATAGTAAGAAAATGGAAGACATACAAAATCACTGTCAATCGACATCGATCTGGGGCTCCATGCAAAATCTCACCTCGTGGGGTATCCTTGATCCTGAGGAAGGTGAGAGCTCAGCCGAAAACTACACGGGGGGAACTTGTTAATGATCTCAAGGCAGCTGGGACCACAGTCACCAAGAAAACCATTGGTAACACATTACGCCGTAATGGATTAAAATCCTGCAGTGCCCGCAAGGTCCCCCTGCTCAAGAAGGCACATGTACAGGCCCGTCTGAAGTTTGCAAATGAACATCTGGATGATTCTGAGAGTGATTGGGAGAAGGTGCTGTGGTCAGATGAGACTAAAATTGAGCTCTTTGGCATTAACTCAACTCGCCGTGTTTGGAGGAAGAGAAATGCTGCCTATGACCCAAAGAACACCGTCCCCACTGTCAAGCATGGAGGTGGAAACATTATGTTTTGGGGGTGTTTCTCTGCTAAGGGCACAGGACTACTTCACCGCATCAATGGGAGAATGGATGGAGCCATGTACCGTCAAATCCTGAGTGACAACCTCCTTCCCTCCACCAGGACATTAAAAATGGCTCGTGGCTGGGTCTTCCAGCACGACAATGACCCGAAACATACAGCCAAGGCAACAAAGGAGTGGCTCAAAAAGAAGCACATTAAGGTCATGGAGTGGCCTAGCCAGTCTCCAGACCTTAATCCCATCAAAAACTTATGGAGGGAGCTGAAGATCCGAGTTGCCAAGCGACAGCCTCGAAATCTTAATGATTTACAGATGATCTGCAAAGAGGAGTGGGCCAAAATTCCATCTAACATGTAGGCAAACCTTATCATGAACTACAAAAAACGTCTGACTGCTGTGCTTGCCAACAAGGGTTTTGCCACCAAGTATTAAGTCTTGTTTGCCAAAGGGATCAAATACTTATTTCTCTGTGCACAATGCAAATAAATATATATAATTTTGACTATGTGATTTTCTGTTTTGTTTTTTTTATATAATCTATGTCTCACTGGTAAAATTAACCTAGCCTAAAAATTCTAGACTGTTCATGTCTTTGACAGGGGGCAAACTTACAAAATCAGCAAGGGATCAAATACTTATTTCCTTCACTGTACGCTGAAATCAGGGCAGACAAAATATGCAGGTGTCCCCTGCGCTCTGTTCCCCCATTTACTAATGGCTCCTCTCCAGTGTTGTACTATTTACAAGTGCAGTTTATTTGAATAGATGAAGGGAGGAGAAGAAAAGTATGTGGTCTTATAATATATACATTTTATGAGTTTAATTAAAATAAACAAATAATGATAAAAGTTCCAATTAGTGCAACTGGGTATGTGTGAGTGACCCCTAAATTCACACTCCCCTATGGACCAAAGAGACAATGTAACATGTGCATGTCACTAAAACTTGTGAACCTAAGTATGAACTAGAAAAAGCACGTGAGTACTGTGCCAATATTCGTCTGGTAGGCAACACTGTGTGAGTGGATTCCGGACGATGAGATCACCCGCAGCGGCGCTCCACCAAGGTCCGGAGCGGGGCAGTGCGGGGGGGGTGCTGTCTGGAGCTGCAAGCCGGCAGAAGCGAGAGAATCTCGCTATGTTCCGGACAATACAATCTCCAGCAGAGGCGCTCCGCCAAAGTCAGCAGAGCGGCGGTGCTGGGGGTACCGTCCGGAGTTGCAAGGAGGCAGAAGCGAGAGGATCTCGCTATATCAAGCTCGACCGGAACCACTCCGGACAAGGTACTCGGCTGCAGTTAATTAAACTAATGAAAGTTATATATTATATTATAAGACCACATACTTCTCCTCCCTTCCTCTATTCAAATATACTTACCTAGGTGGTGTACACCAATGTGGTCTATCTCTCACATATTTATTGTGTATGGTTCACTGTACTATTTAGGTGTTTGATATAGCAGGATTATTTATGTGTTATATATATCAGCATTGTTTATTTATATTGTATGACAGGATTAAGGCCTTATTCAATGACAGTGAAAAACGGCCATGTGATGGCCGTCCTTTTAACGGCCTTCACATGGCCATTTTCAGAACATTGATATTCTATGGGTGCATTCACACGGCCGTTTTTTTAACGGCCGTGAATAATGGCCGTCAAAAAATAGGACATGTCAATGGATCTGTTTTTAACGGCTGTCAATACATGTGACAACTGTTAAAAACGGATCTGTTACATGGGGATTGGCAAGGGAACTACTAGTCCTCTTGCTGGCTATCGTTGGCATACTCACAGTTGCAGCGCTTCTTCAGGTGTGGTCACTCGTCTTCACGGGTTTGAAGGTGCCGCGATGACTTCTTCGCGCCGTCGCGCTACCTTGCCAGATCCCGTGCAGACTAGTGACCACACCTGAAGAAGACGAGGGACGGCGCTGCACCCGTGAGTATTTATGGCATTGTTGTATTGAGTATGTAGACAATCATATAGAGGGAGGTGTGTGGCATCAATTACAGGGGGTCTGTGTCGCATATACAGGGGGTCAGTGTGGCATGATCTACAAGATAGGCTGTCTGGCATCATATACAGGGAGGTGTGTGGCAGCAACTACAGGGGGTCTGTCGCTTATACAGGGGGTCTGTGTGGTATAATCTACAGTGGGCTGTGTGGCATCATATATAGGGGGTCTGTGTGGTATAATCTACAGTGGGCTGTGTGGCATCATATATAGGGGGTCTGTGTGGCATGATCTAAGGGAGGCTGTGTGGCATCAACTAAAGGGGGTCTGTGTGGCATGATCTAAGGGAGGCTGTGTGGCATGAGCTAAGGGAAGCTGTGTGGCATGATCTACAGGGAGGCTGTGTGGCATCATATACAGTGAGGTGTGTGGCATGATCTACAGGGCGGCTGTGTGGCATCATATACAGGGAGGTGTGTGGCATCATATACAGGGAGGCTTTGTGGCATCATATACATAGTGGTGTGTGGCATATACAGGGAGGTATGTGACATCATATACAGGGGGGGCTGTAAATAGTGTCTAGGTGAACATGTGACCTTCCTTTGGGTGTTTTCAGGGGGCTGGGACAAAACAAAACCTGACCAATGAAATTCATCAGTTTTTTTAACGCCCATGAAAAACTGATGTAAAATGGATGTCAAACGGCCATTAAAAACGAACAGATGGACTGGAAATGGAGGAAAATTTGGAGACACACTGATGCAAAATGGCCATGAAAAACTGACAGTTGATCAGTTTTTAATGGACATTTTTTTTCACTGTCGTGTGAATGTAGCCTTAGAGTATGTTTACACGCAGTGTTTTCAGACGTATTTCGGGGCGTTTACGCCTCGAAAAACGCCTGAAAAAACAGAAGCTGAACGCCTACAAAAATCTGCCCATTGAAATCAATGGGACAAACAGCATTTAGTTCATACGGAGCGTCTTTTTAAACCGCTGTTTTTAAAAACGGAGCATAAAAAGACGCTCCATAAAAAGAAGTAGCATGTCACTTCTTGAGGCGTTTTTTTTTAGCTAATTTTCCATTGAACACTATGAAAAATGCCTCAAAAAAGACCTCAAAAGAAGCCTCAAAAGAAGCTCCAAATTAAGGGTATGTTCACACGCAAACTCAAAAACGTCTGAAAATAAGCCGTCTGAACATACCCTAAAGAAGCTTCATTTTTAGCTTAAAAAACGCCTGAAAATCAGAGGCTGTTTTCTCTGAAAACAGCTACGTAATTTTCAGCCGTTTTTGACACAGTGTGAGAACATACCCTAATTCTATACTTTATTATGAGAACACTGACTGCATCTTTATTATAATTGCACATATCTATTCCCCTGAACCCCCCTCACTGCTTTTGACACATTTTTTTAGGTGAATTTATGCCTACTTTGTTGCATTATTAATATGTACAGTATATGGCGACATTATTTAAATGTACAATTTATAGTTTTGTACTATTATTTGCAAATTGTTTGGTACTACTATTTGCACACTGCATTACACTTAAATTTTTGCAGTGTAACTCATTATTGTCGTATCTTCTTTCTGCATTACTCATATATTACAATAATTTACATATTCAAAACAAGTAAATAGGGAGGGGCATTGTTGTGCACGGCATTGAGGAGGACATGTCGTGCTGGATCTCCGCTATTGTGAAAACGAATCTAGCGGAATCCTGCATCCACAAAGCCCTAACCACCCAATCACAGTTTTCCTTGACCAGCAGGCCTCCATAAACATTTTGAGGGTCACTATCGTCTGTTTCCCGGATTGTGGCCTTAATTTTCCACCTGACCAGAACCTCGGCTCCCGACACGTGACATTGGCAGCCTCCTGTGTAGCTTTGTGACTTCAGTTGGGACCCTCACAACCCGTAGTACCACACATTCCAATTACAGGGACCAACCTGCCATCCGAGACGAATCCTGGAGGCGCGGCGTAGCAGGGCGATAAAAGCTGCGGCCTAGAATTGTTGGCTGCCCAGGTCGGCGCAACTCAGTCCCTGCCATCAGCTCTCTTCCTGAAACCCCACTGCTTGGTTTGGATTGGAGACAGTCTTGACCATTCAAGTCTGGACATCCACCTCAGGCCTAAGCAGGTGTTATCTCCAGTCCAGTAAAGACCACAGGGGAAATATTGTATCGTTGATACAGACCTTAACTATCAGCTAAAATACTAAGCCTTCCAAGTTTCTAATTTGGACACTCTTCTCCCCTCACAAGCTTCTCCCCTTCCTTGGTACCTGCATTAGGCCCTATGTTAATTTGTAGCTTCACATTGCAGGCCGATCTGTTAGGCGACCCCAAGCCATGGCCTCTAGTAAAGTTCAATCAGTGCCTGAACCCTTAACACTACTGGAAGCCCAACATTTGGTGCTCCAAAGCCAACAAGGCAGAGACAGCCCCATACAACCCTGGAGTTAATGTTAGGCCCACAGTAGTGTTTACAAACTGCAAAACAGGAACCCTAGGAGGGCATCACCCGGACCATCTCCCGCTGCATGGACTAAGTCACCAAAATCTCAGGATCCCATATGGCCCTCTGAGGCGCTCTGCCTTTCACCCCCGTGAGGGATAACTGATAAACTCCATCTATACTTCCTGTACACTCCACATCTCATCATTGGAAGGGCTCAGTCCTCATTTTTTATGGACCACTACTGTGCCCTCTACATTATGTACAACTCCTCTAAAGGAAAATTTCTTTAATTTGTATTGGCCGGTGGCTGATACTCTACTCTTGAATACAGAAAGCCATATAAAGGAGCCATAACTTCTTTCTTCTTTTCCAGATCTGATTGCAATCAGGTTCTGTTCAAATTTGCTGAAAACTAACACTTGGGGGGTAGGGCCTGACTGTGCTTGATTGCAGACTAGTGATTCTTGTGGTCCTGCGCCAGATGTTCACAGCTTTTAACCTGCCTAATGTGAATTATGTGGAAAGCCAGCAACAACGACCGACAAAGAGAAACTTAAGCTACACCCTGGATGAACTGCTTATAGCCAGAGATGGACACATTTAAAAAAACTATAACTTCCCTTTCCAACACGATCTTCCTAGACTCATGAGAAGAAAGCTGCAAGATGGTACTGCTTCTCCCTCAATACCTAGCAATCTCTTTCTCTTTTAGCAATACTTTCCAAAACGAGGATACAGAGAGAAATCTTTTTGAGGGTGTCAACTTAATTGGTAAATTAAGGACTATAGGTTTAGAAAGTATAGTTTGTAATTGGATTGAGAATTGGCTCAAGGACCGTATCCAGAGAGTTATGGTCAATGATTCCTACTCTGAATGGTCCGCGGTTATAAGTGGTGTACCCCAGGGTTCCGTCCTGAGACCACTATTATTCAACTTATTTATTAATGCTATAGAGGATTAATAGCACTGTTTCTATTTTTGCAGACGACACCAAGCTATGTAATATACTTCAGTCTATGGAAGATGTTCGTGAATTGCAAGCAGATTTAAACAAACTAAGTGTTTGGGCGTCCAGTTGGCAAATGAAGTTTAATGTAGATAAATGTAAAGTTATGCATCTGAGTACCAACAACCTACATGCATCATATGTCCTAGGGGGAGCTACACTGGGGGATTCACTTTTTGAGAAGGATCTAGGTGTACTTGTAAATCATAAACTAAATAACAGCATGCAATGTCAATCAGCTGCTTCGGAAGCCAGCAAGATATTGTCGTGTATTAAAATAGGCATGGACTCGCGGGACAGGGATGTAATATTACCACTTTACAAAGCATTAGTGAGGCCTCATCTAGAATATGCAGTTCAGTTCTGGGCTCCAGTTCATAGAAAGGATGCACTGGCATTGGAAAAAATACAAAGAAGAGCAACGAAGCTAATAAGGGGCAAGGAGAATCTAAGTTATGAGGAAAGATTAAAAGAATTAAACCTATTTAGCCTTGAAAAAAGACGACTATGGGCAGACATGATTAACTTATATAAATATATTAATGGCACATACAAATGGCTGCAGCAGTCACATGGGATGAAACGTTATCCCAGGAGGCTGGACTGGAGGAAGAAGCAGGGAGTTCTGGGTAAGTATGAACATTTTTTTGCTGCGGGTTTTTACTCACTGTCCAGCGGTAGTCACTGTCGAGGTTGCTGAAAGAGTTACTGCCGATCAGTGCTGCCCCTTCTCTCTATCCTGCACTGATCGTTTAACTCTTTCAGCACCCTGAACAGTGACTATCCCTTGACGTCGCCTAGCAACGCTCCCGTAATTACGGGTACACACACGTAGCCACCCGTAATTACAGGAGCCCCATAGACTTCTATGGGCCTGTCTGTGCCGTAATTACGGCCTGAAATAGGACATGATCTATATTTTTCAACGGCCCGGGCACCTTTCCGTAAGCAAACGGGAAGGTACCCGTGGCCAATAGAAGTCTATGGGCCCGTAATTACGGCTCGTAATTACGGGCGTTTTTACTGTCGTGTGCATGGGGCCTAAAGAAAAGGTTTTATAACTTTTTTTATTTCATCTTTAATTTTATTTTTCATACTGCTAATTTTTGTTTTGCAGGTTCCGCTGGACCATTTGGACTACGTCGTAGATTCGTTGGACTACTTTGCTGATTTAAGTTTTGATTTTTTTATAAAATGGAATTATTTCAATAAAATAAATGTTTTATATCTCTGTATCTCTTCACTACTGCCTTAGTAATGACAGCTGTCTGATTGAGGGCTTCCCTTACTAAGAAGGGGCTTAGTGCTAGCCAGTAAAGAGGCTAGCACTAACCCAATATTATTACCAGGAGTTCCGGGAAGAGCTGGGTACGACCCAGTACCCGACCATCTGAAGTGAAGGGTACTGGGGTGGCCGCAGGCTGATAATGCTAGGCCGCAGGCTGGTAATGCTAGGCTGCTGCTGCTTTATTGTATCTGGCTGGTTATGAAAAATGAAGGGGATCTCACGTAATTTTTTTTCAATTATTTATTTTTAAAAAATGACTTGGGATTCCCCCTATTTTTCATATCTAGCCAGATACAATAAAGCAGAAGCAGCCTAGCATTACCAGAAGCAGCCACTGTTTTTGGCCCTTCCCAGCCTGATAATACCAGCCTGCAGTCGCCCCGCTGCCTAAGGGTATGTTCACACGGCCAAATTTCAGACGTATACGAGGCGTATTTTGCCTCGTTTTACGTCTGGAAATACGTCTCAAATACGTCGGCAAACATCTGCCCATTCATTTGAATGGGTTTGCCGACGTACTGTGCAGACGACCTGTTATTTACGCGTCGTCGTTTGACAGCTGTCAAACGACGACGCGTAAAAATACAGCCTCGTCAAAAGAAGTGCAGGACACTTCTTTGGACATTTTTGGAGCTGTTTTCTCATAGACTCCAATGAAAACAGCTCCAAAAACGGACGTAAAAAACGCCGCGAAAACGGCGTGAAAACGCCGCGAAAAATGCGAGTTGGTAAAAAAACGTCTGAAAAGCAGGGTCTGTTTTCCCTTGAAAACAGCTCTGGATTTTCAGACGTTTTTGTTGACTACGTGTGAACATACCCTTACCGTCGTTTCAGATGGTCAGGTACTGGATCATACTCGGCTCTTCCCGATATCCCTGGCGGCAGTGGGAATCGGGGCAATAATAGGGGTTAGTGATAGCCTTGTTACTGGCTAATGCTAAGCCCCAGCCTTAGTAATTAAACGCTGTCAATCAGACAGCAGCCATTACTAAGCCATAATAAAGTATTAAAAAAAAGACATGAGAAAAAAACAAATTATTGAGATCAAAACTCCCCCATGCAACCCTCTTTCACCATTTTATTTTTAAAAAAAAAAGTAGATCATCGAAGTAGTCCACTGAATCTACGACGTAGTCCAAATGGTCCAGCGGAACCTACCAAAAAATAAGTTAGCAGTATAAAAATTGTATAAAATTACATTTGCCACATTAGAAACTAGAGGTCAAGGAAAAATAAATCCCCTTCATGTAACTCTGCTACTTGTCAACTGAAAAGTCATCCGCCAGAGGGAAAAATGTTTCCCCATGGTAGAGTACAAGAAAGTGTAATTCCCAGGTGAGGCTTTCAAGTACTCCGCCCTCAAGAAACGTTTTTCCTCCTGCCGGATGATTTTTCCGTTGACAGGTAGCAGAGCTCTTCCGTAGTGGTGTTAGGGGGCAAACTCGCCAATTACCCAGTGCCCCCAGAATGGGCTGCTACTCTTGGGCCAGGTCTGTGTGCTTTCCCCCCAAACGAAAATTTGCCGGACAAACCCCTGGCCATTGGCTCCCTGCTCCGCCGTTTGCTCTTGTATGCCACAGCCTGGTTTAGGCCTGAGGCCTACAAGAGATCGGGACCACGCTGATGATGTCAACTGCCCGGCACGATGACGTCACTGCATCATGCCGTCCACGCCGGGCCACTGAACTCAGTTAAAAATCATAAGTCAATTAGGTAATAAAAAGGGGACATAGAAGATGTGTTAAACCATTTTCAGTGATAATGTTGCGTGCTGATCTATGATACTAAAGTAATACAGTAAAAAGAGTTCTTTAAATATTTTCTATACATTAAACAGCACTTTAACAAATAAACAACCAATGTTTTCCTATTTAATTTTTTTTTATATATTGCGTGTTTGTTGTGTAAAGCTAGTAATGATAAAAGCTCGGATAGATTGGGGGGCGTCTTTTTATAGTTCGCCTCATGCAGCAGAGGGGGTAGGAGGAGGAGAGCATCAGATAGCCACATTTGCCGATGACATGTTACTTCTGACCCTCAATCAAGCTAAAGCATTCCCTGCACTTTAAGCTCTCTTCGATCAACCTGTTTTTTTAAATTAAATTTTAAGGTCAACCTGTCTAAATGTGAAGCCATGGACATAAATATCCTTCCCAAAATAGTGGTTGATTTATCATCTAAATTCCATAATGTGTATTGAAAGTCTAGCATTTCTTACTTGGGAACTAAATTGTGGAGGAATCTCCAAGACATTTTCTTTCTAAATTAACTTCCCCTTGTAAATAAAGTCACTAATCAGCTCAAAGAATTAGATATACGGATGGTCTCTTGATGGGCTGCAAATATCTCCGAAAGTTCCTCTATCTCCTCTCAAAATGCCTCAGATTTATCTTACTACCTTCTATCAGTTAGGTGGTTATTCCCTAAATGTCTTTGGATACAATTCCAAGTCAGACTGTCTTATAAGCAGCCCACAATCCACAAAGAATTTGGCCATGTCTCCCCAAAACCCACTTAGGAGACCTGCAGTCAGTTTCTTCTTTAGCCACACTAAGATCTAGAAACATAGTTACTAATTGTTCATTATTGCAATATTCTCATTTTGCTAAAATTTGTGAAGTTTTTTCAGCACACTGTTCTGGGTATTTCTATCCAGCCTAGCCAACTGATTTCTAAACTTTATAGCAAACTATAACTATAACAAACAATGCACCTAGTACACCTAATTTTCTTTCCTCTTGGGAGAAAGTCTTTGTGATTCATCCTCTCCTCCCGAAGTTAAGAAAATCTTAAAACACACATGTTTTTTTCTGGTTGCATAAGAACTCATTAAAACTGGTAACCAGATAGTATATTTCACCTGATAATTTAGCTAAAATGTTTCCAGGTTAGCCTAATGTTTGATGGAGATTTGGTCATTGATCCCTCTTGCACATATGGTGGGTTTGTCCGTAAATTTGCCTCTTCTGGATATCAGTGAAATCCTATATAAAATAATATGTGCTCTGGATGTGGATTGACAAATTTAAACAAATCTTGAAGGATTGTCCAGCTGGGAATATAATTTACATGAGAATTTTGTTGAACTTTGGGCCACATAAGTTTTGTTGGCATTGACCAACTCTTCATGAAACAATTCCCACCTCCTCCGATTTGATTCTATATTTGTGGCAGGCTGTGCTTAAAGCGTAACTAAACGATCGATCAACTTTTTATTTTCTAGCAGCATGTGTAATATAAATATATTTTGTAATATACTTTATTAATGAATTTGGGCTCCTTTTTGTGTTATGTGTGTGTGTGTGTGTGTGTGTGTTAAATGGCCATTCTGACACTTTTCTACCACATTTTATTTCTTGTATTTCTCCTGTCGCTAGCAGAGATTCTGCTGCCTATGAGTACGGGTGGGTGGTGGCCCCATCCGGACGTCAGATGTGCATGCCCCCATCGTGACATCAGGAAGGTCTCTCTGCCTCTATACACTACACAGTTCTCTAGCAGCAGAGCGCATGGAAGAGACTGTGTGCACTGGTCTCTTTGACTGGATGATTCTCCCCGGCAAAGAGTCTCAGGACACTGTAATCTGAGCTGCTAATTAGCATCAGATAAGACTAGGACTGCTCCGTCTGTCCCCCCCCCCCCCAATCACCCTGCCGTCCTGTCTTATCTTCCCTGCACTTGCCTGGGAAAGTGAAAAGAAAAACTCTGATTGCTTTCTTCTGGAGTGTGCAGAGATATTTACATCTATGTATATAATGTGTTGTGCTGTGCATAGCTCAGTGCACACTCACAGTATTAGGCCTCATTTACACGAGCGTGTGCGTTTTGCGCGCGCAAAAAACGCTGCGTTTTGCGCGCGCAAAAGGCACTTGGCAGCTCCGTGTGTCATCCGTGTATGATGCGCGGCTGCGTGATTTTCGCGCAGCCGCCATCATAGAGATGAAGCTAGTCGACGCCCGTCACTGTCCAAGGTGCTGAAAGAGCTAACTGATCGGCAGTAACTCTTTCAGCACCCTCGACAGTGAATGCCGAACACAATATACACCAACCTGTGAATAAAAAAAGACTTTCATACTTACCAAGAACTTCCTGCTTCCCCCAGTCCGGGCTCCCGGCCGTTGCCTTGGTGACGCGTCCCTCTCTTGTCATCCGGCCCCACCTCCCAGGATGACGCCGCAGTCCATGAGACCGCTGCAGCCTGTGATTGGCTGCAGCCTGTGCTTGGCCTGTGATTGGCTGCAGCTGTCTCTTTGACTGAACTGTCATCCCGGGAGGTCGGACCGGAGTTATCGGTAAGTCAGAACGTCTTTTTTTTTTTACAGGTTCATGGATTTTCGGAGCGGAAGTCACTGTCCATGGTGCTGAACCAGTTTAACGCTTTCAGCACCGTGGACAGTGACTGTCTCCTGACGTCGCGTACCCGAACATTTTTTACCGGTTTCGGTCAAAACGAGTTTGGCCGAACCCGGTGAAGTTCGGTGCGCTCATCTCGAATTTGACACTCCGTTTGGATGTTTGTAAACAGAAAAGCACGTGGTGCTTTTCTGTTTACATTCAGGAGTTTGACAGCTCTTGCGCGAATCACGCAGTTCGCACGGAAGTGCTTCCGTGCGGCATGCGTGGTTTTCACGCACCCATTGACTTCAATGGGTGCGTGAGTGCGCGAAAAACGCACGATTATAGAACATGTCGTGAGTTTTTTTCTGCGCACACGCGCTGAGCGCAAATCACGCATCGTCTAAACTGCCCCATTGACTAATATAGGTGCGTACGACATGCGTGCAAAGCACGCGCGTCGCACGCGCGTATATTACGTTCGTGTAAATGAGGCCTTATAGCTCAGTGCACGCTCACAGTATTATAGCTCAGTGCACGCTCACAGTATTGTCGTTATCACCTCAGAGTTCATTTACATGAAAGATACAGACAAATCATAATATCACACACAGCAAGACACGCCCCTAGACATGCCCCTAGCAACTGGCCAGAATCAGGAAATGTGAGAAAATGGATGTGGACTGTTTCACAAGAAAAAAAAGCTGCAAAAAAGGTACTTTGAAGTGAAAATAATTGCTAGGAGTAATGAAGTCACATAGTGGGACATAATAGCAGTTTAAATATTATTATTTTTTGCGAATGTTTAGCTATGCTTTAATCTTATTCCTCTATGTTCAATTGTTTGCAATGACTTTAAAAAACATGACTTTAAAACTTTGAGTTCCCCAATAAACTAAGTAACATGATAGCAACATATTCTTGTATAAAATGACACTGGTCACTTTGATATCTATTTCATTTATGTGCAATCCTATGTGCCTCATGTTTGTTATAGTGTTTGTTAAACTATGTTTTTCTTTTACTCATTGTATTTGTGAGACTAAACTGTCATGTGCCTTTTCAATATATATGGATGGAGTAGAAGAGATTTGAACAAATTAAAAAATAAATAAGACTGTTCTGGCACAAAAGTTGTGACCAGTGTATGCATTCTGCCTATCAGATTCTTCTCTCAATTATTCTTCTATCTATCGATCGATCGATCGATCGATCGATCGAATCTATCTATCTTATGGATAGAGCAAAAAATTTTTAACTTCTGTCACTAAAATGAATGGATACAGTGGGTCGAAATGGTACACTGCTCTGACATTTCATATCTGTATATATTAATAATTATAATAATATTTGAAGCTAGTTCATTTATGTCATATACACGCACTGCTTATAACATAGTGATTTGGATGTATGTCAGCTTCACAGTTCATGCTTGGGCCTGCACACCCTCTCGTTTTTCTGAAGCAGTTGTTTTTCCAGTATCAACAATCAGTTCTTGCTCCAGTCACTTTGTTATGAAGACATATGTTCATGCTTTTCTGCCTTAAGGACTATGTTCACCTAATGTTGACTGACTGCAAAATTTGAGCTTAATGTCAGTAAGTCAATCATGTATTAAAATGTAAGCATTTAAAAGAAGCATAGCAATGCTTGTGGAAAACCTTGATGGGTTTAAGGCATGTAAAAAATCCAAAGAATGTGATATTGAAAAAGGCATCTTAATGCATAAAGTCATGAATAAACATGCTTTCATAGCAGAAAATGTGCTGTTTATAAATTTTGCATAGTTTTAAGTGCAAGGTTTTGATTATATTAAATGTATAATAGTTTGATCACACTCACTTTCCTCATTTTAACGCCCTCCTGTAACCATGCATGCCACTTATGTTATGTTTGTACTTGTAATCCAATTAATATAGTTTATGAACAACTCTCTAGATTACAATTATGAAATAATAATAATTTCTATGGGGACCATAATATTGTCACAGTATTTTTTGGTGCAGAAATGTAATGGTATTAAGGGATAACATATCGATTTAGCAAATTCTTCATTCCAAGAACTGGACAACAGACTAGTTTGCATTATTAACATGTAAAAGACGTAGTAATGGCAAAATCAATAAGAAAATTAGGCTAAATTCACACTGTCAGCAAATAAGGTGGGAAAATCTCCCAACGTTTACAATGACGTAAGGTGGTTGGAGAGTAATGATGAGTATGCTTGTCATGAGCATCAGGCAGTAGCCGCATCACGACGAGCATACTCCTTATGCTGCCCACATGGTCACTGTTACTGTGGCTGTGCAATAAGTAGCAGGACAACGGCTTTAACACCCATTACAGTCCAGCTTTAACGGCGGAGATTAGAGAAACCTCTGCTCTCTGTAGTTAATGTAATATGCCATTATTACAATGCTGATACTGCCTTGTAATGGGAAAGATTGAGGGGGACGCCCCCCCCCCCCTTAGATTGCATTACAGGGAATTTCTGTGATGCCATCTGGGCCCCTACATTGGATAGGCAGACAGCCCATGGTCCATTGAAGGACCCTAGGACATTGTGACCATATTCCCTGTGTACTATCTCTACACAGCTAATGTATTGGCAGATAGATATATGGAAATATATTATGGTTAGAAAATAAAAATGTAAATTAATAATTCCCTATGGGATAAAATTCATTCAAATCAATTTATAAAAAAATTATGTTAAAAAAAATCCCCACATTCTTGTTTTACAAAAATATTAATTTATTAATTGTAAATCCTGAGGCATAAAATAATAAAGACATATCTGGTATCCTCATGACCATAATAACCTGTACAATAAATTTATAACATCAGATATAATGATTAGTGTGTGACATAAATGAAAAAAATACCAAAAACTGTAGTGGAATTTCTTTTTATTTGCATTTTTTTTTTTTTAAATAATATAAATTAAAAGCTAATGAAAACCATTTGTTCTGAAAAAAAAATCAAACCCCATACAGAAACGTTAAACAAAAAATAAAAAAGTTATGACTGTCGGAATGCAAAGAGGCAAAATAACAAAATTGTACTTGTGTTCAAGGTCTAAATTTACCTGATTCTTGATGGGTTAATGGGCAAACAGTTGCCAAAATGATATTCTTTTGGAATGCATTTAGCCAGTTATTACATATTGGGATCCCTAACTGTATTGAAAAGCACAGTCTAATGCACTTAGGTACATGGTGTGCATTGATGACCTGCCAACAGCCCTTCCATCCTCAGAATTTCTGTAGGAAAAATTGCCAATTGTACCCAGAATTTAATAGAATGTAATGAGGAATGTTAATGAAGTATCCAGTATAATAAGATGTTGAATTATTATTCTGCATATTTTGCTAAGATATAAGCTATACACTAATTGAATGAAGACATGCCTCACTTTGTGTCATGTGGGAAAAAAAAAGAATGTTATCCAAAATAAAATGCACTAAGGATCTTAGGTGGACATTATACATATCCTTTATTTATTATATAAATACTTACAGCAATATAGAAAAAAAAAAGACTATATCTACAAGCGCATCCAGATGTGAAATGAAAGAGGGGAAGGATAGAAAAAATAACGGTAATACGATTTAGTAGCGTTTAAATCACGTTAGGTCATTCTACTTAGGGTATGTTCACACGGCGGGGGTCCGTAACGGCTGAAATTACGGGGATGTTTCAGCCTGAAAACATCCCCGTAATTTCAGCCGTACCGGCATGTGCAGGCGCTTGAACGCCGCGTCAATTACGGCCGTAATTAGCGCTGCTATTCATTGGAGTCAATGAATAGCGGCTCCAATTACGGCCAAAGAAGTGACAGGTCACTTCTTCTACGCGGGCGTCTATTTACGCGCCGTCATTTGACAGCGGCGCGTAAATATACGCCTCGTGTGAACAGACAAACGTCTGCCCATTGCTTTCAATGGGCAGATGTTTGTCAGCGCTATTGAGGCGCTATTTTCGGGCGTAATTCCGGGCAAAAACGCCCGATTTACGTCCATAAATAGGCCGTGTGAACATACCCTTATTGTGACATTTTTTCTGTTAATCTTCCTTCTTAATAGTACAGTATGTATTTTTTTTCCCAACCAGAATTCATATTAAAAGTAAGTGTAACCTTATCCTCTATTCTAGGGACTCTATCTCACTTAATCTGACTGTAACTTTTCTTCAAATTTTTTTGCAATTTCTGTTCTTGTTAATTGTCAGCATACAATTAACTCTTAATCTTGCCTATAGTGATATGGTGCTAAACTTAAGATTTAAAAGTGCTTATCTCGCTCAAACATTCTTGAAATCAATACATAAGAAGCCTGACCAAAATTGCTTTACTTTTTCACAATTCCATCAGATATGCATCATATCTTCCGTCAGATTTTTTTTTTCACCACTTCTTGCACATTAATGGCAACATTCATCAGTGTGTGACGGGTAGAGCTTGGCTATCTTAGCTGGGCACAAATACCTTAGTTGTATCTTTCCTATTTATACAACATATACATTTAGATGAGCATCTCATCACTTATTGCCCAATTTAACATATAGCTATATAAGATCTCTTCCCAAAATTAACAAATAGCTCCGTTATTTTTGCACTAAGCATCTTTATATCACTGTATGTGGTTAAATAGCAAATCTTTAATTTACTAAGTAGTGACTAATATATATTCTGACTGTTACTTAGCAATGGATTGTAAAGCCAGCGGGAAAAATCACCTATGGAGATGCAGCGGTGTCACTCACTGTACAAGCTAAGGGTGGGTAGCATGTATAAATGGCAGCAAGACAAAAATACCTGCTAGTTGCTAATGCTGAAACATGGATTACAGATGCTTTTTCTTCAACATGGCAGTTCACTACAGATCTGGTAGGGGTACCGACATCTAACACGTGTATCCCTGCTGGAGACCAACACCTTCACATTGGTGCCATCACAAATTTTTATTCAAAAACATGGAGGAATCCAATGATTACCTGAGATTATGGCCATTGGAAACCAAACGTTGACAGGTGACAAAGAAATAAGGTATCTCAATTTGTTGGTGGCAGATCAACCAAAGGCAGGTGGAATTTAAAGATATTTGCATGATCTAATATATTTCAAAAGAAACTTTCTGTAATTAGACTACGATTAAAGAAAGTTAGTCAACCAAATAAATATTCTTAAACAACAGCTGAACAGTTCTTCAAACCACAATGATATCTACCCATGCAATCTGATAGCTCACAAAAAGGCCTTATGTTTTTTAGAACTGGAGACGGCAAATCTATTTCCAATGTGTGAATATCTCTCTGCCCATGCAACAGTGGTGCTCCCTCATTTCTTTTCAATTCCTGCATACATTTAAGAACAACGTCTTAGGTGAGTTTGCAAAGTTAACCATTTTTTTTATATTTTAATTACATTTTAAGGCAAATATATGTCAAAAAGACACAAAAGATGATTGATATGATGTGTTTCCATTTTATGTTTTATACTGTATACAGAATGAATTGACCCAATGCAATTCATATCTAACACTATAGTGAATATTAGTCTTAGGCCTTATGCACACGCCTGTAGCCATGTGCACGGCCGTGATTTTCGAGTCGGCCGGCAGCGGAGTTTTACCCGCGGCTCGCGGCAAATCGCGGGCCGTGCACATGGCCGCGTCCATTATTTCCTATGAGCCTGGACCATGCACGGACTGTGGAAACCACGGTCGTGTGCATGGCCCCATAGGAATGCATGGGGCCGCAATTCTCCCGTGGATTTTCGGGGGAATTCTGGCCGCAAAAGCGCGTTCGTGTGCATGGGGCCTCATATAACATAACCAATTATTATGTCATATATATACTCCTTTTTACCCATAGCAATCCTTGCAATCCATTGGAGCCTTTTTTAATTGTGAACATCTTCTGTGGCCCTCTTCCTCCTGGTATTCAAGTGTGAACATACACATTCCAGGTGGTCCAGTGGGGCCTTTATATTTCTGGTAGTTCAGTCGTTTTCGTTAAGACAAAAAGTTCAAGTTCCTTTTAGCAGAACAACCTCATTGGCCAAAGTATTCTAGTGATAGCCTTCTAATTCTTGGTGCTCAAGTTGGATCATGCTTCTGGTCCTTTCCTTCTTTTGAATATTGTTCTCTAAATTATATTCTGCAAGAATTCTCATTTTCAACATTTCTACCAAAAACATTATACTTTTTACGGTTTACTACCCATTAAACAACATCTACTTTTTCTATCTTCTGGGTTCCATTTAGTTTGCTTTTATACTTATACTCGACTCTTTAATAGGTACACTAACCTTGCCTCTCCACACTAAATCCTTATGTTAATATGATCCTTTCTTTCTAGCCTATTTTACAATGACCTCCTACCCTGTATTTTCCAATAATGCTTCATTAGACATCCATCCACATTGGCTTTACGTATAGGAAAATCCAATGTATTACATTATTTGACTCCTATATTATTTTATTTTAAAGCAACCTTAATGGTCTACTATTTTTAATAAACTTTTCAGAGACATTGGGTATGATGTATAAAATTAGCTCGGATGTAATAACAATTGTGTTGCTGATGATAATTATTTTAGGCTACTATTAACTTTTGACTACTTATTATTTGCAGTTTTTTATATGACCCCATAAAGATTACAGGACTTTCTTATTTTAACAAAATATAACCTACTTCTACTTGTACAGAAAAACTATCATGAACGTGTTTACTGATTACACAGTCATCTCCTTTTGATTTATGTGCGAAACAGTAGTCTAGTGACTGCAAACATTTTATTATCATTCTTATTTGAAAAAAATAAAGTTTTGCTGTGCTTGTTATTTATTTTATCCTGGTGATTACTCAACCACTTGCATATCTATGTAATTAAAACATACTAACCTATGTACACGTACCTTGACAGTTTTGAAAAATGAATAGAAATATGTGTGTAATTAAGAGTAGTAAAAAAGTATAAAAATGATCAACGTCCCGAACCAATTTTTGACCCAAGATATTGACATATTGATTGTCATAAAGAACAGAAATCTGTCTAAAATGCCTAGCGAGTTGCACTAAATTTATTATTCCACATGCGCTATTTGGATAAATGGGTGCAATTTGCCGACTCCTAAATTAATTCATCCTTTCACACTATTTATCAATCTCTCTCTACTGCTATTATTAATATTACTGTTTTACGTTTTTGTTATCTGTTTAAACATACCGGCTGTTTATGTATTTACATACCTTACTGAACTTTATGTTTTCTAATTCTATAAATAGTTGTGGCTTTTCTCAGCAAAGATACAACTTAAATACTTTCACTCTAACACAGGGACACCAGCATCTTTCCATCACGTACTTCTCTCTGGATACCTGTACCTCTTTTATTCTACGTTTCTATTCCCTAAAACAACAACATGACTCTGTGCATGTAAGTCTGATTTGATGTCTTCTATTTCCGCTTTTTATACCCCCATTCTTACAACATTTGTGCGATTTGTATTATATTCCATGTATCTGATCATCTCTGTCGTCTTGGTTTACCACAAAATTATTACCCATTTTTATGAGTCAGTACATTTTCTAGCCTGGATTCTAAGGCTGGTGATATCTTATCTGTTATAAGTAGTTTTAAAATTTTCTTGCTAAAGGCTTTGAGGCGTGATGTAATTTCTAAAATCAATATTTATTGATCCGTTTGGGGGGGGCAGATACCTGCCCTTGTTTTTACACACGTTTTTATAGGAAGAAGCAATGGCTTTTTGACAAGCGGTCCAAAGATTATCCCATTTGGGTAGTAGCAACAGGTTTAGTGTTATTTTCAAGAAAATTGTATAGCTGCAGCAGCACTCACTCACAGCAATGGCTGCCTCTGCCCACCTAACTAACACAATGACACTGACTGGCTCATATATCTCTCAAAAATCTATCTCTCTATCAAATTATTGTAAACCTAACTATCTAAACTCTTCTCACTATGAAACACCCTCACTGACACTAATGCATTATCTGTATTCTGTGTTTTACTTTCTCTCACTCTCGGATGTCCTGTCTGCGGCTGCCATCAGGGCCAAAAAAAGAAACAACAGGGGCCTGGAGCCCACCCGCCGGCACTGTCCACCGCTGCAGACCAAATTTAATTTGGAGAAAGGAACGGGCCCATTATGTTGCAGGGAGTCCATGCCGGGCACAGTGTTGTCTACTATTCCTGGGACAAGCTACATGGAAGTTACTTTAGGCCCTGGACAGTGTTCTTCCCGGGTGCCATTTTGGGGAGGTCCCTATAAGTTTAATACTGAAATCTCTGAGATGGGCAAGCATGACCAGGGGAGTGGGTAAGGATAGATAGACAGATAGATAGATAGATAGATAGATAGATAGATAGATAGATAGATAGATAGATAGATAGATAGATAGATAGATAGATAGATAGATAGATAGATAGATAGATAGATAGATAGATAGATAGATAGATGTTCAGAATTGCTATGTCAATGATAAAAAAAAATGCTGCCATTGGAGAAGCAAATATGAACATTCTTTAGGAATGGGATGTCTTCTTAGATTTCTGTTTCCTACTCAGGTTACAGTCAATAATGAGTTGTCAATTTACAAATTTGTACAAGTCAGTGTAGGAGGAGCCAGAAGCTATTTTGCGTATGAGGATGACAGATGATGAATGATAGAGGAGATATGGAGATCAATGATCAGAACAGTAAGTGTCAGTGACTAAGTTTTAACCTATTCCCGACATTCATCGTACATGTCCAGGTCAAAGGGAGAAATATGGAGCGAGCTCAGGAACGGAACCCGCTCCATACGCAGCACATGTTAGCTGTATAACCCATCACACACCCTGTTCTAACGGCCGGAATCTGAGATAACTTCTATGCCAGTCATTCAAACACTTAGATGCTACAGTCAATAGTGACCATGGCATTCAAGCGATCAGGCAGAAAGAACCCCCTTCTATCATCCCATCATTCACCCCTTCCCCGCAATGCATTCGTTGGCTGCCGATGGGTTTTTATGGCAGCTGGGGCTAATAAAGGCAAAGGCACGGCTTAATAGGACAATGCTAAAAAGACAATACACTGAAACACAGAAGTATTGCAGTTTTTTATTCAAGTGGTCAAACGATCAAATGTTAAAATCCCTTTTCCCATATTTTAGGTAAAATATTATAAACAATAAAAAAATAAACATAATTGGTATCACCGCATCTGTAACGATCTGAACTAATAAAATAGAACGTTATTTATCTTGCATGGTGAATGCTGTAAAAGGAAATTCAGAAGTGCTGTTCTTTGATCACCTCTTCTCCCCAAAAAATAGAATAAAAAGTCATAAGAAAATCATATGTACCCCAAAATAATACCAATAATAGTTTGCATGTCATTTTTACCGCACGGTAAACACCATAAAATCAAAACCCAAAAAACAATGGCGAAATTGCTGGTTTTTTTCTATTCCACCCAACAAAAAATGTTTTCAGTACATTATATGGTACATTAAATGGTGCCCTTAAAAAAAACAACTCATCGTCCTAAAAACAATCCTTCATATTACTATGTAGGCAGATAAATAAAAAGTAATGGCTCTTGAGATGTGGGGATGAAAAAATGAAAACAAAAAACGAAAAATTGTCTGCAGCAGCTAGCAGCAGGGGAAATATTACAGAGAGCTAAAATTTAAGACTGGCCCAGTTCCATTTGAGGACAGTTAAGGCACGATTACACGGCCCAACATGGGTCATTTTGATTAGCGCTCGTTGGCTCCTATAACACGGAGCAATGATAGGATATGTATAGGGACGAGCGCTCCTTACTATGACCGTTCGTCCCTATGCATTTTCATCATGTTGGCAGCGCATCTCCCTGTTTACACAGAAAGATGTGCTGCCGATAACTATGATTTTTTTATTCTGCATAAAAGAGCAGATCAGCCAATAAATGAACGTTTGCTCGTTTATCGGCTGATAGTTGCCTTTATTACACAGGGAAATGATCGGGAACGAGCGTTCCTATAAGCGCTTGTTTGCTCATTCGTTGGTCCGTTTAATAGGGCCATTAGTTGGGATGACAGAAGCATAACAAAGAGGAGTCAGTCTTCCCACAATCCTCCTTCTGCTTATTTGCGGTGTCATTCATATCCATATCACCAGCCACTGCTGTTGAAGTCAGCAAAGTAAAAAAATAGAGTTTTGGTTTTGGTGTGTGTCTTAAAGAATATGTGAATGCAAGAGAGCACGGTGTGATCAAAGTGAAGATAAGGGTATTAGCCCTTTCTCTCTGCAGCCATTTTTCGGATTTAAATTTTTGCTTTTATCTCCCCACCTTCCAAAAGCCATAACATTTATATTTTTCCATCGATATAGCCGTATGATGGCTTGTTTTTTGTGGGACAAGTAATAGATTTTTACGGGACAATTCAATGCATCATATAATGTACTGGGAAACTGGAATGAATTCTTTGTGGGATGGAATGGGAAAAAACGATTTGTTAACTTTATTCTGTGGGTTAATATGATTTTACTAGTCCCCCTAGAGGTCTTGAACATGCAATCTAACATGCTCCTATTAAGCCCTGCTTCCAGGCACAAAGATGTCAAACCTTGGGCCTTCATTATGGCCCCAGCCTGCCATGACAACTATCAGCACCTCACAATCACGGTGGGGGTTGGGCAATGGAACATTAGAGGGGGCCACCCTATCTAACGACTTACATGTCGCGGTCGCCATTGATCACGGCATCTAAGGGGTTAAACGTAAGCCCCCTCCATGCTCCCACACCCGACCTCCATCGTATCTATACAGTAGAAGTCAGTAAGGGGTTAAAGGCTATTCAAACCTTTGAAGGCCTTTTTGTTTTCTAAATCAATGTTCTATTTTATTTTGAACAAGTTTTGAATTGGGTTTTATTACAGTTGCTATGTATCCTGGATACAGGTATTTTGTGGTCAAAGCCGAATCCGTCAGGTCAGCGGGACTGATGGCTTCGGTGAGCGCTGGTATGATCCAGCTATTCTCGATCACATCTAAGTTCATGAACTTAGATGTGATTAATAATAGCTGGATCCTGCATGTCAGAGAAGTTATGAAGTTATTGCCACTAGGTGTCTCCCTTTCTGGAATCTGCTGTCCACTCCATGTTGTCAAGCAAAACCCATCTGTAGATACAAAGAAGACCCCCGTCGTATAGCTGTCTTGAAGGGGCCACAGCGCTGCTTCCCCTTAATTTCTACTTGCACACTGTGAACCGTCGACGCATTTGTAGCGGCGGGTTCATAGTATTACAGCCTTCTTCTAGTCACTTGAATTGGTGGAGGCTGTAATACTGTGAACGACCCACTACAAGTGTGTCGACCATTCACAGTACAAGCGCTGCTTCCCCTTCATTTTTACTTGCTCGCTGTGAACCGCTGCTACAAGTGTGTCGATGGTTCACAGTGAGAAAGTAGAAATGAAGGGGAAGCAGCACTCATACAAGCGCTGCGGCCCCTTCGAAAACAGCTAGTTAACGGGGGTGCCAATCTGAGGACAGGCCATCAATTTTTTTGGGACTGGAAAACCCCTTTAACTAAAAACTTGCATGCAAGCACAAATGCTAAGTGCAGCAAAAAAAAATAATAATAATGCATTTTAGGCACGACGTGATAACTCAGCATTAGTGCTTACATGCAGCTTTTTAGTTATAATTGAGACATAATTGCAGCAAACTTTAGACGGCATGGGGCAAAGTTTACATGAGAGAGCAGTACTAAGAAGAGAACTTACATGTGTCCCAGGATACCTTGTTCTGGCTGCTTATATAAAGAGAGATTAGTATATAATATATATATATATATATATATATATATATATATATATATATATATATATATATATATATATATATATATATTGTGAGACAGTGACAGGTAAAGTCATTGAGGGAAGGTATATTTCCCCTAGAATCCTGTCATATGTATCCTAGGCTCCAGGGAATGAGTAGTTCTTGCAATAGAAAGCTCTAGTTTTCCAATCTCGGCTTAAGGAAAAGCCGGAAAAAAGGGCCTGGAGTTGGATTGGAGAAGAGCAGGGCGGGTTCCCCAATCCCTAGTCCTTCTCTGTTTGTAGGACAAGGCTGCTGCTCAATTAGCTGCAACTGCAGCCTGTGTATAAAAAGGTGCAGACACAGTGTGTGGGAGTCTCACATCTGACTCATACTGCAGACTACTAAGGCTGGAGTAGCCTGTATTCTATGTGAGTAAAGACCTGTGTTACTTTGTGTCCAGTGCCTGGTAGGAAGGCACTTGGTATAGTTAGATAATATCTTGTTTAATTAGTGCTCAGACGAGCAGGATTTACTTTGTATTTTGCCTTGTTGTACAAGAGGCTGTTTCTTTGACAAGAATAAAAACACAGGCAAAGCCCTGTTATGACTTTTAATGCACGGTGTCCCTGGCTCTGGCTACAAAGAAACCGCTGTACCAACCTCTCCTGATGCTAAACCCTCACAATATATATATATATATATATATATATATATATATATATATATATATATATATATTTTATAAAGTTTGTTTGAAGCCCTATTTTTCATTGGTTTAAAAGCAGTCCATGTGAGCCTGTGATTGGCTGCAGCGGTCACAAGGGATGGAATGTCATCCCGGGAGGCCGGACTGGAGGAAGAAGCAGGAGTTCTGGGTAAGTTAACTTTTAATACTTTTAACTCCAGCGGTAGTCACTGTCCCGGGTGCTAAAAAAGTTACTGTCGATCAGTTAACTCTTTCAGCACCCTGGACAGTGACTATCCCTTGACGTCGCCTAGCAACGCTTCCGTAATTACGGGTGCACACACGTAGCGACACTTAATTACAGGAGCCCCATAAACTTAGGCCTCATGCACACTTCCGTCCGTGATTGGAACCGTGTGCTTCCCGTGTTTACTCCGTGTACACTTCCGTGTTTCAGTTTCCAAGAGGAAACTGAAACCCGTTCACACTATGTACACGATATTGTGAACGACGCACATGCTATTCCCTGTCCAGCGGTACTCACTGTCCAGGGTGCTGAAAGAGTTACTGCTGATCAGTGCAGCCCCTTAACTCTTTCAACACCCTGGACAGAGACTACCCTGGGCTCTCACAATATAGATTAATGGTTCATTAAAAAAAACCTGCAACAAAAAAAAAGTTACTACTTACCCAGAACTCCCTGCTTGCGTGCAACTTTCTCAAGTCTGGCCTCCTGAGATGACGTTTCAGACCATGTGACCGCTGTAGCCAATCACAGGCTGCAGCGGTCAAATGGACTGCCGCGTCATCCAGGGAGGTCGGACTGGATGTCAGAAGAGGGACGCGTCACCAAGACAACGGCCGGGGTACGTATGAACTTATTTTTCTTAATATCGCTGCGTTCCAGCACTGATCAGCAGCCTCTTTTCTCTATCAGCGCTGACAGAGAGAAGGGGCTGCCGATTAGTGCAGTGCAGTATCTGTCTGTATGTGTACCTCTGCCCGCCCGGCCGTTGCTAGGCAACGGCTCTGTCACACACGGACGGCACACGGATTTTGACGGTCCCATTGACTTGCATGGACCTCACGGTCACGGAATCTCGGACCAAAGTAGGACATGCTCTACTTTTGTCGGAACGGAGCAACGGGACCGTCAAAAAAACTGGTGTGCATGGCCCCATTGAAATGAATGGGTCAGGGTGCTAGCCGTCTGAAAAACGGCTAGCACCCTGAAGAAAAAGACTGAAGTGGGCATGAAGCCTTATATGGGCCTACCCGTGCCGTAATTACGGCCTGAAATAGGACATGTTCTATAGTTTTCACCGGCCCGGGCACCTTCCCGTAAGCAAACGGGAAGGTACCCGTGGCCAATAGAAGTCTATGGGCCCGTAATTACGGGTGTTTTAAAGTTCGTGTGCATGAGGCCTAAATCTGTAATGAATATATTGCTTAATTTCATTTCTTTTATGCTTCCAATAACATTATTTACACTCTCTAGCAATTAAATTCATATAGAGAGGTAGCAATTAAGTTCATACTGAGAGGTATTTAAATAGTGAGCTTTTACTCTATCCATACCGTAAGTCAACCTCCCGAGCAACGCCGGGTATAAAAGCTAACATATATATATATATATATATAATTATGTGTATATACACGCACACATACATATACATACACACACACACACACACATAAACATACACATATATGTATATATATATATATATATATATATATATATATATACAGGGTGGGCCATTTATATGGATACACCTAAATAAAATGGGAATGGTTGGTGATATTAACTTCCTTTGTGGCACATTAGTATATGGGAGGGGGGAAACTTTTCAAGCTGGGTTTTGACCATGGCGGCCATTTTGAAGTCGGTCATTTTGTATCCAACTTTAGTTTTTTCAATGGGAAGAGGGTCATGTGACACATCAAACTTATCGAGAATTTCACAAGAAAAACAATGGTGTGCTTGGTTTTAACGTTACTTTATTCTTTCATGAGTTATTTACAACTCAATATCAAAACTTATGAATTTAGAATGAGAAGTTATAAAAGCTCCTGTAGGTGTCCCAATACTTTTGCACATATAGTGTGTATGTGTGTGTGTGTGTGTGTGTGTGTGTGTGTGTGTGTGTGTGTGTGTGTATATATACATATATATACAGGGTGGGCCATTTATATGGATACACCTAAATAAAATGGGAATAGTTCGTGATATTAACTTCCTGTTTGTGGCACATTAGTATATGGGAGGGGGGAAACTTTTCAAGCTGGGTGTTGACCATGGCGGCCATTTTGAAGTCGGCCATTTTGTATCCAACTTTAGTTTTTTCAATGGGAAGAGGGTCACTTCTCCCACTCTTCACACACTGATAGCAACACCGCAGAAGAAATGCTAGCACAGGCTTCCAGTATCCGTAGTTTCAGTTGCTGCACATCTCGTATCTTCGCAGCATAGACAATTGCCTTTAGATGACCCCAAAGATAAAAGTCTAAGGGGGTCAGATCGGGAGGCATTTCTTCTGCGGTGTTGCTATCAGTGTGTGAAGAGTGGGAGAAGAGGGTTGCATTGACAATCCAACACAATGGGCAGCACTTTGAACACATTTTATAAGTGGTCATAAACTTGTAAATAACTCATGAAAGAATAAAGTAACGTTAAAACCAAGCACACTGTTTTTCTTGTGAAATTATCGATAAGTTTGATGTGTCACATGACCCTCTTCCCATTGAAAAAACTAAAGTTGGATACAAAATGGCCGACTTCAAAATGGCCGCCATGGTCAACACCCAGCTTGAAAAGTTTCCCCCCTCCCATATACTAATGTGCCACAAACAGGAAGTTAATATCACGAACTATTCCCATTTTATTTAGGTGTATCCATATAAATGGCCCACCCTGTATATATATGTATATATACACACACACACACACACACACACACACACACACACACACACACACACACACACATACACACTATATGTGCAAAAGTATTGGGACACCTACAGGAGCTTTTATAACTTCTCATTCTAAATTCATAAGTTTTGATATTGAGTTGATCCCCTTTTTGCATCTAAAACAGCTTCCATTCTTC
Organism: Rhinoderma darwinii; assembly: GCF_050947455.1. Lineage (NCBI taxonomy): Eukaryota > Metazoa > Chordata > Amphibia > Anura > Rhinodermatidae > Rhinoderma > Rhinoderma darwinii. The sequence continues at coordinate 148,578,276 of NC_134691.1, read as the reverse complement.
TGGGAAGGTTTTCTACAAGATTTTGGAGTGTCTGTGGGAAGTTTTGCCCATTCATCCAAAAGATCATTTGTGAGGTCAGACACTGATGGTAGATGAGAGGGCCTGACTCACAATCTCCGTTCTAGTTCATCCCAAAGATGTTAGCTGAGGTTCAGGTCAGGGCTCTGTGCAGGCCAGTCAAGTTCTTCCACACCAAACTCACCCAACCATGCCTTTATGCTTTGTGCACTGGAGCACAGTCATGCTGGAACAGAAATTGGCCACAAACTGTTACCACAAAGTTAAAAGCATAATACAATTGTCCAATATGTTTTTGTATACTGAAGCATTAAGATTTCCCCACACTGGAACTAAGGGGCCCTGGCCTACCCCTGAAAAACAACCACATAGCATTATCCCTCCTCCACCAAACTTTACAGCTGGCACAATGTAGTCAGGCAGGTAACATTCTCCTGGCATTCGCTAAACCCAGACTCATCCATCAGACTGGCAGATAGGGTGATTCGTCACTCCACAGAACACGCTTCCACTCCTCCAGTGGCGGCGTACTTTATTCCACTCCATCCCCCCCTTGGCATTGTGCTTGGTGATGTAAGTCTTGCATTCAGCTCATCGGCCATGGAAACCCATGCCATGAAGCCCCCTGGGAATAGTTTTTGTACGGATGTTAATGCTAGAGGAAGTTTGGAACGCTGAAGTTATTGAGTCAGCAGAGCATTGGCGACTATGTGCCTCAGCACTTGGCGCGTCCGCTCTGTAACTTTACGTGGTGTGCTACTTCGTGGCTGAGTTGCTGTGGATTCTAAACGCTTTCACTTTGCAAAAATATTACTCACAGTTGATCGTAGGATATCTAGGATGGAAGAAATTTCACGAACTGACTTGTTGCAACGGTGGCATCCTATTACAGTACCACGCTGGAATTCAGTGAGCTCTTTAGAGCGACTCATTCTTTCACAAATGTTTGTAAAGGCGACTACATGGCGAGGTGCTGGATTTTATACACCTGTGGGAATGGGACTGAATGAAAGATCTGAATTTAATGATTAAGAGGTGTGCCCCAATACTTTGTCCATATAGTGTATATACAGTATAGAATTATATTTAGTAATATATCATGACAGCCAGCCTTCTGGTTTATCACCGATGGAGCTGGCTGCCAGGTATGCTTGGAACTGTGGGCATGGAAGTACACACTGTACTGCACTGGCAGGTTTGTATATCAGTGACACGCCACCCACTATGGAGAGAACAGAAAATAGCGGGGAACTGGAGATGAAAAAGAATTCTGCATTAAAATCCTGGTGAAACGTCAAAACATCATTGGGGACTAAGGCACATGATAATTTTGAACTTTTTGATTAAAACTCAGGTATGCTTTAAGAAAAAATATAGATGCACTAAAAATGAATATATAAAATTATACTTTAACAGGATGGGAAATAAAAGAGAAAATAAGAAATAAATACAAGGTCTTCTGTGTTGATGAAGATATTATTTAATAACTATGACATCATCATCAGTAAAACAATTTAATACCAATTGCTTTAGAAATTACTTTACTCCTCTATTTACATCACTACTGCTCCCTCCAGTGGATTTTTTTAAATTGGTGTTTTAATTTCTAAGTAATTTCTGGCATACATATAAGACATTTATTTTTACCACTTTTTAAAAAAAAAAAAAAATATCCTGCAGAAATAACAGAATCCTTGAGAAAAAACTATTTGCCTCCATGTACAATCTGAGGCATTCGAAGGTACAGCATAGGACCATAGATTTCTATGGACACAATATTTAGAATCCATGTGACACACATCCCTCTTAACTATGGCTGTGTGCATGAGACCTTAATCTGACAATTAAGACATGTTCACACCTGGCAGATTTATTGAAGATATTTTTGTTACATACGTCAGAATAGGGTTTGTAAAAATCCATGCACATGCTTCAGAATCAACCCCATCCACATATATGGAATGGCTATTCAGTCTCAAAAATGTCTGCAACAAATCTGTCATGTGTGATCATACCATAAAACTCCTGATGGTTCAGTACAAGAATAAATATGCCACAGCGGCCTAGAAGGTAAGGGGGTCCACACAGCTTCCTACTGTTTATTAAATTGCATATAAGGGATCAAATGAATTTTAAGAGGTCCCTATACTGTTCTTACATGGGAGCCCTCTTCCTTTCTGCTAATCGAAGTAGACATCAAGAAAAGGAAGGATTATAATAACCCACTGAACAGATGAAAATTGACCTTTTCCATACTACTGAAACGATTGTATATCCTGTGTTAATTGTGATAGAAAAGCTTGTTATTTTTCCTATGACATTTATTTTTAACATGGGTAAATTTAAAGTATACCTCCAGTGAAAAATGAAAACTTCACAGTGCTCTTCTAGAACTTCTGTGGAGCCTTCACAGCTCATCTGTTAGTGCTGCAACCCCCTTCTTCTTCCAAATTCACGAACAGGAAGGGGATATCATTCAGGGCATGACTGCTACATAAAATCAGTCCTGGCACTTTAAATCACACAGGCCCATCTGCTGTCCATACAATATGTTTGTGCGGTCGCGGGCCCTCCCTATATTGTACATCGTTTCTGATTTTACTTTACACCATTCACATCTTTCATACATTAACTGTGTCTGATTTCCTGTTATAAAATATTTGAACAGTACAGAAAGAGAGGCAGCAGGAATGGCAAACTCATGACAATGAGTCAATGTTGGCGATACACGGAAATGGACTCTGTCCGATATAAACTGTACTTATGAATGTCTCTATATACTATACATGTGAATAATTCCAACATATACTATGTACACTAACAATGCTGTCATGTATACTGTACATGAATAATGCAGCTTTATATACTATACACATAAATAATACCTCCATATATATTGTACAGTTGAATGATGCCACTATCTACTGTACCCGTATATACTGCCACCATATATACATTACACATGAATAATAATGACATATGTACTGCACACACAAATGACTACATCATATACAGTATACTGTACACATAAGTAATGCCACTATATACAGTACACAAATAATGCTGCCATAAACTGTACACATGCATATTACAAACATATATACGTAAATAATACTTTAATATTCTGTACATATAATTAATGCCACTATATACTGTACACATAAATATTTCCCCCATATACTGCATAAATAAATACTGACACCACATACTGTACATACAAATATCATTATACAGTAAGGGTATGGTCACACGATTAACAAAATACGTCTGAAAATACGGAGCTGTTTTCAGACGTTTTTTGAGCAACTCGCGTTTTTCGCTGCGTTTTTTCGGCCGTTTTTGGAGCTGTTTTCAATAGAGTCTATGAGAAAACGACTCCAAAAACGTCCCAAGAAGTGTCCTGCACTTCTTTTGACGAGCCATCATTTTACGCGCCGTATTTTGACAGCAACGCGCAAAATGACAGCTCGTCTGCACACAACATCGTAAGACCCATTGCAAGCAATGGGCAGATGTTTGCCGACGTATTGGAGCCGTCTTTTCAGGCGTAATTCGAGGCGTAAAACGCCTCCATTGCGTCTGAAAAGAGGTCGTGTGCACATACCCTAATACTGACATATAAAGATATCAAACCACCCTGCCCCCTGGCGCTCACCAATCCCACCTGGTTTTCTTCGTCACTGTGTTATGAGTCTTTCAAAAGTTTTTTTTTGTCTTCCTTTTTTTTATAGATTTTTTTCACTATTTTATTATGAGTGAAGTTCATTTGCGTCTAATGTTCGAGGTTATACTCTCCCTATGCACTTTTTGCATTGTGACCACTCACATATCTTTCTTTTCTCCATTTGTTTTGTAATGTATTGTTAATTTCTTTCACGTTACAATACATACAGTATGATGTGATCATTTAATTTCATTTGCACCAGACTAACTGTACTTTGATTCATTTTTGTTTATATTTAGTATTTTTTTTAAATAAACCTACAGTTTGGAAAAAGCTCTCAAATCATACTAATATATAATTCTAAAATATCACCATACCATAAACAAACAATAGTATGATTCCACAATCATACTCAACCATCAACTATATATACACACTCACTCCTGCATGCTGCATATACGCCACTCACGGTTAGGACACATGCTGCACACGTGCCACTCACACCTAGGATATTGACTTAGAATTGGATCCGTCGGGTACGTGTGTGGTGTCCGCCATTTTGATGGGAAAAATAGCGCAGCATGTAGTTCTATTTTTCTTGTCAAATCTGATGAAAACATGCAACACAGGCTACGACGCAGATGTGAACAAAGCCTAACTTCCCGGCAGCTACTGGAGGTGGGAGTATTGGTTTACTGCAGACAGTAATAAAGAGAGAGTAGCACTTCTGAGCAGCAGCTGTATGCCAGGTCCAGTGGCTGCTTATTGGCTCAGAATACAATAGCCGCCTAATAGTGCTATGTGAAATCTGCCAACGCAGACCAAACCGTAAACTGCCCTACACATTAGATTGCTGTCGGCCAATAGCTATTTCTCCCAATCCCCCCATACTTGGCCAAGAGCGCATGTGCTCTAAATAGAGAGACAGGAGTAAGCCGCTACTAGACACTTTTTGTGAAGGCTTACAGTGTATCTTCCCTCAGAACAAAATGATTAAGTATGTTATAATCCAACTACTGTAATATAGCCTTCTGTCCCAGACATCTGCCGTTGGGGTAGAGTCGGGAGGCCCCATACACATTAGATGGTTGGCTGATACTGCAGAAATCAGCAGGTTTGGTCAATATAAACCTAGTTTGTATGGCCTCCTTAACCAATCCTGGGCTGGTGTGTGGGGGGCTCTTTCCTTCTAGGGAGAGGACACACCGATTTCTCTCTGCTGACTGATTGTTGCTCTATTATACAGAGGCCGCCAACCTCATTCCTTACTTTCCGCTTGCCATCTCTCTGAGTGTCTGATCAGCGGCTGCACACCGATAAGCTTCATCAAAGACCTAGGGTGAATAGGCTTCAGACCATAGATATAATTAATAAGAACAGTGTGGGGGGCAACCTACCAGCCCACTGTGCACCAGCCCATCTGGCATTTGCCAAAACTGCCAGATGGCCAGTCCAGCCCAGCTATCATTGCCTGTCATGTTACAGATAATGTGGAGCTGCAGCCCAGCCACCAGGCACTGTTTCGACAAGCCTGCTAGCCCACATTTCACTTTCCACCCCTCTTCTAACCCCTGGCACACTGTAAATACTGCTTTCTTGATGCAGGGCCAATGCTTCAAGCTAGCAGGCACTGAACACCGGACTTTATTAGCCAGCAAGTTCCCTCTACAGACATCTTTTTATTCCCTATTTTGGTAAGAAGTAAGTTTAGCTGTATTGGAAAGTACCTGACTAAATAAAATAAAATAAAATTTTATTTTGTTTCAAGCCCTTTCATGACTAAGGGTGTTTTAGGCTGTTAGTAGCATCCAAATCCGGGTGTTGGGGCTGCTGTGGGGGGCACAATAATCAGCAAAAGAATGGACTTAAATATACGTCGGTTCTGCACAAAGTCCAGCAAAAGTGGACGTATTATTACAGTGGGTGGTCCTGATGTGGCTAGAATCCTTACCACTCTTTGAGTTTGTTTGGCACACTTCTTTAAAAATAATGTCTGTGAAGCCGTCATTTCATTTACGGGTGGCTTTTTTGTGATAATATGGTATTTAATCAAAGCTCAACATCTTGGACTTTATTGGTAGGATACAGTTTCCTGTTGTGACTAAAATTCAGACTATTCATTAAATAATGAACATTTTCTTCAGTGGTGGAAGAGATTCAGTAAACCTTCATTGTTTTTCCAGTTCCATTAAGACAATACATTCCATCGGACTGACTCTGTAAGAAATCCTCTATACATGTGCCTATCATGATACACACTTGCATGGAGGATTTCCTTATTTATTCAGATGTCTATATTGTGTTCCCTATCGCATTACTGAAATATGGAATGTCAGCTATTCCAAAAAGTACATTCCTAAGATTGATAACTTATCAGTGTTCAGTAGCACCAAATAATTGAAGGATTCAGCCTTTGACCACAGAGACATCAAATTTGGTAAAAAAAAACAAACAAACTATAGAATAATCCATAAGTCAACTAGTCTTTTTGACTAAGATACTGTTTATAGGAACAACCAGTGACTGAGTTACTTCTACTGTAAAATATAGCAATACAGAATACAAGATACATGTAGTATACTATGTACTTACAAGTTTAGTGAATATATACCCCAAACCCTGGTACCCTACGCCAGTGATCCCCAACAACCGGGCCGCGGACCAGTTCCAGGGCCATAGATTATTTTGCATATATATATATATATTCACACACACACACATATAAATAAATATATATTAGATTGTGAGCCCTATTGGGACAGGTACTGATATTAGCGATGGCAATCTGTGTACAGCACGGTGGAATATGCTGCCGCTATATATAAGCAACTGAAATATTTAAATGAAGAAATATACATAGATTGCAATGTAGATTAGCAGATTGGAGCGTTATTCCCATCTGAAACATTTATGGCATACATATATGGCAAGCGTGCTTGGAAACAGTTACATAGTTAGTGTGTTGAAAAAAGACCTAAGGCCCCATGCACACGATAATAGATTTTAACTGTAATTACGGTCCATAATTACGGACTGTAATTACTGACCCATTCATTTACATGGCCGATGGACACCTTCCTGTATATTTACAGGAAGGTGTCCGGGCCGTAGAACGCTTCTGTAAAAAATAGGACATGTCCTATTTATTTATTTTTTTTTACGGACCGTGCTCCCATACTTTATAATGGGAGCATGGCCCGCAAATGCGGCCGACTGTCCACGGCCGGCCGTAGCAACGGACCGGGATTACGGCTACGGCCGCGTGCAGGGGGCCTAAGTACATCGAGTTCAACCTTGCTTAGCTGTTTCTGTAATTGCCATAAAAGTGAATAAAGGGAGCTGCACACATGCCAGCGGCCACTTCACCAGGCTGTTCTCAACATAGGAGTGGGTCCTAGACCCACATCTATTAAACATGTATAGCATATCCAGTAAAATATGCTATTAAAGAGAACCTTTTACCTCCCCATACATGTGCAGCTGAGTGCAGCATGTAATGGGGAGGGCTGCACATACCCTGGGGCACTTTACATTTTTTCTCTACCTCCCTCCATTTAGATATCGGTGCTGCTACATTTGGCGCCCGATATTTAAATAAGCCCCTGAACAGTCAACGGGGTGTGTACTGTCAAGGGGGCGTGTTACTATGGCTGTGACACTGTCCAATCAGATATGGACAGTGTTACAGCAAAAGCGAGGAGAGAGAGAGAGTGTGCGCACCCGCGCGCACGCGCTACCACTCTTCAGCTTTGAAGGTCAGTCTTCTGCCGAACTGGCAAGCGGGCGTGTCTCTGCTACGGATAGTGCAAGCGCTTCCCAGTTCTTACACTGTCCGTAGCAGTGACACGCCCCCTTGCCAGTTTGGCAGACAAAGTACAAGACTGATCTCTCACAAGAGCTGAAGAGATAAGAGCACACATGCGCGCTCTCACCACAGCTCTTACACTGTCCGTAGCAGTGACACGCCCCTTGCCCATTCAGCAGAAGACTGATCTTCAAAGCTGAAGAGCGAGAGAGCGTGCGTGCGGGTGCGCACACTCTCTCTCCTCGCATTTGCTGTAACACTGTCCATATCTGATTGGACAGTGTCACAGCCATAGTAACACGCCCCCTTGACAGTACACGCCCCATTGACTGTTCAGGGGGTTATTTAAATATCGGGCACCAAATATAACGGCACCGATATCTAAATAACGGAGCGAGGTAGAAATATTTTTTAAAGTGTCCCAGGGTTTGTGCAGCCCTCCCCATTACAGGCTGCACTCAGCTGCACATGTATGGGGAGAAAAAAGGTTCTCTTTAATGTTTTAGATGCCAATCGTAATGGGTAAATTAAGGACTATAGGTTTAGAAAGTATCGTTTGTAATTGGATTGAAAATTGGCTCAAGGACCGTATCCAGAGAGTTGTGGTCAATGATTCCTACTCTGAATAGTCACATGTTATAAGTGGTGACCCCAGGGTTCCGTGCTGGGATCACTATTATTCAACTTATTTATTAATGATATAGAGGATGGGATTAATAGCACTATTTCTAATTTTGCAGATGACACCAAGCTATGTAGTAATGTTGAGTCTATCGAAGATGTTTGTGAATTGCAAGCGGATTTAAACAAACTAAGTGTTTGGGCGTCCACTTGAAAATGGAGTTTAATGTGGATAAATGTAAAGTTATGCATCTGGGTACCAACAACCTGCATGCACCATATGTCCTAGGAGGAGCTATACTGGGAGAGTCACTTGATGAAAAGGATCTGGGTGTACTTGTAGATTATAAACTAAATAACAGCATGCAATGTCAATCAGCTGCTTCAAAGGCCAGCAAGATATTGTCGTGTATTAAAAAAGGCATGGACTTGTGGGACAGGGATATAATATTACCACTTTACAAAGCATTAGTGAGGCCTCATCTAGAATATGCAGTTCAGTTCTGGGCTCCAATTCATAGAAAAGATGCCCTGGAGTTGGAAAAAATACAAAGAAGAGCAACAAAGCTGATAAGGGCATGGAGAATCTAAGTTATGAGAAAAGATTAAAATAATTAAATCTATTTAGCCTTGAAAAAAGATGACTAAGGCCTCATGCACACGACTGTAAAAACTCCCGTTATTACGGGTCGTAATTATGACCCGAAATAACGGGCCCATAGACTTCTATTGGCCACGGGTACCTCCCCGTATGCTTACGAGAAGGTGCCTGTGCCGTTGAAAAAGATAGAACATGTCCTATTTCAGGCCGTAATAACGGCACGGGCAGCCCATAGAAGTCTATGGAGCTCCCGTAATGACGGGTGACTACGTGTGTGCACCCGTCATTACGGCAGCCATTGCTAGGCGACGTCAGTAAATAGTCACTGTCCAGGGTGCTGAAAGAGTTAACTGATCGGCAGTAACTGTTTCAGCACCCTGGACAGTGACTTCCGATCACAATATACATCAACCTGTAGAAAAAAAGGCGTTCATACTTACCGAGAACTTCCTGCTTCTTCCTCCAGTCCGGCCTCCCGGCCGTTGCCTTGGTGACGCGTCCCTCTCTTGACATCCGGCCCGACATCCCTGGATGACGTTTCAGCCCATGTGACCGCTGCAGCCAATCACAGGCTGCAGCGGTCACATGGACTGCGCGTTATCCAGGGATGTCGGGCTGGATGTCAAGAGAGGGACGCGCCACCAAGGCAACGGCCGGTTAAGTATGAATTTCTTTTACTTTTACCTCGGCAAGGGCTGCCCCTTCTCTCTATCCTGCACTGATAGAGAGAAGGGGCTGCCGATTAGTGCAGTGCAATTTTGCAGAGAATACGTGCCCACAAATATGGGTGGAATACGGGTGACACCGGACCCGTATTTACGGGCACGGGTCCGTAAATACTGGTGCAAAACGGGTCGAATACGTTTGACACCAGACACGTATTTACGCCAGTATTTACGGGAGGGAAAAAATACGTTTGTGTACATGAGGCCTAAGGGGGGACATGATTAACTTATATAAATATATGAATGGCGCATACAAAAAATATGGTGAAATCCTGTTCCATGTAAAACCCCCTAAAAAAACAAGGGGGCACTCCCTCCGTCGATTGCAGCATCTAAGACGTTAGAAAGAGGGGGCACCCACCTCCAACAGATCATCGCCCCCCCCTGCAACACAATCGGGGGGTGCCGATGGTTGTCATGGCAGTCCAGGGGCCTAAAGAAGGCCCCCAGGACTACATTTCTTTATGTCCTGTTAAGCCCAGCCTCCTTAACAGGAGCCTACATTATTGCAGTGTATTGTACCAGCGATCTAACGTTCGCTGGTTCAAGTCCGTTCAAGCTCAAGTAGTAGTTTACATATATATATATATATATATATATATATATATATATATATATATATTTATATGTGTATATAAGTTAAAAAAAATACCTTTTCCCATTTTTCCTTTAAAGTAATGTAAAGAATAAAAAAACGAAACAAAATTGGTATCACCGCTTCCATAAAAGGACGAACCATTACATTATTTAACCCGCACAGTGAATGCCGTAAAAAATGCCAGAATCGAAGTTTTTTTTTCACTTTATATCCCACAGAAAATGAAATAAAAAGTGCTCGAAAGATCTCATGTAGCCCAAAATGGTACCATTAGAAACTACAGCTTCCCCCCCAAAAAAATAAGTCCTCATACCGCTCAATCGATGGAAAAATAAAAAAAGTTATTGCTCTATTTTTAAGTATTAAAACATAAACAAATATATATAAATTTGTTATCGCCGTAATTGTATTGACCCATAGAATACAGTGAACATGCAATTTTAACTGTACAGTGAAAGCCGTAAAAAACGAAACCCCTCAAAAATTGAGCAATCGCTGTTTTTTCCTATTCCACCCCACAAAGAAAGAATTTTTTTCCCGTTTCCCAATAGACTATATGGTACAAAAAATAGTGCTGGGAAAATCTACAACTCGTCCCGCATAAAAAAAGCCCTCATATGGCTTTATTGATGGAAAAATAAAAAAGTTATGGCTTTTGCAGGTGGGGAGGAAAAAATGAAAACGAAAATTCAAAAAATGGCTGTGACGGGAAAGGGTTAAGCAAGCATAGCACAATATAAATATAATCTGATAATGCACAACACGAACAATGCTTGTATAGAGGAGTGTTTGCATGTATTGGTGCTTTCTGCAGATAATATGAGTAGATTGTACAATACTGTGTAAATTTTTGACTGCTAACCATGTAAATATAATAAATAATAGGACAAATTCAGCGTAATTACCACACTAATAACAGACATATTTTGACTTTGAAGGGTAAGCTGTGCAAACAAGACTTTATTTCTTATTTAAATCTGAAGAAAACAGTTGGCACACCGATCTGGAAGCGGATTGTTTTACTGCCACTTGCCAAGTAGGTTAAACATTAAGCTAAATTAAAATGAGTATATAAATATTAGTAATGTGCGCTAATATATGTTACAATGGCCTTAAAATCAGAACATCATTATCAGAATAAGAAATTAATTTTCACCACATTATAATATTGATTTTATATATTTGCAGCAATATTTATTGCTATGTATCAGGCCTTATTGACACGTGCGTGTCCAATTTACATCCGTAAAAAACGCTGTTTAACTTCCATGTGCGTTTACTTCCATGTTTGTGTTTTATGCGTGTATGGCATCTGCAAGTCATCTCTGTTTCTCGTTGGCTTCCTCTTTATTTTTCTCATTCCGTAGCAACTGTCTGTGAAAAACGCATTGCACACGGATGTCACCCATGTGCTGTTCGTTATTTTCACGCACCCATTGACAATAAGTTAAGCGGTCTGCAAAAACGGACCAAAATAGGACGTGCTATGAGTTTCTCACAGTGGACACGCTCCGTGAAAAAACACAAGCCCCTTTGAAATGCATGAGCCAGTATATTCTGTGTTGATTTTTTTGTCAAACATATTTACTGTAGCAGGGATAGGTCTTTCTGCTGTGTTCTAGAGAATTACTGATCAGCGATCCCTGGTTGAGAAGGATTGACCTTGAGCTTAAAGATTTCTAACTATCAACATATTTGGTACGTCAGTTAGGTAGGAATCCAAGAATATCTGGCAAATTTTGGTGGATGTAATGTATTACTCTCCAATGCTGCATGAATGAGGAGCTTACTTCCATAAAAGAAAGATTACGATGTGCAGAGCAATTGCATGCCATAATCTGTTATGACTCCCTGCCAAGTAGAGGTGGAAGTATTAATAAAAGTTTTTATTTCGTATTTGAGTATTTGTATTTTCCTGCATCTGGTATTTATATGACAATAATTTATATTTATATGTAAAATAATATGATGCATTGATGCATGTAGGCACTGGTGTCAATGATCCTGGTGCCATCAGTAATATAGAAATTAACATAAAAAAATTTAAATTCTTCGGACCACTTTTTACATGAAAGGTCTTCTAACAATGAACTGATCAATCGCTAGAAAGTCTCAAAAGGCAGCACATGATGTCACGTTATAAAGAGATTAAAATACAGATGCCAAGCAGTCATTGAAATGGAAAAGGTTACAAAGTCATTGCTAAGGCTGTGGGACTCTAGAAAACCACAGTGAGAGTCATTATCCATAAATGGAGAAAACGTTATGAACCTTCCCACAAGTGGCCGGTCTACCAAAATTTCACCAAGAACACATCGACGGCTCAACCAGGAGGTCACAAAAGAACCCAGACCACCCAGACCAACATCTAAAGAACTACAAGCCTTACTTGCCCCAGTTAAGATCAATGTACACAATTCTACAATAAGAAAGAATTGGAGACTGGGTAAAAAAACATCATCCATGGGAGACTTGCAAGGCGCAATCCACTAATGACCAAAAAGAACACAAAGGCTTGTCTCGCATCTGCCAAAAAAGACTTTTGGGATAATATTATCTGGTCAAATGTGGAACTTTTTGGAAGACATGACTCTTGTTACTTCTGGAGAAAACCTAACACCGCGTTCCACCTTAAGAACATCTAAGGCCCCATGCACAACGACCGTAAAAACTCCCGTAATTACGGGCCCATGTCGTTAAAAAAGATAGAACATGTCCTATTTCAGACCGTAATTACGGCACGGGCAGCCCATAGAAGTATATGGGGCTCCCGTAATTACAGGTGACTACGTGTGTGCACCCGTAATTACGGGAGCGTTGTTAGGCGACGTCAGTAAATAGTCACTGTCCAGGGTGCTGAAAGAGTTAAACGATCGGCAGTAACTGTTTCAGCACCCTGGACAGTGGCTACCGACTACAATATAGATAAAGCTGTAGAAAAAAAAAAAAGACGTTCATACTTACCCAGAACTCCATGCTTCTTCCTCCAGTCCGGCCTCCTGGGATGACGTTACAGCCCATGTGACCGCTGCAGTCAATCACAGGCCAATCACTGGCTGCAGCGGTCACATGGACTGCCGCGTCATCCAGGGAGGTCGGACTGGATGTCAGGAGAGGGACGCGTCACCAAGACAACGGCCGGGTAAGTATGAATTTCTTTTACTTTTATTACGGAAAGGGCTGTCCCTTCTTTCTATCCTGCACGGATAGAGAGAAGGGCTGCCGATTAGTGCAGTGCAATTTTACTGCTAAAAACGTACCCGTAAATCCGGGTGGAATACGGGTCAAATACGTGTGACCGACCAAGGAGCACAAGTGTGGCACAACTGGTTATTGGGTTTTGAAGGGGATTACTTTCTCATATGGGTGATGTAGGTTTTGATAAATCTTTATCCACAATAAATGGAATGATCATTGAAAAGCTGAATTTTTACGTGCATTGTCTTTATCTTATATTCAAAGTATAAAAACCATTATGGCAATAAAAAGAAAACTTCAACGACTGTTACCTAAATATACTATGGGGACAAAGTGACAAAAGTTCTAAGGGCCAAAATTTAGAAATCGAGTATTTATATTTTACAATTAAAATTAAGTGGATTCTAAATGAAGGATCCATTTGATTTCTGTCATTTTTAAGTCCAAAAACAGTTTAACATTCTCCTGAAAATAATGTTCTCCTGAAAATGTCACAATAAGGCCCATGCACACGAGCATATTTTTTCCCTCCCGTAAATACGGGTCCGTTGTCACCCGTATTTACGGACCAGTTTTCTCTGCTTCTCTTTACACAATATTGCACTGCACTAATCGGCAGCCCCTTCTCTCTATCCAGCACTGATAGAGAGAAGAGGCTGCTGATCAGTTCTGGATAGAGAGGAGGGGCAGCCAGCCTCTTCTCTCTATCCAGCTCTGATCAACAGCCTCTTTTCTCTATCAGTGCTGGATAGGGAGAAGGGGCAGCTCTTTCGGGCAGAGTTTCCGCAGCAGAACGCAGCGATAGAAAGAAAAATAAGTTCATACGTACCCCGGCCGTTGCCTTGGTGACGCGCATGGCCGGCCTTAGATATGTTCGACCAGTGCGGTAGCACAGGGCGCCAGCCGCCACACTGCAAGAGGGGTGCCAGCGAGTGTGTGTATCCCCGCGTCGTTGCAACTACCAGCGGGGATACACACACTAACTTCAGTCGCCTTTCCACCCGGGCCCTTCTTCACTTAGTGGCCGTCGCTACCGCTGTAGCAGCCATGGTGGCTGCTAAAAGTGACACTGGGCATGAGGGCAGTGGCGCCGCTAGCAGCGGCTGCTAAAGCGGTAGCGACGACACTATAGCAGAGCAGGGAGGTATCTCCCTGCTCTGCTGTCTACGAGCGCCACTGTAGCTCCCTGAAGGAGCGGAATCCCTGTGTGGCCGGGGATTCCGCTCCTGGAGCTTTGCTTGATGTTTCTTTCCATATATGGACAGTGACATCAGGGGAAACTTCTGAAGCGGAATCCCTGGTCAACACATTGCAGATTCTATGATCAGGGATTCCACTCCAGGAGAAGCCACTGACGTCATGGACACATACGACAGTAGCTTCTCCTGGAGTGGAATCGAAGGTCATAGCGTCTGCAACTCTGTGACCAGGGATTCCGCTTCAGGAGTTTTCCCTGATGTCACTGTCCATATATGGACAGAGGCATCAAGCAGCGCTCCAGGAGTAGAATCCCCGGCCACACGGGGATTCCGCTCTTTCAGGGAGCTACAGTGGCGCTATCTATACTGGAAGGGGGGGGGGAGTTGCTATCTACAGGGGGGCTGTGGGCTCTGTGGCACTACCTACAAAAAAGGAATACTCTGCAGGAGCACACAAAATACACAGCTTTCCCGGGTATCAAAAAACTACCAACAAGGGGGCTGTGCGGCACTCCCTACAGGGGGCTGTGCGGAACTCCCTACAGGGGGCTGTATGGCACTCCCTACAGGGGGCTGTGTGGCACTCCCTACAAGGGGCTGTGTGGCGCTCCCTACAGGAGGCTGTGTGGCGCACTCTACAGGGGGTTGTGTGGCACTATCTACAAGGGGGCTGTGTGGTGCTATCTACAAGGGGGCTGTGTGGCGCTATCTACAAGGGGGCTGTGTGGCGCTATCTACAAGGGCGCTGCGTGGTTCTATCTACAAGGGAGCTGTGTGGCGCTACCTACATGGGGGCTGTGTGGCGCTACCCGCAAGGGGGCTGTGTGGTGCTACCTACAAGAGGCTGTGTGGTGCTACCCACAAGTGGGCTGTGTGGCACTACCCAAAAGAGGCTGTCTGGCGCTACCTACAAGGGGGCTGTGTGGCGCTACCTACAAGGGGCTGCGTGGCGCTACCTACAAGGGGCTGTGTGGCACTACCTACAAGGGGCTGTGTGGCGCTACCTACAGGGAGAATCTGTGAGTGTGGGTCTGATGGTCATTTTACTGTGAGTGGTGGGCTGATGGTCATTTTACTGTGAATGGGGGGCTGATGGCCTTCAAGTGGTTTCCACCTCTGACCTCCAATTGAAATTAATAGGAGGCAGAAAATACCTGCGGCGCCCGTTTGGAGCTTTTTTTTCCGGGATCTTTTGCATTCGCTTCAACAGCTTAAGAAAAAACACAAAAAAAAGGTCACACAACGCTGTCAGTTGCTGAAGGAATTTTGAGGCAGATTTTTTTTTGCCTTACAAAAAACGTGTGTGAACATGCCTATGAGTGGAGTGCTTGTTCTTAGCTGTTTTCTGTCTTTCTCAAAACAATTTTTGTTAGGGGGGCCCTGAGAAAATGTTGTTTTTCCAGTGCAGCCTCGAGTCCGAAAAGGTTGGGAAACGCTGTACTAGGCTACAGGGTCCCGTCATGGAGCAGCTCAGCTTGTCGCGGGAACGGGGCCTAGGTGAGTACAATTTTTGTTTTTGTTTGGGGGAACTGTCTACAAGGGGGAGGTGGGGGACTGTATGGCACTGTCTACAAGGGGAGGTGTGGGGGCTGTATGGCACGATTTACAAAAAGGAGGTGGGGGATTATGGCACTGTCTACAGGGAGGCTGTATGGCAAAATCTACAGGGGGGCACTATACTGTGTAGGGGTACTACAGATGGCATAATACTGTGGGCATAATTAGAGGACAAAATACTGTGTCCTTGTAATATATTATATTATTAAATATTATTATTATACTGTATGGGGGCACTAAAGGGTATTCAAATTTTTTTATGGGGCATTTTTTTTAATGATGGGGTGGGGCACTGAAAGATCATTTCGCACAGGGCACCATCTATCCTAGGGCCGGCCCTGGTGACGCGTCCCTCTTTTGACATCCAGTCTGACCTCCCTGGATGACGCAGCAGTCCATGTGACCGCTGCAGCCTGTGATTGGCTGCAGCGGTCACATGGGATGAATCGTTATCCCAGGAGGCCGGACTGGAGGAAGAAGCAGGGGGTTCTGAGTAAGTATAAACTTTTTTTTTTTTTGCAGGTTTTTTAAGGAAACATTAGAAATCTATTGTAATGGCAGGGTAGGGAGACAGACAGGTGAGCCCTAATCTACCCGCCACTCAGTCCCTGCCTATTTGCAACGGCCCGTCCTAAGCGACGGCGTACAACTGGGCGACGGTCCCTACGCTCACTAAATGCACGACAGACAAACAGACAAGGGTACACAGAAGCTAAGGGAAATGGGGCTGTTGCCCACGGCAACCCCGTGAGCAAAAAGGATAGTGAACGAGCCGAGTCAAACCAGGAGTGGACGAGGTACAAAACGCAGAGCAGGAGAATAGTGAACGAGCCGAGTCAAACCAGGAGTGGACGAGGTACAAAACGCAGAGCAGGAGAATAGTCAGTCAAGCCAGGGTCAATATGAAGCAGAAGACAAGTAGTAAGTAGCAGCAGCGGAGCAGCGTTTCAGGAGGGAGGCATGAAACACGTCGTGTATTCGAAAAGACGGCGGTAACTCCAGTCGGAAGGATACAGGGTTAAGGACTTCAATGACCTTGTACGCCCCTTTATACCTGGGAGCAAATTTTTTGGACAGGACCTTAAGGCGCAAATTTCTTGAAGACAGCCACACCAGATCCCCGACCGCAAACAAGGGGTTAGCAGAACGTCTTCTATCTGTCTGGGTCTTTTGTATGCTCTGGGACACCTCTAGGTTCTTCTGAACCTGGGCCCTGAGAGTGCACAGTTCCCGATGAACGACATCTACCTCAGGATTGTTGGAACCACCAGGTGAAACGGAGGAGAACCGTGGATTGAACCCAAAATTACAGAAAAAGGGGGAGACCCCTGACGAGTTACTGACCCGGTTATTAAGGGAAAATTCTGCGAGGGAAATGAAGGAGACCCAATCATATTGACAGTCAGAGATAAAACACCTTAAATATTGTTCTAGAGACTGATTAGTCCTCTCAGTTTGGCCATTAGTTTCAGGATGGAAGGCCGAGGAGAAGGACAGATCAATCTCCAACTTTTTACAGAAGGCTCTCCAAAACAATGAAACAAATTGTACCCCTCTGTCAGAAACAATATTGACAGGAACCCCATGGAGACGCAGAATGCGTTTGATAAACAAGGTAGCTAACGTCTTAGCATTGGGTAGTTTCTTGAGATACACAAAGTGGCACATCTTACTGAAGCGGTCCACTACCACCCATACCACCGACTTGCCTTGAGATGGAGGCAGATCGGTGATAAAATCCATGGAGATATGGGTCCAAGGTCTCTGGGGAATGGGCAAAGAACATAGTAAGCCCACTGGTCGGGACCTGGGAGTCTTGGACCTAGCACAAATTTCACAAGCGGCGACGTAGGCCTTAACGTCTTTAAGCAACCCAGGCCACAAAAAGTCTCTGGCAATGAGGTGCTTGGTACCCAGGATGCCTGGATGGCCAGATAGTGCAGAGTCATGATTTTCCCTGAGTACCCTTAGCCCGAATTGCAGGGGAACAAACAGCTTGTTCTCAGGAAGGTTCCCGGGAGCTGAACCTTGATCAGCCGCAATTTCGGAGACTAAGTCAGAATCAACAGAGGAAATGATTATACCTGGGGGCAAAACACAAGCAGGATCTTCCTCCAAAGGAGGGCTGGCCATGAAGCTACGCGACAGTGCATCAGCCTTAATATTTTTAGACCCAGTCCTATAGGTGACCAAAAAGTTGAATCTAGTAAAAAATAACGCCCATCGAGCTTGTCTCGGGTTTAGCCTCCGGGCAGATTCTAGGAAAAACAGATTCTTGTGGTCGGTCAGGACCGTAACCTGGTGCCTAGTCCCCTCCAGGAAGTGGCGCCACTCTTCAAACGCCCATTTAATGGCTAAGAGTTCACGGTTGCCAATATCGTAGTTACTCTCAGTGGGAGAGAACTTCTTGGAGAAGTAGGCACAGGGACGGAGATGGGCGAGGGACCTGGTACCCTGGGACAAGACAGCACCCACTCCCACCTCGGAGGCATCAACCTCCACGATAAATGGCTCCATTTGGTTAGGCTGAATCAGCACTGGGGCCGAGATAAAGCACTTCTTAAGGATCTCAAAAGCCTGGACCGCCTCTGGAGGCCAATGGAGGAGATCAGCACCTTTGCGAGTGAGATCCGTAAGAGGCTTAGCGATAACCGAGAAGTTAGCAATAAATCTACTGTAATAATTAGCTAACCCCAGGAAGCACTGTAACGCCTTCAGGGAGGCAGGTTGGACCCATTCCGCCACAGCCTTAACCTTGGCAGGGTCCATGCGGAATTCATGAGGAGTGAGGATTTGACCCAAAAATGGTATCTCCTGCACCCCAAACACACATTTTTCAGTTTTAGCAAACAGTTTGTTTTCCCGAAGGGCCTAGAGCACCTTCCTGACATGCTCAATGTGGGAGCACCAGTCCTTGGAAAACACTAGGATGTCATCAAGGTACACTACACGAAATACCCCCAGGTAGTCTCTTAAAATCTCATTTATGAAATTCTGGAAGACCGCGGGAGCATTACACAACCCAAAGGGCATGATGAGGTATTCGAAATGACCTTCGGGCGTGTTAAAACGCAGTCTTCCACTCATCCCCCTCTTTGATGCGGATAAGGTTATAAGCCCCCCGTAGATCAAACTTAGAGAACCATTGGGCCCCCTGAACCTGATTGAAGAGATCAGGAATCAAAGGAAGGGGATACTGGTTCCTTACAGTGACCTTATTCAAGTTTCGGTAATCAATGCACGGCCTAAGACCACCATCCTTCTTCACTACGTAGAAGAAGCCAGCACCTACCGACGAAGTAGAGGGGCGAATGTAACCCTTGGCCAGGCATTCCTGGATATACTCTCTCATGGCTTCACGTTAGAGACAAGAGAGATTAAATATCCTACCCTTAGGGAGCTTAGCTCCTGGTACCAAATCAATTGCACAATCATATTCTCTATGAGGAGGTAACGCTTCAGAGGCCTTTTTAGAAAAACATCAGCGAAGTCCTGAATAAACTCAGGTAGAGTGTTCACCTCCTCATGGTGAGAAATAAAATTAACAGAAAAACATGACGTCATGCATTCATTACCCCACTTGGTAAAATCCCCAGTATTCCAGTTAAACATGGGATTATGCAACTGCAACCAGGTAAGGCCTAAAACCAAATCGGACGATAATCCCTGCATAACCAGTACAGAGCACTGCTCAAAATGCATGGAGCCAACAAGGAGTTCAAAAACAGGGGTATGCTGCGTAAAATAACCATTAGCAAGAGGAGTGGAGTCGATACCCACTACCGGAACAGGTTTAGGCAAATCAATCAATGGCATAGCTAGAGACATAGCAAATTCCACAGACATAATGTTAGCAGAAGACCCTGAATCCACGAAGGCACTGCCGGTAACAGACCTACCACCAAAAGAGACCTGAAAGGGAAGCAAGATCTTATTAGGTTTCATATTTATGGGAAATACCTGTGCGCCCAAGTGACCTCCCCGATGATCACTTAGGCGCGGAAGTTCTTCCGGCTGCTTATTCTTACGCCTAGGACAGTTGTTCACTTGATGCTTGTCCTCCCCACAGTAGAAGCAGAGACCATTCTTCCTGCGGAAGTGTCTACGTTGTTGGGGAAACACGGAGGCCCCGAGTTGCATTGGTTCATCCGAGTTTTCCGTGGAAGAACGAAGCAACGGAACTTCGGGAGCCATCATGGGGGAGCCAGAGGAGAAGGCACAAAAACGTTCAAGTCGTCGTTCCCTGAAACGTCGGTCAAGTCGTACCGCTAAAGCCATAACCTGATCTAGAGAGTCAGAAGAGGGGTAGCTAACTAACAGGTCCTTCAGGGCGTTCGACAGACCCAATCTAAACTGGCACCTCAAGGCAGGGTCATTCCACCGAGAAGCTATACACCACTTCCTAAAGTCCGAACAGTACTCCTCAACGGGTCTCTTACCCTGACGTAAGGTCACCAGCTGCCTCTCGGCAAAGGCAGTCTTGTCAGTCTCGTCATATATGAGCCCGAGAGCAGAAAAAAAAGGTCAACAGAGGAAAGTTCAGGGGCGTCGGGAGCCAAGGAGAAAGCCCATTCTTGGGGCCCATCCTGGAGCCGGGACATAATTATACCCACTCGCTGGCTCTCGGAACGTGAGGAGTGGGGCTTTAGACGGAAATAGAGCCTACGACTCTCCCGAAAGAAGAAAAAAGTCTTCCAGTCCCCTGAGAACCGGTCAGGCAACTTGAGGTGGGGTTCAAGAGGTGAGGGGGGGGGCAGTACCAGGGTAGCATCTTGCTGGTTGCCGCTCTGAGCCAGGGCTTGGACCTGTAGGGAGAGGCCCTGCATTTGCTGAGCCAGGGTCTCAAGGGGGTCGATAGTTGTGACAGGGACCAGGGTAGAAAAGGTATATTGGCCTGTGATTATGTAATGGCGGGGTAGGGAGACAGACAGGTGAGCCCTAATCTACCCGCCACTCAGTCCCTGCCTACTTGCAATGGCCCGTCCTAAGCGACGGCGTACAACTGGGCGACGGTCCCTACGCTCACTAAGTGCACGACAGACAAACAGACAAGGGTACACAGAAGCTAAGGGAAATGGGGCTGTTGCCCACGGCAACCCCGTGAGCAACAAGGATAGTGAACGAGCCGAGTCAAACCAGGAGTGGACGAGGTACAAAACACAGAGCGGGAGAATAGTGAACGAGCCGAGTCAAACCAGGAGTGCACGAGGTACAAAACGCAGAGCAGGAGAATAGTCCGTCAAGCCAGGGTCAATATGAAGCAGAAGACAAGTAGTAAGTAGCAGCAGCAGAGCCAAGAAACAGACTGAAACAATCACAGGCAAAGGAGGAGCAGGAAGTGAAGGTATAAATAGACAGAGGGCGGGAGCTAGCTCCGTCTGGCCAGGCTGTGATAGGCTCTCCCACTCCTCAGCCTCCCAGGCTGATTGGTGGAAGAAGGGGTCACTCGACCAGACTTAGGAGCAGGTGCAGAGTGAGTAACCACGGGCGTCAACACAGAAGCTGTGTCAGGCAGATCTTTTACATCTATATTGTGAGCACCGCGCATGGTAGTTACTGTCCAGCGGTAGTCACAGTCCAGGCTGCTGTAAGAGTTACTGCCGATAAGTGCAGCCCCTTCTCCATATCCAGCACTGATCGTTTAACTCTTTCAGCACCCTGGACAGTGACTATCCCCTGACGTCACCTAGCAACGCTCTCATAATTACGGGTGCACACATGTAGACAGCCGGAAATACGGGAGCACCATAGACTTCTATGGACCTGCCTGTGCCGTAATTACGGCCTGAAATAGGACATGTTCTATATTTTTCAATGGCCAGGGCACCTTCCCGTAAGCAAACGGGAAGGTACCGGTGGCCAATAGAAGTCTATGGGTGCGTAATTACGGGCTGTAATTACGGGCATTTTTACTGTCGTGTGCATGGGGCCTAAGCGATGTCCCTTATTGAATTTTACAATATAAGAGAGATTATTGTTAATCATCTTGCCTGATTGCCAACCAGTTTTTTCTTTTTTCAGGACAACTTAAAAAAATCACAATCAGCCAACATTTTTTTAAGGACAAATTGATAAACCATAACGCATTATAAAGATTACAAGTAATATATGTCTATAACTTAAGTTACTAATATGAACAACACATTAGCAGCATGCACTGTGACCTCTAAAATAATGAGAACTACAATCACAATAACCTGCACAGTCTCCTCCAACTTAAAGAATAAATCATGGAAGCAATTTTTAAATATAGACACTGGAAAACTTCTTATTTTAATGGAATGTCCAGGAATTTACGGACAGATGGTAACCCTATCCACTTTTATATGTTCCCTAATTAAGCTCTATAGAAGGAGTTTTAACCTTATGATCCTCTCCCGTTTCAAAATTAGTAATGAATAATGAAAATATTTAAAGTGTCATATAACATACATTAGGTATGTTTGTCCCCTGACAGTTTATAAAGGAACTACAGTAACAAGTAAGGTATGCTAAGACTATGTTCACCTCCACGTCCTGTTTTCCATTGTTCTGCTCCTTCATAGGAGCAGAACAACAAGAAAAACTGAAGCGCTGGATCCATTGCATGACAGAAACCAACAACGCAAACCAAATGAGTTTTATGGGTTCCGTCCGTTTTCCGTTTTGGTTTCTGTAAGACAAAATAGCATTGCAGAGTTTCCAGTGTAGATGTGAACAGAACCTAAGGCATTTTAATTTGAGCCAGGCCTGAGCATAATAATATCCACTACCCAAATGGGGATATTTATCATATTCCAAAAATCCATTAGTGGAAGATGCATCCACCAAGTAGACTAGACTGATAATATTGAACATTAAGGGGGGAATTCATCAAGGATTTTACACCGCTACAGTGGGAGAAAAAAATTAATATTGCACGTTGTGGGGCACGTCAGTTTTTCACAAAATTTGCGACTAAGCCTTTTTGCCGGTCTCGCCATTTTATTATATTTTTTAAAAAGGGTGAGGCTCAGGGGAAGGTGGGGGATAATTTTACTATAATTTACACAAGAAATTTGCGTGAATTATAGCAGAAATTATTAGAAATTTACAGTATGTAAAAGATACTGCTCACGTAATTCATATTTTGAAGCATATCTAACAGAATTTTTTTTTATGTATTTTATGGACATTGCACTTCACCTCGTTATATATAGCTATAGAAACCACTAAGAGATGTTATTTATATGAATTGTCGGAGTATCTTGATAACTGACAAACAAGCAGATTTTTTTCATTGATATTGGAACAATTAGTTTTATTATGAACATTTTTCGAATAAACTTGTGATACCACTATGGGGACCGGGTTTGATCCAAGTTACAACTGTAAATGCAGATGGGAAAACCTCCGTCTATGTCCTGAAGGTGATATTCATGTAAAGATGAATATTTGGCATTTTATTGACAATATAATATGTATTTAAGAGGAAAACATGCAGTCCCTTAATGTATTTATTTTACCCCAACTATTAGATATTTGGCAATAAACCTTTTAGGTCTCACCATTTGGGTTGAAAACCGTTATCTAACTAAAAGTTTTCATACACCTGTCAAATGAAATAGTTTCATCTTGAAAACTTTCTTCCACTCTGACTATTTCATTCTTAAGAGCCAATGTATGTGTGTGTATATATATATATTCTGCTATATAGGAGATCATATTTACAGAAATCAAAAGCTCTTTCAATCAAAAAACATTTAACAGGCCAAGTTACATGTTAACATAGGACTCCTTCTTTGATATCACCTCACAGTTCTTGCATCCATTGGATTTGTGAGTATTTGGACAGTTTCTGCTTGAATATCTTTGCAGGATGTCAGAATAGCCTCCCAGAGCTTCTGTTTTGATGTGAACTGCCTCCCACCCTCATAGATATTTTGCTTGAGCATGCTCCAAAGGTTCTCAATAGGGTTGAGGTCAGGGTAACATGGGGGCCACACCATGAGTTTCTCTCCTTTTATGCCCATAGCAGCCAATGACACGGAGGTATTCTTTGCAGCATGAGATGGTGCATTGTCATGCATGAAGATAATTTTGCTACGGAAGGCACGGTTCTTCTTTTTATACCACGGAAGAAAGTGGTCAGTCATAAACTCTACGTACTTTGCAGAGGTCATTTTCACACCGTCAGGGACCCTAAAGGGGCCTACAAGCTCTCTCCCCATGATTCCAGCCAAAAACATGACCCCACCACCTCCTTGCTGACGTCGCAGCCTTGTTGGGACATGGTGGCCATTCATCAACCATCCACTACTCCATCCATCTGGACTATCAAGGGTTGCACGGCACTCATCAGTAAACAACATGGTTTGAAAATTAGTCTTCATGTATTTCTGAGCCCACTGCAACCGTTTCTGCTTGTGAGCATTGTTTAGGGGTGGCCGAATAATAGCTTTATGCACACTTGCAAATCTCTGGAGGATCCTACCCGTGAGGTTCGCGGGTCTCCAGAGGCACCAGCGGTTTCAAATACCTGTTTGCTGCTTTGCAATGGCATTTTAGCAGCTGCTCTCCTAATCCTATTAATTTGTCTGGCAGAAGCCTTCCTCATTATGTCTTTATCTGAACGAACCCGTCTGTGCTCTGAATCAGCCACAAATCTTTGCACAGTACGATGATCATGCTTAAGTTTTCTTGAAATATCCAATGTTTTCATACCTTGTCCAAGGTATTGCACTATTTCACGCTTTTCGGCAGCAGAGAGATCCTTTTTCTTTCCCATATTGCTTGAAACCTGTGGCCTGCTTAATAATGTGGAACGTCCTTCTGTAGTTTTCCTTTGATTGGGCACACCTGGCAAACTAATTATCACAGGTGTCTGAGATTGATTACCATGATCCAAAGAGCCCTAAGACACAATACCATCCATGAGTTTAATTGAAAAACTAATAATTAAATGTTTATGACACTTAAATCCAATGTGCATAATAATTTGGAACACGGTGCATATATATACAGGGTGGGCCATTTATATGGATACACCTAAATAAAATGGGAATGGTTGGTGATATTAACTTCCTGTTTGTGGCACATTAGTATATGGGCGGGGGGAAACTTTTCAAGCTGGGTGTTGACCATGGCGGCCATTTTTAAGTCGGCCATTTTGTATCCAACTTTAGTTTTTTCAATGGGAAGAGGGTCATGTGACACATCAATCTTATCGAGAATTTCACAAGAAAAACAATGGTGTGCTTGGTTTTAACGTTACTTTATTCTTTCATGAGTTATTTACAAGTTTCTGACCACTTATAAAATGTGTTCAAAGTGCTGCCCATTGTGTTGGATTGTCAATGCAACCCTCTTCTCCCACTCGTCACACACTGATAGCAACACCGCAGAAGAAATGCCAGCACAGGCTTCCAGTATCCGTAGTTTTAGTTGCTGCACATCTCGTATCTTCACAGCATAGACAATTGCCTTCATATGACACCCAAAGATAAAAGTCTAAGGGGGTCAGATCGGGAGACCTAGGGGGCCATTCAACTGGCCCACGACAACCAATCCACTTTCCAGGAAACTGTTCATCTAGGAATGCTCGGACCTGACACCCATAATGTGGTGGTGCGCCATCTTGCTGGAAAAACTCAGGGATCGTGCCAGCTTCAGTGCATAAAGAGGGAAACACATCATCATGTAGCAATTTCAGATATCCCGTGGCCTTGAGGTTTCCATTGATGAAGAATGGCCCCACTATCTTTGTACCCCATATACCACACCATACCATAAATTTTTGTGTTCCAACAGTCTTGGAGGGATCTATCCAATGTGGGTTAGTGTCAGACCAATAGCGGTGGTTTTGTTTGTTAACTTCACCATTCACATAAAAGTTTGCCTCATCACTGAACAAAATGTTCTGTGTAAACTGAGGGTCCTGTTCCAATTTTTGTTTTGCCCATTCTGCAAATTCAGTGCGCCGATCTGGGTCATCCTCGTTGAGATGCTGCAGCAGCTGGAGTTTGTAAGGGTGCCATTTGTGAGTAGCTAATATCCGCCGAAGGGATGTTCGACTGATGCCACTCTCGAGTGACATGCGGCGAGTGCTACGCTGTGGGCTCTTGCTGAATGAAGCTAGGACAGCCACTGATGTTTCTTCATTAGTGACAGTTTTCATGCGTCCACATTTGGGCAAATCCAACACTGAACCAGTTTCCCGAAACTTGGCAAGCAGTTTGCAAACTGTAGCATGGGAGATGGGTGGTCTCGTAGGGTCTCTTGCATTGAAATCTGCTGCAATGACCCGGGTACTGCGTTCACCAGACATCAACACAATTTCTATCCGCTCCTCATGTGTTAACCTCTGCGACATGTCAATGGCTGTAAACAAAGAGAAGCTTGTAAATAACTCATGAAAGAATAAAGTAACATTAAAACCAAGCACACCATTGTTTTTCTTGTGAAATTCTCGATAAGTTTGATGTGTCACATGACCCTCTTCCCATTGAAAAAACTAAAGTTGGATACAAAATGGCTGACTTCAAAATGGCCGCCATGGTCAACACCCAGCTTGAAAAGTTTCCCCCTCCCATATACTAATGTGCCACAAACAGGAAGTTAATATTACCAACCATTCCCATTTTATTTAGGTGTATCCATATAAATGGCCCACCCTGTATATATATATATATATATATATATATATATATATATATATATATATATACATACACAGTCCAAGAATGGATAAACACAGCACTCCACAGATCAAGAAAATATGGCCATGTGCTCGTCACCGGGGGATGAATCAATTCCCCTTCTTTTTGGATAAATACCAGCATAGAACGTAGTAACGGCACCAGGACTTCAAGGCAGATGAAAAACAGGGTGGATTTATTCACCTCAACAAATAACAGCAACGTTTCGGTTCAACAGGAACCTTTCTCAAGCCATAACATTTGGCCCAGTCTGAGGTCCAGAGCACTCTGGATTAGGTTTTCATTAAGAATATCTCTGTACTTTGCTCCATTCATCTTTCCCTCAACCCCGATCAGTCTCCAGGTCGCAGACGCTGAAAAACACCCCCACAGCATGATGCTGCGACCACCATGCTTCACTCTAGGAATGGTATAGAGCAGGTGATGAGCAGTGCCTGGTTTGCTCCAGACATGACGCTTAGAATTGAGACCAAAAAGTTAAATCTTGGTTTTATCAGACAACAGAGTCTTGCTTCTCACAGTCTGAGAGTCGTTTAGTTCCTTCTTTTTTTTTTGCAAACACCAGGTGGGCTTACGTGTGTCTTTTACTGAGGAGAGGCTCCTTTCTGGCCACTCTGCCATAAAGCCCAGATTGGTGGAGTGCTACAGTGATGGTTGACCTTCTGGAAGTTTCTCCCATCTGCACACAAGATCTTTGGAGCTCAGCCAGAGTGACCATTGGGTTCTTGATCACCTCTCTTACCAAGGCCCTTCTCCCCTTATTACTTAGTTTGGTGGGGCAGCCAGCTCTAGGAAGAGTCTTGTTTGTTCCAAACTTCTTCCATTCAAGAATTATGGAGGCCACTGTGCTCTTGGGAATGGTCAGTGCAACAGAAAATGTTTTGTACACTTCTCCAGATCTGTGCCTCCACACAATCCTGTCTCTGAACTCTACAGACAGTTCTTTCCTCCTAATGGCTTGGTTTTTGCTCTGATATGCATTGTCAGCTGTGAGACCTTATATAAACAGGGGTGTGTCTTTCAAAATCAGGTACAATCAAATAAATTTACCACAGGTGGACTCCATTCAAGGTGTAGAAACATTTCAAAGATGATCGGAGGCCCCCAGAGCTAAATTTCAAGTGCCATAACAAAGGGTATAAATACTACACAAAATGTGAGTTTTTCATTGTTTATAAATTATCAAAAATTTCTAACATTCTGTTTTCAGAATGTTATTGGGAATAACTTAAATTTTTCATTTTTTATTTTAGCACAAGGTGACGCGTACCTCTCTTGACATCCAGCCCGATTGTGATTGGCTGCAGTCTGATATGAAGGTAACCTGTAATAGTACATGGAGTGCCTATAGCTACATAGTACAGAGGTACAAGGACGATGTCTGCCTCTGTATAGGCTCAATGCTCATGGCGGAGCTGTGTGCAGTAAGACATTTTTAACAATGACTGACAAATGTTTAGCTTGTGTATAGACACATGTAAAATAAAGCTGTTAACAATAAGGTGTTTTCATGGTTGCACCACGAGAAGTAATTACGGTTTTATCCTTCAATTTTCTGTTTTACTATTACTTCTGTTATTGCCTTTTCTCATTATCCTTTTATTAACTTATTCTAAGGAATTGGAAGGACATTGCAGCAGTTTCATTGTCAGGTGGTTGACCTCAATATCTCACAAGAAGGTCATCTGTTTCTGCAGCCAATCACAATCGGGCTGGATGTCAAGAGAGGGACGCGTCACCGTTGCCTTGGTGATGCGTCCCTCTCTTGACATCCAGCCCGACCTCCCTGGATGACGTGGCAGTCCATGTGACCGCTGCAGCCTGGGATTGGCCTGTGATTGGCTGCAGCCTGTGATTGGCCTGTGATTGGCTGCAGCGGTCACTTGGACTGAATCGTCATCCAGGAATGTCGGGCCGGATGTCGAGAGGGACGCGTCACCAAGGGAGACCGGACTGGAGGAAGCAGGAAGACCCTGACACACTGTGCATTTATGGGCAGCTATGTCAGGGAATTCCACCGAGTCCCGGAGCAGAGCCTGTACTAGCGCTCTGCCCGGGACTCTGGCTCTGGGGAAGCCCCAGACATCGCTGTTCGTATGTGGACAACGATGTCAGGGAATTCCAGAGTCTCGGAGCAGAGCCGATACTAGCGGCTCTGTGTCCCGCGGGCCGCAGATGACAGCCCCAGGGGCCGCGTGCTTGAGACCCCTGGTGTATATGTACATGTTTCAATACTGCGTTAGCCACAAGGTCATGAATTTCTCATGACCCACCTTTAAACATGAACCTAACTTCTGTATGTTTCCTGAAGAGAGACATTTTTTATTTTTTTTTGGCCTGTGATTGGCTGCAGCGGCCGCGGAAGCCTGTGATTGGCTGCAGCGGCCGCAGCAGCCTGTGATTGGCTGCAGAGGCGGTCATGTGACGTGCGTGACCGCCACTACAGCCTGTGATTGGCTGCAGCGGCGACATGGATGAAACATCATCGCTGGAGGCCGGACAGGAGGAATGTAAGTATGAACGTATTTTTTAAAATTTTTTATTACATTAAAATTGTATTTTCCGCGCGCCGAGCATGGTACTGTCAAGGTTGCTGAAAGAGTTAGTGCAGCCCATTAACTCTTTCAGCACCCTGGACAGTACCATGCTCGGCGCACGGAAATTACAGGTTTGGTCAGAACTAGTTCGGTCCGAATCGAACTTTTTCGTGAAATTCGGCGAACCGGCCGAACCAAACTTTTCATAAGTTCGCTCATCTCTATCCAAGATAATAATAGCTTAGATGGATCATGGATCTACTATATATAATAAAGACATTTCTGGCCGCCCACTCTCCATTCTCTGCAACACAGTATTAATGGCTGCTAGTCCAATACAGCAGTGATTGAGATATTGCACAAAATAAGAAAAAAGTGGAATAGATATGACACCTCTCTTACCAGCAGAGGTAGAACTAAAAACCCACAACTAAAACAAATAACTATGAGAAGGGAGGAGTCTAGTATATTTCCTAGAATTTTCAGTGTAACCTGTCCTGAACTTGCAGCCGCCAATTATGTGTGCAACATACAGAAAAGTGATGTTTTGGGAACGGAATCATACAAGGATCAAATAATGTATATGGGGTGCAGTTTTTGTATAGATGCTGTGAGTGAGTGAGTAAATATGATTTCCATTTACAATCAAGAACTTCTAAAAGTTAATTTTATAGGCAATTTTAGAGCATGTAGCTGTATGTGGGACTTCAATAAATAAAGACACTTGTAAAAAAAAAATTATGTGGCGCTGTGCATGCCGTTTTCTGTAAAAACTGTACTCCAAATGTTTTCTAGAATTGTTTATATAAAGAACACCCCCAAAATCACAGGAAAATAAAATCTAATGTGGTTTATGCTGCAGTATGCTGCACTCATCTCTTGGATAGGCTCCTCTGTGTTCCCAAAAATATGTGACTTTGAAAGAGTTTATTTAGTCCGCCTCTATGTCATCAGTAAGATGTAACCTTTGCCGGTTCACTTGAAATAAACAAGAAAATATTTTATTAAATATTTTATTCTTATTTAAAGGCCATTTGATTTATTAGAAGCAGATTTCCATTTTATTAAAAGAAAAACACCTATCATACCTTTAATCTTAGTTCTGCTTGTTGTATCTTGTCTTTAATTCTGAGTGAGGCAGAAATTAGGACAGCTGACGTCCTAATGTCTGCAACAGGTTTGGCAAGGCTGGTATCAGCAACATCAGTGCCACATGATACTTTAATACGCTCAAATTCACTTAATGTCAAATTGATGTGACTGATGCAGAACTGAAGTGCACTTGCTGGAGTATTTCTGGCCAAATAAAGTGATCTGGTGCCAATTTTTAAATCTTTCCACAATGTTCTTTGTTTACTTTACTTGCCATCACATGGAAGCACCTTCATAGCAATGTGATTAATATACAACGCTAGGTAGACAGTCGGAAGACACAACTTATTAACGTCTTGAAATAAATTGAGGGTCTACCATTAAAGTACAATAGAGTCATATATAGAGTCTTATTTGGTTTAAATTCACCTGCAATATTTTCTTTTTATCTCCTATGTACTGTAAATATCTATATCATGTCTAAATATTATGATGAATACCTATATAGAACCAGACCTAACGATAAACGTTATAGTAAACGTCCACACATATCCTAGTCCCAAAACCTATCTTTTTGGCTCTAAAGGGCCGACGTGGGGATCTTTCTCTTGTGGTCATTGCTCTATTTGCAAATTGATTGTGAAAACTGATACATTCACTGATTCTGAAAAGAAAAGAAGTTTTAAAATTGTACACTTCATCAATTGCAGTACTACTGGTGTAGTGTACATGGCAACATGTCCATGTGGCCTGTCTTATGTAGGCATGACCACAAGAGAACTTAAAATGCGAATTCAAGAACACGTGAGGGACATTAAAAAGGCTGGAACAATAGAGGGTAACAACTGGGAAGAAATCGATAAATTGAAATCTATCCCCCGACATTTCCGCGATTTTCACAATAACAAGTGGCAGGATTTAAAGGTTCATGGCATCGACAAAATTATTGTTGGATCACGTGGAGGAGACACTTTCCGTAAATTTAGAACGGATCGAATGTAAATGGATCACAAAACTGAAGACTAGCGCGCCTCTGGGGCTCAATGAGAAAATGTCCTTCGCTTCCTTCCTATAACAATATTTTCTTTTTGGGTCATATAGCATCATTATCTTTTAACTTTTTAAACCTGTATATATTTGACTGGTATGGTTGGACTGTGCTGTTAATAATTGGTGGGCTTGTCGGTTTAAGCATTATTGCGTTTTGGCTGTATCCATATTTGGTGGCATTTTTAATATCATCATTTTTGTCTTTTTATAGGGGCCATACGATCTGTATTTATTGGGCTGAATAGAATACCAATTATCACATATTATATCTCAGAATAATGTTTTTGGTTGGACTCTATTCAACAATACGTTTTGAACATACTCTAAATTTTGATCATTTTTTAGCTTTTTTCATGGGGTACTTATTTTTATTTGTGTGTTTGTGCACACACTGCACACATATTTATTATACATTATTTATTATCCACTTTATATATCCTTATATAAATTTTGTCATCACACTTGTTATGTTGTATATATATATTTTTTTATATTTATATTTTTATTTACTCACATTTATGTTTACACATATTCACTCTCAATATATATATATATATATTTTACACGCTTATTATTTATATACATGCTAACAATAAAATCACATATGTCTTATCATTAT
Organism: Rhinoderma darwinii; assembly: GCF_050947455.1. NCBI lineage: Eukaryota > Metazoa > Chordata > Amphibia > Anura > Rhinodermatidae > Rhinoderma > Rhinoderma darwinii. The sequence continues at coordinate 148,546,316 of NC_134691.1, read as the reverse complement.
AATTTTTTTGAGCATATTAGAACATATCACATTGTACATCTGTTACATTATTGTATGTATTATTTATATTAATAAATAGAATTGTATTTTAACTGCGGTCTTGTCACGTGTGTTTCACTTTATTTATTTTGTTTTTTATTTTATCACCACACTGTGCACGTGTGTTCACTCACTTCTCACTATCATTTATTATTTATTATTATTTTTTATGAAATAATATTCTTTCATAAATTGTTTCCCCGGTTTACTATATGTTATATATATTTATTTTTGTATATATATAAGTCAATATATGGTCTTTTTTGTATTGATGGTTTTATGAAATGACAGTATGACACTATGTTTGATGTATTATCAAATTATGTATATTTTTTCTATATATGTATTATTGTTTATATTTTGAGACATTAGAGTTCCATTGTATATTTATATTCTGTTTCTCACATAAAAAATCGGATCGTGATACATATGCCCTATACTGGTTCTTGCCATATAAGTTGATCTCGTATTGTCCTTGCCCATACTTAAAATGGCCACTATGGTGTGATACGTCATATATAAGCTATTACATCTGTTGTCTGCGGCGCTTGCGGTCTGATGCGCACGCGCATGCGCGTTTACATTCCTTGAGACGTACACTGGACATTTGCAATGGTGGTGTTTGCTGCTTACCGATCAGCATTCAGGTAACTTTAGACATGCTGATTCACCAATGTAGAACACCTGGTACATTTCAGGTGTTCAGCATTGGGGATTTGAGAATGTCGTGCTGCTATTTGCTATCTCTGAATAAACCTCTCCCACCACTGAGTATAAATACAACGCCGGTCACCTTACTAGTCAGTACCCCTTGAAAAAGCTACCGCGAAACGTGCGTCGGGGCTCTTGCTGTGGAGCTCATTTTTGGCTTGATATGCAATACACGGGTTGGTATGGCTTCTGGGACCTACTCTGATTTTTGGTGATACCCTGGTCTCTATACCACTTTATTTACACTGAGATTTCAGTGTTAGCTACAAGTCTCTCGTGTATACTATTTTTTACAGGGTCTGTATTACATTGTTCTGTTTCAGCATGCTCTTTGGAGACACATTTTGTGGTGTATGTTATCCTTGTACTGTACATTTATAGCATGACTGTCATAGTGACCCTGTCCGGTATTATTGAATGTTGAATATAGGCCATTCTGAGTAGCCTCATGTTCTCCACATTGTATATTTTAATTGTCTGTGGTTTTTAGGTCCTGATGGCCAACATGTTCTTATGTATATTGTAATAAAGAATTTATATTTTTTGCAAGTTACTTACTGTACTTGGTGTCATTATTTTTCCCTTTTGGGAGATTTGATTTGTCTTCACATACAGTTATAGGTATTTATTTACTAAATATTATGATGTTTGACATTTTTTGAAAACTTGCATAATAGCATGATCGGAAAAATACTTTAGGCTGGGTTCACACCAAGTTTTTTGCAGGAGGAAAATCGGCCTCAAAATTCCGTTTGGAAGTTTGAGGCAGATTTTACTCTGTCTGCATGCCGATTTTCGCTGCGTTTTTCGCCCACGGCCATTGAGCGCCGCGGGCATAAAACACAGCGAAATACGCTTTCTCTGCCTCCCATTGATGTCGATGGAAGGTCAGAGGCGTAAACACCCGAAGATAGGGCATGTCCCTTCTTTTTCCCACGAGCCGGTTTTTCCGCTCGCGGGAAAAAACTGCCTCCGACTCCCATTGAAATCAATGGGAGGCATTTCGGACGTTTTTTGGCGCAATTTCCGATGCGGTTTCCACATCAAAAAACTTGTCAAGAAACTCTGTGTGAACTCCCCCTTAGAGTAGCTCCAAAGTGAAGCTTTATTTTAAGAAACTTTTGGCAAACTGATAAATTGTGTTATGTCTAGTACAGGGTGTGAGGAGGTGGCGCAGAACACAAGCAGTCAAAGAAAACCAGAGAAAAAAAGTCCTGTGTCGTGCACCACCCCCTCAGGCCCTGCATTAGGTAGAGCACAATGTATCCGTTTTCTTGCTTCTTTAAACATTAGATTGGGGAACTGAATTATCAGTAGCTGTGTGGATTCTTGAACTATTGCTACTATATAAACAGGGTTAGACCAAACAAGAAAAGGACCACGGAGTCTATAAGTCAAAAAATATATATAATTTTTTTATTACACAACAATATTATACTGGTTACACATGTGTTTCTAAAAATGAATCACAAATAAAAGCATGGCCGCCAAACAAGGGTCAAATGTTCAACAAATGAAATCATGTGAATATGAGCTTGTTAGAGTATACCTCAAAACAAATGCATATAGCATAATGTGAATGTAGTAGGGTACACTAGTTACAAATAATGTGTTCTGATGCTTGAGGATACGTAGGAAGGATGTTAATAACATATACTGAAGATTAGGTAACCAATGGACCAATAACGAGTATTATATCCAAAGATATATTCATACATATGTAAGTGCTAAATGCAATTTGTATGTATATCTTCCGAGCAACAAGAACAACAAGCAATGGATAACAAAGTACTAACCATGTGGCTGAGACTTAGAGAATGGCGACCGGCCCCAACGCGTTTTGGCTTCCGCCTTCGTCTGGGGGTATATAAACAGGGGTCTTGGCAGATTCTTGAAGATAATTGAGGAGGTGGGGGACAAATATACAATTAAATGTTTTGATTGCTGGCGCCCGGAGATGCCCCTGGTACCAGGTGCTAGTTTCGCTACTAACTAGACCTGTTCTCAGCCGAGCCATCACTTCAGCTTAACTGACGCAATGCACTAAAAGAGAATGATACTTCTATGTATACAGTATACATATAAGATGTATCATAGAAAGTACTATTTTTTTTTGTAATAAAAAGTCAACTAAAAAATTGCTTAAAAACAAAACACGTTGATTTAAATATAACAAAATATATATATTCAAAAGTTGTACATAGCCTTTAACCTCATGGCGACATGTCACATAACTGTATGTGACAGCCGCAAAGGGGATGTGTGAAACGCGCTGACAGCCTGAGTGCACTCCATACTGAGCAAGTACACATCCCACTGCAACAAATGGAATCAAAGATCACTTTGTATCCACCCGTTTAACCACTTAGATGCCACGGTCAATAGTAACCATGGCATCTAAGCCGTTAAACTAAGGGGTTGGCCCCCTCCGTCTGCCCATAGGCCCCCCACAACACTATTGCGGGGTGCTAATGGTTGTTCAGGGGGCCTAATGAAGGCCCCCAAGTCTGCCATCTTTGTACTCCTATGAATCCCTTCAGGAGGACTTCATAGAGGACTGTGAATATCACAATATACTGCAATACATTAGTGTTGCAGTATATAGTGCAAGTGATCCAATGATTGCTGGTTCAAGTCCCCAAAGTGATCAAAAAGTCGCATGTACCCCAAAATGGTACCAATAAAAACTGCAGCTCGTCCTGCAAAAAATAAGCCATCAGACCGCTAAATGGACAAAAAAATAAAAAAGTTATGGCAATCAGAAGGTGGTGATACAAATTTTTTTTTCAACAAATACTTTTTTCTTTATAAAAAGTGATAAACCCCAAAAGTATCCACAGAACAAAAAAAACTGTAAATGTAATCAGAAAAAAAGCTTCATTGTTCAACACATATAATCAAAGACAAATGCAAAAACACTTAAAAGAAGAAAGAGAACCCACATTAGAGAGGTAAGTACATAGTCCATTGCAAGAATGGTAAACGGACATAAAACATGTAGCACAGGACCAAATAATGAATAGTAGATTGCTGACTGCATATAAAGAGCTGACAAGAGGTACATAGAAACCATAAATCCAGCTAACAAACAGGCAGAAATAAATTAGCAAGGAATATACCAACCGCACACAAACCACCAGCCCCCCCCCCCTTTTTTTTTTTTCCTTTATAAAAGTGGTAAAACATAAAAAAAAACAATATAAATTTGGTATATCAGTAATCATATTAACCCTTAGGCTGGGTTCACACTACCTATTTTCAGGTGTAAACTCTCTGTAACCTGTCATTTACAGCGTAATCTCGCGGGATTACGCTTGCTCTGCTGTAACGACCACAGAAACCGTAACGAAGTGCACAGATTGTCAATAGACATCCCGTGGAATGTCTATTCACTGTCTAAACACTTCAGTATTGTTAATGTGTAAGTATAAGACAGCACAAAGAGATCTAAAAGGATCCCTATGCTCTGACTAAATGAATGGAGAAGAGTGCATTGTGCTGATTGGTCAGCGTCATACACTCGCCCACTTGGTCTAAAGTAAAAATACGCCCACTTGGGCATTAAGCAACTCATTAGCATAAATCTAAAATCGCTAATAAAGTGGTGAAAACAGATCATTTTATTAAATAAAAGCACTGCTGTCATCTACATATCCTTATGTAGGAGACAGGGCACTTATAATGTGGTGACAGAGCCTCTTTAAGGCAGAATTTGCTCGAAGTCGGGATATCATTTGCATAAGGTAAGTTAATAAATATATATACATGTCATACATACATTAATCATGAAAATAATAATTTAGCTATGTTTAAAGGGATTGTGTTTTACCAAAATTATATATTTAATCTTTAAACTCTTTTTTATATGTAATCCAAATTTAGCTGTTTTAAAATCAGATGTAGTTAGCTTGACAGCTGCATCGCAAGAGACAATGCGCAAAGGCATATCAAAGACAAAACAAAATATAAAGTGCATAGTGGCTTAAAATAAAGTTTTTGTTTAAAATAAAATGAAAAATTATTCTGAAATGAATTAGATATATTAGCAATTCCAGATATATAAAGTAACATATGTTAATATTATACATTATTCATATTTCGTTTGAGGGATAAATTAAATTGAAATATGTGTGTTTGCGGAACCAGGTTTTTTGGTTCATGTCATGAGTTTATCAATTTGTATGATTATATAATTATACTCAAATTGTTTGTCTCTTTATTAATGTAATTTTTTTGTCAAGTGTATATAAGAATATATTATCCTAGATGACTATTATATGGCAGATACAATGTTATATCTAATATAATCGTTATTTAGTAAGTCATTTGTGCAATGCATAAATGCTTTATTCTATTATCAAAATCTAGATCTTATGTGTACATCAAATAAGAGAATCATGTACATATACAATATGGAAAACAAGCACCTTGTTCATCCAAAAATAGTAGCTATTTAGAATGATATATATTCCAACCACTTCAATGATGGAACATCAATCCTAGACATATATTTTATATAGAGACATACACATTTTTGTTCCAAAACAACAGCCATTTGGTATAATATATATTTAAACCAATTCTCTGATGGAATATTAATCCTGGACATATATTATATAGCAGACATATTTATTGATGTTCTAAAGATGATAGCTATTTGGTATAATAAGTATTCCAACCAATTCAGTAATGGAACATTAATTCTTTACGGAGGTTCAGGCCCAATGGATATCTTGTGTTTAAGCTATAGATCCAAAAAGCCTCTCTATCCAGAAGAGTGTGTCTAAGATTCCCTCCTCTAATGGACCTATTAACCCTTTCAATGGCATAAGTGTTGAAAGATCTTGTTGACCTGTTGTGTTCAATAATAAAGTGTCTAGCCGCATTGGAGATGTTGCAAATAACAGTGTTCCTGACATATCCCAAATGCTCCCAAATCGTTGTTTTAAACTTCCTAGTGGTACATCCTACATACATCAAACGGCAATCAGTGCATTCGATAATGTAAATAACACATTCACTGTTGCAGTTGATGTATGATTTAATGGCGAACATTTTGGTGTTTTACGAATCATGGAAATTTTTATTTGGTTGTGTGAATAGACAAACTTTGCACGGATGGGACCCACACTTATAAAAGCCATGCTGATTTAACCAAGTAATTTTAGTTTTACATGAAGAAAACAAGGAAGGAGATAACAAATTACCAAGTGTTGGTGCTCTAAGTGAGACAATGCGACAGCCTTGTTTCAACATTGTATTTAGATATACATCATCTGACAATATAGGAAGATATTTTGTTATAATTTCCTTGATTTGTATGAATTGTTCACTATACTGCAAGAACAAAGTTGATACATCTGATTTGATCTCGTGTAATGACTTATGTTTATCGAACAGCAATTTATTACGATCTTTAGATTTTACTATGGATCTTGCCCTATCGAGAGTCCAATTTTTATAGTCCCTGTTCTGTAGTCTATGACAGATCTGATTTTGTTCTAAATTAAAGCTATGATCACTACTAAAGTTTCTCCTTGCTCTGATCATCTCTCCTACAGGAATAGAACAAATCGTTTGTTTCGGATGGCTAATCTGGGCATTCGGTATGGTATTTCCCGTAATTGGCTTCCTATAGGTTTTGGTACAGATAACCATTCCCTCTTGTGTTGTCAATTCCAAATCCAAAAATTGGATAGTGTCCCTGTGATGTGTATACGTAAATCTCAGGATACAATAATTGTCATTAAGGTAGCTGATAAATCCAGGTATGGCAAACACATCACCCTCCCAAATTAATAGGAGGTCGTCGATGTATCTGTCATACCAATGGATATGGCCCCCGAAAGGGTTATTCACTGAAAAGATAGTATATTCCTCCCACCATGCCATGACGAGGTTTTCCAATGAAGACGAAAATTTTGCCCCCGTTGACACTCCTCTTAGCTGCAAATAAAATGGTCCATCGAAGTGGAAATAATAATGTGTTAAATAGGACATCTAATATGTATGATTGTAATTCATGGCTGTAAACGCTATATTGTGTGAGATGATGTTCCAAAGCCCTCAAGGCTATTGGATGTGGTATACTAGTGTGTATAGTGATACTACATCACAGCTAAGCCATGTATGTTTTGACGACAATATTTTATAGAAATGCGTACATAGGACATCACTAGTATCCCTGAGATGACCAGGAACCCTAAGAACAAGTGGTCGTAGAAGTGAATCCAACCAGTTGGATAATCTCTCACAAAGAGACCCTATTCCAGACACTATAGGACGCATAGGTGGAGGATGTATGCCCTTGTGTGTTTTGGGAAGAGCATGCATAATGGGAATAACCGGAGATTCCACCAAGATATAATCAAATAGTTTTTAGAAAATATCAGTGGGGTTACTATCTAGACATCTATATGTTTCTGTATCTGACAATAGGTGGTAAATTTGTGTTTGGTACATGTGTGTATCCATTACCGTAATGCTACCCCCCTTGTCTGACATTTCTATAACAATTTCAGTATTCTCTTGCAGAGATTTATTTGCATCATTATGCCTAGCTGAGATGTTATAATTCCTCTTCTCCTGTTTACTAGCATCCGATAACATCTGGAGATCTCTTTCGATAACAGATTGGAAAATGTCCATGGACTCAGTCCTTGACTGGATGGGATAGGATTTTGGGTTAGGTGTACAAAAATTTTCACATCTGTTGTTTGGGAAAGTTCTTGTCTGGCTAATTCGTTCAGACAAAATAATGTGGTTTGCACCTGGAACATAAGGGATCGATATTCATTCATATTGCAAAAATCCATGCCAGATTTTGTGTTAAGAGGCATGATGTTCTGGTCATGTAAAGTAGAAAAATGTCTCTTGACTGTAATATTGCGGACAAACTTATTGATATCCAGTAATGTGCTGAGAACATACAAATTTTGCTTAGGTGCAAAATTGAGACCCAGAGAAAGGACCTCATTTTCAGCTGGCGTAAGGTGAGTCCCTGAAAGATTTATCACATCCATGTTTTTATTCAAATCCGGTGATTCCGTAACCGGCGTAGTTCTTCCATATCTGCCGTTTTTATCGTGTTTCCTCGCGCCTCTCTTGCCCCGTTTTTTAACACATGGTATGTGTTACTATGATGTTGTTCACAAGAATATTGGTTTCTCAGTTTATAACCTTTCGGTCCATCCAAACCTCCATCCGTTGAATCCAAATCTGTGGAGCTGAAGCTGAACCTGTTCACACTTGTATTATGTTTTCTGGATTTTTTGCGGTTTTTCAATATTGGTTTAATTCTCTAATCTCTTTAATGCTCTATCTCCTTTATGCCATGTATACACTTCATTGTTTGCATAATCGTGTAAGTCTTGCTGAAATTTCGACTTTTTGACCTCAGTTATTGATCTTTCCAATTGCTCTATATATTTATTGGTTCGTAACTCTAAAGCCATGAATTCAGGTAGGTCAGAGGAAATGTTAAGCTGTTCTTTTATTTTATTAATGTTTGTTTGCAATTCAAACATTTTAACCTCTTCGTGTTTGGTGATAAGTCTCATTAGATTTAACGAGCATTCTGTCAGTATTGAATTCCAATCTTCAGTAAATTCTTCTGAATAATTGAAAGTAGGGATCTTTTTGTTTCGTAAGCCCCTAGGAATCATATTTTTGGATATGTAATTACGAAGAGTGGTTAAATCCCACCAAATCCTTGTTTCATGTACTGAAAGTTTCTCTGACTCTCAAAATTGGTCTTGCAATACCAGATTGTTACTGGTTAAACATTCTGTGTGTCCAAATACTATAGCAGCCATCTCAAGTCTTGAGCGTTGTGGCTCCTGGGACATGTTTAAATCGAATTGCTTTCAGAATAGTACAAATAAAGCAAATAGCGTTATTTTTGTTATACTTCTTTGTATGGCTACCACACCCTGTCTATATTGCACTTTTGGAAAAGTGTTTATAGACCTTTTGCAAATAGCCCTGGTTAATTTAATGGGCATGTGGTGTGAACGGAAAGGATATAGCCATAGATGTATAAAAGAAATTGGAAGAAATCCTCCAGCTCACGCACTGATCGTCTCAATCCGGACTGAGCTCGGATCCTGCGTGATGGCACACGGCAAGGCAACAGGAAAAAAGAAGGAATGATCCAGCGCTCAGGATAAATTGTAAAAAGGAAACTGTTCTAAGTTTGTTTCCAATGGTTAAAAGTTCAAGTGCATGGGGGTGGTAACAGCAGCCTACGCGTTTTGGACAACACTCCTGTCCTTATTCATGACTCATGTCTTTTTACGATACAGTCGGTCAAGCTTTATATCCGGTAAGAAGCAAAAGGAATTAATTATCCTGCACCTGGATTAAGGCAGAAATCGGGATATCATTTGCATTTGCAATCATACATCAACTGCAACAGTGAATATGTTATTTACATTATCGAATGCACTGATTGCCGTTTGATGTATGTAGGATGTACCACTAGGAAGTTTAAAACAACGATTTGGGAGCATTTGGGATATGTCAGGAACACTGCTATTTGCAACATCTCCAATGCGGCTAGACACTTTATTATTGAACACAACTGGTCAACAAGATCTTTTAACACTTATGCCATTGAAAGGGTTAATAGGTCCATTAGAGGAGGGAATCTTAGACACACTCTTCTGGATAGAGAGGCTTTTTGGATCTATAGCTTAAACACAAGATATCCATTGGGCCTGAACCTCCGTAAAGAATTAATGTTCCATTACTGAATTGGTTGGAATACTTATTATACCAAATAGCTATCATCTTTAGAACATCAATAAATATGTCTGCTATATAATATATGTCCAGGATTAATATTCCATCAGATAATTGGTTTAAATATATATTATACCAAATGGCTGTTGTTTTGGAACAAAAATGTGTATGTCTCTATATAAAATATATGTCTAGGATTGATGTTCCATCATTGAAGTGGTTGGAATATATATCATTCTAAATAGCTACTATTTTTGGATGAACAAGGTGCTTGTTTTCCATATTATATATGTACATGATTCTCTTATTTGATGTACACATAAGATCTAGATTTTGATAATAGAATAGAGCATGTACGCATTATATTAGATATAAGATTGTATCTGACATATATAATAGTCATCTAGGATAATATATTCTTATATACACTTTACAAAAAAATTACATTAATAAGGAGACAAACTATTTCAGTACAATAATATAATCATACAAATTGATAAACTCATGACACGAACCAAAAAACCTGGTTCCGCGAACACACATATTTCAATTTAATTTATCCCTCAAACGAAATCTGAATAATGTATAATATTAACATATGTTACTTTATATATCTGGAATTGCTAATATATCTAATTCATTTCAGAATAATTTTTTATTTTATTTTATTTTAAACAAAAACTTTCTTTTAAGTCACTATGCACTTTATATTTTGTTTTGTCTTTGATATGCCTTTGCGCATTGTCTCTTGCGATGCAGCTGTCAAGCTAACTACATCTAATTTTAAAACAGCTAAATTTGGATTACATATAAACAAGAGTTTAAAGATTAAATATATAATTTTGGTAAAATACAATTCCTTTCAACATAGCTAAATTATTATTTTCATGATTAACGCATGTATGACACGTATATATATTTATTAACTTACCTTATGCAAATGATATCCCGACTTAGAGCGAATTCTGCCTTAATCCAGGTGCAGGATAATGAATTCCTTTTGCTTCTTACAGGATATAAAGTTTGACCGACTGCATCGTAAAAAGACATGAGCCATGAATAAGGACAGGAGTGTTGTCCAAAACGCGTAGGCTGCTGTTACCACCCCCATGCACTTGAACTTTTAACCATTGGAAATAAACTTGGAACATTGTTTCCTTTTTACAATTTATCCTGAGCTGGATCATTCCTTCTTTTTTTCCTTAGAATAAAGTTAACATTTAGTTTTTACCACTTGATGTACATTGTAAATACTAAACCCAAAAAACAAAGGTGGAATCGCTGTTTTTTGCCCATTTTACACAACAAAGAAGTTTTTTTCCGTTTCTTAGTACATTAGATGGCAAGGGGTTAAGTGAAGCCATTTCTGAGAACTTGCATGCAGAGCCCGGGCAGTGATGCCAGAGATGACGCCAGCACTGGCGTAGCTATAGGGGTCGCAGCGGTCGCAATTGCGACCGGGCCCCGAAGCCAGGGGGGCCCGCGGCCCCCCGCACCACATCAATAAAAAGTTACTATAGTAACTCGGGCCACGGGCCCCTGTTACTATAGTAACATACTTTACTTACCTTCCTGGTTCCGGATCGCAGCGGAGGTCCTGACGTCAGGCGCTGTGCGCAGCGCATGACGTCACAGCGCTATGCGCTGTGCACAGCATTGAGACGATAGAACTCCCGCCGCGGCCGAATAGGAAGGTAAGGTTAGCCCTGACTGGCGGGGACCGACTCCCGGGACCCGCCAATCAGCTGTTTTGAAGGGGCCGCAGCACTCGTACGAGAGCTGCTCCCCTTCATTCCTGTCACTTCATTCCGGTCACACTGTGAATCCGTGTCGGCGATTCACAGTGTGAGCGAGTAGTGAAATGAAGGGGAAGCAGCTCTCGTACGAGTGCTGCGGCCCCTTCAAAACAGCTGATTGGCGGGTCCCGGGCGACACATCAGCTATTGATGGCCTATCCTGTGGATAGGCCATCAATGTTTAGGGACTGCACAACCCCTAAGCCTACGATGTAGCAGGCTTAGGGGGCCCATGAGACAGGATCACAGATTGTGTGATCCTGTCTGCTGGGCCCTGTATCTAAGCCAATCACATGGTAGGCTTAGATACATGGCCCATGCGTGATCCTGTCTGCTGGGCCCTGTATCTAAGCCAATCACATGGTAGGCTTAGATACATGGCCCATGTGTGATCCTGTCTGCTGGGCCCTGTATCTAAGCCAATCACATGGTAGGCTTAGATTCATGGCCCATGTGTGATCTTGTCTGATGGGCCCTGTATATGAGCCTACCACACTGTAGGTTTAGATACAGGGCCCCAGCACACAGTAATCTTATACTGTATAAGATTACTGTCTGCTGGACCCTGTATCTAAGCCTACGTTGTGGTAGGCTTAGATACAGGGTCCCACAGACAGTATCACACATGGGCCCTGTATCTAAGCCTAACACATGTGTTACTAATCATTTTTTGTGTGTTTTCTTACAGGTTCGGTCGTTGGACTACGGCGGATTCCTGGACTACTTCGATTACAGCTCTTTTTTTATTATCAATAAAATGGTTAATGAGGGTTGTGTGGGTTTTTTTTTTATTTCAATAAAATATATTTTCTATGTCTTTGTGTTTTTTTTTTTTTAAACTATATTACTACCGCCTTAGTAATGGCCGCCGGCTGATTGACGACGTCCATTGCTAAGGCGGGGCTTAGTGTTAGCCGGTGCAGCGGCTAACACTAACCCCCTTTATTACCCCGGTACCCACCGCCACCAGGGGTGCTGGGAAGAGCCGGGTACGATCCAGTACCTGACCATCTGTAGTGATGGTCGGCCACTGGGGTGGCCGCAGGCTGGTATTATCAGGAGGGGAAAGGCCAAAAACAGTGGCCCTTCTTACCCTGGTGATGCTAGGCTGCTGCTGCTGCTTTATTGTATCTGGCTGGTTATGAAAAATGGGGACCCCACGTCATTTAAAAAAAATTACAAAAAATTGGAAAGAACGATGTGGGGTCCCCCCCAATTTTCATAACCAGCCAGATGCAACACAGCAGCAGCAGGCAGCATTACCATGGTGGGATGGGCCACTGTTTTTGGCCTTCCCCAGCCTAATACTACCAGCCTGCGGCCACCCCGGTGCCTGCCCGTCACTACAGATGGTCGGGTACTGGTTCGTACCCGGCTCTTCCCAGTACCCCTGGTGGCGGTGGGTACCGGGGTAATAATGGGGGTTAGTGTAGCCTCTGCACCGGCTAACATTAAGCCTCGCCTTAGGGCGGCCATTACTAAGGCGGTGATAATAAAGTTTAAAAAGATACAAGCACATAGAAAAAATATTTTATTGAAATAAAAAAACAACCCTCATTAACCATTTTACTGAGAATAAAAAAAAAAACGCCGTCATTGAAGTCCTCGTATCCGAAGTCCAACAACCGAACCTGTAAAAAAACACAAACACACAAAAATAATCAGTAACACATAAAGAAGCAAAATTATTATTCTTACCTGTCCTGGGTCCAGCGCTGGAGCCGCAATGTCAGCGAGCTGGGCCCTGTATCTAATCCAATCATGTGTGATACTGTCTGCTGAGCTGTGTATCTAATCCAATCATGTGTGATACTGTCTGCTGAGCTGTGTATCTAATCCAATCGTGTGATACTGTCTGCTGGGCCCTGTATCTAATCGTATCTAGTGTGATACTGTCTGCTGAGCTGTGTATCTAATCCTATCATGTGTGATACTGTCTGCTGAGCCACTGTATCTAATCCTATCATGTGTGATACTGCCTTCTGAGCCACTGTATCTAATCCTATCATGTGTGGTACTGTCTGCTGAGCCACTGTATCTAATCCTATCATGTGTGATACTGTCTGCTGAGCTGTGTATCTAATCCTATCATGTGTGATACTGTCTGCTCAGCCACTGTATCTAATCCTATCATGTGTGATACTGTCTGCTGGGCCACTGTATCTAATCCTATCATGTGTGATACTGCCTTCTGAGCCACTGTATCTAATCCTATCATGTGTGATACTGTCTGCTGAGCCACTGTATCTAATCCTATCCATAGTTTATAGGGTTGTAGTGCTATAGATATGCTATGCTTATACACACACTTTTTTTTGGGCGGACACATATGTATTGGGGCTATTTCCCCTGACATTTTAAGCCCTGAGGGTATGTTCACACGGCAGCGTCCGTTACGGCTGATATTACGGTGCTGTTTTCAGGAGAAAACAGCACCGTAATTTCAGCCGTAATGGCATGTGCAGGCGTCTTTCGCTGCGTCCATTACGGACGTAATTGGAGCTGTTTTTCTATGGAGTCCATGGAAAACGGCTCCATTTACGTCTGAGGAAGTGACAGGCACTTCTTTGACGCAGGCGTTTTTTTTACACTTCTTTTGACAGCGGCGCGTAAAAAAAATGACCGTCGGCACAGAACATCGTAAGACTCATTCAAATGAATGGGCAGATGTTTGGCAACGCTTTTGAGCCGCATTTTCGGACGTAATTCAATGCTAAAACGCCCGAATTACGTCCGTAAATAGGGTGTGTGAACCCAGCCATAGTGACGCCCCCGGCTGCTAGTGCTGCATTGTTGGGTCACTTAGGAGACCCAGCGATGCAGCTGAAAGCTGCGGAACGTCGGCCATGAGAAGTTTGCGGGGGGGGGGGGCCCAGTAAGAATTCTTGCATCGGGGCCCATGAGCCTTTAGCTACGCCCCTGGACGCCAGCGTATTCACAGGAATAGGGAGACATCTGTCAATCAGTTAAGAGCGGGTGAAGTGAGACACTATTTCTTCCCTCTAGCAGTCTGCACTAATCCCCAAATTTGAAGAGGCTGCGTGTCATAGTGCCCTGCAGCTCTGGTAGAACTGGTAAGAAGTTTTAAACTTGAGCAGAATATATAGACACATTTGGCATTAAAATAAGCTCCTACCCTTTGTGATCTTGTAGTCATACCTATAATCATCCCCCAGATGAAGCTCTTGGTCGAAACGTACGTTGGGGCTCCGTGGTGGGCTGTGGTTGGTATGTATTGGTTATTAGTTCTCCTGCTATAGTATCCCTCCTCTTCATTACTGTGTATTTTGGCTATGTATTGTTACAGCCATTACTCATGTTACATATAGGGAGGGGGTTAAAGCATCTGAACACATGGGAAAAAAATTATTTTCCTTTTGCATTTGTATTTTGCATATATATTACCACGTTAGTCTTATCACTTGTTCTTGATGGTTTTCCTTCTCTTTTTTAATCTGTATACATTTTTAAGCATATGTATGCACAATAAAGTGATATACCAGTTTTCATATACAAATTTGTTCTGTGTATTTATCGGGTTTCTATACCTATAATGGGAAATAAATAACAACATCCAATTTTCATACAGTAATTATAACAAGAGCATGCGGCAAAATAAACAAAAACAAATATGTGGCCCCTTTTAGGTGTTGCATGAGATTAGAGAAAAAAAGGAGTTTCCTTTTTCGGATCTCATACAACCCTTATAATGCCCCAACAAAGTTGTCTGACATCCCAGCCACCTGCTGTTTAGGGAACTGCAACACCGCTCTATTCAAGTGAGTGGAGTTACGTTGTAGCTCTTTGCACAGCAGGTGGTTGGGAGCAGTGGCGGATTATCATATGGGCGGTTCGGGCGGCCGCCCGGGGCCCGAGGCTTCCAGGGGGCCCATGGCAGCCCGAACCGCACATCATCTTATAAATATATTCAGCGCGCTAGCGCTGCTAACTGCCGAAGATGAGGAGGAGGAGCAGGGAATTGGCCGGGAAAGGGGTAGGACACGCCTCCCTGACAAGTGTGGGCCGCCGCCATTGAGTAACAGAACAGCGACGGACGGCTGTTCTGTTACTCCAAAGCGGCAAGAGAAGAGCCGGGCGGGCGGTCACCGGCGCTGAGGTTAGTTGGCTTAACCTCCTGCCCAACTGGTTCCCGACCGCTGGCTGTATTTTTACGGCCAGCGGTCAGGAACGGGTCGTTAAAACCCGAGCCATAGACTTTCTACGGCTCGGGTTTTAACTTGCTGCCCGCGCGATCGGGCAGCTGAATGTCGGGTCTCCGGCTGTCAGTGACTGCCGGGGACCCTGAGGAGAAGATAGAAGCAGCTTTCACTGCTTCTGTCTTCTCTGATCACTTGTACACAGCGCTGAATGCGCGCTGTGTACAGGAATAGAGACAGCAGCAGCGGCGCTGTCTCTATTCCTCCCGGTGATCATGTGACTGGTCACATGATCGCCGGGTGCCGTCAATGGCAGACTGTTGCTGGGTCTAACTAGACCCAGCACAGCCCTATTAGTGACAATCGTCACTATGAGAGGGCTGATTTCCCCTGTAACTGGGGCTGCTGTGCAGCTCCAGTTACAGGGGAAAAACATGGTGTAAAAGAAAGAAAAAGTATATATAAAGTTCCCCAAAGGTCTTTTTTGACCTTTGAGGATCAGACCATAATAATAAAAAAATTGTAAAGTAAAGTGCAAAAAAAAATTAAATAATAAATACACATAAAATACCCACCCCAAAAAAAACGTTCCCCCGCCAATCATTGTTGTAACGCTAGCGCTGACCCAATTACCCTAATATAGACATGTAATATATAAAAATTTACGGTAAACAATGACGATTACAAATAAAAGGTCTATTTTAGGGTAAAACTATATTACCAAAAAAAAAATAGCTGAAACGTAAAAAAGCTTATTTTTTTACTATTATTTTCAAACTTTATGAATAAAAATTCTAAAATTGCAAAAAAGGTGTGTATAAAAATGCTAAAAAACGAAACCTGCATTGTCTATGGAAAAACGATACAAAAATCACGTCGGTTTTATTTTTTTTGAATAAAAATGTGTGTTTGGTGCAACTTTGTAATTACGTTTTATTAAAAAATATTTTCACTTTTTGAGATACAGCTGCTTTGTATCCTGTATCCGTCAGGTCAGCAGGACTGACGGGATCAGTGAAACGGGCCCTGCGCTAAATTATAATCTTAGATGTGATAGATTTGAGGTGGATCCTGTCAGAAACAAAGCACCTGTATCTCAAAAAGTAAAAATATTTTTTAATAAAATCAATCAATCACACACATACTAATATATATATATATATTATAATATAAAGTTTTTAAATGTGTACATAACCCTGTGGCACTATATACAAGGGGGAGCGCTGTGTGGCACTATATACAAGGGGGAGCGCTGTGTGGCACTATATACAAGGTGGGGCTGTGTAGTGCTATCGACAGTGGTATGTGTGTGGCGCTCTTTATAGGGGGGGCTTTTTGGTGCTATTTACAAGAGGGGGAGGGCTGTGTGGCGCTCTCTACAGGGGGGCTGTATGGCACTATCTATAGGGGGCTGTGTGTAACGCTCTCTACGGGGGGGATGTGTGATATATAGAGGGGGCTGTGTATGGCGATATCTATGGGGGTGTGTAATATCTACAGGGGCTATGTGTGGCACTATGTACAGGGGGCTGTGTGTATGTGGCGTTTTACAGTGTGTGGTATTATTATATTCAGGCGCGCAGTGTTTGGTGCTATTATATTTAGGGGCACAGTATGTGGCACCATGATAACTTTATTTTCGTTTATAGGTGTGGAAATGTTGGAAAAGTGAGGAGACGTCTGAGTGGCAAATTCTGCAGAAATGAGTCATGGCCGGGAGAAGTCGTCATGAGCGCTGGACCGGATGGAGAAGAAAAGAGGAAAAAAACTACTAGAATCTGAGACGTCGTCACCTGTGAGTCACTAGATTTATAGAGAATCTGTCACCTCTCCTGACATGTTTATTATAGGAATCCTTGTATTTCACAAAAAGTATTTCTGCAGTCCAGGACTGATAGACAATTCTCCTTGTCAGGAGGTTGTGTCCCTGCACAGTGTGACAAGGGAAATCGTAACACTGTTAATGCTTGCCCAAAAAGGTAGTGTTAAAAATAGTTACGGCGCGGCAGGGCGGCGGTAAGGAAGGGGGGCCCAAGTTTGGGTAACAGCCCAGGGCCCATGGTCTACTTAATCCGCCACTGGTTGGGAGCAACAATGTACAGGGAAAATTTGTGAAGGAGCCACAGCACTTAATAAGCACTGCAGCCTTCATTATTCGTTTTGGTGAGGGTCCCAGCAGTCCGACCCCCCACTGATGAGGAAGTGATGACATATCCTAAGGATATACCATCACTTCCTATAATGGGAAATCCCATTTAAGTAAAAATTATATGGATAATTTGTAACGGTCATAGAGGATCTGTCTAGTAATGCCCAATCTCCTAGCTAATCTAATAGGCACTGTCAACTGACAACGCTAGTGAAAATTGTGTCCCAAAAAGTTTTACTTTAAAAGTTCTGAGCTTTTTTCTAAATATGCAAATGAGGCTATCCTGGACAACTTGGAGGTAACAGCAGCGATTCTCCTGAGGTGTAGCTGCGTCACAGCCTCTGACACTGTCCCATCAGCATGAAGCTGCTTCACACAGTGTGAGAGACTGAGGCTGGAGGGATGGGGGATCAGTTCAAATAGTGTGGCAAACACCCCAATCCCGCTTTCTTCAGCGGTTCTCAAGATGTGCCGAACATCTGTGGAGAAAATCAGCAGACAAATTTATGCTGAGAATTTACAACTCCCTTCACAAAGCCAAACAAGTCTATTTCCCCTCTCTCACCTCTCTCATCCAAAACGCCTCTTTGATACTTTTCACTCCCTCCTTAGTCCTAAAGTGCAGACCCCAATCACAGATCTCAGTGCTGAAGAACTGGCCACTTATTTTAAAGTTAAAATTGACAACATCCGGCATGATATTATCTCCCAGGCCCCTAGTAACATCGATCTCCTTCACTCCCACACTCCCTCTTCTCCACTTTCTGCATTTTACCCAATAACAGAAGAAGAAGTCTCCAGGCTCCTCTCTTCTTCTTGTCCTACTACCTGCCCTAGTGAGCCTATCCTCTCACACCTGATCCAGTGCCTCTCCCTGGCTCTCACTAGTCACCTGACTAAAATTTTTAACCTCTCCCTTTCTTATGGAGTCTTTCCTTCCTCTTTTAAACATGCCATTATAAACCCATTACTGAAAAAGACAACTCTTGACCCATCCAGCGCTGCTAACTACCGACCTGTCTCTAATCACCCCTTCATCTCCAAACTCCTGGAATGCTTGGTCTAATCTCGCCTTATCCGCTATTTTGCCACTAAGTCCAATCTTGACCCCTTACAATCTAGTTTCCGCACTCTACACTCCACAGAAACTGCCCTTACTAAAGTCTCTCACGATCTCTTGGCGGCTAAATCTAATGGCAAATACTCTCTACTGATTATTCTGGATCTCTCTGCAGCCTTTGACACCGTAGACCACAAACTCCTACTTAACATGCTCCACTCTATTGGCCTTAAAGACACAGCTCTCTCTCGGTTCTCCTCCTATCTCTCTGACCGCTTGTTCAGTGTGTCATTTGCTGGTTCTACTACTTCTCAATTATATGCCTCTTCCCATGACATCCCCCCTGCTCTAATACAAAACACCAGTGATTGTCTATCGCTGTCTCTTAGATCATGTCCTCTCTCTATCTGAAACTGAATCTTTCTAAAACTGAGTTCCTTGTGTTCCCACCATTTACTAACCTACCTAAACCTGATGTCTCCATCTCAGTGTGTGCCACTACCATAACTCCTAGGCAGCATGCCCGCTGTCTTGGGGTTATTTTTGACTCAGATCTTTCCTTTACTTCGCACATTCAATCACTTACACGCTCCGGTCACTTTCACCTCCAACACGTCTCCAGAATCCGCGCTTTCCTTACTGTGGAAATAGCCAAAACTTGCATTATTGCTCTGATTCACTCTCGTCTTGACTACTGTAACTCATTACTAATTGGTCTTCCATTGACTAAACTCTCCCCTCTCCAATCTATCCTTAATTCGGCAGCTAGGCTCATCTTTCTGACCAACCGCTACACCAATGCCTCTAGCCTGTGACAGTCACTGTACTGGTTGCCCATACGATTCAGAATTAAATTCAAACTTATTACTCTCACCCACAAAGCTCTCCACGGTGCTGCACCTCCTTACATCTCCTCCCTCATCTCTGTCTACCACCCTACTCGGGCTCTACAATTGCCAACGACTTCAGAGTAACTTCCGCCATAATGCGAACCTCCCACTCCCGTCTCCAAGATTTTTCTTGTGCTGCACCAGTCCTCTGGAATGCACTACCCCAGACAATCAGATTAGATCCTAACTTCCATAGTTTTAGACGTGCCCTGGAAACACATCTTTTTAGACAGGCCTATAACATTCCCTAATCTGACTCCTTTCATTGGCCCCCCTTTACATTAGTAATGAGGCCACTTCATTCCTCAGTATCCCCCACACTCCTTGCACCCTAATAAACTTCATGTCTGTTATACACTGACAATGGCTCATGCAGCTTTATGTGTACTACCCCATATGTATAAAAGATAGCTGGATCATTGTAGTTAAGCATTTTTTACACTATGTGTCTTCCTTATTTCCTCATAGATTGTAAGCTCTTGCAAGCAGGGTACTCCCTGAAATGTAAATTAGTTTTGTCAATATGTAATGTCTGATTTTGTCTGTACAATGTACCCCCTGAACTGTAAAGTGCTGCGGAATATGTTGGCACTATATAAAAATTATGATGATTATTATTATTATTATTATTATTATAATAAATAGCCATATCTCCGGCTGTGGACCATACAGAACAGTGGTTCTGGTAACATATGAAGCTGTGAATCAACCGCAGGTATCACCAGTTCAAAGCACAGTAGGGAATGGAAGCTGTATACTATATCATCACACTTGTGTTGCTGGGCAGGGAAGGGGGAGAAGCTGTAAGCTGATTGGACAGTGTCATACAGAAAACATTACACCGCACAGAGTGAAAAGAAAGTCACCTCCTGTGGGCATTTTAAACTTACCTTTTTTGATTCCCCAGGTGCGACGGTCATAAGTGCCACTTTCTGCTCTGAGGGACGGCTCTAGCAACCAATCAGAAGACTGCTAGAGCCGTCACTCAGAGCATAAGGGCGGGGCTTGCAGCGTGCAATTCAGAAGGGAATTAAACATTATTGTCACGGTCATGCAACATGCATGACCGAGAAAAAAGGTACTTTTAAAATGCCCTCCCCATCCCCTATATTACTCTGTCTGCAGTTTTGAGAACCTAAAACTGCTGACAGGTTCCCTTTAACCGCTTAACGACATGTCACGTACTGGTACGCGGCAGCCGTTAAGGGGAAGTATGGAGTGGGCTCACGGGCTGAGCTCGCTCCATACACAGCGGGTGACGGCTGTGTTATACAGCCGACACCTCACTGCAATGGGCGGAATCAAAGTTCAGTTTGATTCCGCCCGTTTAACACCTTAAATGCTGCGGTCAATCGCAACCGCGGCTTTTATATTCTTAGAATCAGGGGGGCATCCCCTCAAACACGCCATCGCGCCCTCCGTGGCACAATTGGCCGTTTACAGTGGTTGTTATGGCAGCCTGGGGGCCTAATAAAGGTACCCAGGTCTGCTGGCTTTGTCAGGAGACTATCCGGCACACAAATGCCGATATAATTCAAGAATCATACGCCAAGTGGGATCTAGTGCCTGACGAAGGTCGTTGAACCGAAACGTTGCACGCACATTGCCCATGGGATCGAATTTAATAAAATCGCAAAATTTAACCACATTTGTGTGCCGGATACTTTTCTATATACAATTGGGTTGGGACCCTATTCGTGCACCTCTTTCAATCTTGTGCGCTCTGAACCAACACAGACTTTGTCAGGAGACTGTCAGAATCACAATATATTGTAATACATTAGTATTTCAGTATATCATGCAAGCGATCCAAAGACCACTGCTTCAAGTCCCCTAGGGGGAATAATAAAAAAGTAAAAAACAGTTAAATAAAGATTTTTATAATGTACCCAAAAAAAAAATATCTTAAAAGTTCAAAAAAATAACCTTTTCCCATTTTTTCCCTAAAGCCATGTTTAAAAAAATAAAAGTTAACATAAATGGTATCACCACGTCTGTAAACGTCAGAACTATCACAATATAGCGTTATTTAACCCGCTCGGTGAATGACGTATAAAAAAAATATATATATAAACAATGCAAATTGCTGTTTTTTGGTCACCTTAGCTCTGCAAAAAAAAAGGAATAAAAAGTGATCAATAAGTCACATGTACCCCAAAATTGTATTGATGAAAACTACAGCTCGCCCAGCAAAATGTAAACCCTCACACTTCTAAATTGATGGAAAAATAAAAAGTTATGTCTCTCAGAATATGGCGACACAAAACATTTGTTGTTTTTTTAGCAAATAGTTTTATTTTTTTGTGGCAAAACATAAAACAGAACATATACATTCGGCATTGCCGTAATCGTATCAACCTGTAGAATAAGGTGAATATGTAGTTTTTACCGCCTGATGGATGCCGTAAAAACAAACCCCCCAAAAAAATGGTGTAATCGCAGTTTTTTGCCCATTTCACCCCTCATATAATTTTTTTACAGATTCCCAGTACATTATGCAGTACAATAAATGGTGCCATGAAAAACTACAACTTGTCCCACAAAAAACAAAACCTCATATGACTTTGTCAACGAAAAAATAGTTATTTCTTTTGGAAGGCGGGGAGGAAAAAACGAAAATGAAAAACTTAAATTGGCCTGGTCTTTAACCCCTTAATGACCGGGCATGTTTGTACCTTAATGACCAAGCCAGATTTGTCAAATCTGGTATGTCTGACTTTATCAGAGAATAACTCTGTGAAAGTTTTGAATATCCAAGTAATTCTGACACTGTTTTTTCGTCACATGTTGTACTTTATTTTAGTGGTAAAAGTAGACTGATACGATTTGCGGAAATTAATAAAAAAATAGAAAAATGGAAGAAATTTTGTAAAAATTACCATTTTCCCCTATTTTTAACTGCAATATGTCACATATGTACACACATACTGTACAATTTTTTTAATTAAATATATATTTCTATCTCTTTACTCCATTTTGGCAGCACTTTTGAAAAAATAAAATAAATTTTCAGCAATTTAGAGGACTTACAAATTGAATAATAATTTTATAAATTTTGAAGTACATTTTGTTTTCCTGCACCAAGCCAGGTTTTCAGAAGCTCATAGGTGTCAGAATGGTGGAAACCCCCACAAATGACCCCATTTAGAAAACTAGACCCCTTAAGGTATTTACCTAAGGGTATAGTAAGTATTTTGACCCCACAGTTTTTTGCTAAATTTAATACATAGCAGGTGAAAAATAAAAAAAAAACACTTTTTTTCATAAAAGTATCAGTTTGAAGACCAATTTCTTTGTAAAGCGACCATGAGAATGAAGAAACACACCACAAAATCTATCACCCTGTTTCTCCTGTTTTCAAAAATACCAACATTGTGGCCCTAATGCGCTGCCTGGACACACGGCAGGACCCAAAAGGAAGAGAGCACCCGGAGGCTTTCAGGACTCATATTTTGCTTGAAAATGTTTTAGGCCCCACTGTACATTTGGAGAGGCTTTGAGCTGCCAGAACGATAGAAACTCCCCATAAACGACCCCATTTAGAAAACTAGACCCCATAAGGTATTTATTTAGGGGTATAGTAATTATTTTGACCCCACAGTTCTTTGCTAAATTTAATGCATATCAGGTGAAAAAAATAATAATTTCACTTTTTTCATAAAAGTATTTGTTTGAAGACCGATTTCTTTGTAAAGCGACCATGAAAATGAAGAAACACACCCCAAAATCTATCACCCTCTTTCTCCTGTTTTCAAAAATACCCACATTGTGGCCCTAATGCGTTGTTTGGACACACGGCAGGGCCCCAAAGGAAGGGAACACCCGGAGGCTTTCAGGACTCATATTTTGCTTGAAAATGTTTTAGGCCCCAATGTACATTTGGAGAAGCTTTGAGCTGCCAGAATGATAGAAACTCCCCATAAACTACCCCATTTCGAAAACTAGACCCCTTAAGGTATTTATCTAGGGGTATAGTTAGCATTTTGACTACACAGGTTTTTCGCTAAATATATTGAAATTAGTCTGTAAGAATTAAAATGTACTTTTTTTCTGAAACAACATAGAAATTTTTATTATTTACAAGGAATAACGAAGAAAATGCACCCCAACATTTGTAAAGCAATGTCTCCCGATTACGACAATACCCCATATGTGGTAATAAACTGCTGTTTGGACCCACAGCAGGGCTCAGAAGGGAAGGAGCGCCATTTGGATTTATGATTTTGCTGGAATGGTTTTCGGTGCCATGTCGCATTTGCAATGCACTGGAGGGACCAAAACAGTGGAAACCCACCAAAAGTGACCCCATTTTGGAAAAACCTTCAAGGAATTTTTCTAGGGGTATAGTGAGCATTTACACCCCACGGGTCTTTTGCAGAGTTTATTAGAATTAGGGCGCGAAAATTAATATCAACATTTTTTCCACTAAAATGTTGCATTTTCTCATTTTCACAAGGGATAAAGGAGGAAAAAAACAACCATTTTTTATAAAGCAATTTCTCCCGAGTACGGAAATACCCAACATGTTGTCATACGTTTTTTCATTAGAAATGAATTAACCCTTTCAGGACTGATCCATTTTTTGCTTTCATATTTTAGATTTTCACAACCCGCTTTCCAAGAGCCATAACTTTTTTATTTTCCATCAATAGAGCTGCGTGAGGGCTTATTTGTTGCGGGACAATCTGTAGTTTTCATTGGTACCATTTTGGGGTACATGCGATTTTTTTTTATCACTTTTTATTCAATTTTTTTGCAATCCTGAGCAAAAAACAGGAATTCTGACACCGTTTTTTAGGTTTTCTTTTTGCGGCGCTCACCGTACGCTATAAATGACATTTTTACTTTATTCTGCGGGTTGGTACGATTACTGCGATACCATATGTATATAGGTTTGGTCCTTTTTTTTAGCGTTTGCGCAATAAAATTACTTATTTATAAAAAAAAAATTCTGTGTCACCATATTCTGAGAGCCATAATTTTTTAATTTTTTAGTCAAAAAAGCTGTGTAAGGGCTTGTTTTTTGCGGGACGGATAGAAGTTTTTATTGGTACTATTTTCGGGTACATGCGACTTTTTGATCACTTTTTATTCTTTATTTAGGGAGCGGTGGTGACCCAAAAAATTGCGATTCTGTCGTAGTTTTTTATTGATTTTTTTTGGGGTGTTCATCGTGCGGGAAAAATAACATTATAGTTTTATAGTTGGGTTCGTTAAGAACGCGGTGATACCAAATATGTGTATTTTTTTAACGTATTCATTTTTTTTCTATAATAAAAGTCTTATTATAGTGAAAAAAGGCATTTAGTGTTTATAGAACTTATAACTTTTATTTTTACACTTTTTTTAAAACATTTTTATTACTTTTTTTTACTTTTTTAACTTGTCCCACTAGGGGACACTTAGTCTTGCAGCTTTGATCGCTGCTAGAGTACATTACACTACACACGTAGTGTAATGTACTCTAACTGTCATTGTGACGTGACTGTCACACTGACAGGAAGCAGAGGAGGAACGGCCGGAGGCTGTTCCTCCGAGGCTTCCGTGCATGGCAACCCGGAGGTCATTATCTGACCTCCGATTGCCGTGACAAGCATCGGTAGCCCCCACGATCACTTCGTGGGGGCTGCTGATGTGCTTCAAACCACTTAAATGCGGCGACGGCAATCCGTCGCCGCACTTAAGGGGTTAACTGCCGAAATCAGCGGCGATGGTCCGCTGTCCGGCGAGACTGATGTCTCAGCTGTCGGGGACAACTGTCAGCGCGGGTCTGTCACTCTGTGTTTACACAGAGTGACAGTTTGAAATGCGGACGAAAATGAACGTCATGGTGCGGGAACTAGCAGCCGACCATGACGTTCATTTTCGTCCTTGGTCGTTAAGGGGTTAAGGGGTTAAAACGGCTTCAAAAGCACACACCATTAATTTCACCCTGTATTTTGCCTTGCACATACATTTTTCTCGATTTTACAAAATTTCCCTCAGAATATAAAATTTTACAGAGGTGGGGCACTATCTTTACATCTTAATCACATAAACTATGTTATTTCATTTCCCAGCCCTGTAAATGGCATAAATTAATTTGTCCTGCTTAAAACAATTAAACCAAATAAGCAAGCTGGTTTTAACATGTTTGAAACAATTGTGTAATATTAAGAGTATATTGTTTTCCAGGAATATTAACAATGGGATCATTACCAGGTCATAGTCACAGTCATGGTCATTATAAAAAAACAAAACATGGATTACTCTATAGTCCAGTGTGTGAGATCAAGAAGGAGTTTTAAAGATTATCTACTAAGAGGAATTAGATTCATCCCATCTTCTGTAGTGAAGTTCGGGAGGTGTCTGATGGATCGGGAATTGGGAGGGATAGGCATTTCAAATGTATAAAGAAAGGAAAAGAGGTGATGTGTGCAGGGCCGTTTCTAGTTTTTCTGCTGAATTAGGTGAAAATTGAAATGGCGCCCCCCCCCCCAGAACTTGATTGATGTTCTCCATCACTAGCAGCCTCCTCCAACTCTTGCGTTCTCACCGTTGCCTTGTACTCCCCTGGCATGCGCAGTGCAGCGATAAAGCCGGGCAGAGTACACTTCGCTGCGCGGTGTGTGCCCAAGTAGTGCAAGGCAATGGCGCATCCGAGAAAGTTGGATGAGGCTGCTAGTGATGTATAACAGCCAAGGGGATGTCAATCAAGCATGGAAAGATGGGTTTGGATGCTGGACTATGTGACTCTTCAGGATAGTGTCACCGCCCCATGACCCTTTAATTAAAAATTAGCATATAGTGTGCGCCGTTTTAAAGGTTCATTTTATAGATTTTGCTGCATCTGAAAAAAACATACTAGGGAATGTTTGGAAATATTGTCAGGTCATGTATTACTGCATGGTGGCGGCTCAAGGGGTTAAAACTATCCGACAGGTTCCTATTAAATATATAATGAATTGAAAACAATTCTATCTGCCCGGCAATTTTGTTATTATGAATATATCCTATATAATTACAGTTCTAGAACCAAGCTCATACATATATACAGCACCAAAACCAAGCTCAGTACATATATACAACACCAGAACAAAGCTCAGTACATATATACAGCACCAGTACTAAGCTCAGTACATATATACAGCTCCAGAACCAAACTCAGTAAATAAATACAGCTACAGAACCAAGCTCACTACATATGTACAGCGCCAGAACCAAACTCAGTAGATATATACAGTACTAGAACAAAGCTCAGTACATATATACAGCACCAGAACAAAGCTCAGTACATATATACAGTACTAGAACAAAGCTCAGTACATATATACAGCACCAGAACAAAGCTCAGTACATAAATACAACACCAGCACAAATACAGCTATTTAGTGCAACCCTTGCCGTATAGGTTTGTACAGCGTAAAATGACAGCTCTCAGCATAGCCCGAACAATAAAAAGGATATGCTGAGAGTTGCTGTTTCACAAAAAAAAATCATACCACCCATCATCTCGCTGCAGATTATACAGTGACTAGAGTACTGATTAGAGGCAGAATAAACATCTATACATATATACAGCACCAGAACCAAGCTCAGTGTCACGTTGGGTACGTGGAACCACTAGACTGTACCGCCTTGACGGTATGGCAGCTGGCCAACAGGACACGGGTCACAGTCTATAGTTCGTATAGTGTACCTGTGGTAGCTTAAATAGTAGCAAGACAGGCTCAGCTGGGACTAGGCAGCAGACAGGCGCCAGGCGTGGTGTAGCAGGACAGACGTGGAATACAGCACAGCACGACTTCAGCTCAACACGGCACTTGACCAGGGTAGTATGGGCTACATGTTACAGGTAGCAGGAATGGGAAACACTGGGAACTGTAAAACACTTAGGAGACCATTTGCATAGACAGACTAGGGTAACGAAAACAAGGCTCAGGCAAATCAGGAAGGGGCTGGGCCCCTCTTTTAGTCCAGGGTGCTCATGGGCTAATTTTGACTTAATTTCAGGTGCGCGCGCTGGCCCTACGGGACCCGGCCGGGAGAAGCGGAAGTGAGCGCTGGCGTCTCCTGAGGAGGAGACGGGGACCAGCACTCACAATTCCATGGCTGTGGGGCGTTAGTAGGTGAGTAAGCCTGACGGCCCGCGGCCATGGGCATGACACTCAGTAAATAAATACAGCACCAGAACTAAGTGACTCACAGGTGACGTCTTCTCAGAATCTACTTTTTTTTTTCTTGTCTTCTCCATCCGGTCAATACCTCTATGATGACTTCTACCAGCCACATCCCATTTCTGCAATTACTTACGTCTCTAGGCCACAGCCCATTTCTGCAATTTTCCGCTCAGAAGTATACAGCTACTCACTTTTCAAACATTTCTACACCTATAAACGAAGATAAAGTTCTCATGGTCCCACACACTATTCCTCTAAATATAATAGCGCCATACACTGCACCTCTAACTATAATAGCAGCATACCCTGTGTCCCTGATTATAGTAGCACAATGCACTGTCACACACACACACACACACACACACACACACACACACACACACACACACACACACACACACACACACAGTGCTCCTTGTAGATAGTGCCTACATAGATCCTCCTGTATATAGTGGCCCCCATAGATCCCCTTTTTAGATAATAGCCCCTGTGGATAGTGCCCCACATACAGCCCCTGTAGATAGTTCCCCAAATATAGCCCCCTAGATAGTGCCCCATATATAGCCCCCTGTAGATAGTGCCTCACATATAGCCCCCCTGTAGATAGTGCCCTATATACAGCCTCCCCTGAAAATGTAGTCCCCTACATATAGCCCCCCGTAGATAGTGCCCCACATATAGCACCCTGTATATAGTGCCCTACATGTAGCCCCCGATAAATAGTGCCCCACATATAGCCCCCCATGAAAATAGTCCCCCCACATATAGCCCCCCCGTAGATAGTTCCCCACATATAGCCCCCTGTAGATAGTGTCCCACATATAGCCCCCTGTAGATAGTGCCCCACTTATAGCTCTTCTCTAGATAGGGTCCCAGAGATAGCCCCCCTGTAGATAGTGCCCCATGTAGATAGAGCCCCCTCTGTAGATAGAGCCACTCACACTATTAAGAGAAAGAAAAAGAACTGTACATATTTACCTGATCCCGTTTCTGCGTCGTCTTATGGCAATGAAGGCCTGCTCCCTTCTGAGCAGGTCTGCTGCGGCTGAACAACGAAGGCAGCGCGATGACGCCATCGCGTCTCTTGCGTCGTTAAAAGGTGCTGAATGACAGGCCATTCAGCGCTCATGCATTTAATTGTATCTGCGTCCCATAGGCGCAGGTACGATTATAGTGCAGGAGGGGGTGGCTCACCTCATGAACCCTGGATGTGTGTAAAAAAAAACATACAGATCTTCTAAAGGAAGAAAGGCTATTTTCAGTCTCTCATTTTTTGTGGTATATTATCAGTTGAATGAAATTAGATGTCCCCCTGTGTAATGGCTGCTGCCGCCTGCTCCCGCCACCGTGTAGTCACCAGTCTTATGTGTCTTCTGTCTCCCTGCCTGTGTCTCTCCTCCACTTCATGCTAATGGCGGCCTTCCCCGCAACTACTCTTACCAAACTCCCCTGTCGGCCACCAGGGCGGACGCGTGCGGTGTCTTCCTTTCTTGAAGGGCCGACGCGATCCAAATTCACCCAGCTTTCCTGAGTAGTTAAGGTGCCTTCCCCCATTTCTCTGAGTAATTAGGTTCTTTTGTCTAGCTAGCTAGTACTGCTTTCTATTGTTTTCTATCAGATTTACTGTTATTGACCCTACTTAAATTTGACCATCACTGTCTACCTCCTGCCCTGACCTTTTTCCTCTTTACGTGATGATCCTCTACCGCCTGCTCTGTCTTCGGGCTTTGCTAACCATGAGTGAACATCTGCAACCTGCCCTGAACACGGCTAATCCCGGACCCTACATATTGCAATTGCATATTGCAATATTGTTATTGTGCCTTGTCTGTCCACGTTGGCCTTTGTGGAAACTACTCTGGGGTAGCGACCTCAGGATACTAGAGCCAAGTTCACATATCCGTATGGAGGTTAAATAGTGAACACCTAGCTATACCTTAGACTCCCCAGTTTAGCCCCATGGCAAAGCTGTTGGCAACACAGTGGGTCTACACCATACCCTGTAGGCCCAGTGACAGTCACTACTTCTACGGGCCACACAACAGTTTCCTCAATCCGTGGACTCGGCGGACATTCCCCTGCAGTTTATGACCTGGCCCATGAACTTACTAGACAACATGTCTGCCTGAATCAAGTGTTTCAGTTGTTACAAAATGTGTCTTCTCGCCTTAATAATTTGTCTTCTCCAGATGTACCTGCTGCCTCACATGTGGCACAAGGGCCACCACCTCATGCTGAAGCCTTCATTCCTGGATTACATCAACTGACTCCCTCTCGCAGGATGGCGACTCCAAGTCCTGCAGAGGATTTTTGAATCAGTGCACTATCCATTTTGAAGCGATGGCGCAACTGTTTTCCCCTGGGAAAGTCATGTTTGATATACTCAGTACTTCATAGGCCAGATCACAACAAACCTTTCATTCCAGAAGTGGATATTTCATCAGTAGGAGTAGGTACAAACCCTTTTTCTGTGGGGTTTTCTCCCAAGCCTTCTGCCCAGCCAATGAAAATTATGCCATCTGGGAAGTAAACTCCTGGCTATCAAGTTGGCCTTTGAAGAATCGAGACATTTGTTGGAAGGATCTTCTCACGGTTTGTGGGTATGTGGACCCACTAGGCCGCACCACCGTAGCAGGGAGGCAGCTGGCCAAACAACAGAGCACCCCAGTAATACAAAGTCTTACACTAGGGTACCAGGATAGTCCAGACACTGGACGTGGCAGATGACACAGGACGTGGCGGAAGACACAGGACGTGGCATACCACAGCAGGTGCAGTAGACACTACTCCAACACTAGTAGGCACAGGAACAAGAACGCAGCACGGGATATAGGAACAGGAAACAGGGCACGGGTAACAACTGGAACGGGAAAACACTAAGGGATTATTTGCAAGACAGACTTGGGAAACACTAACAATGCTCAGGCAAGGATCAGAAGGGCAGGGACCTTCTTATAATCCAGGAAATCATTTGAGTAGATGATAATGATTGTTTTCACGAGACACAGCGGACCAGAGCGGAAGTGAGCGCTGGCGTCTCCTAGGAAGGAGATGGTGACCATGAACGCTACAGTATCCCCCCTCTTACGCCCCCTCTTCTTGGGGCCAGAGCGAGAGAGGATTCTCTTCCGGCTTCCAGGACATCTCTTCAGGACCAACCCCTCTCCAGTCCACCAAATAGAATGTCCTTGCTCCTAACCTTTTGCAGTCCAGGATCTCCCTCACCTCGAACACATCAGAAGAACCGCTGGAAGCAACTGTGGAACTGGAAGTCTTGCTGTAGCGGTTCAGGACCACTGGTTACAGGAGACAGGTTACATACTCTGAAGGTAGGAGGCAGCCGCAGCTTATAGGAGACAGGGTTTATCTGTTGCAGAATCTCAAAAGGACCGAGGAGCCTGGGTGCAAACTTGTATAAAGGCACCTTCAAACTAATGTTCCGTGAGGACAGAAAGACTTTGGTACCTGGAAGATACTGAGGTGGCGCTCTTCTATTTGTATCCGCTTTTCGCTTCATACAATCGACTGGCAGCAAAATAGAGGACCAAGTCTGTTGCCAGATTTGCAGAAAGTCCCCAAATGCAGAGTCAGCAGCAGGTACCTGAGATGTAGTCGACACTGGAAGAGGGACTCTAGGATGTTGACTTTACACAATGTAAAACAGAGTGGAAGTTGGTGGACTCGCTTGTGTGGTTGTTGTACGAGAACTCGGCCCATGGAAGAAGCTGTACCCAGTTATCATGCTGTAAGGAGATGAAGTGGCGGAGATAATTCTCCATGATCTGGTTGATCTTCTCCACTTGCCCATTGGACTGGGGGTGATAGGCTGAGGAAAAGTCCAATCTAGGAGTTTACAGAGCGCTCTCAAGAACTTTGAGGTAAACTGAACCCCCCGATCGGACACAATGTGAAGGGGAAAGCCATGCAAGTGGAAGATATGCTGAATGAAGAGACTCGCCAGTCGGGGAGCAGAAGGTAGGCCGATCAACGGGATAAAATGTTCCATCTTCGATAACCGGTCCACCACCACCCAGACAGTGTTCCATCCTGCTGAGGGAGGACGGTCTGTGACAAAGTCCATCGCAATGTGCTGCCAGGGGCATTGGGTACAGCCAGAGGATGAAGCAGGCCGGCAGGCCTGGAGTGAGTAACCTTGTTAGAGGCACACACCGTGAAAGAAGAGACAAAGTCCACAACACCTTTGGGTAGCGTGGGCCACCAGAAGGGATGAGCAATCAGGTCTCGGGTTTAATGAACACCAGCGTGCCCAGCTAGTTTAGAACTGTGTCCCGAGCAGAGAATTCTTCTGCTGTCTGCCAACCGAACAAAAGTCCTCCCCAGAGGGATGTCTCTAACCTGCAAAGGATTGGCAGTGACAATGCAGGACGGGTCTATGATACTTTGAAGGGACTCCACCGCTTCATCAAGCTCAAATAACCTGGACAGTGCATCGGCCCTCACATTCTTGTCAGCGGGACGGTAGTGGAGCAGAAATTGGAAATGGGTGAAGAACAGCGACCACCTCACTTGACAGGGATTTAGTCGTTGAGCGTACTGAAGGTAGGTGAGGTTCTTGTGGTCGGTGTAGATCAGGATGGGGTGATCTGCGCCCTCTAGAAGATGTCTCCACTCCTCCAGCAAATTTGATGGCCAGTAGCTCCCGATCCCCAATAGAGTAATTGCGCTCTGCAGTAGAAAAAAGTCTCGAGTAGTAGCAACATACTACTGCCTTTACTTTGGAGCTCCTCTGGAACAGAAGTTCAGCTGCACCAACAGAAGAAGCGTTCACCTCCAATGAAAACTGCCGAGATACATCAGGATGATGGAGGATCGAGGCTGAAGTGAAGGCTTTTTTTAGATTAATAAATGCAAATTCTGCCTCTGGAGTCCACACCTTGGCGTTCACACCCTTCTTGGTAAGGGTAGAGATGGGAGCTGTCAGTGATGAGAAGTTTGGAATAAACTGCCGAAAGAAATTGTACAATGCCAGGAAACGCTGTATGGACCTCAGGCCTTGAGGACGTGGCCACTCCAGGACAGCTCTCCCTTTCTCTGATCCGAGATGATGTAGCCCAGGAAGGGCAGAGAACTCTTCTCAAAGACGCACTTCTCCAGCTTGGCATATAAACGATTCTCCCTTGGGCCTTATTCGCACGAACGTGTCCGGTTTGCGCATGCAAAAACCGCTGCGTTTTGCGCGCGCAAAAGTTCAGTGTGGCATATGTATATGGTGCGTGGCTGCGTGATTTTAATAAGTCCGTGCGATGCGCGTGATTTCCACGCGCGTAGCTCGAAAGTAATACACGTTCGTGTGAATAAGGCCTTAATCGTAGTAGAACTTGACGGACATGCCTCTGATGAGTCGTCTGATCTGGGGAGAAAATCAAAATATCATCGAGATAAACTACAACACAGATATAGAGGAGATCTCAGAAGATATCATTAACGAATTCCTGGAAGACCGCGGGAGCGTTACACAGTACGAATGGCATCACCAGGTATTCGTAGTGCCCGTCTCAGGTGTTGAACGCAGTCTTCCACTCGTCCCCTTGATGGATTCAGATCAAATTATAAGCCCCACGCAAGTCTAGTTTAGAAAAAATTCGGGCTCCTTGTATACAGTCAAACTGTTAAGATATAAGTGGCAACGGGTATTTGTTCTTGACCGTGATCTGGTTGAGACCACAGTAGTCAATACAGGGTCAAAGGGATCCGTCTTTCTTTTTAACGAAGAAGAACCCAGCCCCGGCCGGGGAGGAAGACTTTCGTATGAAGGCTGGACAGGATTAATCTGCGACAGACAACGACCATGGCACTTGGAGCCCCATTGGAGAACCTCTGCAGAACTCCAGTCCAGGACTGGGGCATGCAGTCGAAGCCAAGGCAGGCCCAGCAGAACAGGATTGATGGCCTTGGTCAAAACAAGGAAAGAAATTAGTTCAGAATGAGGGACTCCAACATGGAGCTTCAAAGGCTTGGTTTTAGAAACGATCCGATCAGGCAGAGGCAGTCCATTCACTGAGGCAACTTCCAAAGATGTCTCCTGGGGACCTGTGGGCAACTGGAGATGATCCACTAGCTCCTTTTTGGATGAAGTTTGCCGCGGACCCGGAGTCTAGATAGGCAGAAACCCGATGCGTCCTCTCGCCGGATACTAGGGTCACAGGAATAGTCAACTTGGAACAGAATGCTTTATTTCGTACCGTTCCACCTAGGCTTGTCTCTCCAACCAATCCTAGGCACTGGGTTCTCTCTGGCCTCTGGGGACACAGTATGGCCTCCGAGGCCACAATACAGACAAAGTCCAGAAGTGCATCTGCGTTGTCTCTCCTGGGTAGACTATTTGACACGGTTCATCTGCATAGGATCCTCTGGTGGGATGACTGAGGAAGATAGTAAGGATTGCTGGAAAGTAGAATCTAGCCTAAGAAATCCTCTCTCCCGGAGAACCTCTTGAGAACGCTCCCGTATCGTCATGTCAACCCGGGTGGCAAGTAGGATGAGATCGTCCAGGGTAGATGGCAGATCGCGAGCGGCCAGCTCGTCCTTAATCCCCGAAGACAGTCTCTGCAAGAATGTGGCCACTAAAGCCTCATTGTTCCAGGTTAATTCAGCAGCCAGGGTACGGAACTGAATGGCAGGTCTCCCTGGTGTAGGGTCAGCAGGGATGCAGCAGCCGAAGAAACTCTCCCAGGTTCCTCAAAGATCGAGTGGAAAGTCCGTAAGAAGCACTGCAAGTCACGAGTCTCTCGTCCCTGATGTTCCCACAGAGGATTTGCCCATGCCAGGGCTTTGCAAGTAAGGAGAGAGATGATGAAGGCGATGCTGACGTCATCAGAAAAGAAGGCCCTGGCATGTAGTCTAAAGTGGATCTGGCACTGATTCAGAAATCCCCTGCAGGTCCTCGGGTCTCCGTCATAGCGTGGAGGTAGCGGCAAGAAGCACAGGGGATCGGCACTGGTACAGACAGGAAGTGTAGCACGTGGAACAGCAGGAATGGGTGCGGTGACGACTGTGGTTGGAGCAACCAGCCGATGGGCAATGGCGTTCACCCACAGGAGTTGGTCTTGCTATGACTGGAGGTCTTGCATCTCGGCCAGCATGGCTTGTGTCGTCAAGGTCTCAGGTTTACTAGCGGGGTCCATGGCCTGAGCGTACTGTCATGGTTTGTGGGGAGGCAGCTGGCCAAACAACAGAGCACCCCAGTAATACAAACTCCCGCACTAGGGTACCTGGATAGTCCAGACAGCGGCCGTAGTTCTAGCACGGATGGAGGTGGGTGCAGCAGGTTAGGCCAGACGTGGCGGATGACAGCAGGTGCCGCAGGTTGTGCCAGACGTGGCGAATCACACTGGACGTGGAAGATGATACTGGACGTGCCAAACGACAGCAGGTGCAGTAGACACGACTTCAACACTAGTAGGCACAGGAACAAGAACACAGCATGGGATACAGGAACAGGTAACAGGGTATGGGTAACAACTGGAACGGGAAAACACTAAGCGACCATTTGCAAGAAAGACGTGGGAAACACTAACAATGCTCAGGCAAGGATCAGAAGGGCAGGGGCTTCCTATATTCCGGGAAATCATGTGAGTTGATGATGCTGATTGTTTTCATGTGCGCATGCGCTGGCCCTTTAAGACCGGGCACGAGCGCACCCTATGGGACACAGCGTACCGGAGCGGAACTGAGCATTGGCGTCTCCTAGGAAGGAGATGGGGACCAGCGCTCACTGATCCATGGTGGCGGGCGTCGGTAGGTGAGTAAACCCGCGGTCATGGACAGTACAGAGCTCATCATCCCGTCAGTATTTACATTGACCATAAAAATGTGCTGTACCTTCAGACAACACATCGTTTGAATACTTGTCAGACTAGTTGGGCTGTGTTCTTCTCTCGTTTAAAGTTTTTTCCTCCATTACCAACCAGCAAACGAAAACGTCAAGGCTGATTCCTTATTTCACTCCTTTGATTTAGAAGATCAAGATCCTGAACCACAATACATCATTGTCCCCAGTCATATTTTCAATGGCGGATCATCATTGGGGCATTTTGTTCGGCCACCCGGGTCCGAGGCTTCCGAAGTGCCCATGGCTGCCGAAAGTATATTGCAGTTTTGTCGCGATTTTGCCACGAATCGCGGCAAAAACAGAGTCAGAGCTGCATTGTGTATGTCCTGCAAAAGGACCTGCAAACATAAGGTCACGTGTACTTATGTTTGCAGTTCTTGTTACTGTTTAGAGACCTGCAGGTCATATGACTTCATGTCCTAGTACAGCAGAAAGACTCCATAGAGAAGACTGAGCTGCTATGTAAGTATAAGGGAGATGGATCAGTTTAAGGTGCCTGATGTCTGTATTTAGGGGTTCTGGTCTGGGGGTCTGTATTTAGGGGGTTTGTTTTAGCAGAGGCGTAGCTAAGTTCTCCTGCACCCGGGGCAAAGATTCAGATTGGCGCCACCCCTAACTTATTTCCCGACATCTCCTTGCCCCTCGCCATGTTTGCTTTCTCTACCAATCAATGAGGTCTAATTTGTTTTTCACAATTTTTTTAATGTAACTCAAGCATGAAAGCATTTCTACATTTTACAAGCAATATAGTTATATAACGTAGTCAACATAAAAATAAATGAAAAGAAAATAAATTAAAGAGGCCACACACAGCCCCCTGTAGATAGCGCCACACAGCCCCCTGTTGTAGATAACGCCACACAGCCCCACTTGTAGATAGTGCCACACACATCCCACCTTGTAGATAGCGCCACACACAGCCCGCCTTGTAGATAGCGCCACACACAGCCCGCCTTGTAAATAGAGCCACACAGACCCCCTTGTAGATAGTGCCATACACAGCCCCTCTTTTGTAGATCGTGCCACACACATCCCCCTGGTAGATAGTGCCACACACAGCCCCCTTATAGATAGCGCCACACACAGCCCCCTTGTAGATATCGCCACACACAGTCCCCCTTGTAGATAGCGCCACACACAGCTCCCCTTGTAGATAGCGCCACACTAAGCACGCTTCCCCCCTTATAGATAGTGGCACACTCCCCCCTTGTAGATAGTGCCACACACAGCCCACTGCCCCATTGTAAATAGCACCACTCTCCCCCCTTTTAATAGCGCCACACTCCCCCCTTGTACTTAGCGCCACACTCTAACAGAGCGGCGAGCGGTAGCCTACTGCTACCACTCTCCACTCTGCCTGACGTGACTTACCGGTGGAGCTGAGGAGGTAATGCGGCGCAGGCAGCGGCGGAGTTCCTTCTGACTAGGGTCAGTGACAGCCAGGTCCGGCCTTAGGTTGGATGGCACCCTGTGCGGGACTCTCTATTGCCGCCCCCTACACAAAACAAAAATTAACCCCATTTATAGACACGCACATACTGGAACATATATACTGTACATGCATAATGACAGATATTTAGACATACAGGCAAATATACATACACACATCTGGAATAGATACATACAGGTAAATATATAGACGCACAGACACATATACACACACAGGCAGATAAATACACAGACAGGAACATACACAAATACATTAAATATATACATATAAACAAGCACAAAGACACATTCACAAACAGACCTATATATACCCAGTACAGATAATGTCGTAGATTTCACATGCAGTCCTATGTAACACCACAGATAACACACAGTAATAACTGAGTACAGATAATGTAGTAGTGTTACCTGCAGTCCTATGTAACACCGCTAATAACACACACTGATAACTCTCTGAGTACAGATAATGTCGTAGATGATAACTATACCCATAGACACATATAAACACACACAGAGGCATATATATAAGGGCAGCAGAGTATATAAGGGGCAGCAGGGTATATAGGGGACAGCAGGGTATATAAGGGTTAGCAGGGTATATGAGGGGCAGCAGAGTATATAAGGGGCAGCAGGGTATATAGGGGCAGCAGGGTATATAGGGGCAGCAAGGTATATAAGGGGTAGCAGGGTATATAAGGGGCAGCAGGGTATA
This sequence comes from Rhinoderma darwinii, assembly GCF_050947455.1. NCBI lineage: Eukaryota > Metazoa > Chordata > Amphibia > Anura > Rhinodermatidae > Rhinoderma > Rhinoderma darwinii. The sequence goes on along the minus strand of NC_134691.1, from coordinate 148,508,600 downwards.
TAGGGGCAGCAGGGTATAGCACGGTGGCTCAGTGGTTAGCACTATTGCCTTGCAGCGCTGGGGTCCTGGGTTCAAATCCATCCAAGGACAACATCTGCATGGAGTTTGTATGCTCTCCCCGTGTTTGCGTGGGTTTCCTCCTGGTACTCCGGTTTCCTCCCACACCCCAAAAACATACCAATACCAATAGGGAATTTAGATTGTGAGCCCCAATGGGGACAGTAAAAAAAAAGAGGACCTCTGTACAGCGCTGCATAATATGTTGACGCTATATAGGTAACTGAAATAAATAAATAAATAATAAGGGGCAGTAGTGTATATAAGTGGCATCAGCATATATAGGGGCAGCAGGGTATATAAAGGGCAGCATGTTATATAAGGGGCAGCAGGATATATAGGGGACAGAAGGGTATATAGGAGGCAGCACAGATATCTGCATTTTATCTCTTCTACTTTAATATTGAACACACTTTTACAAAGAGACATAAACACATGCAGAGAGACACACACACAAACACACAGACACACACACACACACACACTGTAACATATACACATACAAACATAGAGACACATACTGTATACCCACTACACACACATATACACACACATATACACATAGACACACATAGACACTCACCATGTCTCTTTGCCGACAGGATCACAGATTTCTTGCAGGACGGGCTGTGGGCGGAGCCTCCTCCTCTGCTGTTATTTACTCCGTCTGTGTAACAGCAAAGCACAGAGTAGAGGCAGAGCCCAGTGGTGCCCCCTGCATGCTGCGAGGTTGCAGCCCCCTCTGCGCTCGCACACCCCTAAGGTCGGTCCTGGTGACAGCCCGGGAGTGTACCAGTCCAATCACCTAACCTGAGTCATCTGACCTCATGTCACTGACATGAGGTCAGGTGACGGGTCAGATGACTTGTCCACTCCCTGGCTGCCACAGACCCCAGTCAGACCGCCGCTGCATGATCTCCTGGCTCTTCCTAAAGCTGATTGCTGCTACATGTGTCTGACATACAGGGCGCCTATCAGCAGCGATCAGATGCCCTGCGGCGCCCCCCTTCCCTACCACCTAGTTGCACCCGGGGCACATGCCCCGGCTGCCCCCCTAACTATGCCCCTTGTTTTGGGGTCTGTATTAGTTTAAGGAGTCTGGGGTCTGTATTTAGGATGTGGGGTCTGGGGTCTGTATTAGTTTAAGGGGTCTGGGGTCCGTATTTAGGGGGTCTGGGGTCTGTATTTAGGGGGTCTGGTCTGGGTTCTGTATTTAGATGGTCTGGTCTGGGGTCTGTATTAGTTTAAGGGGGCTGGGGGCTCTATTTAGGGGGTCTGTATTTAAGGGGCCTGGTTTGGGGTCTTTATTCTTTTAAGGGGTCTGATGTCTGTATTTAGGGGTCTGTATTAGTTTAGGGAGTCAGGTCTGGGGTCATTATTAGTTTAGGGGTCGGGTCTGTATTTAGGGGTTTGCTCTGAGGTCTGTATTTAGGGGTCTGGTCTAGGGTCTGTATTTATTTACGGTCCTTGTTCTGGGGTCTGTATTTGTTTAGGAGAGTCTGGTCTGCGGACTGCAATAGTTTAGAAAATCTGGGGGCTGTATGTATTTTAGAATCTGGTCTGGAGTCTGAGTTTATTAGTCTGAGTTAAAGGGGTTGTCCGGGTACGAGGATAGGTCATCAGTATGAACAACAAAAAGAAAAAAATATTAGCTCCTATGTGTAGAAATTTTTTGCTTAATGGAAGATTTTTGCAATTACCCTCTCAGTTCTAACATATAGAGTGGATAAGAAGAACCACAAAGGAGTTTACCACCAGTTTTATACAAGTATTTGTTAGGGAAAAAAATGTTCCCTTCCCTTTTCCCATCCCTTGGTTGGACTTGATGGACATGTGTCTTTTTTCAACCTTACTATGTAACTATGTAACCTCTTTAATGTATGGGACTGGGCCTTTCTGATTTTTTTTGTGTTTCTATAGCAATTGGAAATGGCTGTAGAAGTGAGAGGCAAAGATGTCTCATCAGGAGAAGTTGCCATACTGGTCTGTGTCAGATGGAGAAAAAAAAAAGAGAACGACTCCCATCAGAGAAGACATCACTAGTGAGTCACTGGATTTATAGGGGAACTGTCCGCTCTCCTGACATGTCTGTTGTAGGAAATCCTTGTATTCCACATAAAGTCTTTGTGTACCCAGGACTAATAGACAAATACGTGTTATCATTCCCATTGTCAAGAGGATATGTCCCTACACAGTGTGATAATGTCAGCGATGGTTGGAAACTGTCAGGGACACAGCCCTTTGAAACGGGGAATCATAACACCCATTCGTCAATCCTCGTACAGAAAGGTGGTGTTCACTATAGACACAGCAGAGCGGCGGTGGGAAAGGGGGGCCCAAGTTTGGGGGACAGCTCATTGCTTATGGTCTACTTAACCCACCACTGTATATTTTGCCTGTGGTTGTTCCAGCTGTAGTTCTGTTCCTGGAAAGACTTTTGTTCCTCCTAACCAAAGAAAAAATGCCTTCTTTGTGGCCATTCTTCTAAATTCACTGGACATCTTGAAATACCGAAAACTTTAAATTTAAGGCCCTATTACACAGGCCAATGATCGGGCAAACGAGCATTCATACAAACGCTCCTCCCTGATCATTGCCCTGTTGATCGGCGCTAGTTTGCTCCTTTCACAAGGAGCAGTGATTCGTCATATATGGGGACGAGCAAACGTTACTACGATCATTTGTCCTTATACATTTTCAAGTTGGCAGCACATTTCCCTGTAGATGTGCTGCGTACATAATGGAAATGTTTGGGGATGAATGATCGTAGCAATGATCGCTCATCCCCTTACATAACCGAATATTGATCCTTGTGAAAGGAGAAAACAAGTGACGACCAAAGATCGGTCTCATCAATCAGTGCTAGTTTTTATGGCCCATTTTGTTCAAATTGTGTGAGCCCACTTACCAGGCTGTGTGGTCTGGGCCTCCACCAATAACATTAGTCTGCCTGTGTAATCTGGATTTCCGCCATAATAGCAGTCTGGCTTTGTGGTCTTGATACCCCCTATAGCAGCAGTTTGGGTGTGTAGTTGGAACCTCCCCCAAATAATAGTAGTCTGAATGTGTAGTCTGGACGCCCTCCTATAATATCCATCTGGTTTTGTAGTTTGGACTGAGTGCCATAGTAACAGGAGACAAATAATGTTCAAAGACTAATAGGCATATATTAAAAATGTTTTTATTTATAGCTTTAACAACAATATATTTTTAAAGGACCCTAGTTATAGAAAAACTATGCACAAGCTCCTGATAATAATGAGATCCTGTCAGAGAGTTATTGGATGGCATTTCTGATAATATCTGTTGTTCATTTATTGATCCCCTGGGTTTGTTATTTTTTGTGTAAAATATCTTATTTACATTTACAATTAGTGTATAAGAAATACCTAAGGGCAAGTGTAGATAAATGCTACAGATAATATAACTGACTGAGTCATATTTCTTAGCACAGTATAAGATTCCAGAGAATAGAATTTAGATTGCTGAGATTAGGTTAGAAAAGTTTAGGGGTAGAACAGCTTGCAATCTGGACTGTTTTCTGCTTTTAGGAGTAATTGAAACTTTATAAACCCAGACCTCATGCTCTTTTACTATATTAATTAAATGACTATTAAATGTGATATGACATAAAGTATATTCCACTAGTATCTACGTACCAAGAAAACAGTAGTAAAAATAGTAATCTCGTAAATGTAACAGAGAACCATGAGGACGCCACCACAGGTGCAAATCCATCCTGTGATAATGCCCTCCTGAAATCTCAGAGATTATGCCAGCAATCCAAGTTGTATTCTTTTGGCATATAAGAAGTTAAACGAGCTAGGAGGTGTAATTGCCTGCACCCAGAGATGTTGGAGATTTTATCAATGTGCATCTGTGAAGACACCACTGAAAACACTGCATTATAGTCTCATGACTAATGGATACAGTATGTGTATCACAATACCTGTGTTTTGAAGGAATGTAGAAGAAAAAATCCTCAGAACATCCAGTTTTGAAAAAATATAAAAAGAGCTTTAGTTGGACATAGTGTTAAAAGTCCAGAGGACACAGGTAGGGCGTGTTACCGCTAACGCGTTTCAAACTAAGTGTTCTTACTCATAGCTATGAAAAATAAAGAATATTCATGGATGAATTACCTGTACAAAGGTGGTTCCTCTGCGGTTAGCATTGTTGCCTTGCAGCGCTGGTGTTCTAGGTTTGAACCCGACCAATAGCATATGTACATGGACTTGGTATGTTCTTCACTAGATGGCGTGGGCTTTCTCTAGGGACTCTGTGTGCTTTCTCCTAGTTTCCGCCCACACGCCAAAATACATAATGAGTAATGACAATCTCTACATCACTGCGGAATATGTTGGCACTATATGAGCAACAGAGAATAAATAAATGATTGGCCATTGTTCAAAAGAATATCAGATCCATTCACTTTTGGGATATTATTGGTAATTTTTCAGTATTTGCAATATTTTTGGACAAGAAAATGCAGACTGCAAAACATATATGCATCAAAATAATGTCCCAAATTTATTATGCAGTTTACTTAAGGTTTTTGCATAAAGTGGGCCAATAAGAGTTAACGTGAAGTCATGACGTGCAACAAATTTCCTGTAAAATTTGGTGTAAAATTTTCTAATTTTCACTCGCCAAAATGACAGGAAAGTAGGAGTGGTCTCCAAGGAGAAGTAGTTTAGGCCACCTATGTTAAGAAAAATAGGTACATAAGGCACAACTTTAGCACAAATCTACATCCGCTCATACGCCATACCGAAGAAAAGTAGAGCTTATAGTCAAAATATAAAATATAACATCTTTATTGTACAAAATAACATACATTTAAAAACACATAATTGTAAGACTCTAGTACTGATACTATGGTGATATTCAATTCAGCACGATTATAACTGGGTAAGAAGATGTAAAGGTATGGAATATAGACTGCATATACTACCCACAAAGCTTGCATATAATATTACAACCACATTGATTTGCAAGTTGGTAATCCACAAAGTGCTCTAACTTTAATAAGTACATGGATAATTGCCGTCAAAGAGAGAGTGTCACATATGGGAAAATCAGTGTTTTATGGTAAGTAGTTAAATAGTGCACTCTTACCCATTGTAATACACACAGGATGTTGTACAGATACGTGCTGGGTCCACCACAGATAACCCCATACGCCAGTCTAAGTAAATGTGGGCCAATGTATAACCACTGGCATGGATATGTAAGCACACTACACCTACTGCAACTAAATTAAAATATAACTAAAATAGTTGTACTGTAACTAAAACCAGTTTGCTGGTACAGGAGAGCAAGAGTACCATGTTTTGGTAATAGTTTTTCTTTAAAGAATGAAAACAAACTATGCAGGTAGCACTGATATAGTACTCGAATCAGCTGTTTAAAAGCCAGTATATCGCTACATTCCTTTCCTGTTTGTAAGCGCACTATTTTTAGCAAGTTGATATGGTATGCGGAAATTCAGCATATACTTCCTTGTAATATACATGTTTAGATGTAGGAAAATATTGTCCAATTTCATTTGACTATGATTGTTGTTAAGCTTTGACGTTAGAATTCTGCAATTGTATAATTCTCATGTACCTGCTGACTCACACTGACCTTAAAGTGAAGGTTCAGTTTAGATGGAGGATATTTATTTTTAGATAGGTTATTAAGTATTTGGACCATTCAAATTTATAATAGTTTACTTATGTTTTTCCATTTTATTTTTTTTCACGGCTCAGTTAACTTCATTGTGGCACATGCTACACACACTCCATCTGCCTCCTGTTTTGTGAGATCGTTCTCTTCTATACTTGTTCCTACACTATTTCACCACTTAAGGCTGTAATGTCTCTTCACAGTTGTTTTTTTTTTGTTAAAGTAACAGATTCAGCGAGATTGGATGGGTGTATGATATCTAGGGAGACCAAAATGTTTATGAATTTGGCATGTATGAGTGAACATACTTGTGAGTTTCTTGTTGATCAGTAAACCATCCAGTCTGGTTTTGACCTCTCCAAACCAAACTAATATTTTTGCTTGGCAGCCACGAATATGAAGGAAAGTAGTTGAAAAGAGAAGAGGAGAGTTGGGTAGTCTTAGGCCGCCGTAGAAAAAAAACCAAAAACCCAAAAACTTCAATACTTATCCCGGCCATTGTCACGGTCACATGGAATGAAACGTCATCCTATAAGGCCGGACTGGAGGAAGAAGCAAGGAGTTCTGGGTAAGTATAAATGTTTTTTTTGAGTTGCGATTTTTGCGGTGGAATCGCTGTGAATCCGCTGCAAAAGTCGCAACACTTGGCTATTTGTTGCGGGTTTTGCATTCCCATTGAATACAATGGGGAAAACCCACAACAGAAAAGCAACTAAAATGCAGCACAAATTGACATGCTGCGGATTAAAATTCTGCACTGCAGGTAGATTTCTTAACATTTTCCCTGTGGTTTTTTTCCGCAGCGTGGGCATGAGATTTTCAATATCTCATCCACTTTATTGCTACTGTAAATGCTGCGGAATTTCCGCATAGAATTCTGTTGCGGAAATTCCACAGCATTTACACTAAGTGGGAACCCGGCCTTAAAGTGTTCACCTCAGCTATGCCAAGTAGAAGGTTATACACCTGTGTTGTATGTTGTCAATGTGACTTATATGGCTGCTAAATCTTAGTTCTGGTGAAGGTGAATATACTTTCTTAGGTTCATGACCCTGGCTGAAATAACAAAATAAATTATACAACTAAAATTGAGTCTAAAGGTGGTTTTACACAGGCAGATATTCACACGTGTTTACAACATTTAACTCTTTCCTGGTTAAGCAAAGTTAAAAAAAAATTAACATAACTGGTATCACCGTGTCCTTAAAACTAGGAACTATTACAATATAACACTATTTAACCCACATTTTTTCCTTGTAAAAGTAGTAAAACATAAAAAAATATAAAAATCTATTTGGTATTGCCGTAATCATATTGACCCATAGAATGAAGTGAATATGTCGTTTTTACCGCTTGGTAAACACAGTAAAAATGAAACCCAAAAAACAATGGAGGAATCTCCAGTTTTTTTCCCATTCCACGCCACAAATAATTTCCTCATACAGCTATATTGATGGAAAAAAAAAGTTATGACTTTTGGAAGGTGGGGAGGAAAAAACTAAAATGAAAAAATGAAAAATGTCTGCGACAGAAGGGTTTAAATGAGCGCTGATTGACAATAAAGCTTGTCGATCTGCGCTCGTTTGCTCCCTTCAAACAGAACAATGAGCGTTAGTATGAGAATGGACAATCGTTACTATGATTGCTCATCCCATAGCATTTGCATCATGTAAGCAGCAATCTACACAGTGAGATGTGCTGACCTTTTTTTGGGCCGCATAAACATTGCGACCAAGGCCATGATTGGTCAGTCACCTGATCATTGACCAGTATAAAGAGGCCTTAAAGAGGGTCTATCACTAGTTTATTAATTACCTATCTCCTAACTATTCTAATAGGCGCTATGATGCTGATAACTAGTGTGATTTATTTTCAAAAACTTTAATTATTTGCAAAGTTATGTGCATTTTTCTAAATATGCTAATTTGGCTATAATAGCCAAATAGAAGGTGACTCTTTTTCTTTTCATTCTGGGCGGTGTAACGTTTTCTGTATGACGCTGTCCAATCGTTATACAGCTTATCCCCCTTCCCTGCCCAGCAACACAGTGTGATCATATAATATACAGCTTCCATTCCCAACTGTTTTCAACCGGTGATATTTCCGGTTGTTTCACAGCTAGAATCTCATCTTTCATATGACACCAGAACTGCTGTTCTCCTAACCAAAGAAAAAATGCCTTCTTTGTGGCCATTCTTCTAAATTCACTGGACATCTTGAAATATCGAAAACTTTACATTTAAGGCCCTATTACACAGGCCAATGATCGGGCAAAGGAGCATTCATACAAACAAACGCTCCTCCTTGATTATTTCCCTGTTGATGGCTATTTGATGTGATCCCCTCCAGCCTCAGTCTCTCACACTGTGTGAAGCAGCTTCATGCTGATAGGACAGCGTCACATTATGTGAGGTAGCTCCACCTCAGGAGATTCGCTGGTGTTGACACCCATTTGTCAAGTATAGGCTAATTTGCATATTTAGAAAAAAGCTAATAACTTCTAAAATAATGAAGTTTTTAGGACACAATTTTCACTGTCATGATCAGTGTGACAGCACCTATTAGATTAGCTAGGAGCTGGGGCATTACTAAACTAGTGACACATCTTCTTTAAGTATAAAATGTGTTAGCTAACTCCACAATGTTAGGAGTGATAATTTTTTCTAATATTTTGACCTGTAAAGTCATGAAATTAATAGAACTGATATTTAGATCAGACCAGATATGGCATTTGCTCAATTGTCTACATGAAGATGCTATCATACAGCAACACAATGTGATGTTTCCTGTGAACACATTAGGAAAAGGCTGCATGGTGTCACTTAGGAAAAACAATGTATTTTATTGGAAATAACAATGTTGCATACACTTTGGGTATTTTATCTTTTATTATTATTATTATTATTAATAATAATAATAATAACCACTTTGTAAAAGAGGATTTGCTCAGGACACTTTCCTCTGTAAGATCACTAAAATTACTTTTTAACTCCAATTTTATACACATACTTTATGTTCAATGTGTTTTAAAAACCATAACAAAATATTTAATGTAAGGATTTAAAGGGTCTATCTACTTTCAGAAACCAATTTCATGCGTCCGTGTAGGTCATTAGCTTATAGAGTATAAATCGCCTACCCAGGACCTTCTCTACTAACTTATACTAGGAGCCTCATTCAGTGTGTCCCTTAGCAATGCAGAGATCCATCATAGATAGACAGTGGACCTTTGCATAGATACACTATATTGGGTATTGGGACACCTACACATTACACCTACAGGAGCTTTTACGACATTTCACTCTAAATCCATAGGTGTTAGTCTCCCTTTGTCGCTAAAACAGCTTCCACTCTTCTTGGAAGGCTTTCTCCAAGATCTTGAAGTGTGTCTGTGGGAATTTTTTCCCATTCATCCGGAAGAGCAGTTGTGAGATCAGACACTAATGTTGGATGAGAGGGCCTGGCTCACAATCTCCATTTTGCTTCATTCCAAAGGTGTTTGATGAGGTTGAGGTCAGGGTTCTGTGCGGGCCAGTTAAGCTCTTCCATACCAAACTCACTCAACCATACCTTTATAGACCTTGCTTTGTTCACTGGATCACAGTCGTGCTGGAACAGAAAAGGGCCTTCCGCAAACTGTTCCCACAAAGTTGAAATCATACAATTGTCCAAAATGTCTCGGTATGCTGAAGCATTACGATTTCCCTTTGATGGAAATAAGGGACCCAGGCCAACCCCTGTAAAACAACCCCATAGCATTATCCCTTCAACGCCAAACTTTACATTTAGTAGAATGTAGTCAGGCAGGTAACGTTCTTCTGGCATTATCCAAACCCAGAATCATCCATCAGACTGCCAGATAGAGAAGCGTGATTAGTCACTCCACAGAACACGTTTCCACTACTTCAGAGTCCAGTGGCGGCGTGCTTTACACTATTCAATCCGATGCTTGGCATTGTGCTTGGTGATGTAATGCTTGCAAGCAGTTGTTTGGCAATGGAAACCCATGCCATGAAGCTCCCGGGGCACAGTTTTTGTGCTGATGTTAACGCCAGAGGAGGTTTGCAACTCTACAGTTATTGAGTCGGCAGAGCGTTGGCAAGTTGCTGTGTTTCTAAACGCTTCCACTTTGCAATAATACCACTCACAGTTGGTCGTGGAATATTTGGGGGGAAGGAATTTCACGAACTGACTTGTTATAATGGTGGCATCCCATTACAGTACCACGCTCGATTTCAACGAGTCCTTTAGAATGACCCATTCTTTTACCAATGTTTGTAAGGGCAGACTGCATGGCTAGGTTATTGATTTTATACACTTGTGGAAATGGGACTGAATGAAACACCTGAATTCAATGATTAAGAGGTGTTCCAACATTTTTGTCCATATAGTGTATGTGTTGGGTATAGATATCGCCATACAGTGGAGGAAATAAGTATTTGATCCCTTGCTGATTTTGTAAGTTTTCCCACTGTCAAAGACATGAACAGTCTAGAATTTTTAGGCTAGGTTAATTTTACCAGTGAGAGATAGATTATATAAAAAATAAAAAATAAATCACATTGTCAAAATTATATATATTTATTTGCATTGTGCACAGAGAAAGAAGTATTTGATCCCTTTGGCAAACAAGACTTAATACTTGGTGGCAAAACCCTTGTTGGCACGCACAGCAGTCAGACGTTTTTTGTAGTTGATGATGAGGTTTGCACACATGTTAGATGGAATTTTGGCCCACTCCTCTTTGCAGATCATCTGTAAATCATTAAGATTTCGAGGCTGTTGCTTGGCAACTCGGATCTTCAGCTCCCTCCATAAGTTTTCGATGGGATTAAGGTCTGGAGACTGGCTAGGCCACTCCATGACCTTAATGTGCTTCTTTTTGAGCCACTCCTTTGTTGCCTTGGCTGTATGTTTCGGGTAATTGTCGTGCTGGAAGACCCAGCCACGAGCCATTTTTAATGTCCTGGTGGAGGGAAGGAGGTTGTCACTCAGGATTTGACAGTACATGGCTCCATCCATTCTCCCATTGATGCGGTGAAGTAGTCCTGTGCCCTTAGCAGAGAAACACCCCCAAAACATAATGTTTCCACCTCCATGCTTGACAGTGGGTACGGTGTTCTTTGGGTCATACGCAGCATTTCTCTTCCTCCAAAAACGGCGAGTTGAGTTAATGCCAAAGAGCTCAATTTTAGTCTCATCTGAACACAGCACCTGCTCCCAATCACTCTCAGAATCATCCAGATGTTCATTTGCAAACTTCAGACGGGCCTGCACATGTGCCTTCTTGAGCAGGGGGACTTTGCGGGCACTGCAGGATTTTAATCCATTACGGCGTAATGTGTTACCAATGGTTTTCTTGGTGACTGTGGTCCCAGCTGCCTTGAGATCATTAACAAGTTCCCCCGTGTAGTTTTCGGCTGAGCTCTCACCTTCCTCAGGATCAAGGATACCCCACGAGGTGAGATTTTGCATGGAGCCCCAGATCGATGTCGATTGACAGTAATTTTGTATGTCTTCCATTTTCTTACTATTGCACCAATAGTTGTCTCCTTCTCACCCAGCGTCTTACTTATGGTTTTGTAGCCCATTCCAGCCTTGTGCAGGTCTATGATCTTGTCCCTGACATCCTTAGAAAGCTCTTTGGTCTTGCCCATGTGGTAGAGGTTAGAGTCAGACTGATTAATTGAGTCTGTGGACAGGAGTCTTTTATACAGGTGACCATGTAAGACAGCTGTCTTTAATGCAGGCACCAAGTTGATTTGGAGCGTGTAACTGGTCTGGAGGAGGCTCAACTCTTAATGGTTGGTAGGGGATCAAATACTTATTTCTCTGTGCACAATGCAAATAAATATATATAATTTTGACAATGTGATTTTCTTATTTTTTTTTAATATAATCTATCTCTCACTAGTAAAATTAACCTAGCCTAAAAATTCTAGACTGTTTATGACTTTGACAGTGGGCAAACTTACAAAATCAGCAAGGGATCAAATACTTATTTCCTCCACTGTAGATCTGATATGAAATACAGGTTGTTGTTTTTTTTGTTTTGTAGTGACTTCATTTTGTATGTCTTATGAGCCATGGGATATATCCACATCTGTAGATAATAGTAAGTATGGATTCTGTATCGCATATTAGAAAGAAGTACCTTTCCATTTCTACATTGTTTATAAATTATATATGAATATTACAGCTTTTACGGCCAGTAATTTAATCTCATTGTTTATCATGCATAAAATCGAGTGCACATAAGAACAGTTTAGGCTGAAGCTTTGATTTTGAAAATTGAAGTAAATAGAAAAATAAAACAAGACTTTTGATTCTATATTTTTAACGTAACCCAGAACATGTGCTGAGAATACAAAAATATAAAAAAAATGGGTTAAATTGTTTTTTTTATAATTCTGAAATTTGCAGCATTAATTTCATAACCAGGTTCTGCTTTCAGCTGTGAAAAATGTGTTATGCCTAGTGCAAGGTCTGAGGGGTGACGGGCTTGACATAAGCATTCTTTCCTTAGTATTTTTTTCAACCCTAAAATAACATTTAGTATCCGCACCAGATCAAGAAAAAATAAACTCTTCCTATAAGAAAAGAAAATGCTCTGCTCAATATTTGTGCTTAAGCAATGCTGTGTTAATGTTTGCAAAGGATTATCTAAAAATAAATGAAATATATAGCCATGATTAAGGCTGTGTTCACATCAGCGTTGCTTTTCCGTTCATGGGTTCTGTTGCAGCTTTCAGTCGGAGGAACCCATGAACGGGAAGGCAAACCTAAACCATAGCTTCCGTCTGCATTACCATTGATTTCAATGGTAATACTTCTGTTGCAAATTTGTTTCAGTTCCATAAGTTTTCCATTTTTTTTTAGCGGAATCAATAGTGTAGTCAACTATGCTATTGTTTCCGCAAAAAAAATGGAAACCTTGCGGAACAGAAACAAACGGAAACCATTTGCAATGGAAGCAATATCATTGAAATCAATGGTAATGCAAAGGGAAGCTATGGTTTCCATTTGCCTTTCCGTTCATGGGTTCCTCCAATGGAAAGCTGCAACGGAACTCATGAACGGAAAAGCAACGCTGATGTGAACAGTTCCTAAGAAATATGTTTGTTATACATTATATGTAGGAATGAAAACAATTTACTTCATATACTTCTCAAAACAAATGTATGCAAACATTTTGTATTTTGTCTTAAAGAGAACCTTTCACCTCCCCATACATGTGCAGCTGAGTACAGCATGTAATGGGAGGGCTGCACAAACCCTGGGGCACTTTGCATTTTTTTTCTACCTCCCTCCGTTATTTAGATATCGGTGCCGTTATATTTGGCGCCCGATATTTAAATAACCCCCTGAACAGTCAACGGGGCGTGTACTGGCAAGGGAGTGTGTTACTATGGCTGTGACACTGTCCAATCAGATATGGACATTGCCACAGCAAGAGCGAGCAGAGAAAGTGCACGCTCTCTCTCTTCAGCTTTGAAGATCAGACTTTTCACCCGAACTGGCAATGGGGCGTGTCACTGCTATGGACAGTGTAAGAGCTGTGGAGAGGAGAGCACGCATGCGCGCTCTCAACTCTTCAGCTCTTGTGAGAGATCTGTCTTGTATTGTCTGCCAAACTGGCAAGGGGCGTGTCTCTGCTACGGACAGTGTAAGAGCTGTGGAGAGGAGAGAACGCTCTCATCTCTTCAGCTCTTGCGAGAGATCAGTCTTGTATTGTCTGCCGAACTGGCAAGGGGCGTGTCTCTGCTACGGACAGTGTAAGAGCTTTGGAAAGGAGAGCGCGCTCTAATCTCTTCAGCTCTTGCGAGAGATCAGTCTTGTATTGTCTGCCGAACTGGCAAGGTGGCGTGACACTGCTACGGACAGTGTAAGAGCTGGGGAGCGCTTGCACTGTCCGTAGCAGAGACACGCCTGCTTGCAAGTTTGGCAGACAATACAAGACTGATCTCTCACAAGAGCTGAAGAGATGAGAGCGCACTCTCTTTTCCACAGCTCTTACACTGTCCGTAGCAGTGACACGCCCCCTTGCCAGTTAGGGTGAAAAGACTGATCTTCAAAGCTGAAGAGAGAGAGCGTGCACTTTCTCTGTTCGCTCTTGCTGTGGCATTGTCCATATCTGATTGGACAGTGTCACAGCCATAGTACCACGCTCCCTTGCCAGTACACGCCCCGTTGACTGTTCAGGGGGCTATTTAAATATCGGGCACTAAATATAACGGCACCGATATCCAAATAACGGAGGTAGGTAGAAAAAAAATTTAAAGTGCCCCAGGGTTTGTGCAGCCCTCCCCATTACATGTTGTACTCAGCTGCACATGTATGGGGAGGTGAAAGGTTCTCTTTAACAAACATGCTTAGAAATGTTATATACCAATACTAATGACATGACACCTAAGTAGCATTTATAAGTACATGTATTGGCCTCTAATGTCATACAACTATTTTAGACAGACAAATGTTTTAGACAACTCAAAAACAACTCAGGTATTGCAAAAAAAGAAGAAAAAGTTAGGCCACATACACACTTAAGGCAGCTGGGATGTAATTGGTGTGGTTGAGAACTCTATCACTACTGCACAAAACCCCTGTAACAACAAAAATTTTTTTATCCATTCATTCTAATATTTTAAATTACCATGGTGATATTCTCCCACTCATGCAATTTAAATAGGTCAATGAGCCCTTATTACAGGGTTCACTTTTTTGTGGGTGGGAATATGTTTAGAAAGACTGTAAAGGTATATAAGCTATTCTAATTAGTGGGTTTGACCATTTTGCCACTACTAACGGGTGCATGACATTAAGCATACAACCATGCAACTATTAGTAGCAGTAGCAGAGTGAGTTGTACTGAAGGGCTCAGTGACATTTAAAGAGGCTCTATCACCACATTATAAGTGCCCTCTCTTGTACATAATGTGATTGTCGCTGTAAAGTAGATTACAGGAGTGTTTTTTATTTAGAAAAACAATCTATTTTCACCAAGTTATGAGCGATTTTAGCTTTATGCTAATGACTTTCTTAATAGACAACTGGACGTGTTTTTACTTTTGACCAAGTGGGCGTTGTGAAGAGAAGTGTATGACGGTGACCAATACACTCCCCATTCATTTACTCTGCACATAGTGATCCTGTGTTGTTCACTATGTGCAGCCACATTAACGTTACTGAAGTGTCTTGACAGTGAATAAACATCGCGTCCAACCAGGACGGGATGTCTATTCACAATCCCGACACTTCAGTAACGTTTGTGTGGGACTTACAGCACAGCAAGCGTAATCTCGTGAGATCTCGCTGTAAATGACAGCACAGTGTGATAACGATGTGCTGTGTGAGTAAGACACACACAAACGTTAGCGAAGTGTCGGGATTGTGAATAGACATCCCATCCTGGCTGGAAGTGATGTCTATTCACTGTCAAGACACTTTAGTAACGTTAATGTGTGTGTATGTGGCTGCACATAGTGAACAACACAGGATCACTATGTGCAGAGTAAATGAATGGAGAGAAGTGTATGACGCAGATTGGTCACTGATTGGTCAGCGTCATACACTTCTCTCCACAACGCCCACTTGGCCAAAAGTAAAAACACACCCAGTTGTCTATTAAGAAAGTCATTAGCATAAAGCTAAAATAGGTCATAACTTGGTGAAAATAGATAATTTTTCTAAATAAAAAACACTACATTACAGTGCCGATTACATTATGTACAAGATAGGGCACTTATAATGTGGTGACAGAGCCTCTTTAATGTGCCACTTCATTAAAAAAAAAAGTAGACGGTGTGTCATAGGTTAACACTTGGGGTGGATCGGTCAATGGGGTGTGCAACCCTATTGGGAGAGGGATATTGTAGTGACGGGTACGCTGTACTCTTGGCCCAAATGGCAAAAAATTATTGTACCATTTGGTTAATAGCAGCTAGGTAATAATACAGTGGCCCTCTCATCAATACTTGACATCTTAAAAGCCAACTTTGGAAAAACCCTTTGGAAACGGCAAAATATTTTGATATGAATTGAATTGATCTCTTTGTTCTGGTTGGCTGTATTCATGAGGAAAGTGCTTCCCTTTCCCCTCACAGTTGATTCATAAGCACTGTGTGTACCAGCTAATGCGCGGCAGCCATCGATTGTTGGTAAGGAGGCAGTGGGGGGGGACGCAGGGAGTGTCGGGTGAGCACAGGACTTATAGCTAGGATTCCACTGTATTCTTTCTTTGCTACAATAGAGACAGTATTTTTCTCTGCCATCTTGTATGGTGGGCCAGCAGGCCTGTCACTGTGGTGTACTGCTTGAAAATAAATAAAATACTGCACAAAAACAGGTTTAAAAACCAGGTTTATGTCACTTTGGTAGTGTTTTTATAACCACAGTCCTAGAAAATGTCCATAGAACCTATTTAATCAAATTACAAAACACAACAGTGGTCCTGCAAGTTAAACTGTTAATCCCTTTTCTATTATATTTTGGTTTTTCGGAATTGTCTTTCAATGGATAAAAAGCTACATAACTGCTACACCAAGAGAATGGTGCAATTATGCAAAACAATATCAAAGAGTAAATAGAAATGGAATACATTTCCATTTATAAATATTGCACACCTATCCAAAAATGCCCAAACAATTGTCTTCTATGAATACCGTCTTCTTAATCTATTGAAAAAAATACAATTGACATGACTCCACAGAGATTACATAAAGATTGTTTTGTGCAATCTCATGGTAAACAACAGTTGTAGTGTAAGTTAAAGGGGTTATTCAAGTTTTTTAAATTGATGCCCAATCAAGTGAATGGGTCAGTGCTGCAATACCTTGCACAGCCGCTACAAATGTAATAGCGTATCTAAGTACGAACAAAAATGAAATCAATGTAAACAACGAAGGTGTCCCGGCGGTCTCCCTCAAACAGCTGAAGAGTTGGACCCCCCACCAATCTAATATTGATGGCCTATCCTAAGGATAGGCTATCAATTTTAAAATCCTGGATAACCCCTTTAAAAGCTGTGAATCTTCTGCCAACTAGATGAACTACTTTTGATATACGTTGGCAATATAGTAATCAAATGAAAAATCTAGAATTGTTCTAATCCATATTCATTATCTTTTTTTTCTTTTTATTAGTTTTTACTTATTTTAGTTTTTACAATATTTATATTTTTTTTATTATTAATTATTATTATTATGTTCATTTAGTAAATTTCAAAATGATGTACTGGTCTTAATGGGCTGTGGGTCTTTTTAAGGCTGAGTTCACGCAGAGTTTTTTGCAGGAGGAAAATCTGCCTCAAAATTCAGACTTTTTCAGCATTTTTCGCCTGCGGCCATTGAGCGCCGCGGGCAAAAAACGCAGCGAAATACGCTTTCTCTGCCTCCCATTGATGTCAATGGGAGGTCAGAGGCGTAAACGCCCAGAGATAGGGCATGTCCCTTCTTTTTCCCGCAAGCCGGTTTTTCTGCTCGCGGGAAAAAACCGCCTCCGCCTCCCATTGAAATCAATGGGAGGTATTTTCAACCGTTTTTTGGAGCGGTTTCCGCGTAAAAAGACCTCATAAAAAAACTCAGTGTAAACTCCCCCTAACACTGTAATAACAAATGCAACTTGGCTGAATTCCCAGAGCACTATAAAAAATTATATACATGAAGGTGTCCTGTAATATATCTTTATAGTGGTCAGAAGTACGGTATGTTTTTCTGATATAGCTCTCCAGATCCCCTGCATAGGTATAGAGTTAAGTGATAAAATTCTGGTTACCATCAGGCACTACTTGGGAGAACACAGAAGCCTACTGCACACAATTTATAGATTGAACTAAATAACAAAAAAGTATACGGTAAGCTCCTAAACTCCTTCTGGTGATGGCTGCAGGTAGCCAAAATTTTATCATTTAAATAGGCACTGCACTTTTGAACTAACTCTGCATAAATCAAAAGTATAAGCAAATATAGGAAACTTTGTAATATATCTTATTACAGAAAGATGTCTATTTCTCTACTTATCAGGCTGCTACCATTCGCCCCTCCTAACTGATCACTCACTCTAAATTTACTGCTTTTCCCCATTTTGTCTTAGATAAGATGAACTCAGCTCGCTGAAGGATCAGGTTACAGCTGCCCATTGACGTCTAAGGAGAGGGGATGGGGTGGGAGGGAGCAGGAGCAGAGTGAGAGAGAGGCAGAGAGACAAAGACGCCACAGAGCTTCCTAGTAAGTGTTATATCTCACCCCATTGCTGGATACTCAGCTACACTGCTTATTACTGCTGTATAATCTCCTTCATGCCTCTTCAGCTTCCATATGCAGTATATGTGTTAGATAGAGATAGAAGAGAAGGATTCTCCTCTTCTCTGTGTTTGCAGAGTATAGAAGACATGGAAGTTAGGCTTCGCCCACTAGCTCAGAGATAATGGAGAATTAGAAATAGAGCCTGCAGAGGGAAAACTGAAAAAAAAAGAAAAAAAGCCACAAGTCATATAGAAATAGTGTTATTCCTCATGTCCACAGATATGACAGATTATTCTGAAATATCATCTGAACGTTTAGATATGTTTTAACTTCATATCTAATGTGTGGGATTTAATACTCTGTATTAGAAAGAGTTCCCACCTCAATCAAGAATGTTTATAAAGAATCACTGATCCCAAAAGGACATGATGATAAAAGGTGGGCATTCACTGTGTTGTCATTTAAAACGCAGATTAAAAAAAAATAAAAACCTCTTCAATCACTGATAAAACTTCTCATGCGAAAAAACTTCCCATAAGCTTCTTGGAATACGGACACAGTTTTCCTAGGCGAGGTTCATTCAACTATTAGACATTCTGTAAAATCCTGGACAATGTTGTGAACTCTCCAGCATTTTGAAGAACTCAGATGACCTGTTAAAATTTGCAATAAGCATTAGAACAAAAATCACAATAAAGGGAACCTGTCAGCAGTTTTGAGGTCTCAAAACTGCTGACAGGGTTCTAAAGGGGTGGGGTAGGGCATTTTAAACGTACCTCTTTTCTTGGTCATGTAAGTTGCATGACCGAGAAAATGATGTTTAATTTCCCAAGTGCTCCTTCACTGCACGCTGCAAGCCCCTCCCCTCGGCTCTGAGTGACGACTCTAGCGGTCTCCTGATTGGCAGCTAGAGCCGTCACTCAGAGCGAAAAATTGCACTTGTGGTCGGCGTGCCAGGGTATCAAATGGTTAAAGATAAGTTTAAAATGCCCTTCCCCTCCCCTATACCACCCTGTCAGCAGTTTTGAGTCCTCAGAACTGCTGACAGGTTTCCTTTAAATGTAACCAGTAGAATTTTTTTAATTTTTTTTAAATGGTCACAATCTGGTGCTCAAAATTGATTTCCAGCAAAACATGGGTTATATATTTATTTTGCAAATGCAGTTACCAGAAAATCCAGAAATGGTTGGGATCCTATAAGCAAAGTCTACACACAAGGAAAATTGATACTTGATTGATATATGTTCTTTTGTTCCAGTAACTCTGCTGCTTGGAAGCGTAAAACATTCACATAAAAAATAAACAGTCTATTGTGAGTTATGATACAAAGCCATTCAAGATGGTCTACTGACACAGTTCACATATTAAATATCAATTTACTGAGATGTCCTCACTAGAATGGCTGGGGATTAAGTAGGATTGACAACAAATTGAAACTGTATTTTCTTTTTGGCTGCCACACAATATATTATGGGCATGAAGTTTCACACACAATTCCTCATAAAATGTGTGGCAATTATCCAAGATTTAAATGTTGCCTTGTAGTTAGGTGGGGCCATCATATCAGTGTGCCGAGATCAGGACAGTATGTGACAGAAAAACACTGTGTACATCTATTAACACCTCACTGCTGATACAGAAGTCAGTGAGCCATGTACCAGATCGGGAACTGACCTTGGAAACTGTGACGCTAACATATAATATTTCAGAAGGGTGTTTTCTGTACAAATCATGATATTGGCAGTTAAGGCAAAAGCACTGATGCACCTACACACATTACCAAATATAGCTATGTTTCTGTGTAACATTACTTTATAGGAATGTTGTATCCTGCAATGTCCACAATTTCATCTTGAGCATTTTAATTAAATTATTGTATATACTAATACTAAAAAGTTATAATAAATAATAATAATACATATAAACATAGAATAAAAGTAAGAATGGTGCTAAACTGGCTTCAAATAAAGGCCTCATACACATGGCAGAACCATATGCAGGAGTGTATACACCAGTACATGGAGTCCCCTGTGACTCCACAGAAACCCTGTGTGCCGCCATATGATGCTCCATCTGGTACAGTAGGTCAGAGATATTATCCCATAGAGTCAATGCTTCAAGGAAAGAAAACTTCCGGATTACAGAACCCGATGGAGTATGCCACAATTTAATTTCTGATTTTGTACGTAATCCAATAGAAAAAAAATCCATGCACCCCCAGGCACTGACCTTCTGTGCTTACAGGTAAATCCGACCCTGGTCCCAAAGGAAATCTTTTACCCGGGCTCACCGCCTAAAAGGAGCCAGCTTTGGATTCTGCACTTGTGATTATTGTGATACTCTATGGAATATACATATAATATATGAGTCATCTATTAATTTGTACAATGAGATAGCATAGATAGTATAGCATGAGTACATTACTGTACAATTAGCATGATTTGTCATTGACCTTTAATGTGTAGTTGAGCATCAGGGGCCTATGCACCTCAAGAGTAGAGTGGTATGAATGCTATATCTGCTGCTACTACTACTAGTTACATTGGGAATGCTTGCAGTTTATGTGCCATTTTACATCTGTTTTATAGCCCATGTTAAAAGGCATATACAATGCATTCAGAAAGTCTTCCGACCCTTTCCATTTTTCACATTTTGTCCTAAAATAAAAAAAGTTTATGTTTTTCCCCATCATTCTGCATTCAATACCCCATAATGGCAAAGTGAAAACAGAATGTTCGTAATCTTTGCTAATTTATTGAAAGGGAAAAACTCAAATATTCCATTGACATAAGTATTTAGACCCTGTACTCAATACTTAGTTGAAGAAGCTTTGGCAGCGATAACAGCCTCCAGTCTTCTTGGGTATGATGCCACAAGGTTTGCACACCTGGATTTGTGGATTTTCTGCCATTTTCAGGTCTCTCCAAAGTGGTTTGATTAGGTTCAAGTCAAGGCTCTGGCTGGGCCACTCAAGGACATTCACAGAGTTCTCCCTAAGCCACTTCTGTGTTGTCCTGGCTGTGTGCTTAGGGACATTGTCTTGTTGGAAGGTGAGCCTTCGGCCCAGTCTGAGGTCCAGAGCACTCTGGATCAGGTTTTCATTAAGTAGAGCTCTGTACTTCGCTCCATTCATCTTTCACTCAACCCTGACCAGTCTACCTGTCCCAGCCACTGAAAAACACCCCTACAGCATGATGCTGCCACCACCATGATTCACTGTAGTGATGGTATTGGGCAGGTGATGAGCAGTGCCTGGTTACCTCCAGACATGACGCTTAGGGTATGTGCACATGGTAGCAAGCTTTTACGTCTGAAATGACAGACTGTTTTCAGGAGAAAAGAGCTGCCTCGTTTCAGACGTAAATGCTGCTCCTCGCATTTTGCGAGGCTTCTCTGACAGCCGTAAATTTTGAGCTGTGCTTCATTGAGTTCAATGAAGAACGGCTGAAATTACGTCTGAAAGAAGTGTCCTGCACTTCTTTTGACGAGGCTGTATTTTTACGCGTCGTCGTTTGACAGCTGTCAAACGATGACGCGTAAATGACAGGTTATCTGCACAGTACGTTGGAAAACCCATTCAAATGAATGGGCAGATGTTTGCCGACGTATTGTAGCCCTATTTTCAGACGTAAAACGAGGCATAACACACCTCGCTTACGTCTGAAAATAGGTCGTGTGAACCCAGCCTAAGAGTATGTTCACACGACAGCGTCCGTAACGGCTGAAATTACGGGGATGTTTTCAGGAGGAAACATCCCCGTAATTTCAGCCGTAACGGCATGTGCAGGCGCTTGAACGCCGCGTCAGTTACGGACGTAATTGGCGCTGCTAATCATTGGAGTCAATGAATAACGGCTCCAATTACGCCCAAAGAAGTGACAGGTCACTTCTTTGACGCGGGCGTCTATTTACGCGCCGTCATTTGACAGCGGCACGTAAATATACGCCTCGTGTGAACAGACAAGCGTCAGCCCATTGCTTTCAATGGGCAGATGTTTGTCAACGCTATCGAGGCGCTTTTTTCGGACGTAATTCGGGGCAAAAACGCCCGAATTACGTCCGTAATTAGTGCGTGTGAACATACCCTAAGGGTATGTTCACATGCTGAGCCAAAAACGTCTGAAAATACGGAGCTGCTTTCAAGGGAAAACAGCACCTGATTTTCAGATGTTTTTTGAGCAACTCACGTTTTTCGCTGCGTTTTTGCGCCGTTTTTTCGGCCGTTTTTGGAGCTGTTTTCAATAGAGTCTATGAGAAAACCGCTCCAAAAACGTCCCAAGAAGTGTCCTGCACTTCTTTTGACGAGGCTGTAATTTTACGCGTCGTCTTTTGACAGCTGTCAAACGACAACGCGTAAATTACAGGTCGTCGGCACAGTACGTCGGCAAACCCATTCAAATGAATGGGCAGATGTTTGCCGACGTATTGGAGCCGTATTTTCAGGCGTAAATCGAGGCATAATACGCCTCGTTTACGCCTGAAAATAGGTCGTGTGAACCCAGCCTTAGAATTGAGGCTATAAAATTCAATCTTGGTTTCATCAGACCACAGAATCGTGTTTTTCACAGTCTGAGAGTCCTTTAGGTGCTTTTTTGCAAACCCCAGGCGGGCTTTCATGTGTCTTATACTGAGGAGAGGCTTTTTTTCTGGCCACTCTGCCATAAAGCCCAGATTGGTGGAGTGCTGCAGTAATGGTTGACCTGCTGGAAGTTTCTCCCATCTGCACACAGAATCTTTGGAGCTCAGCCAGAGTGACCGTTGGGTTCTTGGTCACCTCTCTTAACAAGGCCCTTCTCCACCGATTACTTAGTTTGGTTGGGGGGCCAGCTCTAGGAAGAGTCCTGGTTGTTCCAAACTTTTTTCCATTTAAGACTTATGGAGGCCACTGTGTTCTTGGGAACTTTCAGTGCAGCAGTATTTTTTTGGTACCCTTTTCCAGATTTGTGCCTTCACATAATCCTGTCTTGAGCTCTACAGGCAGTTCTTTCCTCCTCATGGCTTGGTTTTTGCTCTGATATGTATTGTCACCTGTGTGACCTTATAGAGACAGGGGTGTGTCTTTCCAAGTCATGTCCAATCAAATGAATTTACAACAGGTGGACTCCAATCAAGGTGTAGAAACATTTCAAAGATTATCTAGAGAAATGGGAGGCCCCCAGAGCTAAATTTCAAGTGTCATAGCAAAGGGTCTGAATACTTATGTCCATGCAAAATTAGAGTTTTTCATTTTTAACAAATTTGCAAACATTTCTAATATTATGTTTTCACTTTGTCAATATGGGGTATTGAGTGCAGAATGCTAGGGACATTTTTTTTTTTTAAATTAGCACAAGGCCTCAACATAACAAAATGTGAAAAGGTGAATGGATCTGAAGACATGCCGAATGCACTGTATATTACCTGGCCGTTTACTTGCAGTTGTGACCTCCTCTACAAACTGCTACAATTGTTTTTATTTCACTTAGTGTTAGGGATCTGCCAGGTACTTCATCTAGCTACACTCCTGGGATTAATCAATCCACACCTGAGGCCAGACCTGTTCGACTGACACCTTCTCCCACCAACAAGGGTGGCAGGCTCAGGAGTGGGAGAGCCTATCGCGGCCTGGTCTCTCGGAGTTAGCTCCGCCCCCTGCCCTTTATTACCTGCCCTGTGCTCTCCCTCAGTGCTTGTAATTCTTTTGGATTCCTGGCCCCACTGCTGCTTGCTCCAGCCTGCTTCTGCCGTGCTTCTGCCTTGCTGCAGTTCTGCTTGACCTGCTTTGCTTGCCCTGGCTTGCTTCTGTCTCCGTGTCCGCTCGGGTGTACTCACTTCGTCCTGGTCCTGACTGTTCGTTCGCCGCCCCGTTTCCTCGTGGCGTTCCGTGGCTACTGCCCCTTCCCTTGCGTGTTCCCTGTTTGTCTTCCTGTGCACTTAGCCAGCGTAGGGACCGCCGCCCAGTTGTACCTCGTCGCCTAGGGCGGGTCGTTGCAAGTAGGCAGGGACAGGGCGGTGGGTAGATTAGGGCTCACTTTCCCTTCACCTCCTTCCTGCCATTACATAATTACAAGCCCTTACCTAGTCTACCATTTCTCCTACGCTGACGCTATCATGGACCCCCTTGAGACCCTGACCCAGCAGATGCAGGGCCTCTCCCTACAGGTCCAGGCCCTGGCCCAAAGGGTCAATCAGGGTGACGCTGCTTTAGTAGTACCCCTCACCTCACCTCTAGAACCCGACCTCAAGTTACCTGACCGGTTTTCAGGGGACCGTAAGACGTTTCTCTCCTTCCGGGAGAGTTGCAGACTGTATTTCCGCCTAAAGCCCCACTCCTCAGGTTCCGAGAACCAGCGGGTGGGTATCATCATATCCCGACTCCAGGAAGGGCCCCAAGAGTGGGCCTTCTCCTTGGCTCCTGACGCCCCTGAACTTTCCTCTGTTGATCGTTTTTTCTCTGCCCTCGGACTCATTTACGACGAGACTGACAGGACTGCTTTAGCCGAGAGTCAGCTGGTGACCTTACGTCAGGGTAGAAGACCGGTTGAGGAATACTGTTCTGATTTTAGGAAGTGGTGCGTAGCTTCTCAGTGGAACGATCCGGCCCTAAGGTGCCAGTTTAGGTTAGGATTATCTGACGCCCTGAAGGATCTGCTGGTTAGCTACCCCTCGCCTGACTCCCTTGACCAGGTTATGGCCCTAGCAGTACGACTTGACCGACGTCTCAGGGAACGTCAGCTAGAACGCTTCAGTGTGCTCCCCTCTGACTTTTCTGCGATTCCCCCCGAGGTCCCGTCTCCTCGCCCCTCCACGGAGGACTCGGAGGTACCTATGCAACTCGGGGCCTCCATGTCCCCTCGACAACGTAGGGAGTTTCGCAGAATGAATGGTCTCTGCTTCTACTGTGGGGACGACAAGCATCTACTGAACACCTGTCCCAGGCGCAAGAATAAGAAGCCGGAAAACTTCCGCGCCTAAGTGATCATCGGGGAGGTCACTTGGGCGCACAGGTATTTCCCGTTAATGTGAAACGCAATAAAATTTTGCTTCCCTTTCAGGTCTCGTTTGCTGGCCGGTCTGCCACGGGCAGTGCTTTCGTGGATTCTGGCTCATCTGCTAATATCATGTCTGTGGAATTTGCTATGTCTCTAAAGATGCCTTGTATTGATTTACCTTATCCTATCCCTGTAGTAGGAATCGACTCAACACCCCTTGCTAATGGTTATTTTACTCAGCATACTCCTGTTTTTGAACTCCTGGTTGGCTCCATGCATTTGGAGCAGTGCTCTGTACTGGTGATGCAGGGATTATCGTCTGATCTGGTTTTAGGCCTTCCCTGGTTGCAGTTGCATAATCCCACATTTGATTGGAATACTGGGGATCTCACCAAATGGGGTAATGAATGTCTGATGTCATGTCTTTCTGTTAACTCTATTTCTCCCCGGGAGGAGGTAAACACACTTCCTGAGTTTGTTCAGGACTTCGCCGATGTGTTTTCTAAGGAGGCCTCCGAGGTGTTGCCCCCCCATAGAGATTACGATTGCGCTATCGATTTGGTGCCTGGTGCCAAGCTTCCTAAGGGTAGGATATTTAATCTTTCATGTCCTGAACGTGAAGCGATGAGGGTGTATATCCAAGAATGCCTGGCCAAGGGTTTCATTCGCCCCTCGACTTCTCCTGTAGGTGCTGGCTTCTTCTTCGTGGGGAAGAAGGATGGTGGTCTTAGGCCGTGCATTGATTATCGTAACCTGAATAAGGTCACCGTAAGGAACCAGTACCCACTTCCTTTGATTCCGGATCTTTTTAATCAGGTTCAGGGAGCCCAATGGTTTTCTAAGTTCGATCTACGGGGGCATATAACCTTATCCGCATCAAAGAGGGGGATGAGTGGAAAACTGCGTTCAACACACCCGAGGGTCATTTCGAATACCTGGTCATGCCCTTTGGGTTGTGTAATGCCCCTGCTGTCTTCCAGGATTTTATTAATGAAATCCTGAGAGAGTACCTGGGTAATTTTCTTGTTGTGTACCTTGATGACATACTGGTGTTTTCCAAGGACTGGTCCTCCCACGTGGAGCATGTCAGGAAGGTGCTCCAGGTCCTTCGGGAGAATAATCTGTTTGCTAAGACTGAAAAATGTGTCTTTGGGGTACAGGAGATACCATTTTTAGGGCAAATCCTCACTCCTCATGAATTCCGCATGGACCCTGCCAAGGTTCAAGCTGTGGCGGAATGGGTCCAACCTGCCTCCCTTAAGGCGTTACAGTGTTTTTTAGGGTTCGCCAACTATTACAGGAGATTTATTGCCAACTTCTCGGTCGTCGCTAAGCCTCTTACGGACCTTACCCGCAAGGGTGCCGATGTCCTCCATTGGCCTCCTGAGGCCGTCCAGGCCTTTGAGACTCTCAAGAAGTGCTTTATCTCGGCCCCCGTGCTGATTCAGCCCAACCAAGAGGAGCCATTTATTGTGGAGGTTGACGCTTCCGAGGTGGGAGTGGGGGCCGTCCTGTCCCAGGGTACCAGCTCCCTCACCCATCTCCGCCCCTGTGCTTACTTCTCTAGGAAGTTTTCGCCCACGGAGAGTAACTATGATATTGGCAACCGCGAACTTCTAGCCATTAAATGGGCTTTTGAGGAGTGGCGGCACTTCCTGGAGGGGGCCAGACACCAGGTAACGGTCCTTACGGATCACAAGAATCTGGTTTTCCTAGAATCGGCCCGGAGGCTTAATCCTAGACAAGCTCGGTGGGCACTATTCTTTACCAGATTTAATTTCTTGGTTACCTATAGGGCTGGGTCCAAGAATATTAAGGCTGACGCTCTGTCACGTAGTTTCATGGCCAATCCTCCTTCCGAGAAGGATCCCGCTTGTATTTTACCCCCTGGTATAATCGTCTCTGCCACGGATTCTGATTTAGCTTCTGATATCGCGGCTGATCAGGGTGCAGCTCCCGGGAACGTCCCTGGGGACAAACTGTTTGTTCCCCTGCAATACCGGCTGAGGGCACTCAGGGAAAACCATGACTCCGCTCTATCCGGTCATCCTGGCATCTTGGGCACCAAACACCTCATTACCAGAAACTATTGGTGGCCTGGGTTGCCTAAAGATGTTAGGGCTTACGTCGCCGCTTGTGAGGTTTGCGCTAGGTCCAAAACCCCTAGGTCCCGACCTGCGGGCCTACTACGTTCCTTGCCCATTCCCCAGAGACCTTGGACCCATATCTCCATGGATTTTATCACCGATTTGCCTCCATCTCAGGGCAAGTCGGTGGTGTGGGTGGTAGTCGACCGCTTCAGCAAGATGTGCCACTTTGTGCCCCTTAAGAAGCTACCTAACGCCAAGACGTTAGCTTCTTTGTTTGTGAAACACATCCTGCGTCTCCATGGGGCCCCAGTCAATATCGTTTCTGACAGAGGGGTACAATTTGTTTCCTTATTTTGGAGAGCTTTTTGTAAAAAGTTGGAGATTGATCTGTCCTTCTCCTCCGCCTTCCATCCCGAAACCAATGGCCAAACGGAAAGGACCAACCAATCCCTGGAACAATATTTAAGGTGTTTCATCTCTGACTGTCAATTCGATTGGGTCTCATTCCTTCCCCTTGCTGAATTTTCCCTGAATAACCGGGTCAGTAACTCGTCAGGGGTCTCCCCGTTTTTCTGTAATTTCGGGTTTAACCCTAGGTTCTCCTCCGTCTCCCCTGGTTGTTCCAATAATCCTGAGGTAGAGGAGGTTCATCGGGAACTGTGCACTGTCTGGGCCCAGGTTCAGAAGAACCTAGAGGCGTCCCAGAGCGCACAAAAGATTCAGGCGGATAGTAGACGTTCTGCTAACCCCCGGTTTGTCGTCGGGGATTTGGTCTGGTTGTCGTCCAGGAACTTGCGCCTTAAGGTCCCGTCCAGGAAGTTTGCTCCCCGATTTATTGGACCTTATAAGATCATTGAAGTCCTCAACCCTGTATCCTTCCGTCTGGAGCTCCCCCCATCCTTTCGCATACATGACGTCTTCCATGCCTCCCTCCTTAAACGCTGCTCCCCGTCCTGGTCCCCCTCGAGGATACCTCCTGTTCCCGTTCTCACCCCTGAGGGGGTGGAATTCGAGGTGGCCAAGATTATGGACAGTAGGATGGTCCAGGGCTCCCTCCAGTACCTGGTCCATTGGAGAGGATACGGGCCGGAGGAGAGGACTTGGGTACCTGCCCGTGATGTTCACGCTGGGGTATTGATCAGGAGGTTCCACCTCCTCTTCCCCACTAAACCGGGTCCCCTTAGTAAGGGTCCGGTGGCCCCTCATAAAAGGGGGAGTACTGTTAGGGATCTGCCAGGTACTTCATCTAGCTACACTCCTGGGATTAATCAATCCACACCTGAGGCCAGACCTGTTCGACTGACACCTTCTCCCACCAACCAGGGTGGCAGGCTCAGGAGTGGGAGAGCCTATCGCGGCCTGGTCTCTCGGAGTTAGCTCCGCCCCCTGCCCTTTATTACCTGCCCTGTGCTCTCCCTCAGTGCTTGTAATTCTTTTGGATTCCTGGCCCCACTGCTGCTTGCTCCAGCCTGCTTCTGCCGTGCTTCTGCCTTGCTGCAGTTCTGCTTGACCTGCTTTGCTTGCCCTGGCTTGCTTCTGTCTCCGTGTCCGCTCGGGTGTACTCACTTCGTCCTGGTCCTGACTGTTCGTTCGCCGCCCCGTTTCCTCGTGGCGTTCCGTGGCTACTGCCCCTTCCCTTGCGTGTTCCCTGTTTGTCTTCCTGTGCACTTAGCCAGCGTAGGGACCGCCGCCCAGTTGTACCTCGTCGCCTAGGGCGGGTCGTTGCAAGTAGGCAGGGACAGGGCGGTGGGTAGATTAGGGCTCACTTTCCCTTCACCTCCTTCCTGCCATTACACTTAGCTAATCAATAACTTGCACTAACTAGTTTAAATAGAAGAAATCTTTTTTTTTTTCTAGTAGCAACAATAGCACGTTAAACATATAATGCTGAAATATAAATAATACTTTCATGAGTCATGTGAATTCTTCGGTCACACTATATGTCTACAATATTTGTTGCCCAGGGCTTATTTATTTTATTTGTAAATCTAAGACAGCCTTTTTGTGCCTTTAAGCATAAAACAATGACATCATGTTACATCGAAAATAGAAGTTACACTCTGTTTACAAAGGTTTCTTATTCTTCGCAAGCATGATTTAAGGAGAGGTATACATGATCTGTCTGGTCTTGGAATAAAGTTTCACTATGTTAAACTAGATGGAACTTGACTTGGTTTCGAATATGATGTTAAATATAGATACAACAAATAGGTTTTACTTAGACATCAGTGAATCATTCCAAATGATTTACAGATTTAATTGTCCATAATGGGGGAACGTTGCATTCGAATGGCTGGTGAATTATAAACTGATCTGCGAAACTTCCTCAGGTCTGCTCATACAATTGTTATTCTCCTCTCAAGTGCTTATCCAATACAAAACATTCTATGATAAAGGCATACAAAAGTATGGAAGATCACAAAATGCCATATTGTAACACCTAAGGATCTTCAGGCCTGCCGTGCACTGGGTAAGGTCAATGTTTAGAAGTTCATCATCTGCAAAAACACTGAACAAAAATAACGTACAAGGTAAAAAGCAAGGAGAAAGCCAGTACTCTCAAAGAAGAACATTGCAAGTTTCCGTACTGTCCATAAGAAATATGGAAGAATACAAAAAGATGACTTTAGAAATTAAACATTAGCTTAAATGAGAATTAATTCTATGAAAAATCAAACAATGTATGTTAAAATAAGACCTTCATCCTCTAAAATACAGTGGTGGCAGTTTTTTGTTTTCATTTGCTTTGCTACTGGAGCACCAAGACTGCGTGCAGATACAATGTGAAATTCATAGTTCCGTCTATGATGACAAATTCTACAAAGGAATATCAGAGTATCTGTCTGTGAGCTGAAACTTATGAAATACATCTACTGTACTAGCAAGGCAACACAAAAGTCACTAATCAAAAATTGTTGAATAGGTGAAATATAGCATGCTGTATGGGCCAAGACAAAGTCTAGACTAGGGGTCTCAAACTTGGCCAGGTAAATGGGCCGCACATAGAAAAAATTTGAAGTTGGCGGGCCTGCAATACTTTCGAATTTGATAAAATATTAAATTATTGTTAATCAATTAGTTATTTGAACTACTATAACAATATTACATTTCTATAATAATATCGCTAGGTTTAAACTTACTGGAAATTTGCGAGTTTACTCCACGTACTACAATCCAGTTTTCCAGTGTAAGTGTCGCTAAATGCAGTCTGGCGGGCCCGGTTGGCAGCGTTTGGCAGGCACAAGAATGTTGAGATTGGGTAGCCCCTTTTTAGATGTGCCATGGTGCCCTCTGTAGATACTGACACCCCCCCTTAGATAATGCCACAGTGCCCTCTGTAGGTAATGCCACACACCCCCTTGGATAATCAGTGGCGGATCCTCATCAGGGCTGTTCGGGCGACTACTCGGAACAAAAGATTCCCATGGGGCCCATGGCCGCCCGAACCGAATGGGCCCTCTCATGCCCGGTTGCATCGCTAGCACCGGAGGGGGCACAGATTCTAGTGACAGTCACATTCACTTGTATCTGAGTCCTCAGGACTCAGATACAAATTAATACTATAGGCCACGTTAAGCCTGCAGCCTATAAGGCGCTAGGAAGACTCCCTGCGCAGGCTGGCGTGATGACACCTGTCTGCGCATGCGTCTGGCCTGGAGAATGCGCATGTGTCTGGCCGGAGCGGCCATCGCGGGAACAGAGCAAGGTAAGTACTGTCACGAAGGGTCTGTGGACCCACTGGGCTGTACCACCTTAGCGGTAAGGAAGCTGGCCAACAGGGCGCAGGTGAAAGTCTATAGTTCGTATAGGTACCAGTGGCAGCAGGGCAAGCTTGGCTGGGACTAGGCAGCAGGCAGACGTCAGGCAAGGTGAAGCAGGTCAGTCGTGGATACAGCACGACATGACTTTGTCACAGCACAGTGCTCGACCAGGAAGGTATGGAAGGCTAGGAACAGGAACAGGTACAGATAACACACTAGGAGGCCATCACATGGACAGACTAGGAATACACACCAAAGCTCAGGCGTGGGAGGATGAGGCTGGGACCTTCTTATAGCCCAGGGTGCTCTGAAGCAATCAGCTTAATTACCAACATGCGTGCGCTCTGGCTTCTCAAGTCTGGACTGAGCTTGTGAGCGCACCCTGGTGGTCACTGTGGACTAGGATGGCCGTATGTGTAGACATCTCTTGAGAGACATCTCTGGATCGAAGGATTTCGTGGTCAGCGACCACGGACGTTATAAGTACAATATATTTTTTTTTTAGGGGGGATAGCGCTGTGTGGCCCTATATACAAGGGGAGCGCTGTGTGGCACTAAATACAAGGGGAGCACTGTGTGACCCTATATACAAGGGGGGAGCTCTGTGTGGTCCTATATAAAAGGGGGGAGCGCTGTCTGGCACTATATACAAGGGGGAAACGGAGGGTGGCTGTGTGGCACTATATACAGGGGGCTGTGTGGCACTATATACAAGGGGGGCTGTGTGGCACTATATACAAGGGGGGGCTGTGTGGCACTATATACAAGGGGGGCTGTGTGGCACTATATTAGAGGGGGTCTGTATGGCAGTATATTCAAGAGGGGGCTGTGTAGTACTATATTCAAGAGGGGGCTGTGTGGCACTATTTACAAGAGGGGAGGGCTGTGTGGTACCATTTACAGGGGCTGTGTGTGGCACTATCCACAGGGGTATGTGTGTGGCGCTCTCTAAGGGGGCGCTATCTATAGGGGGCTGTGTGTGGTGCCGAAGACATCGGAGTAGCAAATTCTGCAGAAATGGGTCATGGCCAAGAGAAGTTGACATGAACTCTGGATTGATGAAGAAGAAAACAAAAAAAAAACTACTAGAATCTGAGAAGTCGTCAGCTGTGAGTCATTAGATGTATAGAGAATCTGTCACCTCTCCTGACATGTTTATTATAGGAAATCCTTGTATTTCACAAAAAGGCTTCGTGGAGTCCAGGACTGATAGATAATTCCCCTTAGATGGCTGGAGATGGTCAGTATGTAGGGATACAGCGCTTTGACAAGAGGAATCGTAACACCCATTTGTTAATGCTTGCACAAAAAGGTAGTTTTAACAATAGTTACAGCCGGCAGGGCGGTGGTGGAGAAGAGGGTCCCAAGTTTGGGTAACAGCCCATGGCCTATGGTCTACTTAATCCACCACTGGATAATGCCACATTGCACTCTGTAGATAGTGCCATACCCCCCTAGATAATGCCACAGTGCCCGATGTAGATTATTCCCCAATGCCCTCTGTAGATAATGCCACAATGCCCTCTGTAAATAATGCCACAGTGCCCTCTGTAGATAGTGCCACACACACACACCCCTTTGTAGATAGTGCCACACACACCCCTTTGTAGATAGGGCCACACATATCCCCCTATAGATAGCTCTATTGGGGCTCCCTCTAGGAGTGGAATCTCCAGCCAAAGCGTTGTGGCACTTTGGCTGGGGATTCCTCTCCTGGCGGAGCCCCTGACATCACTGTCCATATATGGTCAGTTACATGAGAGGCCTCGTCTATCAGCGGACCCCTGTACCAGTTAGTCGGCAACGCTCTGGCTGGGAATTGACGACAGTGGACAGTGAAGTCAGAGGCCTCGTTTATCAGCGGAATCCCTGACCAGTGCGATTGCAATGGGTTGGCCGGGCATTCTGGTCCAGAAGGAGCCACTGACGTCATTGTCCATATATGGACAGTTACGTCAGAGAGCAGGTCTATCTGCGGAATCCCTGGCACCAGCGCTCTGATTGGGAATTTCACTCCTAGAGGGAGCCACAATGAAGCTATCTATAGAGATGGGGGTGTAGCGCTGTCCACGGGGTGGGGCGTGTGGCGTAGCACTATCTACAGTGGGGGGTGCGGCGCTCCTCCTTCAGCCTTCTCTCTGCTCTCCCGCTGTCAGCAGGCCGCAGATGACAGATTCAGAGGCCGCATGCCCGCGTGTTTGAGACCTCTGGTCTAGGCCATAAACTCTACAGAAAAGTTGTGGCAGAAAATTGAAACGGGATCTTAATGTAAGGACGCCTTTCAACATTGAGTTGAAATAATCTTGTCTGAAGTAACGGACCAAAATACATCCAATCAGTTGTGTGGGTTTGAACAACAGTTGCCTTAAAAGCTATGTACACCTTTAAAATCGTTTTTCTTTTTTTTAGTCTTTTTTATAAATTTATATGTAAATACTTTTTATGAAAAATTATTTTAACTTTTTGAAATACATCTGCTTTGTATCCTGTAAACAGAGCAGCTGTATCTAGCACGGAGACCTGAATCTGTCAGGTCAGCAGCAGTGACGGGTTCAGTGACAGCGGGTCCACGCAGAATCCACCTGTGATCGATCACATCTAAGTTATGAATTTAGATGTGATCGGTAATAGCTTGAGCTCTGACACACAGGACCTGATGACAGTGAATCCGTGAGTGCCACTGACCTGACAGATACAGGTTTCAACTCTAGATATAGCTGCTCTGTATAGAGTATACAAAGCAGCTGTATCTGATAAAGTAAAAATTATTTTTAATACAAAAGTATTTAGAAAGTTGCAAATTTTTATTTAAAAACAAACAAACAAACAAACTGATTTTAACTGGTTGCCGACACAGGACGAGTATGCTTGTCCTGAGCAGCAAGCACTTCGCGCATTAGGACGAGCATACTCGTCCTGTGTGACAGCCGTCCCTGCGCACGTCTGTGCGCGCGATCGAGAGCGGGGCAACGGCTGTAATACACAGCCACGGCCCCGCTCTGACAGCGGAGAGGAGAGAAACATCTTCTCTCCGCTGTTAACCCTTTGAACGCCGCGATGAAAGCTGATCGCGGCGTTCAAGGAGAGGGGACTGCACATTGATCGCGTCACAGAAAATAACTGTGACGCGATCAAAGCCCACAACTCGTATGGCCAGACAGCCCAGGGTCCAGTGAAGGACCCCAGGGCTGTCTGAACATATTTCCTGTTGTTAGGGCATACTGAGGTATGCCCTAACAACTGCCTGTGTACGATCAGTAACAGGCTAATGTACTGGCATATAGATCTATGCCAGTACATTACAGTTACAAAATCAAAATCAAAATGATAAATCCCTTTATGGGATTAAAAAAAAAAGTTAAATGAATGTAAAAAAATAAATAATAGTAAATAAAAAAATAAAAAGTAAATAAAATACACAGAAACACAAATTTTTTATAATAAATCAACTTTTTAAAATATAAGTCCCAAAACATCAAATAATATAGACATATTTGGTATCGCCACGACCGTAACAACCTGTACAACAAATGTATACCATTATTTATTATGATCGGTGTATGGTGTAAAAAAAAAATATTAAAACTGCTGCACAACTGCTTTTTTTCTGCATTTTAATCTAATTAAAAATTTATAGAAATTAAACGATAATGTATTTGTACCAAAAAATGGTACGTACATAAAGTACAACTCGTCCCGCAAAAAACAAAGTCTCATACAACTACGTCGTACAAAAAATAAAAGCGTTATGAGCGTCGGGATGCAAAGAGGGATATGTAAAAAAAATTGCTCTGTCCTCAAGGCTAAAATTGGCAGTGTCCTTAAGGGTTTAAAGGTGTGCATAGCCTTTAAGGAATCATGCATGGTAATGCACATTATGGACCTACAGTTTATGCACTGTATAATGTCTGTAAAGCACTGTGTTCCTTTTGCTTCTATGGGTGAACACCTCTGTAATATGGCATATGATGGGACATGCCATCATTTTCTTTCTTATAAACATATTCCAAAGGGAATCTGTGAGAAAAAAACCTCCTTATAAAATCAAATGGAGATAAAATATGGTCCCAAAGAATTATAGACATGGGTCCGTAATAAGGTCATGTGCATGAGGTCTAAATGTATCGCTTAACTAATTGCTGCCTAAAGTGAACCTGTCACCAGAATTTCACCTATTGAACTTCACTCACCCCTCGCTGGCAGCTGCTGTCAAAAGTTAATTGCCGTTATCCCCTCACTTGAACACCTCCTCTGAATGTAAATAAGGGTCTGCAAACATTTCGCACCTTTTATGGTAATAATCCGACAGTCTCGTTCGTTCCTCTTCTTATGTCCGCCTACAGCCAAAACCCTGGCCCACCCTGAATACCAATATCTCGTCTGAGATAGCGTGCATGTGCCCGTCATCTATGGTCCGATAGCCTTCCCTGCTTCGTCTGGGCCTCAAATCTAGTTACTGCGCATGTGTCGCCATGGTGTCTCTTTGTGCGCATGCACCAGAACAGGACATCGATGCGCAAGCGCAGGATTTCGTGTGTGCTGGGGGGAGGCGAGGAGCTGTCAATCAAAAGTAAGGAGGCGGGGATAACTCGGAAAGGCTTGGGGAATGAAGACATGACTCTTTTATGATCTTTAGCATACAGTGTGGGAACACTAAAAAACTGACTACAACACTAAAAAACTGAATACTACACCGTGTTCCAAATTATTATGCACATTGGATTTAAGTGTCATAAACATTGAATTATTAGTTTTTCAATTAAACTCATGGATGGTATTGTGTCTTAGGGCTCTTTGGCTCATTGTAATTAATCTCAGACACCTGTGATAATTCGTTTGCCAGGTGTGCCCAATCAAGGAAAACGACTTAAGAAGGACGTTCCACATTATTAAGCAGGCCACAGGTTTCAAGCAATATGGGAAAGAAAAAGGATCTCTCTGCTTCCGAAAAGCGTGAAATAGTGCAATACCTTGGACAAGGTATGAAAACATTGGATATTTCAAGAAAACTTAAGCGTGATCATCGTACTGTGAAAAGATTTGTGGCTGATTCAGAGCAAATCACTGGAATAGGACTAGAGTTTTGTTTAAAATGTAACCTTTACTCGTAACATATTTAAAAAGTGTGCAAAGCAAATGACACACCAGGACAAGACTGTTTACAAAAAAATCTTCCTTATTATGAAGGAGATGAAATGCTCCATGCAAAAAATGACAATTTT
Source organism: Rhinoderma darwinii (assembly GCF_050947455.1). Taxonomy (NCBI): domain Eukaryota; kingdom Metazoa; phylum Chordata; class Amphibia; order Anura; family Rhinodermatidae; genus Rhinoderma; species Rhinoderma darwinii. The sequence continues at coordinate 148,472,587 of NC_134691.1, read as the reverse complement.
ATATTGATGGTATTATCATTTCTTTGCAGAGTGTAAAAGATGCTCCAAATTGTTTCAATACATGTGAGTGGTCTATTTCCCAGAAGAATAAATGTAAATCTCTGTGGGGTAATGACCCCTCCTACCCGTTCCGTCGTTTGTTAGAGTCCTGTTCCGTTCCTATGGCTGGGGACTGGGAAACCTCACTTGTTTCTTTCTTATAATTAGGCAATCAATCCTTGCCTTCTCCCAACGCGTTTCCTTGTGGCCAGAATTCCTCAGGGGAGATAAGGCCAGATAACCTCCTTGAAGGGAGGCACAGATTAAGTTGGAGCTGTTTTGAAGTTTTGTTCTTCTGCAGTGGCAGGGATTCCTCATAGCACTTGTTTCCCCGTGCTGGAGTAAACGCTGGTTCCGGCGTGTGACGTCCTCCAAACGCCGGAACCAGCGTTTACTCCAGCACGGGGAAACAAGTGCTATGAGGAATCCCTGCCACTGCAGAAGAACAAAACTTCAAAACAGCTCCAACTTAATCTGTGCCTCCCTTCAAGGAGGTTATCTGACCTTATCTCCCCTGAGGAATTCTGCCTAATTATAAGAAAGAAACAAGTGAGGTTTCCCAGTCCCCAGCCATAGGAACGGAACAGGACTCTAACAAACGACGGAACGGGTAGGAGGGGTCATTACCCCACAGAGATTTACATTTATTCTTCTGGGAAATAGACCACTCACATGTATTGAAACAATTTGGAGCATCTTTTACACTCTGCAAAGAAATGATAATACCATCAATATAAAATTGACATTTTTTTGCATGGAGCATTTCAACTCCTTCATAATAAGGAAGATTTTTTTGTAAACAGTCTTGTCCTGGTGTGTCATTTGCTTTGCACACTTTTTAAATATGTTACGAGTAAAGGTTACATTTTAAACAAAACTCTAGTCCTATTCCAGTGATTTAATTACAAATTCTTGTAGAGTATACAAAATATCAAGTCCTGCTGTGGAAGGCTTCAAATATACCACTAACACCTCAATTTGATTCAGAGCAAAGACGGGTTCGTTTAGATAAAGGCATAATGAGGAAGGTTTCTGCCAGACAAATTAATAGGATTAGGAGAGCAGCTGCTAAAATGCCATTGCAAAGCAGCAAACAGGTATTTGAAGCCGCTGGTGCCTCTGGAGTCCCGCGAACCTCAAGGTGTAGGATCCTCCAGAGGTTTGCAAGTGTGCATAAAGCTATTATTCGGCCACTCGTAAACAATGCTCACAAGCAGAAACGGTTGCAGTGGGCTCAGAAATGCATGAAGACCAATTTTCAAACCGTGTTGTTTACTGATGAGTGCCCTGCAACCCTGGATGGTCCAGATGGATGGAGTAGTGGATGGTTAGTGAATGGCCACCATGTCCCAACAAGGCTGCAACATCAGCAAGGAGGTGGCGGAGGCATGTTTTGGGCTGGAATCATGGGGAGAGAGCTGGTAGGCCCCTTTAGGGTCCCTGACGGTGTGAAAATGACTTCTGCAAAGTACGTAGAATTTATGACTGACCACTTTCTTCCATGGTACAAAAAGAAGAACCGTGCCTTCCATAGCAAAATTATCTTCATGCATGACAATGCACCATCTCATGCTGCAAAGAATACCTCTGTGTCATTGGCTGCTATGGGCATAAAAGGAGAGAAACTCATGGTGTGGCCCCCATGTTTCCCTGACCTCAACCCTATTGAGCACCTTTGGAGCATCCTCAAGCAAAATATCTATGAGGGTGGGAGGCAGTTCACATCAAAACAGAAGCTCTGGGAGGCTATTCTGACATCCTGCAAAGATATTCAAGCAGAAACTGTCCAAATGCTCACAAATTCAATGGATGCAAGAATTGGGAAGGTGATATCAAAGAAGGGGTCATATGTTAACATGTAACTTGGCCTGCTAAGTTTTTTTTTATTGAAAGAGCTTTTGATTTCTGTAAATATGACCTCCTGATGCTGCAAATTCAACAAATTACCATTTTAGTTCTCTTTACAACCTTTAAAATGTTTTGATCTCTGTTGTGCATAATAATTTGAAACAGTGCATTTTGAGTTTTTTACTTCTAAAAAAAATTTTGTTATCATTAGGAGATTTGTTCAATAAAATTTGCATTATAATCCAACGGTTGATGGCTTGAAGATTATATTGACTGTCATTTGCATTGACTATTTAGGAAAATCAGCGAAAAATAACAGTTGCATAATAATTTGGAACGCGGTGTAAAGGCACAGAGCCGTCTTAGCAGATAATTATAGGTAACATAACAATCATTTTTCACCCACTTCCACCAGGAAGGTGAATTGCTGGTGGAAGGTTCCTTATAAGAGGGGGAAAACAGTTGCCAGTAGATCCCGCAGACAGATCTTTACACTTTTATGTCTGATTGACATCCCATTAAGGTAAATAGTGTAAGAGGCCCCTAAAATGTCTCTTTCACCCAGTCATGATAGATAGATAGCTAGATAGATAGATAGATAGATAGATAGATAGATAGATAGATAGATAGATCTGAAAGGGACATGTATATAATTATATATATACTAAACCCATCCCGACCCCCATAGCGACCACTGTCATTTTTACTTCCAATAACCATACCTCCCAAACGTCCCGGATCCGGCGGGACAGTCCCAGTTTCTCACCGCTGTCCCGCCGTCCCGGGCGGTCTGCAAAATGTCCCGCTGGGCGCTGCAGCTATATCAAAACAGCCGATCGCTGATGACAGGCGCCCTGCATGTCGGACGTCTGCAGCAGCGATCAAAAGAAGGCAGGAGTCTTGCGGCGGTGTTCTCACTGGGATCGATGCCGGAACGGGAGTGGACCAGTTCAGTCACCTGACCTGTCATCTGACCTCACCGGTCAGATGACAGGTCAGGTGACTGGACTGGTCCACTCCCGGGCCGGCATCCACCCCAGTGAGATCGCCGCCGCAAGACTCCTGCCTTCTTCTGACAGTGAGTGAAATCAGAGCGGAAAGTGGCAGCAGTAAGGCCGGCTACCTCTTATAAGGGGGTTGTGTTGCGCTACCTACAGGGAGCTATCTACAGGGGGACTGTGTCTGGCACTATCTAAAGGGGGGCTGTGTGGAGCAATCTACAGGGGGGCTGTGTGTGGATCTATCTACAGGGGGGCTGTATCTGGAGCTATCTACATGGGGCTGTGTCTGGCGCTATGTACAGGGGGGCTGTGTGGAGACATCTACAGGGGGGCTGTATCTGGATCTATCTACAGGGGGGCTGTATCTGGAGCTATTTACAGGGGGGCTGTGTCTGGCGCTATGTACGGGGGGCTGTGTGGAGCAATCTACAGGGGGGCTGTATCTGGAGCTATCTAAAGGGGGGCTATGTGTGGAGCTATCTACAGGGGAACTGTATCTGGAGCTATCTACAGGGGGGCTGTGTCTGGCGCTATGTACATGGGGGCTGTGTGTGGCGCTATCTACAGGGGGGGCTGTGTGTGGATCTATCTACAGGGGGCTGTGTGTGGAGCTATCTACAGGGGGGCTATGTGTGGAGCTATGTACAGGGGCCTGTATCTGGAGCTATCTACAGGGGGCTGTGTCTGGCGCTATGTAAAGGGGGGCTGTGTGGAGCAATATACAGGGGGGGCTGTGTCTGGCGCTATGTACATGGCGGCTGTGTGTGGCGCTATCTACAGGGGGCTGTGTGTGGAGCTATCTACAGGGGGGCTGTGTGTGGAGCTATCTACAGGGGGGCTGTGTGTGGAGCTATCTACAGGGGGGCTGTGTGTGGAGCTATCTACAGGGGGCTGTGTGTGGAGCTATCTACAGAGGGCTGTGTGTGGAACTATCTACAGGGGGCTGTGTGTGGAGCTATCTACAGGGGGCTGTGTGTGGCACTATGTATAGGTGGGCTATGTGTGGAGCTATGTACAGGGGGCTGTGTGTGGAGCTATGTACAGGGGGCTATGTCTGGCGCTATGTACAGGGGGGCTGTGTCTTGCGCTATGTACAGGGGGGCTGTGTGTGGAGCAATCTACAGGGGGGCTGTGTGTGGAGCTATCTACAGGGGGGCTGTATCTGGAGCTATCTACAGAGGGGCTGTGTCTGGCGCTATGTACAGGGGGGCTGTGTGGAGCTATCTACAGGGTGCTGTGTGTGGAGCTATCTACAGGGGGCTGTATCTAGAGCTATCTACAGGGGGGGCTGTATGTGGCGCTATGTACAGGGGGCTGTGTGTGGAGCTATCTACAGGGGGCTGTGTGTGGAACTATCTACAGGGGGCTGTGTGTGGAACTATCTACAGGGGGCTGTGTGTGGAGCTATCTACAGGGGGCTGTGTGTGGAGCTATCTACAGGGGGCTGTGTGTGGCACTATGTACAGGTGGGCTATGTGTGGAGCTATGTACAGGGGGCTGTGTGTGGAGCTATGTACAGGGGGGCTGTGTCTGGCGCTATGTACAGGGGGCTGTGTCTGGCGCTATGTACAGGGGGGCTGTGTGTGGAGCAATCTACAGGGGGGCTGTGTGTGTAGCTATCTACATGGGGGCTGTATCTGGAGCTATCTACAGGGGGCTATGTGTGGAGCTATCTACAGGGGGCTGTATCTGGAGCTATCTACAGAGGGGCTGTGTCTGGCGCTATGTACAGGGGGGCTGTGTGGAGCTATCTACAGGGGGCTGTGTGTGGAGCTATCTACAGGGGGGCTGTATCTGGAGCTATCTACAGGGGGGCTGTGTCTGGCGCTATGTATATGGGGGCTGTGTGTGGCGCTATGTACAGGGGGGCTGTGTGGAGCAATCTACAGGGGGGCTGTGTCTGGCGCTATGTACATGGGGCTGTGTGTGGCGCTATCTACAGGGTCGCTTATTACCTCAACACTATCACTCTTGTTGCAATAAAACGTACATTTAGTTTGCATCTGGATCTCTTGTGTACCTTTGTGTGTGCTGGGGTTATATACACTACCGTTCAAAAGTTTGGGGTCACCCAGACAATTTTGTGTTTTCCATGAAAACTCACACTTATATTTATCAAATGAGTTGCAAAATGACTAGAAAATATAGTCAAGACATTGACAAGGTTAGAAATAATGATTTTTATTTGAAATAATAATTTTCTCCTTCAAACTTTGCTTTCGTCAAAGAATGCTCCATTTGCAGCAATTACAGCTTTTCAGACCTTTGGCATTCTAGCTGTTAATTTGCTGAGGTAATCGGGAGAAATTTCACCCCATGCTTCCAGAAGGCCCTCCCACAAGTTGGATTGGCTTGATGGGCACTTCTTGCGTACCATACGGTCAAGCTGCTCCCACAACAGCTCTATGGGGTTTAGATCTGGTGACTGCGCTGGCCACTCCATTACAGATAGAATACCAGCTGCCTGCTTCTTCCCTAAATAGTTCTTGCATAATTTGGAGGTGTGCTTTGGGTCATTGTCCTGTTGTAGGATGAAATTGTCTCCAATCAAGCGCTGTCCACAGGGTATGGCATGGCGTTGCAAAATGGAGTGATAGCCTTCCTTATTCAAAATACCTTTTACCTTGTACAAATCTCCCACTTTACCAGCACCAAAGCAACCCCAGACCATCACATTACCTCCACCATGCTTGACAGATGGCGTCAAGCAGTCTTCCAGCATCTTTTCAGTTGTTCTGCGTCTCACAAATGTTCTTCTGTGTGATCCATACACCTCAAACTCCGATTCGTCTGTCCATAACACTTTTTTCCAATCTTCCTCTGTCCAATGTCTGTGTGCTTTTGCCCATATTAATCTTTTCCTTTTATTAGCCAGTCTCAGATATGGCTTTTTCTTTGCCACTCTGCCCTGAAGGCCAGCATCCCGGAGTCGCCTCTTCACTGTAGACGTTGACACTGGCGTTTTGCGGGTACTATTTAATGAAGCTGCCAGTTGAGGACCTGTGAGGCGTCTATTTCTCAAACTAGAGACTCTAATGTACTTGTCTTGTTGCTCAGTTGTGCAGCGGGGCCTCCCACTTCTCTTTCTACTCTGGTTAGAGCCTGTTTGTGCTGTCCTCTGAAGGGAATAGTACACACCGTTGTAGGAAATCTTCAGTTTCTTGGCAATTTCTCGCATGGAATAGTCTTCATTTCTAAGAACAAGAATAGACTGTCGAGTTTAACATGAAAGCTCTCTTTTTCTAGCCATTTTGAGAGTTTAATCGAACCCACAAATGTAATGCTCCAGATTCTCAACTAGCTCAAAGGAAGGTCAGTTTTATAGCTCCTCTAAACAGCAAAACTGTTTACAGCGGTGCTAACATAATTGCATAAGGGTTTTCTAATCATCCATTAGTCTTCTAACAAAGTTAGCAAACACAATGTACCATTAGAACACTGGAGTGATGGTTGCTGGAAATGGGCCTCTATACACCTATGTAGATATTGCATTAAAAAACAGACGTTTGCAGCTAGAATAGTCATTTAGCACATTAACAATATATAGAGTGTATTTCTGATTAATTTAGTGTTATCTTCATTGAAAAAAACTGTGCTTTTCTTTCAAAAATAAGGAAATTTCGAAGTTACCCTAAACTTTTGAACGGTAGTGTATATTTCTCAATATTGTGGGATTCTCGTCCCTACCCTACTAGCACCACGCCAACCAATTGAGGAGTGCATCCCAATATCTATTCTTCATCACTACTGTAGCTTGGATGTCTTTCACCCTGATATAGATGACGTCATCAACTTTTGCCTTCGATTCCGCTACCACGGCCAATATTTTGGCACAAGTCACCAACTTAGCAGACTTTTTGAGAATTCCTCCACAAGAACTACGTACACGAGACTATGAAAAGGAACTACGAAAATATACCTCTTACGATCTACACCGCACAACATTGGCTGAATATCACAGATTGGATAGAATACCACGTGGCCTTAGGAGCCACCTTCGACCAACTCTCTCCTCTGACGACGAAGAATATTGTCAACAATTCCAGAGGATTTTAAATAAATGCTCTCTGGATCTGATTCTACTTACTATTTCACATCTACAAACAAGAATTGCAGAATCTGATATTAAAATCAAGGCTTTGGAAAATCAACTATCAGCAACTCTAAGTCCCAGTGAATGGGAGAATCTGAAAACACGCACCAACATTGCCATCAACGACTTCTCCAAGACCATACAACTAAGAAAATGCGACAAATTCCAGAGAGACGCAACAGATTACGATAATAACAGGGTTTACCGATGAAACGAGTCGTCAACTTACAGAAATTCATGGCGCCATCCACGAGAACAAACAGAAAATTTCTCCAGTTTTGGCAGCGACTCCTCCATTGGTCGACGTCCTCCACGTTTTTTAGGCAATCGGAGAGGCCGAAACAGACCACCAGGCGGGCGGGGTCGAGATGGACGAGGTCGAAACATGAACATACAGAAGAGATCCCAGGTAAGAAGAACCACCTTGTCGTTAACCTCTCCTCCCATTCCCTTACGCCAACAGAACTGTGAGTCCTACAGAAAGGCCTGTCTTTCTGCCCCACTGCCCCCTGTAATACGTTCATTCTCCAACAGGAATTGAACTATTTTTATAGATCATTACGACTCAAGACACACTTTGGGCTAATTGATCCATCCATTTCTCAACTACCTAGAGACGTGTGTTCAGAAATTTCTATTTCTAATTTGGGTCTCCGTAGCAAAAGCAATTTTGCTCCCCCTAAAATCTACCATGCTACAGAATCGGTGATTGAACTTGTACAAAGAGACATTGATGTCGTCTTACACGACTATAACTTGGGCTACTATCCCCATCAAAAAAATCTGTCCATTGAAGAAAGGACATCCTTAAGGGATTTACAACAATACCAGGAAATCATAATTAAACCAGCCGATAAGGGAGGGGCCATTGTAATACTTGACTACAATAATTATGTCTCTGAAGTCAATCGCCAACTTACTGATAGCAACACCTACCTCAAAATACCAAGAGACCCTATTTCCGAGATACGCTATAAAATCATCTCCATCATTGATCATCACCTTGATATTAAAACCATTGATCAAAAAACACAAATTTCTACAGAATCTGTTTCCTATAACTCCCGTATTCTATGTCTTACCAAAAATTCACAAGTCTTTAATTAATCCTCCCGGTCGACCAATAGTTGCCTCCACCGATTCTATTTCATCCCCATTAGCCATTTTTCTAGAAAAAATATTGACTCCCCTCATTAAAAAAACCAAATCATTTCTCCTGGACACCAGCCATTTTTTACAGATTATTAAAAGTTTACATCAGATTGAGCCCAATAGCCTCTTAATCACACTGGATGTTAATAGCCTTTACACATCCATCACACATCAAGATGGTCTAGCAGCCACTAGAAGTCTTCTTGACACAACCGATATGTCCATAAATTCCAAATCATTTTGTTTAGAGTTACTCGAATTAATTCTAAATGAGAATTATTTCTTATTTGGAGACGACTTCTATGAACAGATCAACGGCACTGCTATGGGTTCTAATATGGCTCCTCCATATGCTAATGCCTACATGGCAGAATTCGAATCTACCCACATTTATACCAATACTAGATTCAGGGATAATGCAATCTGCTGGCATCGATATATAGATGATATATTTTGCATATAGAAAGGAACTGAACAATCTGCCATAGATTTTGTCCAGGAAATCAACACCATACGTGAGGGTTTACAATTGAATCTGAGTCCACGGGAGATTAGCTTCCTGGACACACTGGTTAAGAAAAGTAACACTGGCTATCTAGTTGTCAATCTATACACTAAACCTACAGACTGAAATGGCCTTCTCCATTTCCAGAGTAACCATCCGTATAAAACTAAAACCTCATTTCCTAATTCCCAATATAAACGCATCTCTAGGATTGTGACAAATGAGACAACACGAAACACTAGATTACAAGAAATGACTGACAAATTCAAAGACAGAGGTTATCCTCTACGGATACTTCAACAGGAACTACATAATACGATACAAGAAGATCATAAACCTTGCACCACTCGTAACAACACTAAACCAAGTAGAATCCAGTTTGTACATACATACCACCCCTTGGTTCCAAAATTCCAACAAATCATTAGAAAACACTGGCACCACCTCAGTACGGCTTACCCGACTATTCAAGAATTTACTTTGCCCGCCATGATGTGCCTCAAACGTCCACCCAATTTTAGGGATAGATTGATTAGAGCAGACATTGGCAGCAACACTAAATTGCCCAAACAAACTTTCTTACGAGCTAGATGCAATGGAACTTTTCCATGCCTCCATTGCTCATGCTGCTCCAACGTAATCAAGGGTGATCGGTTCCAGCATCCCCATACGAATAAGTCCTTTCCCATAAAAGGTTTCTATACATGTGATACCAATTTCGTGGTATACCTGGTCAAATGCCCGTGTGGGCTAATATATGTGGGCGAGACTACACAACACATTAGGGATCGCATAACAAGGCACAAATCTACCATCCGTTGTAGTAAAAACTGGTTACCATTACCAGACCACTTCAGTAAGGCTAATCATCAACTTTCCCAATTTCAGTTCCAGATAATTGAACGTGTACCTAAACCTCGTAGAGGTGGTAACCACATACACTTACTTAAGGAACGGGAATCCTATTGGATATATACATTACAAACCCTAAGTCCCAGGGGACTCAATAGGGAATTTGACCTAATGAATTAATACGAAAGCCTATTATATTCTGTGTAATTCATGTATTATACTAATGCCAGTTTCTGCATTATGTTTGATCTACATATTCTAATTTGTTGTCTTTTCTGTTTCTAGACATGCTAGAGAAAAAAACACATCCACATGGACAAGGTAAAAAGTACCATAAAAAAGGCTGTCAAATCTCATCTTAATTTTTTCTATTTTTTCTGTTTTTTCTATTTTTTCTATCTTACTTTTTCTATCTTTTCTATTTTTCTATTTCTCCGATTATCTTACATATTTCTGATCTACGGCTTCAACTGCCTTGGCTACAGTCCAACATATATTTTGTAACACATATACATCCTCACTGATCAGTCATGTTGCCATGACTACTATCACTACTGTAAAATTCAATCCTCTATACCGTCGCTATATCTATCCCTATATCAATTAGATGTTACCCCTGACACTTATATACTGTACATCTAGTTCACTCGTACTTCATCTTTCATGTAGCAACTGCTGCGCCGCTAATCTTATCCTCCTCATTATACACCCCAGGAGTGTCTTATTATACACCGTCTCTGTTTCACTTTCTTTGACATCCCATTTACATGGGCCTAGATCATTTTTACTTTCATTCATATTGTCTCCTTACTTTTCATTACCTGTAGTCCGTTGCCATGACAACCAGATAGCGTCTGACCAGTTTCCGTTTACAATCCCCTTTAAATAGTCCCAATTCTTCATTTCATGCCACTCAGATGTACACTACCATTCAAAAGTTTGGGGTCACCAAGACAATTTTGTGTTTTCCATGAAAACTCACACTTTTATTTATCAAATGAGTTGCAAAATGACTAGAAAATATAGTCAAGACATTGACAAGGTTAGAAATAATGATTTTTATTTGAAATAATAATTTTCTCCTTCAAACTTTGCTTTCGTCAAAGAATGCTCCATTTGCAGCAATTACAGCTTTTTCAGACCTTTGGGATTCTAGCTGTTAATTTGCTGAGGTAATCGGGAGAAATTTCACCCCATGCTTCCAGAAGGCCCTCCCACAAGTTGGATTGGCTTGATGGGCACTTCTTGCGTACCATACGGTCAAGCTGCTCCCACAACAGCTCTATGGGGTTGAGATCTGGTGACTGCGCTGGCCACTCCATTACAGATAGAATACCAACTGCCTGCTTCTTCCCTAAATAGTTCTTGCATAATTTGGAGGTGTGCTTTGGGTCATTGTCCTGTTGTAGGATGAAATTGGCTCCAATCAAGCACTGTCCACAAGGTATGGTATGGCATGGCGTTGCAAAATGGAGTGATAGCCTTCCTTATTCAAAATCCCTTTTACCTTGTACAAATCTCCCACTTTACCAGCACCAAAGCAACCCCAGACCATCACATTACCTCCACCATGCTTGACAGATGGCGTCAGGCACTTTTCCAGCATCTTTTCAGTTGTTCTGCATCTCACAAATGTTCTTCTGTGTGATCCAAACACCTCAAACTTCGATTCGTCTGTCCATAACACTTTTTTACAATCTTCCTCTGTCCAATGTCTGTGTGCTTTTGCCCATATTAATCTTTTCCTTTTATTAGCCAGTCTCAGATATGGCTTTTTCTTTGCCACTCTGCCCTGAAGGCCAGCATCCCGGAGTCGCCTCTTCACTGTAGACGTTGACACTGGCGTTTTGCGGGTACTATTTAATGAAGCTGCCAGTTGAGGACCTGTGAGGCGTCTATTTCTCAAACTAGAGACTCTAATGTACTTGTCTTGTTGCTCAGTTGTGCAGCGGTGCTCCCACTTCTCTTTCTACTCTGGTTAGAGCCTGTGTGTGCTGTCCTCTGAAGGGAGTAGTACACACCGTTATCGGAAATCTTCAGTTTCTTGGCAATTTCTTGCATGGAACAGCCTTCATTTCTAAGAACAAGAATAGACTGTCGAGTTTCACATGAAAGCTCTCTTTTTCTAGCCATTTTGAGAGTTTAATCGAACCCACAAATGTAATGCTCCAGATTCTCAACTAGCTCAAAGGAAGGTCAGTTTTATAGCTCCTCTAAACAGCAAAACTGTTTACAGCGGTGCTAACATAATTGCACAAGGGTTTTCAAGTGTTTTCTAATCATCCATTAGCCTTCTAACACAGTTAGCAAACACAATGTACCATTAGAGCACTGGAGTGATGGTTGCTGGAAATGGGCCTCTATACACCTATGTAGATATTGCATTAAAAACCAGACGTTTGCAGCTAGAATAGTAATTTAGCACATTAACAATGTATAGAGTGTATTTCTGATTAATATAATGTTATCTTCATTGAAAAAAACTGTGCTTTTCTTTCAAAAATAAGGAAATTTCTAAGTGACCCTAAACTTTTGAACAGTAGTGTACTTACTAAACATATATACACAATAACCTCATTTACATTCACTGCACTCACGTATCAGCTGCTAGACGGCCATCGCTGTACCGCTGACGTCACTTCCGCCCTTCGACATCGCTGTACTTCCGGTGCGTCTGAAATAAACACAGATGCCAGCTACACAGCACAGACACACAGGGCAGATGTGGCGGACATCCCATACCAGCATTATCTACAAACAGGTACAGCAGTGCACGTCTTTCCTTTTACTCTCTATTGTTCTTTACCTTCAGTCTATCCTCTAGTGTTTGTTTTTTCCACACTATTCCTTTTCCTTCATTTTCTACCGGTACTTTGTGGTATGGTCTACATTGAGGACTCTTTCCTCTCCCCACCACACCAACAATACTAAGTCATGTATAATCTAGGCATTGCATGACCATCAGAGGTTATGAGATTGTCCATGCCCCATATACTGATATATTGTTATATTTTCCTTGAGCATACTTAATTCTGTTCTGGCTATTCAGCCTCTAGTCTTTATTGTTTGAGTTTCATACATCAATATGACGTCTTTAACTCTATGTCATCCTGTGTTACGTGTTCCGTTGATTGGTCACGCATATTTCTTTATACGGTTCACTACCAAAAAATTATTTTCTTTTATTATGATGTATAACAATTATTTTCTGCCAAGTTCTGTCGTATATCTGAGGTGACAGCTCTGTATATTGTTTGATGTAAACATAGATTATTCATCTATATATGTTATTTTCATAATATTATTATTTTCTTCAGTTGTTCGTGCTATACTCTTGTAATTTTATTGCCACTTTGTAAATGTATCTTATTTTTTACCATTTTAGCGACAATGACAAAGGCCGAAGGTCGGCCGAAACATCCTACCAAGTCGCTTATTACCTCAACACTATCACTCTTGTTGCAATAAAACTTAAATTTAGTTTGCATCTGGATCTCTTGTGTACCTTTGTGTGTGCTGGGGTTATATATATTTCTCAATATTGTGGGATTCTCGTCCCTACCCTACTAGCACCACGCCAACCAATTGAGGAGTGCATCCCAATATCTATTCTTGGCACTATCTGCAGGGGGGCTGTGTGTGGAGCTATCTACAGGGGGCTGTGTGTGGAGCTATCTACAGGAGGGGCTTTGTGTGGAGCTATCTACAGTGGGGCTGTGTGTGGAGCTATCTACGGGGGGCTGTGTGTGGAGCTATCTACAGGGGGCTGTGTGTGGCGCTATGTACAGGTGGGCTGTGTGTGGAGCTATGTACAGGGGGGCTGTGTGTGGAGCTATGTACAGGGGGGCTGTGTCTGGTGCTATGTACAGGGGGGCTGTGTTTGGCGCTATGTACAGGGGGGCTGTGTGTGGAGCAATCTACAGGGGGGCTGTGTGTGGAGCGATCTACAGGGGGCTATGTGTGGAGCTATCTACATGGGGGCTGTGTCTGGCGCTATGTACAGGGGGGCTGTGTGTGGAGCAATCTACAGGGGGCTCTGGTGGATGATTTTTCCATTGACCGGTAGCAGAGTTACACAACAGGAGAAAAAAAAATCCCCATAATGTAACTCTGCTACCTGTCAATTGAAAAGTCATCAACCACAGGGTCTCCCTCTTGACTTTCATTGTTCTCAGCCTTTTGGTTTGTCCTGCAGCCGTTGCCGCCGTGATGAGCAAATGTTATACCCAAGATAGGAAAAGTAACATAAAGACGACATAACCGGATCCATAATATCTGTGATATCCAGACAGTCTAGAGATCCGCAGTGAGAATGTGAGCGCGTTATTTGCAGAAGGATCTGGCCGTGATTTGATGTGTTGATGCAGGATATTGGGCGTGGTTAGAGGGCGTGGCTTAAAATGTCCCTATTTTGAGAATTCAAAAGTTGGGAGGTATGCAATAACCACTTCTATTGCAGCAGTTACACCCCTTGGATACTTTTCCAAATTCATCTAAATAGTTGTTGCTGTCAACTTTCCTCACCATCGCTTGTTTTCAACTGTTGACCAAAAGTCTCCTGGTGTATCAACATTATAGTCAAATTAGGGTCTTCCTCTGCTACAGTATCGCCTCCTCCTGAACTGCATTATTGCATTATTGGCTGTCACCGCAGGAGTTAGTGCTGACCCCCTGAAATAAGTAGAAAAATATTGACCTTGCAGAGGAAACCTGACTCTGAGGACAGTTAGGTTTTTGGAAATGATAAGGGGGTATCAGAATAAGCTTTTTCTTGAGATTGACCTGGAACAGGGATCCACTTGACTACTGAAGCCTCCCACAGATAAATTATAGTCAGCTGCGCTGACCCGACTAACTGCGAGCGCTAGTCAAAGTCCTGTCACTCAGTAAGGACTGCCTGATGCCGTGCCAGGGTAGAATCTGGGAGGGGTGGCAGGAGGTGGCTTTCGCCTATCATTCAGGCCAGGTCCAGAGGAGCCAGAAAGCTGAGCGCCAGAGAATGTGGTTCGTCCACGTCAGGAGGAGGAGTCAAGCAGCGGGGCAGCGTGTGAAGAAAAGATGGAAGGAGGAGAGCTTCAGCAGAGTTGATAAGGGGAGTAGAGCAAGAAGACAGTGAGCTGAGCAAGTGAGCAGCTGCAGGGTGGCGCAGCACAGAGCAGCGTGCAGAAAGCATAAAGCTTCATTACCATTGTGAGCAGGTAAGAGAATAAACTGATAGCTTCTCTGTGTAGCCGATGATGTCCTTGCAGCTATAGGTGACTCCCTCTCTTTATTCCACCCAGTGAGCCACTGCCTTATCTAGCCAGCATTCTCCAGACAGCAGTTTGTGCAGGGCTGTCCAAAGGCTAATGGTAGAATGTGCCTACTCCTTAAAGAGGATCTGTCAACAGATTTCACAATACAAACTGCATACATTATTAAATTGATCACTTAGACCTGATGAGACTGATGTACTTACTTTGAAAATCCATGCCAGAATGGCTGTATAATCCTTTCTCAAAGTTTCCTGCCTGATATTAAAATGAGCATTTTATGATACGAAGTATATACATGAGAACCTTTTATGATACCAAGTATATACATGAGAACAAGTATATGCATGATGTAATCTCAATCTCCTCCCACCTAGAGCTAACAAGCCCCTATCAGTGTCCCTCCTTCCCTTCACCATGCTAAAATCTTGCACATGCTTAGTTCAAACTGTAGTCTCCCTAGCTTTGCCACAAAAGAAAGCAGCAGATGGAGTTAGAACAGTGTAGTTCCACACTAAGGGTATGTTCACACGGCCTATTTTCAGACGTAATTCTGGCGTTTTACGCCTCTAATTACGCCTGAAAAGATGGCTCCAATACGTCTGCAAACATCTGCCTATTGCTTGCAATGGGTCTTACACATCGTCTGAACAGAACATCGTAACTTTACGCGTCGCTATCAAAAGACGGCGCGTAAAAAGACACACGCCTCAAAGAAGTGCATGTCACTTCTTGGGACGTAAATGGAGCCATTTTTCATTGACTCCATTGAAAAACAGCTCCAATTACGTCCGTAATGGACGCCACGAAAAACGCGTGCACTTGCAAAAACGTCTGAAATTCAGGAGCTGTTTTCGCCTGAAAACAGCTCCGTAATTTCAGACGTATTTTGTTAAGACGTGTGAACATACCCTTAAACTGATGTAGGTAGACAGGCTTTATAACCATAGTAAAGGCCTGTTCACACAGTTCAGATTTGATGAGGATTTTGCATGTATTTTTTAAGCCAAAACAAAGAACAGAACCTAAACAGAAGAAAAGAGGAAGGCATTATAAGTCTGCTCTCCTGGATCCAATTCTGATTTTGGATGCAATTGCTGTGCAATTTGGATGTAATTCACTGTGTGAATAAGGCCTTAGGCTATGTTCACACATCGTGACTTGTTGCAGAATTTGATGCAGATTCAAAAAGGAATGGGAAATATAAAGGAGTATTTATACTTTTTCTTCCTCCTGCAACCACTTCGGGCTTTGGCTAAAAAAAAGTGGGCATCAAAATCTGCACCAAAATCTGCAGCATATCGCAAATTCTGGTTGGGACTTAAAAAATTCAGGCAAAACTGACAGCGAATTTGCAATGTGTGAACAAGGCCTTAGCGTTTCTGTCACCAGATTTGTTGTACAATTTTTTGATAGGCACTAGTTTTATGTGAATGTATAGCTAGACTGTAAATATATATATACAGTGAAGGAAATAGGTATTTCATCCCTTGCTGATTTTGTAAGTTTGCCCACTGTCAAAGACATGAACAGTCTAGAATTTTTAGGCTAGGTTAATTTTGCCAGTGAGAGATAGATTATATAAAAAAAAAAAACAGAAAATCACATTGTCAAAATTATATATACTTATTTTCATTGTGCACAGATCAATAAGTATTTGATCCCTTTGGCAAACAAGACTTAATACTTGGTGGCAAAACCCTTGTTGGCAAGCACAGCAGTCAGATGTTTTTTGTAGTTGATGATGAGGTTTGCACACATGTTAGATGGAATTTTGTCCCACTCCTCTTTGCAGATCATCTGTAAATCATTAAGATTTCGAGGCTCTCGCTTGGCAACTCGGATCTTCAGCTCCCTCCATACGTTTTCGATGGGATTAAGGTCTGGAGGCTGGCTAGGCCACTCCATGACCTTAATGTGCTTTGAGCCACTCCTTTGTTGCCTTGGCTGTATGTTTCGGGCCATTGTCGTGCTGGAAGATGCAGCCACGAGCCATTTTTAATGTCCTGGTGGAGGGAAGGAGGTTACTCAGGATTTGACGGTACATGGCTCCATCCATTCTCCCATTGATGCGGTGAAGTAGTCCTGTGCCCTTAGCAGAGAAACACCCCCAAAACATAATGTTTCCACCTCCATGCTTGACAGTGGGGACGGTGTTCTTTGGGTCATAGGCAGCATTTCTCTTCCTCCAAACACGCCGAGTAGAGTTAATGCCAAAGAGCTCAATTTTAGTCTCATCTGACAACAGCACCTTCTCCCAATCACTTTCAGAATCATCCAGATGTTCATTTTCAAACTTCAGACGGGCCTGTACATGTGCCTTCTTGAGCAGGGGGACCCTGCGGGCACTGCAGGATTTTAATCCATTACGGCATAATGTGTTACCAATGGATTTCTTGGTGACTGTTGTCCCAGCTGCCTTGAGATCATTAACAAGTTCCCCCCGTGTGGTTTTCGGCTGAGCTCTCACCTTCCTCAGGATCAAGGATACCCCACGAGGTGAGATTTTGCATGGAGCCCCAGATCGATGTCGATTGACAGTCATTTTGTATGTCTTCCATTTTCTTACTATTGCACCAACAGTTGTCTCCTTCTCACCCAGCATCTTACTTATGGTTTTGTAGCCCATTCCAGCCTTGTGCAGGTCTATGATCTTGTCCCTGACATCCTTAGAAAGCTCTTTGGTCTTGCCCATGTTGTAGAGGTTAGAGTCAGACTGATTAATTGAGTCTGTGGACAGGAGTCTTTTATACAGGTGACCATTTAAGACAGCTGTCTTTAATGCAGGCACCAAGTTGATTTGGAGCGTGTAACTGGTCTGGAGGAGGCTGAACTCTTAATGGTTGGTAGGGGATCAAATACTTATTTCTCTGTGCACAATGCAAATAAATATATATAACTTTGACAATGTGATTTTCTTTTTTTTTTTTATATAATCTATCTCTCACTGGTAAAATTAACCTAGCCTAAAAATTCTAGACTGTTCATGTCTTTGACAGTGGGCAAACTTACAAAATCAGCAAGGGATCAAATACTTATTTCCTTCACTGTATATATATGTAACTATATCTATATATATAGATATATATATATATATATATATATATATACACACACACACACACACACACACACACACACACACACACACACACACACGTCTTGTAAAAATTGACGTTTTCTGTACTGAACATTCTCAGGTAAACCAATAAGTGGACTTTCCTTAGACCCTTATAGAAACATATGATTAGAAACTACCATTTACTCAAAAGACCAAGCATGCCTGAAAACCAGTAATTTGTGTGGGTGGGAAATAGCTACAGATGATACGGCAAGGGAATGTGTTAAAGAAAGAAATGGGAGACAAGATTACCTTACAGATATGGAAGTTAATGTCAGTCATTAAGACTGCTGTCAGAAGGTAAGACCACTAACTGTCCAAATGTTAAATAAAACCTCAGCTGTCTATGTTGGAAAAGATTTTCAATGGTCTATAAGGATTTTCTTTTGGTTCCATAGTGCAAAAGCACAAAAGGCTGCAGTCACGCTGGCGTATTTGCCTTATATTAACACAGCGTTAAAAATACACTGCTGAGAATTTTACAATGTCCAATAGGAAAAATATTCTGCAACTAAGACACATTTCTCAATTTTTTGCGTTGCAAAATGTTTTTACCGTAGGCTCAAATTGTTACGTTTTCCGCAACATATTTTTACGCTGCTTAAATACAAGACAAATACGCCACGTGTGACTGCACCTAAAATCGTCTACACAAATCTTATAATGCAGTATCTGTAAAAGAACGCTCGGCTAAACTGAAGCAAAAACGTAAAAAAAAAGAGTGTGTAATCCTGGCCTAAAGGCATTCGCCTCAGGGCCTTCCCGTACCTTGAGTTTGGTAAGCTGAAGGTCTCCAGACTAATCTACTTACTTGTCACAACAGCGCTAATTGCACTGTTACTCAGCTCTCCGTGCTCCAGCATCCTTCCCTCACGTTGTGGCGCTAGTCTATCTGTGCGCTACTGGTGTCACTGATAGTTCATCATTTTTACCTGAAAACACTATGCCTTTCAGTTTTCCTTGGGCTTGCGATCACACCCTAATTGCTTTTATCACTCAGCATTACCAGGCTACTCAAGGCCTTATTCACGCGTGCGTGTCCAATTTGCATCTGCAAAAAATGGGTAATTTTTCATGAATATGACCGTGCGTGTTGCGTCAGTGTGCTTTCAGTGTGGCATCTCTTTTTCTCGTCCGTGTTTCTTCACTTCCTGGTTTTACTTTTTGTTTCTTTTCTCGGCATCTCTTAAGCAACTGATGTATGAAACACGGACAGCACACCGATGTCGTTCGAGTGCTGTCCATTGTTTTCTCGCTTTGACTTGAATGGGTGACGTGGTCCGCAAAAACAAATTAGAATAAGGCTTGACTCACACGAGCGTGCCGTTTTTGCGCACGCAAAAATGCGGCGTTTTACGTGTGCAAAAGCCACTTAACAGCTCCATGTGGCCTCAGCATATGATGCGCTGCTGCGTGCTTTTCGCGCAGCCGCCATCATTATGACACTCCATTTGGATGTTTGTAAACAGAAAAGCACGTGGTGCTTTTCTGTTTACCTTCATCCTTTTGACAGCTGTTGCGCGAATCACGCAGTTCGCACGGAAGTGCTTCCGTGCGGCATGCGTGGTTTTCACGCACTCATTGACTTCAATGGGTGCGTGATTCGCGCAAAACGCCCAAAGAACGGACATGTCGTGACTTTTTTTTCAGCAGACTCACGCTGAGTAAAAATCACGCACATGTCCGCACGGCCCCATAGACTAATATAGGTCCGTGCAACGGGCGTGAAAATCACGTGCGTTGCACGGATGTAATTCCCGTTCATCTGAATAAAGCCTAAGACATGCTGTGAGTTTCATGCAAGTAAAAAAAACGGACGTGTAAGTATCCCCATTGGATTGCATTGGTCAGTGTGATGTCAGTTATTTAAACTGAGATTATTCCTCTTTACTCCCTTGCCAGAGCAATATGGTTTAGTTGGTTCTTAATGCGCATAGTATTACTTCTATTTGGATTTCCTGATACTAACCCGGCTTGTTTCCTGACTACGTATATTGTCTGCTGCTGGCCCTTCTGACAGTCATACCGTATTGTTCGAGCTCTGGTTGCCCTAACCTTTGCTCATCTGACTATATCTTCTGCCTTCTGTTTTAGTCCCTCGTCTTAAATACGTCTGCTCCTACATCGGCCGTTGCTATCGGAGACTACTCCTGGGGTAGCGACCTGGGATTTACCAACAGCTAAGTCCAGATCCCTGTGCAGGGGTTAAAGAGTGAATACCGGCGATATCCATAGATTCCGCCCATGGGTTTTGCTTGAGTCTATCTGTAGAAACCCAGACAGTCCACATCTACTCTTACAGGTACAAGACTGATTGCTCTAGCCATAGATCCTGCTAACTGTTCTGTGCCAAAGGCCTACAATTTGGCTCTTGAATTTTCTCAGCAACGCACCCGCCAAGATCAATTGGTCCAAGGACTTTAGAGAATATCCATTTGTTTGGATTCACTCCAGAGGTCACCTGATGCTTCTCTTGCTACAGACTTTGGAATCAGATCTTTCCTCCAAGGTCCTTCAACCTTGGCGTCGGAAGAGAGAAGACACATCAGCTCCAGGTGTCAGAGGGTATAGTTGAATCAGCTGCAGCATCTCCATGTGCAGGTAAGCATAGCAAACTCCCTAGAGACGAGCATATTACCCTTTTGGACGCCTGGAGCCGATGCATCTTCTCTGTCCTATGCCAAGGTTGAAGGACCTGTGGGTGACGTCACGCTGTGTGTCTGCAGTGAAAGAAGCTGGGTGGGAACGATGAGAAGTGTATGATGCTGATTTGTCAGCGTCATACACTTCTATTCACAACACCCAGTTGGTAAAAACACAATACACGCCCAGTTGGTAAAAACACAATACACGCCCAGTTGGTAAAACGAGAAAACACGCCCAGTTGTCCATTGAAAAGTTAATTTGCATAAATATAAAATTGCTCATAACTTGGGCAAAAATTATCGTTTTTAAAAAAAAACAACAACTTTGCGGTTATCTACATTGTAGCGCCGATCACATTCAATAAGAGATAGGGATTTCATAATCTGGTGACAGAGCCTCTTTAAGGCCTGTGTCTTTTCTGTGGTCAAAGTGGTCATCTACATCTAAACATCCCTATCTGTCCTCCTAGGTCCCGGGAGAGCTTTCTGGTCAAAGCAAGAAAAATAAAGTTGCGTTAGGCCGGATTGACCACTCTCCCAAGCAAAGTAGATCCCCCCACTACTACTCTTACTGTTGGTATCTCTTTTGTACCTGAACCATTTAGTAGTGTATCTGAACTTGCATTATTGGAACCACTGCCAGCTCTGCAATGCTGCATTGATGATATCAAGCCCTGCTTGGTGGATGTCAGCTCTGGGATGAGCACCCAGAAGAATAAGCATTCTCATCAGCTCCCTTGTATGGCAACAGCTCTGTGATCTATCTACACTTTCAGGTACCAGGGTGCACCTGTTTCTGAAGAGTTTGTGTGGCCTTGCCAGTCTCTGCAAGATGAAGTTTCTTTTATCACCCAACTTTTCCGGCTACTTAAGGGATTTTCCTCCTTCAGTCCTTGCCCATTTTGGTCAGTTGGTTCTTATTGTGCATAGTACCACTTTTATTTGGATTTCCTACATTATTCTGGCTTGTTTTCCTGACTACTATTGTTCTGCCTGTACTGACATTCTGCCAATCTTACCATATTGACAGAACTCTGCAAGCCCTGACATTTGCCCATCTGACAACTTACATCTTCTGCCTGCTGTTTTGGTCATCTTGGATATATTTGGTCTGGCTGTTGGGATCGGGACTACTCTTGGGGTGGCGACCTGAGAATTTGCCTTTGCGAAGTTCAGATCCCTGTACAGAGGTTAAAGGGGGAATATCGGGGATTTCCTCAGATTCCGCTCCAGGGTTTTGCTTAAGTCTATCCAAAGAAACCCAGAGGGTCCACATCTACTCCTACAGGTGCGTGAAATATCTTCCCTCCTAGATATTCCACGACATTACATTGCAGAGCGCGGTCGCCAAGTGCTGAAGCACACAGGGCAAAAAAGTCGCCAACGCTCTGCTGACTCCAGTTCCAAACCTTCTCTGGCATTAACATAAGCACAAAAAATGTGGATTAGAAGATCAATGGCATGGGTTTCCATGACCGAGCAGCTGCATGAAAGCCTTATTTTACCAAGCATAATGCCAAGTGCCAGATGGAGTGGTGTAAAGCACGCTGCCACTGAACTCTGGAGCAGTGGAAACATGTTCTGTGGAGTGACAAATCACACTTCTCTATCGGTAGTTTTACTGCACGAGTCTGGGTTTGGTGAATGCCAGGAGAACTTTACCTGCCTTACGGCATTGCTCCAACTGTAAAGTTTGGTGGAGGAGGGATAATGAAATGAGGTTGTTTTTAAGGAGTTGACCTAGACCCCTTAGTTCTAGAGAAGGGAAATCTTAATGCTTCAAGTTACCAAGACATTTTGAACAATTGTATGCTTCCAGCTTTGTGGGAAGAGTTTGGGGAAGGTCATTTTCTGTTCCAGCATTACTGTACTCTAGTGCACAAAGCAGGGTCCATAAAGACATGATTGGGTGAGTTTGGTGTGGAAGAACTTGACTCGCCCGCACAGAGCCCTGACGTCAACCCAATCGAACACCTTTAGGATAAACTAGAACAGTGATTGCAAGCCAGGTCCTCTTGCACAAGATCAGTGTCTGACATCACATATGCTCTTCTGGATCAATAGGCAAAAAATCCTACATTAATAAAATCGTGTAGATTGCCTTCTAAGAAGAGTGGAAGCTGTTTCAGCTGCAAAGGGAGGACGAACAAAATCAATATAAATGCCTATGTATTTAGAATGCGATGTTATACAAGCCCTTGTAGTTGTAAGTGTAGGTGTCCAAATATTTTTGCCATTTAGTGTATATGTTTGACTGTACCAAATAAGACTATTGTATTGCCACTTACAAGAACTTAAATGATTATCCTGGGCTTATTATATTGATGGCCTTTATTTATGACCAATCAGCTGACTGATTGGGTCCACGGCAAACCATCGAGCGCCGCTTCCACTTCATGGTTTACCAGGAAAAGTGTCATACATATGGTAATGCCTGCAGCTGGTTTTGCAGCTTAGTCCCATTCCCTTAAAAGGGACTGAGCTACAGTACCATGCACAGCTATTACCAAATGTATGGCCCTGTGCCTGGTAGACAATGAAGGGGACACAACGATCCAGCTCCATGAGTCAGTTGATTTGCAGGGGTTCCAGGAGTTAGACCCCTGCCGATCTGATATTAATGCTTATATTTCTCAGTATATGTGTGGCAATAACTTGAAAAGTTTTGATGTAGTTAATCTACAGTACATCTATTAACAATATGCATTGACATCCTATTACATTAGACAACTACAGCTTTTTTACTTTTATATGAAGCTAAGTTTTATTTTATTTTTTATAAGAGTCTAGCTCTCCCTAGTGGAAAGTATAGTTTTTTTTATCTATTGAAAAGAGTGGTTATGCTCTTTTTTTTTTCCATTTAATAATTTTATTTAGAGTGGACTTCTTCAAGAAAGGAGTAGAGAAAATGTAATGCCCAAAATAAGTATTACAATTTAAAGCTGCTGGTTAATAAATATATGTTCTAATTTTTTTCCTATTGAAAAACTGGAAAGACCTGCATGCGAGGTGTAAAGTCTAAAAACTTTATTAAAAGCACACATAGGGCATGTGGACATCACATAGGGAGAGTCCCCTGTTCAGAAGCCCCATCTATGAGCCAGAACAGAGAGCTGCTCCCGCTCTGACAGACTTGACACGACCATATATTACATGGACGACCATGAATGGACAGCTGCATGGGAAATGCTTGGCTGGTTGGACTACCCCTGGCAAAATCAGCTTAAAATGATTGTCTACTTGGCAGCATTTCAGGTGTGCATTGTCTTAGGTGTGGGACTTGATACCAAGTGACTTTAGAGTTTAGGTTCTTTTAGAGGGCTCGATACTAAGCTGTTAAACGAGCGGGGTTAAGGTCTGCGAGGCCCTGGAAGGTGCAGGTTGTGTTGTGGAATAGATGTTACGAAGACAGGATTGATGGCAAAACATGTCTTTACTTTCATGTCTTTACTTGGTGGTAAACGTCACACTTTTTCTGACCGGCTTGAATGTTTCCTTTATGTTTCCACTCTAACTGCCTAGCTAACTCTCCGTTCAGTGTGGGCTACCACCCCTTCACTGCTCACCCTTTAGGACCTGCTGCCACTATAGACCCAGCGATGGATGCAGCCAAGCCCGGTTCTCACCAGTCTCATCTGGGCTCCTCAGTTCCAGTCTCTATTGAGTTAGTCCTTCCGGCTTCTCTCTCTATACTCAGGTTACTCCTTGCTT
Source organism: Rhinoderma darwinii (assembly GCF_050947455.1). NCBI lineage: Eukaryota > Metazoa > Chordata > Amphibia > Anura > Rhinodermatidae > Rhinoderma > Rhinoderma darwinii. Next base: position 148,448,368 of record NC_134691.1, on the reverse strand, counting down.
GCAGTCTTAGACCCTCTGTCATTCTGTCTTGACTTGGGAAACACGCTGCACCCTTCTGTTGGTCACTGCCCAGCCAGAGTTCCAACCAGTATAGTTCACGTGTCTACCTCCGACAGCAGCCTCCTCAGTCAGAGCTCTCTCTTTCTCTCTCTGACTCACACTCATCCGCAGCATCACCTCTCACAGCAGCTTGTCACCATCAGCAGCATGTCACTGCTTCTGTCTCCACCCCCACTGCATCTTGTCACACTTCTCACTCCCTCCTGCACAGACTTCATACTTCCTGGGCCTTAGGCTGTACTCTGAACACTGCATGGCAGGTTTCTTCTTGTGTTTTATCCACTATTCTCTGCCCTGTCACTAAACTCCACACCTAGTACTAAACTTTTCCCCAAATTGGCGCATAGCATTAGGCTTTTCCCCAAAAACACTCTTGATAGAGCCACCAAGCCAACCATCTATTGCCAGACCTGCAAGGGAAGAGAGTTAAAGCAACATAACATCAGCACAGCGCTATACACAGTGCAATATACACAGGGGCCGGACTGTCCACTCCTCCTCCAATGCTGTCATCACAGCGGCCAGACTGACCCCTGACTGAATGCCACCTAGTGGGGAAAAGACACAAAACCAGCAAATAACAGCAAACAGCACATGTTAAAGCTACAATGCACTATTATACTTGCATACTATTTATAATGCCACTGAGTGCCCAAAATACAATAAAGCATGTAGAGCAAAATTTCTCTTTAACTTTGGCATTTCCCCCTCTTTACACGCCAATTGATGATACTGCAGGTGGATCGGCGCTGGTTAGCCCCATTCACAAGGAGCAATCGTCAGTAATGTATGGGCAGAGGCGTAGCTAGGTTCTCCAGCACCCGGGGCAAAGATTCAGTTTGGCGCCCCCCCCACCTCTTTCCCGACATCTCCTTCCCCCTTGCCATGTTTGTTTTCCCTACCAATCAATGATGTGTCATTTCTTTTCAAAAATGTTTTAATGTAACTCAAGCATAAAAACATTTGTACATTTTACAAGCAATATAGTTCTATACACAACCAGAACCCAGCTCCTTACATATATACAGCACCCAGAACAAAGCTCATTACATATATACAGCACCAGAACCAAGCTCAGTACATAAATACAGCATCAGAACCAAGCTCAATACATATATACATCCCCAGAACCAAGCTCAGTACCTATATACAGCTCCAGTACCAAACTATGTACATCTATACAGCACCAGAACACAGCTCATTACATATATACAGCACCAGAATGCAGCTCATTACATATATACAGTACCAGAACAAAGCTCAGTACATAAATACAGCTCCAGTACCAAGCTCTGTACATAAATACAACATCAGAACCAAGATCATTACATATATACAGCACCAGAACAAAGCTCAATACATAAATACAGCTCCAGAACAAAGCTCAGTACGTAAATACAGCCCGAGAACCAAGCTCAGTACATATATATATATATATATATATATATATATATATATATAGTACCAGAACCAAGCTCAGTACACATATACAGCACCAGAACCCAGCTCATTACATATATACAAAACCAGCACAAATACAGCTCAATTTAGTGCAACCCCTGCCGTAGAGGTTTGCACTAAATTGTTTCCAGCTCCCAGCATGACCCAAACAATGGTAAGGATATGCTGGAAGTTGCTGCTTCAAATAAAATAAAAATGATATCATAATCATACCACCCATCCTCTTGCTGCAGATTATATAGTGACTACAGTACTGATTGGAGGCAGAATAAACATTTACATTAAAGAGGCTCTGTCACCACATTATAAGTGCCCTATCTCCTACATAAGGAGACGGGCACTGTAATGTAGGTGACAGCAGTGTTTTCTTATTTAGAAAAACGATTTTAGCTTTATGCTAATTAGTTTCTTAATGCCCAACTGGGCGTGTTTTTACTTTAGACCAAGTGGGCGTTGTACAGAGGAGTGTATGACGCTGACCAATCAACATCATACACTTCTCTCCATTCATTTCCTCAGCGCAGAGATCCTGCTAGATTAGTATGTCCTGTCTTATACTGACACATTAACGTTACTGAAGTGTCTTGACAGTGAATAGACATTCCTTCCAGCCAGGATGTGATGTCTATTCACAATCCTGACACTTCGGTAACGTTTGTGTGGGACTTACAGCAAAGCAAGCATAATCTTGCTGTAACCTGTCATTTACAGCGTGATCTCACAAGATTACGCTTGCTCTGCTATAAATCCCACACAAACGTTACCGAAGTGTCAGGATTGTGAATAGACATCCCATCCTGGCTGGAAGGAATGTCTATTCACTGTCAAGACACTTCAGTAACATTAATGTTTCAGTATAAGACAGCACAGCGTGAACAATGCAGTGTCACTATGCGCTAAGTAAATGAATGGAGAGAAGTGTATGACACTCATTGGTCACTGATTGGTCAGCGTCATACACTTCTCTTCACAACGCCCACTTGGTCTAAAGTAAAAACACGCCCAGTTGGGCATTAAGATACTAATTAGCATAAAGCTAAAATCGCTCATAACGTGGTAAAAATAGATTGTTTTTCTAAATAAAAAACACTGCTGTCACCTACATTACAGCGCCCATCTACTTATGTAGGAGATAGGGCACTTATAATGTGGTGACAGAGCCTCTTTAAGTGACTCACCGGTGACGTTTCAGATTCTAGTTATTTTTCTCCATCCGGTCCAGATCTATAAGACTTCTCCTGGCCACAGCCCATTTCTGCAGTTTGCCGTTCAGATGTCTTCAGCTCCTCACTTTTCAAACATTTTTACACCTATAAACAAAAATAAAGTTCTCATTATACCTCACACTACGCCCCTAAATATAATAGCGCCATACACTGCACCTCTAATTATAATAGCACCATACACTGTTTCCCACACACACACCCGCCCCTGTAGATAGTGCATGCCATAGAGCCCCCTGTAGATAGTGCATAGTGCCCCCCATAGAGCCCCTGTAGATAGTGCCCCCATATTGCCCACCCCTGTATATAGTGTCCCACATATAGCTCCCCCTATAGTTCTCCACAAATTGCCTACCCCTGTATATAGCCTGCAGATATAGCCCATCCCTTTATATAGTGCTCCACAGATAGCCCACCCCTGTATATAGCCCCCCTGTAGATATAGCCCACCCCAGTATATAGTGCTTCACATGTAGCCCACCCCTGTATATAGTGCTCCACATATAGCCCACCCCAGTATATAGCCCCCCATAGATAAAGCCCCCGTAGATAAAGCCCCCGTAGATAAAGCCCCCCTGTAGATAAAGCCACCCCCATAGATAAAACCCCCCTTGTAGATAAGGCCCCCCTGTAGATAAAGCAACCCACCCCCGTAGATAAAGCCCCCCTGTAGATAAAGCCCCCCCCCTCGTAGATAATGCCACACACTTTTTTATTAGGATAAAAAAACAAACTAAACAAACTCGCCTTAATCTTGTTCCATCCTCGTCCGGCGGCAATGGAGACCTGCTCTCTTGCTGGTCTTCTGGGGTTGAACGATGCAAGCCGGACGATGACGTGATCGCGATGCTTGCGTCAATGAAAGGCGCTGTGTAATGACGGGGTAGGGTGAACCCTAATCTACCCGCCACTCAGTCCCTGCCTACTTGCAACGGCCCGTCCTAGGCGACGGCGTACAACTGGGCGACGGTCCCTACGCCCAATAAGTGCACGACAGATAAACAGACAAGGTTACACAGAAGCTAAGGGAAATGGGGCAGTTGCCCACGGCAACACGGTGAGCAACAAAAGTAGTGAACGAGCCCAGTCAAACCAGGATTGCACGAGGTACAAATCGCAGAGCAGGAGCGTAGTCAGTAAAGCCAGGGTCAAAAAATGAAGCAAGGTCAATAATCATAGCAGGAGCAGCAGAGCCAGGAAACAGAAAAGAATCACAGGCAAAGGAGGAGCAGGAAATGCAGGTATAAATAGACAGAGGGCGGGAGCTAGCTCCGTCTGGCCAGGCTGTGATAGGCTCTCCCACTCCTCAGCCTCCCAGCCTGACTGGTAGAAGATCGTGTCACTCTCCCAGATTTAGGAGCAGGTGCAGACTGATTACCCATGGGCGTCGACACAGAAGCTGTTTCTGGCAGATCCTTTACACGCTGATTGGCAGGGCAGAATGACTTTCCCTGTCAATCAGCGGGACATACCTCCGGCCGCCCGGGACAGCGGGACACTGCCCGGAATCCGGGACTGTTCAGCTGAATCCGGGACGGTTGGGAGGTATAAGATAGATAATAGATAGATATGAGATGGATGGATGGACGTAGCGACAGACAGACAGGCAGACAGACAGACAAATAGATAACGTTTTTGTATTATCACCACTACTACTATTACTATTATTAGGGGGGCCACGTGGGGGGGGGGTCGTGGCAGCCGCTAAAAGGATGTGCCTGGGGACACAAGAGCTTCTAAAATCATAAACTAATGTCATTTATTTTATGATTTTAGAAACGCTAGTGTTCCCAGGCACTAAATAGTTTACATTGTGTACTCACCATCCTGTGTTTTCCTGACCTCTGCAGTGCTCTGCTCCGGTGTGTCTGCTCCCTCTCTCCAAGCAGACTGCTGTGTCATGGACTGTGCGGTGCTGGCACCCCCCTCTAAGTTGCGCCCAGGGCACATGCCCTGCCTGCCCCCCTAGCTACACCCCTGGTATGGGGACGAACGATCGTTACTATGATCGTTCATGCCCATGCATTTGCATGTTGGCAGCACATCTCCATGTTTGCTCGTTCATCAGCTGATTGCTGCCCTGTTTACACATGGCAATGATCGGTACGATTGCTTGTTCAACCAATCATTGGCCCGTTTAGGGTCAGTTCACACAGAGTTTTTTTACACGTTTTTTGACGTGGAAAGCGCGCCAAAAATTGGCCGAAAATGCTTCCCATTGATTTCAATGGGAGGCGGAGGCGTTTTTTCCCCGCGAGCGGAAAAAACGGCTTGCGGGAAAAAGAAGAGACAGGCCCTATCTTTGGGAGTTTATGTCCCTGACCTCCCATTGACATCAATGGGAGGCAGAGAAAGCGTATTACGTGGCAGTTTTTGCCGGCGGCACTTAATGGCTGCGGGCGAAAAACGCAGCAAAAATCGGCGTGCAGGCAGATTTCCTTAAAGAGTGTGTCCCGGTTGCGGCCGAATCACATGTTTCAGTCACACTGCTGGAGCAAGGACAGCTTTTCTGAGCAATGTACAGTTGTCTGTGTGAGAGTGAGAATGGGGGAGAGGCTGTCTATATACCTGAGCACCACTGCATTGTTTACATGTAGCGTAGCTCAGGTCAATGGGTGTGCCACAGAGGGAAAGGGGGATATATTTTTAAAACAAATTGCAAAGCCCTCTTAATATAAATATATTTATTTATTAATCAGTAAAAGGGCTAAATAATAATAAATTAAAAAAAAACTTCCAGATAAACACTGTAAGGCCCTGTTCACACAGAGTATTTTGACGAGTTTTATGGCGTGAAAACCGCTCCGCAAAACTCGTCAAAAAACGTCCGAAAATGCCTCCCATTGATTTCAATGGGAGGCGGAGGCGGTTTTCTCCCGCGAGCGGTAAAACCGCCTCGCGGGAGAAAAAAGGGACATGCCCTATCTTTGCGCGGTTACGCCTCTGACCTCCCATTGACAATGGGAGGCAGAGAAAGCGTATTTCGCTGAGTTTTTTGCCCGTAGCACTCAATAGGCGTGAGTGAAAAATGCAGCAAAAATCGCGGCAAACGGCGTGCAGGAAGGTCAAAATCTGCCCCAAACTCCCAAACGGAATTTTGAGGCAGAATTTTCCTCCTGCAAAAAACTCAGTGTGAACACAGCCTAAGGCCAAAAGATAAAATCATCATGTCCAATCACATCAATATGCCCTAATAGGATTTAGCAACTGCATTCTAAATGGCAAGACCATTTTTTGATGTGTATGCATGTTTTTTTTGTTTTTGTTTTTTTTCAGGTTTTTTTTCTATGAACTCCCCTCCCCACCAAAATAACACAGTGAAGCTAAAGCTACTCAGTGTATCCGACCCAGAACCCGCAGAAAATTCAGTCCGAAAAATCGCACCACGCCTGTGATTGGCTGCAGCAGTCACATGGGATGAAACATTATCCCTTTAGGCTGAGCTGGATGCAGGAGCAGGGAGATCTAGGTAAGTATGATATTATTTTTTTTTCAGAGTTGCGACTTTTGCGGCGGAATTGCAGCTTTTCCACTGAAAAAAATCACATCTGCTATTTTTTGTGGGTTTTACCTCCCCATTGAATTCAATGTGGATAACCACAAAAAACACACCACAATTTATGAAAGTTTTTCGGAGGAATTTTTACGCAGCGTCTGAATTAGATTTGTTCAAATCTGATATGCGGTCCCCCGTGATGTGATTGTGGGGTGTCGATGGGTTGCTAATGCAGCCAGGTGCCTAACAATTGCCGCCAGGTCTGTCATGTACGGAAGGCTATTATGTCCTGACAGTCAGTTTTACAGAAAGATTGCAGTGTACTATATGAGCAATCAGAGGATCACTCTGTGCATCGGGTTTCGGGAGCAGGCAATATGAAGTATACCCCATACAGAATAGCTTGTACAGCGCTGATTACGCATTTTCCCTAGCAACGGCCAGTAGCTGAGGATAGGGGCAGCAGTTAAGGAATAGGAGCCTGAATTGGCTATACATTATATAAAAAAAAAAATATTATAGTTACCCTTTAATAGTTATCGAGGATGAGGGGTAGTCCTTTTTTAATGTTTACACTGTCAGCAAAATTTCCTAGACACTGCCCTGCCTGACCTGTTTTCCCCCAGCCACAATGCATTGTGGTAACTCTTATTATGTACAGGGGGAGGGACCTCCTCTAGCCACTAAAGCCCATCATAGATATTCCCACTTCACCTATAGAAATGCTGCACCCCCCAGTCACGTCTGTAAACAATTCTCTGTCAGCCAATCACAGGGAGACTCTGTTTTCTGAGCACCTCTGTGATTGGCTGACACTTGATGATGTATAAGCATCCGCCTTGCCCGGGATTCTCGGTCACCAGTGGGAAGAAGCTCTAGGAGTGGACAGGATCCAGGAGGACATTTGCTGCTGACTGGGAGCAATAGGAGTCTGCCTTTTGTGGAAAGCCCCCAGAGCCTTGTATGAACCCTCTTTTTCGTTACATATTAATTTATGTTCATTTAAGGTGTTATGCAGAGCCTCATACAACATTGGGTGTCGACAGACGCTACTCCATACCGGGCAGGACAGTCTGATACTCGGAAAGTATCGTGAACGTGTCCCAATAATTAGAATAGGACACGTGCACAATACCTGCGAGCATCAGACCATTGCTTTGGCAACTGTCCACCCCCCCCCCCCCCCAAGAATGGAACAGCGTCTCTCCAGGCCCAATGACAGATTGGGCAGAAGAGAAAGGCGCTGTACAACCTCTTTAATTTTCTCTGTGAATCTGCTACATATAGGGAATTGTAGGAATTCAAAAATCTGCAACATGCCCTAAGATCAGCGAATAGTTTTTCTGTCACGTGTTAAGGGTGTTTTTTAGGGGGGCTTGCACATTCTTTGTACAGGTGCCCACTGCAGTCTGTGTCCGCTAGGATGAACATACAACAAAGAAGGAGTCAAAGTGCCACAGGGGGTCCCAATCTGTTACAAATTTCTAATACAGCTATATCGCAAGATAGATATATTTATGCAATGCCTGCATTTAGGAATGCCCCTTTTATGATAACTAAGAAGTTGAATATTGAGCAATTGTAGAAATAAAAGTTCATAATTTCCTTTCCATCTGTTTGGAAGTCATTATCAAAACATATGCAAAATGCTGAATTACAGAACAGCCTGGAAAAAATAATAAAACTGTACAGTACGTCTTTTTCAGCTGATCGTATAAAGACATTGAAAGCTGATAGCGGTTACCATCATTTCATAATGACGTTATCCTTCCTGCCGATGGGAAATGTAGATAGGTCATTTTAAATGCTTTGACACCAGAAATGCCATTTCTGTCTTGTGCCAACATCATCACACCATCGTACAGTACATTGCATTCATCCTTCCTGTAGAAAAACACACACCGTGAAGTATAAAATACAATTGCAAATACATAAAGTATATCAAAGATAATCGAGTGCTATACTATACCAATGCAGATAATAACCAAACTATTAACAATATAGAAACCCATCTATTATATGCTACTTATACCTGCATGCCAGAGGTATTTTAAATGTCAGGTGGTTTCCCATAGAATGTATAAGCTTTGTGATGACTGCATACATTGTATATATAGCCTCCTGGTTACACAATCATCTATTCTTTTTTTATGCAAATCCTCATCTCTATCTACATCTTTTTCTTATAGGGTATGTTCACACGGCTTATTTACGGACGTAATTCGGGCGTTTTCCGCCTTGATTTACGTCCGAAAATGCGGCTCGATAGCGTCGGCAAACATCTGCCCATTCATTTGAATGGGTCTTACGATGTTCTGTGCCGACGGTCATTTTTTTTACTCCCCGCTGTCAAAAAGTGGGGCGTAAAAAAGACGCCTGCGTCAAAGAAGTGCCTGTCACTTCTTCAGACGTAGATGGAGCCGTTTTCCATTGACTCCATGGAAAAACTGCTCCATTTACGTCCGTAATTGACGCAGCGAAAAAGCGCCTCAACATGCCATGACGGCTGAAATTACGGAGCTGTTTTCTCCTGGAAACAGCCCCGTAATTTCAGCTGTAACGGACGCTGCCGTGTGAACATGCCCTTAGTCTATAAATGGAATGTAGTATACATTGACACCACGTAGATATGGTCAAATGGATATATTACCAATTCTCTATTTTACAGCACTGAATTTGCAAAAATTTGACTTGAAAGGCAGAAACAAGAAATGCGATAGGAAACATTTTAAGGGAAAAAATGGCCAAGTATAGAAAGGAAAGATGAGCTACAACATGTCATAAACATAAATGGTTTGTTTGCCTGAGACCACTACTGGTACCGATTTTTATTTTTTTACATGGATAAATATGACAAAATAAATAACGAACTATACGAAAATAGTTTTTCACGACGTGAAGGGGCTTTGAGATGCCGGAATCCCCAGCGGGGCTGGGGATTCTGCTGCTGGTGGGAGCCCCTGAAGTCACTGTCCATACATGGACAAAGATGTCAGGGGCTCCTCCAGGGACGGAATCCCCAGCCAGAGCGTTGGCAAAGCTCTGGCCAGGGATTCTGGTACTGGAAGAGTTCCTGACATCACTGTCCATATATGGACAGTGACGTTAGGGGATTTGAGGTGACGGAATCCCCGGCCAGAGTAACAGCAATTCTCTGGCCGGGGATTCCACTCCTGGAATTGGCTCTTGACGTCACTGTCAATATATGGACGGTGACATTAGGGGCTACTCTAGGAGCGGAATCCCAGGCCAGGGCGTTGGCAAAGCTCTGGCCCGAGATTCCTCTCTTAAAGAGGCTCAGTCACCACATTATAAGTGCCCTATCTCCTACATAAGGAGATGGGCGCTATAATGTAGGTGATAGCGGTGCTTTTTATTTAGAAAAACAATCTATTTTCACTACGTTAGGAGCGATTTTAGCTTTATGCTAATTCATTTATTAATGCCCAAGTGGGCGTGTACAGAGGAGTGTATGACGCTGACCGATCAGTGACCAATCAGCGTCATGCACTCCTCCCCATTCATTTAGTCAGTGCTTAGTGACACTGAGTTATTCACTATGTGCTGTCTTATACTGACATATTAACGTGATTGAAGTGATTAGACAGTGACTAGACATTCCTTCCAGCCAGGACGGGATGTCTATTCACAATCCTGGCACTTCGTTAACGTTTGTTTGATACTTAAAGCAGATCAAAGCGTAATCTCGCTGTAACCTGTCATTTACAGCGAGATCTCTCTTGCTCTGCTGTAAGTACCACAGAAACGTTATATATTCTGTGAGAGAAGAGAGAAATGGTAAAAATAAGGGCCAGTGCCCCCTATTAGACCCTTGATCACCCCCCACGGCCCCGTCCGTGATAATCAAAATGGCGTGAATAACTGTCACGTCACATTGACATTTAAAACACATTACATTACGTAGGTAGTGTAATGTATTCTAGCAGTGATCAGCGCTGCAAGTCTAAATGTCCCCTAGTGGGACAGGTAAAAAAAAGATAATAAAAATGTTTTAAAAAAGTGTAAAATTAAAAAGTTATAAGTGACATAAACAAAAAATGTTTTTTTCCTATAATAAGACTTTTATTATAGGAAAAAAATGAACACTTTAAAAAAGTACACATATTTGGTATCACCGCGTTCGTAACGACCCCAACTATAAAACTATAATATTATTTTTCCTGCACGGTGAACACCGCAAAAAAAAAAGTAAAAAAATAATGCTAGAATCACTATTTTTTGGTCACCACCACAAAATATACAATAAAAAGTGATAAAAAAGTCACATGTACGCCAAAATATTACCAATAAAAACTACAACCCGTCCCGCAAAAAACATGCCCTTACACAGCTTTTTTGACTGAAAAATAAAAAGTTATGGCTCTCAGAATATGGTGACACAAAAAATAATTTATTTTATAAATAAGTGATCTTATCACGCAAACGCTGCAAAACATAAAAAAAGACATACATATGGTATCGCCGTAATCGTACCGCCCCGTAGAATAAAGTAAAATGGTCATTTATAGCCCAGGGTGAACGCCGTAAAAAAAAAAGGAATAAAAAACATTGTCAGAATTTATGTTTTTTGGTCACCTTGCTTGCCAAAAAATGGAATAAAAAGTGGTCAAAATAATCGCATGTACCCCAAAATGGTACCAATGAAAACTACAGATTGTCCCGCAACAAATAAGCCCTCAAACAGCTCCGGTGGTGAAAAAATAAAGATGTTCTGGCTCTCAGAATATGGCGATGCAAAATGTGCAGAGTGTTCCAAAAGCGGATAAGATCGGGCGCCATTTATCAGTGTGACACCGGCTACATATCTGCGGATAATTATTTATTTACCCCATTATTATACCCTCTTATTATGCCCTAAAGTACTCCGCACAGATTACATATGCCCCCACATTATAAACTGAAATACCAGCAAAACGGCAAACAAAACTACTACCAAGCAAAATCTGCGCTCCAAAAGCCAAATGCCGCTCCCTCCGTTCTGAGCCCTACAGCGTGCCCAAATAGCAGTTTACGTCCACCGATATGGCATCACCATACCCGGGAGAACCCGGTTAATATTTTATGAGGTATTTGTCTTCAGTGGCACAAACTAGGCATAACATATAGTGCACTAAAAGGGCATATCAGTGGAAAATTTTAATTTTCACTCTACACCATCCGCTGCTCATTAACCCCTTTGCGCACCACGACTTAATAGCATGTTGTGATGTGAGGGGGTCATGTATGGAGCGGGCTCACGTGCTGAGCCTGTACAATACGCTGCGGGTGTCAGCTGTGTATTAGAGCTGACACCCGGGACTAACGGACAGGAACAGCGATCGACCTGTTAGGCTGGATTCACACGAGCATGTTCGGTCCGTAAAGGACGGAACGTATTTTGGCCGCAAGTCCCGGACCGAACACACTGCAGGGAGCCGGGCTCCTAGCATCATAGTTATGTACGACGCTAGGAGTCCTTGCCTCGCTCCGTGGAACTACTGTCCCGTACTGATAACATGATTACAGTACGGGACAGTTGCCCCGCAGCGAGGCAGGGACTCCTAGCGTCGTACATAACTATGATGCTAGGAGCCCGGCTCCATGCAGTGTGTTCGGTCCGGGACTTGCGGGCGAAATACGTTTCGTCCTTTACGGACGTAACATGCTCGTGTGAATCCAGCCTTACAGGAGCCTGTAAAAATGACAATATACTGCAATACATTAGTATTGCAGTGTATTGTACCAGCTATCTACTGATTGCTGGTTCAAGTCCCCTAGGGGGAATAATAAAATGTGTAAAAACAAAAGTAAATAGTTATTATTAGTGAAAAAAATGTAAGTAAAAAAAAAAACGCTTTTCACATTTTTGCTCTAAAGTAATGTACAATTTTTTAAAAAGACACTCAATTGGTATAGCTGTGTCTCTAAAAGTCCAAACTATTACAATATACCATTATTTAACTCGCACGGTGAACGCCGTGAAAAATAAAAAATTTAAAACTGCAAAATCGCTGTTTTTTTGGTCACCTTGGCTCTAGCAAAAAATGTAATAAAAAAATGCTCAAAAAGTTGTATGTACCAAAAAATTGTATCAATGAAATCTACAGCTTGTCCCGCAAAAAATAAGCCCTCACAACACTCTATTGACGAAAAAATAAAAAGTTATGGCTCTTGGAAAGCGGGGAGGGAAAAACAAAAAATAAAAATAAAAAAATGGATTAGTCCGGAAAGGGTTAATTACTTTCTAATGAAAAAAAACATTTATGACCACATATGGGGTATAACCGTACTCAGGAGAACTTGCTTTACAAATGTTGGGGTGCTTTTTCCTCTATATCCTTTGTGAAATTTAAAAAATGCAACATTTTAGTGGAAATAATATTGATATTAATTTTCACCGCCTAATTCTAATAAATTCTGCAAAAGACCTGTGGGGTCTAAATGCTAACTATACCCCTAGACAAATTCCTTGAGGGGTGTAGTTTCTAAAATGGGGTCACTTTTGGGGGGTTTCCATTGTTTTGGTCCCTCCAGTGCATTGCAAACGCGACACTGCACTGAAAACTATTCCAGCAAAATCAGAAATCCAAAATCCAAATGGTGCTTCTTCCCTTCTGAGCCCTGCTGTGGGTCTAAGGCCTCATTTACACGAGCGTATTATACGCGCGTGCGACGCGCGTGCTTTTCACGCGTGTCGTACGCACCTATAATAGTATATGGGGCTGTTTAGACGATGCGTGATTTTTGCGCTGCGTGAGTGCGTTGCGTAAAACTCACGACATGTTCTATATTCTTGCGTTTTTCACGCAACACGCACCCATTGACTTCAATGGGTGCGTGAAAACAACGCATGCCACACGGACGGTCCTGCGTTGCATGCGCGAAAAACACGCAAGAGCTGTTATGTCCATTCTAATTAGTCTATAAAGCTACACAAAGCTTCTCCAAACCAGGAAGTGCCTGCCTTTCAAGTGCGAGGGGGCAAGTCTAGCCAGTGCCAGGAGAGTTGTCTGCGGATAGTTTGGAGTGTTTCACAGCCATATACTACAGCCATGCCGCGCGGGATGGATGTGGAGCGCCTCATACTTTTTGTCCAGGAGCATCCAGCGATATGGGATAACAGATGTGAGGAGTATCACAACAGGACGGTGAAGGAGGACGCATGGGAGTTGGTGGCCAAAAACCTCTTTGGGCAAGAGTGGGAGACAGGCCGAACCCGTGACCGCACTCGGTTGGGTGAGTACCTGCCATTTTCTGTCAATGCCTGTCATGCCTATCGAAAACCTGGGCCCTGTATGTGTATTGCGCACATGAGCAGGAGAAACTTTGGTGGAGCAGGTGCTTCCCCACGTCCCACCGCATTGCCATTGCAGGGCCCTTCATTTTGTAGTGAGAGGTGAGAGTTCTGATGGCGTGTTATGTTTTTGTTACATCCACCAGTCCAAGATATCAAGACACGGTGGCGGAGCTGCCGTGATCAATTCAGGCGAGAGATGGGTGACAAGGGACGCAGCGGAGATGGGGCATCTCGCAAACGGCCCTACATTTATACTAAACAGCTGATGTTCCTGAAGGACATCATGGATATGCGCACGTAAGCATTTATGTCGTTCCATGAGTGTAATGTGTGTTTGGCCAGGTCCTGTCTGCCAACGTGTTGGTGTGGGCATTGTTAGATTTTGTACTCATATTTTTTTTGCTCCTTCTAGAACCACCGACAATTTGGAGGACACAGCAGAGGAGACTGACGTGGGGGAGTCTGTGGCCGAACCCCCTGCTCCCAATATCCTGCCACCCAGCCCCGAGCCGACACCCCAGGAGCCCGCACCAGGCCAGTCAGAACGGCCGGTTGGCTCTCCAGCCCAGGAGCGGCCCGTGCGAGCCCGCAGTCGGCGTGTTCGTGCCCCACAGCCCTCCACATCTGCCCAGGTGGATACGCGGGTACTGGACTATCTGAGGCGAGCCGCAGAGGAGGATGGCAATGATGCCTTCGGCCGCAGCATTGTCCCCCTCCTACGCCTGGTGCCGATGGACCTTATGGGCCGTCTGCAGGCGTCGATCGTCACATTGATCGACGCTTGCAGACCGCCACACAATCCCCATACGTGTTTCACGGCAATAGAGCAGTGGCGAAATACTTACATGCCGCCACCCACGGCCCAGGTGCCTGGCCAATTTCACCCTGTTCCCCAGATGGCCCGTCCGCATCCATACATGCGCCCTATGGCTCCCCACTTCGCAGGGCCCACATTCCACCCACCACATCAGCACCACTATGCTGGCCAGGAACAACCTACCCAGCTCCAGGCCCAGCATAGTGGTGCTGAAATGCAGGCATATGCCTCCCCAGCCCAACTATACCAACACCTCTGAGTGTGTTGGTGCCAATATATTTGGACGCCACTGTTGTGTGTGGTGCAGGCCTGGCCACGTATGTTGTGGGATCATGTTTTTATTTTGTATTTCGTTACACCATGTTGGTGTCTAAGTTTTTGTCCCCAAAATTTGGGATTGGTCCGAATCCCTAAATAAAAAAAAATAAGGTTAATGGTTTGATTTCGTTTCATTATTCGTTTAGACCACACAACAGAAGGTTTGCCACACATTTCCTTAGCCTACACTCTCACACACTTCTGGCCTTTTGGACCAATGCATGGACATGTGATATGAGGTTTTAGTTAATCTCTCGTGGTTTGACATGGCTTGAAAGGGATTGCAAAGTTTATGTCCTGCCATGGGCCCTGAAGCTAAATAAGTACACTTGCAAATGGACTTCCCTAACTGGAGTCCGCACAACAGGATATATGGGCAAAGTAAGTCGGCAACTGTGTAAAGTCCTGCTCAAACCCCGAGAGATCTAAGCTCGCAACCCGCGTCAAGGGTCCTCATGTTTTGCGAGTCCCTACCCCAACCCCAACACACAAAAGAAACAAAACAAAAAATGCCCACATCTCAGGTGGGTAGTGAAGCGTCAAAATAACATTCACCCCTTCACAGGTCATCAGCCCCCCACGGTGCTGGTGCAGATGGGCACTCAAAATATGCCGCCAAAGTATCACGAACTCGAAGGCCGGAGGAGACAGATCGCCCGCGAGGAATCACCGGGACATTGTCAGTGGTGTCTGCATGTGTTATGATATAGTCAGCATCAAAGTTTGCATCATTAATGCGGCAGAAGTTATGCAGAACTACACCCGCTTGGATAACACGTGTGACATTATGCATGGACAATTGCATTGTTGACAGAAAGACACGCCACCTGTTCGACATAATGCCAAAGGCACATTCGACACATCGCCGAGCTCTGCCCAGGCGGAGATTGAACATGCGCCTACGGTCATCCAAGCCCCTTCTTGCAAAGGGACGCATGACTTGCCTTGTGAGTGCAAACCCCTCATCTGCCACGATTACATACGGGATTCGGGGCCCGCTGGAGCCTGGGAGGATGGAGGGTTCCGGCAACCCCAGTCGCCTATTCACGAGTCGCTTCCCCATTCTTGATGTACGGAATATGCGTGCATCTGCCGAGCTTCCATACGAGCCAATGTCAACAATAGTGAAACAATAATTAGTGTCCGCCAAGGCTAACAATACCATAGAAAAATACTGCTTGTAGTTATAGTATTGCGAGCCACTGCGTGGGGGCTTTCTCACACGAATGTGTTTGCCGTCAAGGGCACCAATGCAATTTGGAAATTCAGTAGCTCTAAGAAATCCCTCTGATATACTTAGCCACTGTTCTGTCGTGGGCTGAGGCATGACCGTGCTCTTTAACCTCTGCCACAACACGACACTGGTGGATATGACAATTAAGGAAATGGTGGTCACTCCCAAAAGAAATTCAAAATGCAACGAATGATAACTATTGCCTGTGGCCAGAAATCTAGAAAATAAAGAGAAAGAAAAAGAAAGGAAGAACACATGTTAGTGGGGGGCTGGTGAAGCAGACAGCGGCATGGACTAAGTTATAGCAGCTTCATACATACCTCAAGGTCACAAGCAGACGTTCCTCGGGCGAAATGCAGCGTCTCATGTTCGTATTCTGGAAGGTGAGACCAGAGCGAGTTTGCTCAAGCAGAAGGTCAAATGTGGCCACAGACATGCGGCAGAAGGATCGAAATTTGTCTGGATGCCGGCGTAAGTCCTCAAACAGGGTATGGAAATGCCCTTTTATTGTACGTTGGGCCACAAGTGGATGAACCCAAATGCGACTTCTGCCAGGCGTGTGGTGCTGCAGCATGTGTCGGCGCTGGCCAAACCGACGTGAGATCATCCAGAGAAGAAGCACACGCGCCAGTGCTGGCGAAGCCATAATAGTTGGGTGTCAAAGCGATTCCAATTTGAAGGGAAAAACAAACACTGTGGTTTCTGCAGAGGCGGAAATAAGCTTGCAAAGAGATTTCTACCAGCAAGCAGGGGTTGGGCCAGCTGGCCTATTTGTAGGCGGGCGTCCCACTAATCCCCTCTGCGTTTTTTACGCGCGATGCAAACACTAGTCGTGCGCGCGTTTAAAACGCAACAAGGCTGCGTATACGCAGTGCATACGCCATACAAACGCGCGCAAAACGCAGCGTTTTTGCGCGCGCAAAACGCACACGCTCGTGTAAACGAGGCCTAAACAGCAGTTTATTACCACATATGGGGTATTGCTATAATCGGGAGAAATTGCTTTACATATGTTGCAGTTGTTTTTCTCCTTTATTCCATGTAAAAATTAAAAATGTCTATGTTTTTTCAGAAAAAATGTATGATTTTCATCTTCACATACTAATTCAAATAAATTTAGCAAAAAAAACTGTGGGTTCAAAATGCTAACTATACCCCTAGATAAATTCCTTGAGGGGTGTAGTTTCCAAAATGGGGTCACTTTTGGGGGGTCTTTACTGTTTTGGCACCACAAGATCTCTGCAAACCTGACATGGTGCCTAAAATATATTCTAAAAAAAAAGGAGGCCCCAAAATCCACCAGGTGCTCCTTTGCTTCTGAGGCCTGTATTTCAGTAAATTAGCGCACTAGGGCCAGATGTAGGATATTTCCAAAAACTGCAGAATCCGGGAAATAAATATTGAGTTGCATTTCTCGGGTAAAACCTTCTGTGGTACAGAAAAAAATGTATTACAAATTAATTTTGGCAAAAAAAAATAAAATGTGTACATTTCGCCTCTACCTTGCTTTAATTCCTGTGAAACGCCTAAGGGTATGTTCACACATAGTGACCAAAAATGTCTGAAAATACGGAGCTGTTTTCAGGTGAAAACAGCTCCTGATTTTCAGAAGTTTTTTTATTAACTCGCGTTTTTCGCTGCGTTTTTTACCAACGTTATTGGAGCTGTTTTTCAATGGAGTCAATGAAAAACTCCTCTAAAAACGTCCCAAGAAGTGTCCTGCACTTCTATTGACGAGCCGTCATTTTACGTGCCGTATTTTGACAGCGACGCGTAAAATAAAGGCTCGTGGGAACAGAACATCGTAATTCCCATTGAAAGCAATATGCAGATGTTTGTAGGCGTATTAGGGGCGTTTTTTCAGGCCTAATTCGAGGCGTAAAACGCCCGAATTACGTCTGAAACCACTGCGTGTGAACATACCCTAACTCTCCTAGAAAAATAAAACAATGTTCAAAAAACTATGCCAACATAAAGTAGACATATGGGAAATGTAAACTAGTAACTATTTTGTGTGGTATTACTATCTGTTTTATAAGCAGATACATTTAAATTTAGAAAAATGTTAATATTTGCACATTTTCTCTTGGTGTTTTCTACAAATAAATATTGAATTTATTGACCACATTTTTTCACTAACATAAAGTACAATATGTCACGAGAAAACAATCTCAGAATCGCTTGGCTGGGTAAAAGCATTCCGAAGTCATTACCACATAAAGTGACCTGTCAGATTTGAAAAATTGGCTTCGTCCTGAAGGCCAAAACAGGCTCAGTCCTGAAGGGGTTAAATTAATGGTTGATTTGAGTTGAGAGAGTAGAAGGTAAACAGAGAGGTGAAGAAGAGATCAAAGTTAGGTAAGAGAGAGGACCAAAGGGAGGAGTTATTATAGGGTAGGAGAGAGGGAAGTAAGTAGTACCTTATAAAGATAGGAACCATCCTGGGCCACTCTCTTGGCACCATCAATTCCAGAAGACAACGGCCGCCCTACTTTTGGTGGTCTGGGTAGGGTCAGTAATATACCTGTCACGCAGCCCGGCAGGGACAAGGTCTTTGAGGACAGTTAGAATGCAGGCCCTTGGGGGACCATCATGGTGCTCCCCAGGTATGAGGGGATTTAAATGAAGAAGTGGGATTGGTGGTTCCTGGCTTGGTTACAGTATCACTGGCATATTTGTCAACCCCCGAGCCGGTGAGGTGCGGCAGGGGTTATACTATCTAGATACTGTATAAAAGTTATGCCCCTCAAAGACCTTGGATCCTGTAAATTGGTTTGCACTGTTTGGTATTTTTGTATATTATATTTATTACGAAAATTAGTTATTTATTGATTTTATTTGTTGTATTTTCAATAAAAGAGGCTGCTGTGGCCTACATATTCCACGTCACGCAATGTTTTGTGTAATTTATCGGAGAAAGGGGGTTAACGGAAAGAGTCGGTCTTGAGATGATAAGTCTGGTTTTAGGGGTAAGTATTAGACTCCGTCTTTAATACACAGGTCATGGTTATGCACAAGGCCTAAGGGCTGCAGAATTGCCGCGTTTTTTCTGGATGGAATTTTGGACGGAAAAAATGCAGCAGAATACAGTAGCAGCATTTAACAAATCTCATCCACACGCTGCATAAAATTTAGAGCAGAAATTGACCAGCAGTGCATATTTTTCGGACTGCAGCATGTCAATTCCTGCTATGGAAAGTGTCCAGAATTGTTGCGTTTTTCAGAGGCGATGTCTCCATCTCCTAACATTGGGAAAAACACAGCAAAATGCACACCATTTTCTGCCGTAAAACCGCAGGAAATGGTGCGTTTTTACCGCAGCGGAAAGCCTCTGACTTTCAATGGAATTTCTGCAGAAATTTTTTGCAACGATTCTGTTGTGTGTGGGCAAGCCTTAAGGGTATGCGGATTAGCTGCGGATTTTCTGCAACAGGTTTCATTGCAGAAAATCTGTAGCATATTACAGTAGCAGCAAAGTAGATAAGATTTGAACAAATCTCATCCACACACTGCGGAAAAATCAGCCGAGAAAACGTTCATAAATTGACCTGTGTCAACTTTTTAAATCCACAGCATGTCAATTTATGCTGTGGAAATCGCTGCTCTTTTGTTGTGGTTTTGCCCTATTGAATTCAATGGGGCGGTAAAACCTGCAAAAAATAGCAAATGTTGCATTTTTTTGGGCAGAAAAATCGCAAATCAGGGGGAAAAAAACGTTACTGTTTAAATTTGATTTAAAAAACTTCTACACTTACCACTCCCCCAAGGGCATTGGCATAGCGACATGTCCCTCTGTTCTCTATGCAACCCGGTCTCCTGGTATGACTTTTCATACCATGTGACTGCTGCAGCCAATCACAGGCTGCAGCAGTCACATGGGATGCAGCATCTTTCCAGGAGGCCGGGCTGCACGAAGCACAGAGGGACGCGTCGATGTCAGGCTGTGTTCACAAAAAACTACTGTAAAATACAGAGCTGTTTTCAAGGGAAAACAGCCTCTGATTTGCAGCCATTTTTTATGGATCAAGTGACTGGAGTCGCTTTATGCTAAATGACTCCAAAAACGGCTCAAGAAGTGACATTTTATGGGGCGTTTTTTTACGCGACGTTTTTACAAACTGACACTAGACAAGACGCCCCGTGGGAACGAAATGCAGTTTTCCCATTGAAATCAATGGGCAGATGTTTTGAGGCGTTCAGCCCCCGTATTTTCAGGTGTTTTTAAGGGCATTTCCGACCTGAAAAACGGCTGAAAATAGGCCGTATGAACATACCCTCACAGTTTTCTCCAACTCTGTTTTCCGCAGCGGAGATTCTACATGAAAAACTGCACCACAATTTGGTGTTTTTTTTGGCCAAGATTCCCTGCAGGTTCTAGGTCGGATACGCTGCGTACATTTAGGAGCCTCACACTCACACTGCAGGGAGCCGGGCGTTATGTACGACGCTAGGTGTCACTGCCTCTCCGTGGAACTACTGTCCCGTACTGAAAACATGATTACAGTACTGGACCGTTGTCCCACAGCAAGGCAGTGACACCTAGCGTCATAGATAACTATGACGATAAGAGCCAGGCTCCCTGCAGTGTGTTCGGTCCGGGAAATGTGGACCTTATATCACGGACCAAACACGCTCGTGTGTGAGGCTCCTAATGCAGCGTGTGTGCCCTGTGTGAATGCACCCAAATGGTTAACCTTGCTCATCAATAAGGGAGGGGGGTTAGGTATTAGGCTGGAATCACACGAGCACATTACGTTCGTAATGGACGGAACGTATTTCGGCCACTAATCCCGGACCGAACACAGTGCGGGGAGCCGGGCTCCTAGCATCATAGTTATGTACGATGCTAGGAGTCGCTGCCTCTCCGTGGAACTACTGTCCCGTACTGAAAACATGATTACAGTACGTTACAGTTGTCCTGCAGCGAGGCAGGGACACCTAGTGTCGTACATAACTATGATGCTAGGAGCCCGGCTCCCTGCAGTGTGTTCGGTCCAGGACTTGCGGCCGAAATACGTTCCGTCCATTATGGACGTAACATGCTCGTGTGAACCCAGCCTTAGAATCACCTGTGTAATGACCTTGGGGTCTGTCGTTGTGAGTTCTGCTACATAAGGGAGTTTGCCGAGCTGTCTCTGGACCCTGTACCCTGATTTTGTACTTTAACCATTTGGGCTTACTGAAAGAAGGAAAGTGGCCCTTCAGGTAAAAACCTGAATCTGATCCGGTTTCCGAACACTGGAACCCAGGCATATATCAAGTACCCTTTACTCTGTGGCTAAACCTCTGTAGCTGTATATATCCAGAGACTGCACAAGTAAACTGAATTCTGTTTTTTATATCTGAACTTGTGCTTCAATGTAAGAACTTTTTCTTTGCAAACTCGTCTCTGCTGTTCTTGTTTGCTACACAGCCCTGCTGCAACCGTTACTCTAATAAAACCTTAGTAGTCTGGCTACGTAGTGAGTTAGACTGTGACAGAAACTATCTCATTACAACTGTTCATGGGGAATGTGAATGTTTTTAAGTGATGAAGTGTCTCACAATGACATATTAGGCAGGGTTCACACTGAGTTTTTTGAGTTTTCTGACGCGGAAACCGCGCCAAAAAACGGCCGAAAATGCCTCCCATTGATTTCAATGGGTGGCGGAGGCGGTTTTTTTCCCGCGAGCGGAAAAACCGGCTCGCGGAAAAACCGGCTCGCGGAAAAACCGGCTCGCGGGAAAAAGAAGGGACATGCCCTATCTTCGAGCGTTTACGCCTCTGACCTCCCATTGACATCAATGGGAGGTAGAGAAAGCGTTTTTCGCGGCGTTATATGCCTGCGGCGCTCAGTTGCCGCGGGCGAAAAACGCTGCAAAAAACGCCCCGAAAATCGGCGTGTAGACAGAGGAAAATATGCCTCAAAATTCCAAACGGACTTGAGATGCTGACCAGTTTTCTATGAGGGATCCGAAGGATTTAATAGTTTTACGGTGCATTTGGCAATCTGTTCTGTTGTTGGTACTATCTTTTCGACTGCATTGCATGCCAGGTGCATTACGTCCGTGCAACGCGCGTGATTTTCACGCGTGTTGTACGGACCTATGTTAGTCTATGGGGCAGTGCAGACAATCCGTGAGTTTTGCGCAGCGTGAGTCCGCTGCGAAAAACTCACGACATGTCCTATATTTGTGCGTTGTTCGCGCATCACGCACTCATTTAAGTCAATGGGTACGTGAAAACCACGCATGTCACACAGAAGCAGTTCCGTGGGACAAGCGTGATTCGCGCAACAGCACTGAAAAGGATGAATGAAAACAGAAAAGAACCACGTGCTTTTCTGTTTACAAACATCCAAACGGAGTGTCATAAAGATGGCGGCTGCGCGAAAAGCACGCAGCCGCGTATTATACGCTGATGACACACAGAGCTGTTAAGTGCCTTTTGCGCACGCAAAACGCCACATTTTTTGCGTGCGCAAAACGCACACGCTCGTGTAAACCAGGCCTAAGAAATATTTCCTTGTTCTCTTTTGTATGATGTCTCCAAGGAGAAAGCTATTGAGAAACATAGAAATTCAGAGAACTACTACAATGTGATGCATGTTTAGAGCTATCAGAGTTTAGGGCATCTACGAATCACAAACTCAGATTTTTTAAAGGCCGGATTCACATGAGCGTGTTCAGTCCGTGATATACGGTCCGCAGGTCGGCCGCATTTCCCAGACTGAGCACACTGCAGGGAGCTGGCTCTTAGGGTATGTTCACACGATTAACAAAATACGTCTGAAAATACGGAGCTGTTTTCAAGGGAAAACCGCTCCTGATTTTCAGAAGTTTTTTGAGCAACTCGCGTTTTTCGCTGCGTTTTTCACGGCCGTTTTTTAAGCTGTTTTCAATAGTCTATGAGAAAACGGCTCCAAAAAAACGTCCCAAGAAGTCTCCTGCACTTCTTTTGACGAGCCGTCATTTTGCGCGGCGTATTTTGACAGCGACGCGTAAAATGACAGCTCGTCTGCACAGAACATCGTAAGACCCATTGCAAGCAATGGGCAGATGTTTGCCGACGTATTGGAGCCGTCTTTTCAGGCGTAATTCGAGGCGTAAAACGCCTCCATTACGTCTGAAAAGAACTTGTGTGCACATACCCTTATCGTCATCGTCATCTATGACGCTAGGAGTCCCTGCCTCGCTGCGGGAAAACTCTCACGTACTGAAAACATGTTTTCAGTACGGGACAGAAGTTCTGCGGAGAGGCAGGGACTCCTAGCGTCATAGATAACGATGATGCTAGGAGCCCAGCTCCCTGCAGTGTGCTCGGTCCGGGAAATGCGGCCGACCTGTGGACTGTATATCACGGACTGAACACGCTCGTGTGAATCCGGCCTAAGTCCGAATACACTTCCCATAAATAGTGAATAAATGCTCAAAATAACTTGTATCTGCCCTGTGCACGGCAGGGAATTCCAGCCGAAAAACCGCACCAAATTGTGGTGCATATTTTCGTCAGGAATGTGCGGAAAAGTTCACGTTTAAAAAACAAAAACACATACTTACCCTCTGACGTCCTGCAGACTGGCCTCCAGGGGTGACGTTTCATCCCATGTCACCACTGCAGCCTGTGATTGACTGCAGTAGTCACAAGGGATGAAACGTCATCCCAGGATGCCGGTCTGGATGAAGAAGCACAGAATTCTGGGTAAGTAGATTCAACTTTTTTTCTGAGCTGCGTTTTTTTTACGGCAGAATCCCAGCTTTTCTGCGGCAAAAAAACACAAAATCTGCTATTTATTTCAATGAGGAAAACCAGACACACAAAAGCAGCGATTACGCAAATACAATTGACGTGTTGCGGATTAAAAAACAGTATCGCAGGTCAATTTCTGAGTATTTTTTTCCGCTTATCATATACGTGGGCGTGTGAATGAGATTTGTTAAAATCTCATCCACGCTGCTACTGTATTATGCTGCAGTATTTCCACAACGTTTCGGCTTAAGCCTTTATCAAGCATACGTATACCAATACAAACTTATAAAGCAGTGAACAATGGTGTCATGATCAATTAGCAAATGAAAAGGCCCATACCACAGAGGATTGAGATCAGACTGTCAGTGAATCAGACTGAATAAGCTCCACACCGATTGGCTGACTGCATATATGTGAAGAGATACTGCAGGGATCATGGTAACACAAACCCCAACATATAAACATACAAATAAATGACAACCACAACTTTATAATTGGAAATATAGGCCGCGATGTTTATTAAGGGTTACCCAAGAATAAATAATTCAATCCAACATAACCATAAAATTATTTAAAATTCATGAATCAATCATCATCAAATTATTGAACCAAGTCCCCCCAGCATTAGCTGGGAGACTAAACCCCACTAGTAAACATCGCGACAGGGAAGCCCTTTTAGGCTGGGTTCACACGTGGCGGAATTTCACTAGAATTCCGCTGCGGACACTCCGCAGCGTTAATCCGCAGTGGAGCCGTTTGTCCATTGACTTCCACTTTAATTTAGCAGTGTTCGTTTAGACGATGCGTAAAATTCCGCTGCGGAGCATAGGCTGCGGAGCGGAATTTGGTGTCCGCAGCATGCTCTGTCTGTTGCGGAGCAGTGGCGGACTCATGGCGGAATTTCTCCATTGACTTCAATGGAGATTCTAATTTCAGCAATGAAGTCCGCAGCTGTCATGCACATGTTATGTGTGCTGCGGATGCGTCTTGCTTTTTTAACTTGACATTTCTTCATTCTGGCTGGACCTATGTATTTCTAGGTCTACAGCCAGACTGAGGAAGTCAATGGGGCTCCCGTAATGACGGGAGCGTTGCTAGGAGACGTCAGTAAATAGTCACTGTCCAGGGTGCTGAAAGAGTTAAGCGATCGGCAGTAACTGTTTCTGCACCCGGGACAGTGACTACCGATCCCAATATACAGCTATCTGTAAAAAAAAATGAAGTTCATACTTACCGAGAACTCCCTGCTTCTGTCTCCAGTCCGGCTTCCCAGGATGACGTTTCAGTCTAAGTGACGGCTGCAGCCAATCACAGGCCAATAACAGGCTAATAACAGGCTGCAGCGGTCACATGGACTGCCGCGTCATCCAG
The DNA here is from genome assembly GCF_050947455.1 of Rhinoderma darwinii. NCBI lineage: Eukaryota > Metazoa > Chordata > Amphibia > Anura > Rhinodermatidae > Rhinoderma > Rhinoderma darwinii. The sequence goes on along the minus strand of NC_134691.1, from coordinate 148,423,362 downwards.
GGAGGTCGGGCTGGATGCCGAAGGAGGGACGCGTCACCAAGACAACGGCCGGTAAGTATGAATTTCTTTGACTTTCACAAGGGAAAGTGCTGTCCCTTCTCTCTATCCTGCACTGATAGGGAGAAGGGAAGTACTTTTACCGCAGTCCGCAGCAGATAGTCCGCATCAATTTACTGCACATTTTGTGCAGATCCGCAGCAGAATCTGCAAAGCAGGTTCTGTGCGGCATTGATGCGGACAGTTGCGGAGGAAATCCGCCACGTGTGGTCATGCCCTTAAAAAAGGGGAGGGCTGGGCGGGGCTTGTCTTGAATCGTCTTCAAACGGCCCGGAACACTGCCGGACACCAGAATTTAAACAGGAAATCTTCCCGCCGTTGCTGCTCATTATCCAATCAGTAAAAAGCACGGGCTTCACGAGCGCAAGGTGGAAAATTCCAGAACCTGCTCGTACATTCCTGTACAGCTGACCTGAACCTGACCCATGCAGGTAAATACCAACTGTAATAATAAAAGAGGGGTGGGGAGGAAGAAACCAAACCAGAAACCACCAACCTTTAAATCATAAAAATTATGTGGGGCTGTGATACCATGTGTCCCCCAAGCGATTGCTATGGGGGGCCCTGGCATTCTTTATGCAGGAGGGAGAAGAATGGGCTGCATCAGGTGGGGAGAGATTAGTTGTTAGGCTATGTTCACGAGCTTAGTAAAACACTGACCAATGTATTTTACACTAAGGGTATGTTCACACGCCCTATTTACGGACGTAATTCGGGCATTTTACGCCTTGAATTACGTCCGAAAATACGCTCCAAAGTGCCGGCAAACATCTGCCCATTGAAATCAATGGGCTTACGATGTTCTGTGCACACCGGATGTTTTTTTAGGTGCCGCTGTCAAAAGACGGCGCGTAAAAAGACGCCCGCGTCAAAGAAGTGCATGTTACTTCTTGAGACGTAATTGGAGCCGTTTTTCATTGGCTTTATTGAAAAACAGCTCCAATTACGTCCGTAATTGCCGCCTCGAAAAACGCGAGGACGAGCAATTACATCTGAAATCCAGGAGCTGTTTTCTCCTGAAAACAGCTCCGTAATTTCAGCCGTAACGGACGTGCACGTGTGAACATACCCTAAATCTGGTTTAAATTGAAGGGAGAGCAAAAGGGGAAATTGCCCAGGGGCTTCCACCGACTAGGGGCTTCCACCTCCCAGTTCTTGCAAGCCCTTCATAGACCCTCCCAGCTAGACATGAGTTTTTAAGTGTCCCTCCAAAAATACAAAGTCCAAAGTCCGCACTGCTAACTAGAAATCCAGTAGCCCAGAATTCATATTGACTCTGCCAGACAACTCCATCGCTGCTTACCTTTTCAGAGTACAAATTATTCGGGCATGTGAAAACAATGTTTTCCACAACAGTAGACATCATGCTGTGCCCGTACATATTAGGCTGGGTTCACACGACCTATTTTCAGACGTAAACGAGGCATATTATGCCTCGTTTTACGTCTGAAAATAGGGCTACAATACGTCGGCAAACATCTGCCCATTCATTTGAATGGATTTGCCGACGTACTGTGCAGACGACCTGTAATTTACGCGTCGTCATTTGACAGCTGTCAAACGACGACGCGTAAATTGACTGCCTCGGCAAAGAAGTGCAGGGCACTTCTTTGCAACGTAATTTGAGCCGTTCTTCATTGAACTCAATGAAGAGCAGCTCAAGATATACGAGCGTCCCAGACGCCTCGTATATTACGAGGAGGAGCATTTACGGCTGAAACTACGCAGCTGTTTTCTTCTGAAAACAGGCTGTCATTTCAGCCGTAAAAGCCAGCTAGCGTGTGAACATACCCTTAGGGTATGTTCACACGCAGAGTCAAAAAACGTCTCAAAATATGGAGCTGTTTTCAAGAGAAAACCGCTCTTGATTTTCAGACGTTTTTTGTGCCACTCACAATTTTCGCTGCGTTTTTCGCTGCGTTTTTTACGGACGTTTTTGGAGCTTTTTTTTCGGTACAGTCAATTAAAAACGTCCCAAGAAGTGTCCTGCACTTCTTTTTCTCAGCCGTTTTTTTACGCGTAAAAAAACTTAGTGAAAAACACTCCGTCGGAACAGAACGCCATTTTCCCTTTGAAATCAATGGGCAGATGTTTGGAGGCGTTCTGCTTCCGATTTTTCGGGCGTTTACGACCCGAAAAACGGCTGAAATTCGGCCGTAAAACGCCCGAATTGCGTCCATAAATAGGCCGTGTGAACATACCCAAAAGGTTGTTATGCTGCAAAGGAGCAGTGATGTGCTGCAAAACTGGTTGGAAAAATGAATTCATAAAGCTACAGATGATGTGCTGCAATGAGTGCAATGTTTTGACAATAGAACCATGTAGTCTTTTAGCAGTGACGTCTAACCAGATGAAATAGCTATGAAATTATTAAATATTATTTATATATTTTATATTTGAAGTTTATGTAATTTAGCATTTACAACCATATATTTGGAAAATATGTAATATTTTGTAAGGTGACGTTAATTGGGCAGAATGGTGATATTATATGAAAAAATAAACTACAAACCCTATTATTTGGGTACAATATTAGGCAAAAAATGTGGCGTTTTGTGTGCGCAAAAGGCACTTAACCGCTCCGTGTGTCAGCCCCATATGATGCGCAGCTGCCATCATTATGACACTCCGTTTGGATGTTTGTAAACAGAAAAGCACGTGGTGCTTTTGTGTTTACATTCATAGTTTTACTGCTGTTGCGCAAATCACACGCGTCCCACGGAAGTGCTTCCGTGTGCTGTGCGTAATTTTCACGCACCCATTGACTTCAATGGGTGCGTGATGCGCGAAATACGCACAAAGAACGGACATGTCGTGAGTTTTTCGCAGCAGACTCACGCTGCGTAAAAATCACGGACTGTCTGCACGGCCCCATAGACTAATATAGGTCCGTGCGACGCACGTGAAAATCACGCGCGTTGCACGGACGTATATCCCGTTCGTCTGAATAAGCCCTCATGCTGTTATTTGTGCACTTTCTGGTGGTATTTTTGGGGTGGCGTATGGCTTTGTTATATGCACACTGCATATGCTATTGTATTATGTTATGGCAGTTTTATTTTATGTTATGTAAGCACCACATGACACTGGCATGGCGATTTTAAATGTGCCTAGTATGGCACATTCTATCTCTAAGTGACCTTGAAATATGTTTTTTTTAAATATATATTTAATTTTAATATATTGATATATTATACTACCTCAAGTGTATATTTTAGGCATACCCGTATTTTCCTTCTGGAAGCACAATTTGGTGCCAGTTAATTTTATATTGATAAAAAAACAAAACTATTAAATCCTGTTTTGGAGGAGAAAAAAAATACTATTGTACAGAACTAAAATATTAATTGCATGTTATGGTAAAGAAAAATATTGTTTACAGTATAGACCATCTAAGTTCAGAAAATACGCACTCTGACAATTGTGTGGAACATTTTGCTCTGACCAATATACATACAGTAGGTTATATTTTGGATGCCTGATTTCCTGTAATACTGAATTTGTATAATTTCACCTGTCTTTAAAACCGGATTAACTCTTTTAGTACCACAAAGCTTTGCACTCTATCGCCTAGTGGAAATGTTCTGCATAGTGACGTAAAGTCCAGTGCACATAAGTCTTAAGATTTACGGAGTATACACATTTAGACAAGAAATTTAAGGATTCAAAAATGTAATGTTGCTTGCTCATAAACGTTGTGTTTGGATTTTACATGGATACAAACAAGCCGTTGCGTGGGGTGTCATGAAAAAGGAATTCCTGACGACCTGATCAGTTCAATAGAATCTCATGTCCTTGGTTGTGGGTGGACGGTATTAGCAGCACTTAATGAGAATAAACACGTCTCGCACATGTTCACTGCTCCCAGTCTTACAGCTTCAGTTGCAGGGGTTAATAGTCAGGCACTTTAAGTAAAGAATGCGAGCTGGTAATAGTTATTATTTTTGACTGCTGCTTGTTCTGATTTGTTTTATTCCTATGTCAATTAATTACAGGTTACAGTTACCTGGCAATCATTATGTGGCAAGCCCTGGCAGTTCTTCTTGGGCCCCACCTATTTTTTTGGGTAAGATAAACAAAGCATAGACTATGAGATGGACTGTTAAAGTTGGCACAAAAACGTTAGCAAATATCTTGTGCATGAACATAGAAGCTAGACATCTCCAAAACATTTCGATATAAGGCAGACGGTTAGTATACGGAGTATAAGTGATACAATAGTTAAATGCAAACAATCTAAGACTGGGTTCACACTGAGTTTTCTGCAGGCGGAAAATCTGCCTCAAAATTCCGTTTGGAATTTTAAGGCAGATTTTGCTGTGCCTGCAGGCCGATTTTTGGGGCATTTTTGAGTGCCGCGGGCCAAAAACGCTGCGAAATACGCTTTCTCTGCCTCCCATTGATGTCAGAGGCGTAAACGCCCAAAGATGGGGCATGTCCCTTCTTTTTCCTGTGAGACAGTTTTTCCGCTCCTCCGCCTCCCATTGAAATCAATGGGAGGCATTTTTGGCGCGTTTTCCGACGCGGTTTCCGTGTGAAAAAACTCGTCAAAACTCTGTGTGAACTCCCCTAAGCATTTTAAGGATTTTAGTTTGATCAGTTAGATAACATAATAAATAAATTTTCAAACTGGCTACACACATAATTTTTATTATGACTTCTATAACACCATCATCGTGTTTGTATGTGGTACTAAATAGTACACACGTACACTACCGTTCAAAAGTTTGGGGTCACCCAGACAATTTTGTGTTTTCCATGAAAACTCACACTTATATTTATCAAATGAGTTGCAAAATGACTAGAAAATATAGTCAAGACATTGACAAGGTTAGAAATAATGATTTTTATTTAAAATAATAATTTTCTCCTTCAAACTTTGCTTTCGTCAAAGAATGCTCCATTTGCAGCAATTACAGCATTGCAGACCTTTGGCATTCTAGCTGTTAATTTGCTGAGGTAATCGGCAGAAATTTCACCACATGCTTCCAGAAGCCCCTCCCACAAGTTGGATTGGCTTGATGGGCACTTCTTGCGTACCATACAGTCAAGCTGCTCCCACAACAGATCTATGGGGTTGAGATCTGGTGACTGCGCTGGCCACTCCATTACAGATAGAATACCAGCTGCTTGCTTCTTCCATAAATAGTTCTTGCATAATTTGGAGGTGTGCTTTGGGTCATTGTCCTGTTGTAGGATGAAATTGGCTCCAATCAAGTGCTGTCCACAGGGTATGGCATGGCGTTGCAAAATGGAGTGAAAGCCTTCCTTATTCAAAATCCCTTTTACCTTGTACAAATCTCCCACTTTACCAGCACCAAAGCAACCCCAGACCATCACATTACCTCCACCATGCTTGACAGATGGCGTCAGGCACTCTTCCAGCATCTTTTCAGTTGTTCTGCGTCTCACAAATGTTCTTCTGTGTTATCCAAACACCTCAAACTTTGATTCGTCTGTCCATAACACTTTTTTCCAATCTTCCTCTGTCCAATATCTGTGTGCTTTTGCCCATATTAATATTTTCCTTTTATTAGCCAGTCTCTGATATGGCTTTTTCTTTGCCACTCTGCCCTGAAGGCCAGCATCCCGGAGTCGCCTCTTCACTGTAGACGTTGACACTGGCGTTTTGCGGGTACTATTTAATGAAGCTGCCAGTTGAGGACAGGTGAGGCGTCTATTTCTCAAACTAGAGACTCTAATGTACTTGTCTTGTTGCTCAGTTGTGCAGCGGGGCTTCCCACTTCTCTTTCTACTCTGGTTAGAGCCTGTTTGTGCTGTCCTCTGAAGGGAGTAGTACACACCGTTGTAGGAAATCTTCAGTTTCTTGGCAATTTCTCGCATGGAATAGCCTTCATTTCTAAGAACAAGAAAAGACTGTCGAGTTTCACATGAAAGCTCTCTTTTTCTAGCCATTTGGAGAGTTTAATCGAACCCACAAATGTAATGCTCCAGATTCTCAACTAGCTCAAAGGAAGGTCAGTTTTATAGCTCCTCTAAACAGCAAAACTGTTTATAGCGATGCTAACATAATTGCACAAGGGTTTTCAAGTGTTTTCTAATCATCCATTAGCATTCTAACACAGTTAGCAAACACAATGTACCATTAGAACACTGGAGTGATGGTTGCTGGAAATGGGCCTCTATACACCTATGTAGATATTGCATTAAAAACCAGACGTTTGCAGCTAGAATAGTCATTTAGCACATTAACAATGTATAGAGTGTATTTCTGATTAATTTCATGTTATCTTCATTGAAAAAAACTGTGCTTTTCTTGCATAAATAAGAAAATTTCTAAGTGACCCTAAACTTTTGAACGGTAGTGTAAATAATGAAATTCGAGATGGAAGAACAGTGTATAGAGATACTGTATGTACACCTAAACACATATTTTTTTTCTTTTTAAATGCAAATTTTTTTCTTTAATTTTTAAATATTTTTTTTTAAATTATGTACACCTTTGAAAACGTGTTTTTTTTTGTTTTTTTTTATTTTTTTTAATGAAAATGTGTGTTAGAAATTTGCACCAAACACACTGATACACATTTTCATTAAAAAAATATATATATTTTTTCAAAGATGAGTCTGGCCAGCCGGAAGTAGGGCTCAGAACCACTAAGAAACTCTGAGCGTATGTTTATATGCTTAACAAAATACGGCTGAAATACGGAGCTGTTTTCAAGGGAAAACAGCTCCTGATTTTCAGATGTTTTTTGAGCAACTAGCGTTTTTTGCTTTTTTTACGGACTTTTTTGGAGGTGTTTTTCTATGAGAAACGGCTCAAGAAGTGACATGCACTTCTTTTTACGCGCCGTTATTTGAAAATGAAGCGTACAATAACACCCCGTCGGAACAGAACACCGTTTTTCCCATTGAAATCAATGGGCAGATATTTGTAGGCATTCTGCTTCCGATTTATCAGTCGTTTTTCTGGACGTTTACAGCACAAAAAACGGCTGAAAATAGCCCGTGTGAACATACCCTGAAGAGGGATAACATGAACTAATTTGCTTGCGGTGTGGGGAATCCTTTGGCCTGACTGTTTGGTAAGTATCTGCATCCCCTTTAGCAGGTCATCCGAAAACGTAGAAAACACTTGGGTGACAAATACTCTTTAATGTATTATTTAAGAGTTCCTTTGGAAAACTATTCAGGTTAAAAGGAATAAAAGTTACTAGGTCGTTCCAAGTACAGATTATTTCATCTAACTTTAAAATCATGACAATTCTGACATCCCTGCGTATGGCTAGCTTCTGTTTAGTATTGAATACTACATAAGGTTTACAACTGACACAGATATGGTTTGTCTGTCAGTAATTATTTTAATGTTCTTCATGGGCAAACTGCCAGGTCCAAATAATATTGATTGATTTTTGATGGATTCAATAGTGTAGTGTATAAAAAAAATTCAATGAATAAGATTTTATTAGTTTGGGACATGACCAATCACACTTGGAGTGATACGTTGTTGGTACTACCACAGCCACAAGCATTTCCAAAGGCGTTTGTTCCAAGTTTGGCTTCTGGCTCAATCTAACCATTTCAAATGAATCTATAATTAAGTACAGAGGAAAACAAAATGCCTGGATACTTACCCCGACTACATCATATCACTTATTGTGTTGGGTTGGCTGTCTCTGTTTTATGAGTTTCATCAGGTTTTCATTAATAATGTAATTTTATCGGAATGTCTATATTTGATTTGTATCATGTTAGTTCGCAACTCCAAGTCATAAAATAGTTTTAATTGCCAACTGAACAGTTTTGCAGAGGATTAAATGTACTCTATAAAGAGAGCTCAGCATATAAATAAATCGCAATATATTATATTAGTTGTAAATTAAATGCAACATTTAAAGGATTGCACTGCTATACCAGACATAGCCCATGGACCAGAGTGGCACTGCTTCTATAATAAAATATATTTTTATTCTAATTTAATGTAAGGTACCACTATAATAAGATTATAGACTATGTAGAAGTTACAGCCCTTCACATTCATTTGACTAGTCTCTATAAGGGGTGGCAAGAACATAGCTAGGAGCAAGCCAATAATCCATCCGAAGTGAATGTCCCTGGCTAGATGTCAGTTGTTCGTGATGGAAAGACTGTAATGGTTCTGATGCACGCTGGTTGAAACATGGATGCCAAGCCTAAAGACAGAGTAAATAAAAGCATAACATCCAAGACAGACCCATTGATCAGAGAGAGTCATGTGCCCAGAGAGCGCTCGTAAAGTTGTCATTGGTGATATATTTATCTGTACTTCAGGTCTTTAAATTGATAGAGAGAACAAAAGTGTTGGGAGGAGCGGAAGAATCATGTTTATGCTGGCAATAGGTCAATAGTAATTTGATTAGTTTGATAGGAAATAATATGCAATATGCCAAGCATGTTGCCCGTTTCTTTTTAGTAAACTGTCATGTTAAGTAGCAGGGAAAGGGCACTGTTCTAAAAACTGAGGATTTTCCTCAAAACCTAGTACAGTAAAAAATAGTGTAGTACCGTGTTAGCCAGAAACAATATGCAATGTTAAATACCTTTGTGTCAAAAAAGACAAAAGTATAAAAGGTATGCTACCTTTATTGGCTAACCATAAAAGTTCTATATGCAGCTTTCAGAGCACTCAGGCTCCTTCTTCAGGTAGTTTACAAATGAATGACTTAGAAAAAGCACAACATTAAGATGTTACACAAAGACAATTAGTACATGAGGTGATACATCATTAAGATAAGCTGGGGCAATAAAACTGAGGTTATAGGGGTGATGACTTGGGAGTTAACGCATCTGGAGTCAGTCTGATGGGGGATGTGATGTATGTCCGTGTAGTGGCTCATAAATCCTGGTGTTAGATTGAGGCCTTGTGTCAATGACTGGAATTTTATCATCATCTTGAATTCCCAAATTCTAAACCTAAAAAGAGCATTGTACACTACATGGACACACGTCACGTCCCCCATCAGACTGACTCCAGATGCGTTAACTCCTAAGTCATCACCCCTATAACCTCAGTTTTATTGCCCCGGCTTATCTTAATGATGTATCACCTCATGTACTAATTGTCTTTGTGTAACATCTAAATGTTGTGCTTTTTTCTAAGTCATTCATTTGTAAACTGCCTGAAGAAGGGGCCTCTGTGCTCTGAAAGCTTGCATATAGAACTTATATGGTTAGCCAATAAAGGTATCATACCTATTATACTTTTGTCTTTTTTGACACAAAAGTATTTAACATTTCATACTAGTAAATGAGAAATAATATCTGATAGACCAGAAGGATATCCTCAGGACAGCCACTCATGTATATATGTATGTTTGTGAGCATAACATTAAAATCACCTGCCTAATAATGTGTAGGTGCCCATCTTGCCGCCAAAACAGCTCTGACCCATCGAGGCATGGACTCCACAAGACTTCTGAAGGTGTCTTGTGGTATGTGCCACCAAGATGTTAGCAGCAGATCCTTTAATTCCTGTAAGTTGTAAGGTGGGCCATTATAGATCGGATGTGCTTTTCCAGCACCCCCCCCCCCCCAAATGCTCGATCGGATTGAGATCTGGGTAAATTGGAGACCAGGTCAACAACATGAGCTCTTCGTGGTTTTCCTCAAACTATATCTGAACTATTTTTTCACTGTGACATTATCCTGCTGAATGCGGCCACTGCATGCCAGAATACCCAACAAGACCTGTCATTTTGGAGATGCTCTGACCCAGATGTTTAGCCTTCACAATTTGGCACTTGTTAAAAATGCTCCGATCCTTACTCTTACCCATTTGTCTTGCTTTCTGTCTGTGCTTTTCTCTCTCACATTCAGACGTTCATAGTATTACATAACCGGTGAAAAGATTAAAGGATGTTAAGAACCTAACACCTCTGAATTGAATTATATCCCCAATACCAGAGTACATAGGTCCCTGAGCTATTACAGATATTTAAGCAAGCAGTTATGCTGCAAACTTCCTACCGCTATAGGGGAGGCATTAATTATAGTAATTTAACGAGATCAGGATCCCTGTATGCCCAACTCCTATCGACCTTTATCCCTGCTGAATACAGACGTTAAGTAGTTGGTTAAAGAAGCTCTGTCACCATATTATAAGTGTCCTATCTCCTATATAATCTGATCGGCGCTGTAACGTAGATAACAATGTTTTTTATTTTGAAAAACGATAATTTTTGAGCAAATTATGAGCAATTTTAGATTTATGCTAATTAGTTTCTTAATGCCCAACTAGGCGTGTTTTTACTTTTGACCAAGTGGGCGTTGTACAGAGGAGTGTATGACGCTGACCAATCAACGTCATGCACTTCTCATTGTTCCAGCCCAGCTTCTTTCACTGTCCTGTGTATCATGCTGGGCTGGAACAATGAGAAGTGTATGATGCTGATTGGTCACTGATTGGTCAGCGTCATACACTCCTCTGTACAACGCCCACTTGGTCAAAAGTAAAAACACGCCCAGTTGGGCATTAAGAAACTAACTTGCTCAAAAATTATAGTTTTTCAAAATAAAAACCACTGCTGTTATCTACATTACAGCACCGATCAGATTATATAGGAGATAGGGCACTTATAATGTGATGAGAGAGCCTCTTTAAAGTGCTCGCGAATTGTCTCCTCTCTCCTGTCTCTACTGTGGTGCATCAAAACCAGTAAAAAAAAATTTCTAGGGAAATTGATCTCCATTTATCTCAGTTTTTTTTGTTTTTTTTGTACCTTTTGGGGGAACTTGCGTCTACTGCAGTGTGGGGGCTTTTGAGCGTCATAGGCCTTTTGACCCTGAGGAATGGGGTTTGCTCTGGGAGGATTTGGGGAGAAATGCATTGGCTGGTTATAGCTCCTTTTATAAGCAGCCGATCGCACCCTTGGGTGGTTATTGCGTAGCACTAGACAGGGTTATCCTCTGTCCCTTCTGCTATTTGCATTAATGTTGAACCCTTTAGCGATTAAAATAAGATCGGACAATACCATAAGAAGGCTTTTCGTTTGATAATTAAGAGGATAGAATATTGATGTATGAGGAAGACGTGCTCCTTTTCCTGGGCGATATATGTGTGGTGACGCATGTCGTCCGAATATATGAGCAATTCAGGACTAAACATTAAGTGAGGGGGAATCCATTATGATGTTGCTCAATTCCACAGTGTATTGACCAGTGCCTTAAAGAGGCTCTGTCACCACATTATAAGTTCCCTACCTCCTACATAATGTGATCGGCGCTGTAATGTAGGTAACAGCAGTGTTTTTTATTTAGAAAAACTATACATTTTCACCAAGTTATGACCTATTTTAGCTTTATGCTAATTACTTTCTTAATAGACAACTGGGTGTGTTTTTACTTTTGAACAAGTGGGCGTTGTGGAGAGAAGTGTGACGCTGACCAATCAGCGTCATACACTTCTCTCCATTCATGTACTCAGCACAGCGTGTGCTGTCACTTACACCCACATTAACATTACTGAAGTGTCTTGAAAGTAAATAGACATCGCTTCCAGCCAGGACGCAATGTCTATTAAACACTCCCGAGTCACTTACTCGAGATCACGCTTGCTGTCATTTACAGCGTGATATTGCGGACTAATTAACATTACCATAAATACAAATTTTGGATTTATTACTTTGTAGAGAATCCTTTGCACGGAATGACTGTCTGAAGTCTGGAACCCATGGACATCACCAAACGCTGGGTTTCCTCCTTTGTGATGCTTTGCCAGGCCTTTACTGCAGCTGTCTTCAGTTGTTGCTTGTTTGTGGGTCTTTCTGCCTTAACCCCTTCCCCCTTTGGCCACTTTTGACCTTCCTGACAGAGCCTCATTTTTCAAATCTGACATATTTCACCTTATGTGGTAATAACTTCAGAATGCTTTTACCTATCCAAGCAATTCTGAGATTTTCTCGTGACACATTGGACTTTATGTTACTGGCAAAATTTGCTCGATACATTGAGTATTTAATTGTGAAAAACACCAATATCGAGTGAAAAATTGTAAAAATTTGCATTTTCCTCACTTAAATGTATCTGCTTCTATCGGCAATTATACCACACAATAGTTGCTACTTAACATTGCCCATATGTCTATATTAGATTGGCATCGTTCTTTGAACATCCTTTTATTTTTCTAGGACGTTACAAGGCTTAGAACTTTAGAATCAATTTCTCACATTTTTAAGAACTTCAAAAGGCTATATTTTCAGGGGCCAGTTCAGTTGTGAAGTGGCTTTGAGGGCCTTCTATATTAGGAACCCCCATTTTTAAGACTGCACGCGTCAAAGTATTTAAAAAAAGCATTTAGAAAGTTTCTTAACCCTTTAGACATTTCACAGGAATTAAAGCAAATTTTTTTTGCAGAAATTCATTTTTATTTATCCATTTTTCTTCTGTAGCACAGAAGGTTTTACAAGAGAAACGCAACTTAATATTTATTGCCTAGATTCTGCAGTTTGTTTGTTTTTTTAAATATCCCACATGTGGCTCTAGTGTGGTAATGGACTGAAGCACAGGCCTCAGAAGCAATGGAGCACCTAGTGAATTTTGGGGCCACCTTTTTTATTAGAATATATTTTAGGTACCATGTCAGGTTTGAAGAGGTCTTGTGATGCCAGAACAGTGGAAACCCCCAAAAGTAACCCCATTTTGTAAACTACACCCCTTGAGGAAATTATCAAGGGGTATAGTGAGCATTTTGACCCCATAGGTTGTTTGCAGAAATTATTGGAAGTAGGCTGTGAAAATTAAATATATTTCCAATAAAACGTAGGTTTAGCTAATTGTTTTTTTTCATTCCCACAAGGACTAAAGGAGAAAAAGCACCACAATATTTGTAAAGCAATTTCTCCTGAGTAAAACCGTACCCAATATATGGTCATAAACGGCTATTTGGACACACGGTAGGGGTCAGAAGGGAAAGAGTGCTATTTGGCTTTTGGAGCTCAAATTTAGCAGGAATGGTTTGCGGAGGCCATGTCGCATTTGCAAAACACCTGAGGGACCAAAACCATGAAAACACCCAAAAAGTGACTCTCTTTAGGGAACTACACCCCTTGAGGAATAAATCTAGGGGTGTAGTGAGCATTTTGACCTCACAGGTGTTTCATAGATTTTATTAGGATTGGGCAGTGAAAGCAAAAAAAAATCCTTTTTCTTCAATAAGATGTAGCTTTAGCTAAATTTTTCATTTTCTCAACAAATAAAGGAAAAAAAGAACCCCAACACTTGTAAAGCAACTTCTCCCGAGTACGGCAATACCCCATATGTGGTCATAAACGACTGTTTTCGCACATGGCAAGGATCAGAAGAGACGGAGTGCCACTTGGCATTTGGATTACAGATTTTGCTGGATTGATTTCTTGGCACTGTGTCCCATTTGCAAAGCCCTCTAAGGTACCAGTAGAGTGGAAACTACTCAACAGTAACTCCATTCACGAAACTACACCACGTGAAAGATTAATCTAGGGGTGTAGTGAGCATTTTGACCCCACAGGTGTTTCATAGAATTTATTAGAAATGGGCAGTGAAAATTGTAAAAATTTTCTTCAATAAGATGTAGCTTTGGCTCAAAATTTTTCACTTTCTCAACAAATAAAGGAAAAAAAACCAAAAACTGTATTTGTAAAACAATTTCTCCCGAGTACGGAAATACCCCATTAGTGGTCATAAACTGCTGTTTGGGCACACGGGGGGGGGGGGGCTCGGAAGGGAAGGAGCGCCATTTGGCTTTTGGAGTGCAGATTTTGCTGGGTTGGTTTCCGGTCGCTATGTCGCATTTGCAAAACCCCCGTTGGACCAAAGCAGTGGAAACCCACCAGAAGTGACCCCATTTTGGAAACTATACCCCTCAAGGTATTCACTTAGGGGTGTAGTGGGCAAGTTAACCCCACAGGGGTTTTGCAGAAATTGGTGTGCACTTGATGTTGCAGAGTAAAAATGGGATATTTTGCATATATATGCCAAATTGCGGTGCCCAGCTTGTGCCACCATAACAAGACAGCTCTCTAATTATTATACTGTGTTTGCCAGTTTTAGAATCACCCTACATATGGCCCTAATCCTCTTTTTTGCCTGGACGTTCGTCCAGGCTCAGGAGTGAAAGAGTACCATGCGAAGTTGAGGCTAATTTGGCGATTTACAAAGTATTGGTTCACAATTGCAGAGGCTCTAATGTGAAATATTAAGGGGTGTAGTGAGCATTTTCACCCCACAGGTCTTTTCCATAAATGATAGCGATACGGATGGTGCAAAATAAAACATTTTCATTTTTCCCTAGATATGCCATTTCAGTGGCAAATAAGCCGTGCCCAGCTTGTGCCACTGGAGACTCCATAAATTGTTAAAAGGGTTCTCCCGGCTATGGTGATGCCATATATGTGGAAGTAAACAGCTGTTTGGGCACACTGTAGGGCTCAGAACGTAGGGAGAACTATTTGGCTTTTGGAGCGTGGATTTTGCTTGGTAGTAGTTTTGTTTGGGGTTTTACTGGTATTTCAGTTTATAATGTGGGGGCAAATGTAAGCTGGGCAGAGTACAATAGGGCCATAGTCAAGTGGTATAATAATGGGGTAAAATAATCCATAGATGTGTGTTATGCAGTGAAGCAATCCTTTAAGCACAGGCCAGTGTCACACTGATAAATTATGTCCTTTCTCATCTCCCTTTTGGTCCACACTCCGCACCTTTGCGGTTTGGAGAATTTTACTGGGAAAGTGTTGTCCTAGTATAATACAGGCACACTCGCTTTCAGCAGATATATTTGCGTCCTACCCTTCCTGGTTCCCTAATTTTAGGGCCTTGATAAATCGCCTCTTGAAACGGAAGAAAAGTTCCTCTCTGATCTGCACAACTGCATATTTTTTTATTTCCTGACTTATTGGAGCCTTAACTAATTTATTTTTTCATAGACATAGTGGTATGAGGGTGTTTTTTTGCGGGACGCGCTGTAGTTATTGGTGCCGTTTTGGGGTACATGCGACTGTTCACTTTTTATCCTATTTTTTGGGGAGGCAAGGTGAGCAAAAACCAGCAATTCTGGCATACTTTTTTACGGATTTTTTTTTACGCCGTTCACCATGCGTTATAAATTACATGTTAACTTTATTCTGCGGGCCAGTACAATTCCGGCAATACCAAATTTATAGCACTTTTTTAGGTTTTACAACTTTTTGCACAATAAAATTACTTTTGTAAAAAGAGTGAATTTTTTCTGTCGCCATGTTGTGAGAGCCATAACTTTTTTAATTTTTTTAGTCGACGGAGCTGTGTGAGGGCTTGTTTTTTGCGATACGAGCTATAGTTTTTATAGGTGGCATTTTTGTATACATGCGACTTCTTGATCTCTTTATTCCAATATTTGTATGGCAAAGTGACCAAAAAACCGAAATGTTGCCATTGTTTTTCACAGGGTTTTTTTTTACGCCGTTCACCGCGTCGAATAAATAACATAATACTTTTATAGTCCAGGCTGTTACGGTTACGGCGATATCAAATATGTATGGTTTATTTATTTATTTTCAATAATAAAGGACTTGATCGGCAAAAAAGGGCGTTTGTATTAGATCTGTCAGCCATTCACTGACAGCAAGCGATTAGGCTTCTCTTCCAGACGGGGCCTAATCGTCTTCCATAATGGCAGAGCAGGAGGCCATTGTTAGGCTTCCTGTTGCCATAGCAGTAGTCGGCAGTCTTGCTATAGCATGGCAGTGCTCCCGATCTGCTACCAACCACAAAGATGCAGCGATCGTTTTTCGATCGCTGCATCTATGGGGTTAATGGCAGGAATCAGAGCTAGCTCCGGTTCCTGCCGTTACAGGAGGATGTCAGCTGTAACATACAGCTGACATCCACCCCTGATGACGCCGCCTCAGCTTCTGAGCCGGCGCTATCTTGCCGGCGGCTACGGAAGCCTTTTAGGCCAAGCCTCCGGTTGGGACCTGAAAGTCTTCCATACTAGGCATACCAGGAGGCTTACCTTTGCAGCCACTGGCACCCTTGCAATTTCTTTGCTGGGGTGCCGATGAGTTGCAAACATCTTAAATGCAAGTTTCATCTTAAGCAAGTGAAATGCATGCTCGATCGGGTTGTGATCTGGTGATTGACTTGGCCGTTGCAGAATATTCCACTTCTTTGCCTTAACCCCTTAATACCGAAGGGATTTTAAACCTTAGTGACCAGAGCAATTTTCGAAGTTTTGCTATTCACAGATGTAACGCAGTATAACTCTGTATGTGTTTTCTTGGGACATGTAGTGCTTACTTTTTGTGGTATATATGTATAGGTAACATTTTTGTTACTTTTTTTATAGCCGTGGAAAGACAGAAAAAAAAGAAACATTTAGATTTTTTTCATCATTTAAAATGTAACCGTTTGAAATTAAAAGTAATTTTATCATACAAATGTATTGAAATATATTTTTTTTTTTATCCTGATCATAAGGATACCTGACTTGGAGGTGTAGTTTATTATTTTTTTTACCAGAAATATAGTATAAAACACAAGTGGCCCTTTTTTCAATTGCGCACTAAAATGTCTTAATTTAGTTTTTTACACTATGGTAGTTATGTATGGGTAATGGACTTGAAGTCCAATAAATAATTGTAAAAAAATCATTGTGTTCTACAAACTAGACACTCTAAAGTCTATTTCTAGCGGCTCAATTTCTGTTTTAACCCTTCACACTTTTTACAGAATTTGTCCAAACTTGGGCCAAAAAAATGTAAATTGCATTATTTATTTATTTTTACAAAAGTGGCACTTTTCTTAAGCCATTTCTAAACACTATATGACATACTGGTAAAAGTGACACCTTTCCACATTCTGCTATTTCTCCTGTGTACGGCGATACCAAATATGTGTCTAATCTATTATATGGACCCGTTATAGGACATAGCATAGAAGGAGTCTATTTTGGCTTTTGGAGGCCTTTTTACGCTAGAGCTGATTTTCGGGAACCACGCTGTATTTGCCGTGGTACTGCAGGTCATTTTGACAAGTATAAATGTCCTGCTAAAATTCGTATTTTTAATCGGTGGAAAGAAATAAAAAATAGTTTTTTCCAGAAAATACAGTATTGCTGCATTTTTACAGTGAAACATTATGCATAAAGTAACCCTCCCTTTTGGTTCTCCCTACAAAAACAGTGTGAAAGTTAATAATGTGGGACTGTATCATAAATTTCAAAGCATGGATAGTTATAGAGACCAGGATTAGAGGGACATGTAGGGCAATAAAATTGTGTGTCCCTTCGTATGCCTTTTTTGCTGCACACTCTGCATCGCTTTTGGGGGTATTTGTTTTTTTTCAGTAGCAGGAACAGGGTACTGTTATTGGTCTCCGATCATCACTCTGAAGCCAAGGCTGTTGCTAAGAGCCTTGGCTTCAGAGGCAGATTATGTGATGCCTGCGAAAACCACTCCGATGCGGCCCCCTCCCTCCCAAACCACTCAGATGTGGTGCTTGCTATTGAGCACCGCATCTGAGGGGTTAAATATGATCGGAGACCACTGCTAGTGGTCTCCGATCGTTGCCCTGAATGCCGAGGCTGTTACTAACAGCCCGGTCTTCAGGAGATCCCCGCACGATGGCAGAAAAGTTCTTCTGAAGTGCCGACGTGAAAAGCCGACACTTCAGAAGAACTACCCTAAAAACACTATACGCCGGTCGTTAAGGGGTTAAACTCTTGGGTTGCTTTCACAGTATGTTTTGGGTCATTGTCCATCTGTACTGTGAAGCGTCGTCCAATCAACCTTGCTGCATTTGGTTGAAACTGAGCAGAAAGTATATCCCTGAACACTTCAGAATTCATCCGACCGCTTCTGTCACATCATCAATAAACACTAGTGACCCAGTGCCTTTGGCAGCCATGCATGCCCATGCCATCACACTGCCTCCACCATGTTTTACAGAGGATGTGGTGTGCTTTGGATCATGAGCCGTTCCAAGCCTTCTCCATACTTTCTTCCTCCCATCATTCTCGTATAGGTTGATCTTAGTTTGATCTGTCCATAGAATGCTGTTCCAGAACTGGGCTGGCTTTTTACATGTTTGGCAGAGTCTAATCTGGCCTTTCCATTTTTGAGGCTGATGAATGGTTTGCACCTTGTGGTGAACCCTCTGTATTTGCTCTCATGAAGTCTTCTCTTTATGGTAGACTTTGATACTGATACACCTACTTCTAGGAGAGTGTTCTTCACTTGGGTAGATGTTGTGAAGGGGTTTTTCTTCCCCATGGAAGGGATTCTGCGATCATCCACCACTGATGTCTTCCATGGATGTCCAGGCCTTTTGGAGTCCACAAGATCACCAGTGTGCTCCCTTTTTTTTTTTTTTAAAGAATGTACCAAACTGTTGATTTGGCCACTCCTAACATTTGTGCTATCTTTCTGATGGATTTCTTTTTTTTTTTTTTTTTCAGCCTAACGATGGTCTGTTTCACTTGCGTTAAAGGGATGGTGTTGCCAGAAAAACATGTTTTTTTTTTTAAAATTAAACATTTAGTGTGTGGGTGATTAAACATTGTTCAAATTTTTTATTTTTTTTTGGCACGAGCCAGGAAATATTATAAATTATTTCTAATTTATAATACTACCCATTTTTGGTCACTAGATGGGGCTGTTCCCAAAATTGCAGCATTGCAACATTGGGTTAAAAGCCCTCGCTCTAGTGAGCTCTCAGCATCCCCCCTCCTTTATCCTGGCTAGTGCCGGGATAAACGAGGGGTTAGAAAGGTTTAACCTCCTACACTGTGTGTCGCCATTTTTTGAGGTAACCCACAGTGTAGTAGGTTTACATACAGTAGTAAACACACACAAACACTAACATACATTGAAATCTCTTACCTGCTCCTGCCGCCGCGGCTCCCTCCGGCCCGTCCGCTCCGTTTGCTGCCGCTGTTCCATGTGCACAAGTCCGGAAGCCGCGACCGGAAGTAGTAATATTACTGTCCGGCCGCGACTTCCGGTCCACAGGAAAATGGCGCCGGACGGCGCCAATTTCGAATAGGACTGTGTGGGAGCGGCGCATGCGCAGTTCCCACACAGACGCCGTACACGGCAGTCAATGGGACGGGAGCCGTTCGCAGTCCCTATGGGACTGTGGCTGCCGTATTCCATGTCTGTGTGTGTCGTTAATCGACACACACAGAAATGGAACAAAAAATGGCAGCCCCCATAGGGAAGAAAAAGTGTAAAAATAAGAAACAGTAAAACACAAACACACAAATGAATATAAACGTTTTTATTAAAGCACTAACATCTTTAACATATAAAAAAATTATTTGCGATGACACTGTTCCTTTAAGAGCTTCTTTGACCTCGTGTTGTGGGTTCACCGCAACAGCTTGCAAATGCCACACCTGGAATCAACTCCAGACCTTTTACCTGCTTAATTGATAATGGATTAACGAGGGAATAGCCCATGCAGCCCATTAAATAGGTTTTGAGATAATTGTCCAATTACTTTTGGTCCCTTGAAAAAGAGGCAGCTACATATTAAAAAGCTGTAATTCCTAAGCCTCAAATTAGGATGTGAATACCCTCAAATTAAAGCTGAGAGGCTGCACTTTAAGCCCTGTATATGTAGAGCCTTGGAATCCACAGTGAATGATGTAATCTGGAAAGGAAAATGGCCAAGCATGAAACCGTGCGCTAACACTTTACTTTAGCGACGGAGGACTATTCCCCCCAAACTTTTGCTTCTACTACTATGCAGGTCAACTCCGACAATTGGTGGGTTGGGAGGAGATACCAAGAAATAGAGAACGTGACTTTAGCGGGAATTGTAGGTAAAAAACACATTTGCTTTGCTGGAGTCTGGGCTTCTAGTGTATAAAACATCTAAAGACATGTTACTATATAAATTGCAACGTAAAATATGGAACATAACTAAGAATATGGAGGGAGCACATAATTTTTCGATGTCTTCCCCTTCTGGTTAAATTTTTATATATTGCATTTTGGGACTGATCTTGTTTGAGTAATATTGAACTTATACAAGAATTTACAAATTCAGCACCGTTTTGCAAATGGCAATTTAAAGCCTTTTGTTTGTGCAGCAAAGGAAAGATAGTCTTCCATCATATCGGTATTTGCACTAACCAGAGAATTTTTTTCACATTTACCTAGTTGCCGACACAGGACGAGAATGTTCATCCTGAGCAGCGGGCATTTTGCGCATTCTCGTCCTGTGTGACAGCCGTGTCCGCGCGTGGTCAGGAGCGGGGCAACGACTGTAATACGCTGCCCCACTCTAACGGCGGAGAGAAGAGAGACCCCCTTCTCTCCTCCGTTAACCCCTTGAATGCTCCGATCAAAGCTGAACACGGCATTCAAAGTAAATAAGAGGAGAGGGAACTGCCCTTTGATCGCGTCACAGAAAATCCCTGTGACCCGTTCAAAGGCCATAACTTGTATGGCCAAACAGCCTAGGGTCCGTTAAACGACCCTAGGGCTGTCTGACCATATTTTCTGTTAGAGCATACTGAGGTATGCCCTAACAACTGCCTGTGTAGAATCGGTACACAGGCTAATGTACTGTCATATAGATATATGCCAGTACATTACAGTTAAAAAATAAAAATCAAAATGAAAAATCTCTCTATGGGATTAAAAATAAAAAATTCAATTAATTTTAAAAAAATACACACATACACATTTTTTCCAATAAATAAACCTTTTAAAATACAAGTCCCAAAACATGAAATAATATAGACATATTTGGTATTGCCACGACTGTAACAACCTGTACAACAGATCTATAACAATATTTATTATCGGTGTATGGTGTAAAAATAATAATAAAACTGCAGCGGAACTGCTTTTTTTTTTTTTTTTTTCTGCTTTTTCGCCAAAATAAAAAGGTATATAAATTAAACGATAATGTATTTGTACCAAAAAAATTGTACCTATATAAAGTACAACTCGTCTCACAAAAAACAAAGTCTCATACAACTACATTGTACAAAAATAAAGTTACGAGCGTGGGGATGCAAGGAGGGAAATATAAACAATGATTCTGTCCTCATGGCCAAAATTGGACGTGTCCTTAAGGGGTTAAAAAAGTGTCTAAATTTGTAACACAAAATTTTCAGTACACAATTTATTAAGCAAACAGACTAAAAGAAAACGTTTGTCTGCTTCTTTATATAAAATAATGTTGAATGTTTTTACAAATCACACGTTCACAACTCGAATAGATGGGTTAAGGAACTGGGGGAGGATGTGGAGGTAAACTGGAAAAATGTCTGAGGGAGCACTTTGTATGTCTCATTACGTTTTGCACATAGTATACCACAATCTATGACTAATTATGCATTGCATTAAACTCTAGAGTTTTTGAATAAGTATTATTCTTCTAATACCTCTGCCTGCGTAAAATGTTTATTCAATGCCGGCCTTGTTCACCTGTTATGTCCAAAATTGCACAGATACTTGATGGAGGTATTACTATAGACTAGAAAGGTCTTTTGGCAGGGAGATTTCTGATGATCCAGTGCTGTGCATTTTGGGAGCTTCGTATGTGTTTAGTAACAAATTTCTATTAAGCCACCTTTAATTGCTAGTTTTGTTCTTCGCTCGATTGATAATATTGCGTCATTGCCTAGATCGCCCACCAATCTTGAGGGAGTGGAAAAGACGGGTGAATAAAGCCATGTTGTATGAAAGATTATATTTTAGGTTCATTTTAAACACCGAAAAGGTTTTATTACAAATTGAATTCTTGGATCTTCTATAAGGACTTAGGCCTCATTTACACGAGCGTAATATACGCGCGTGCGACGCGCGTGCTTTTCACGCGTGTCGTACGCACCTATATTACTCTATGGGGCAGTGCAGACAATGCGTGAATTTTGCGCTGCGCGAGTGCGTTGCGTAAAACTCACGACATGTTCTATAATCGTGCGTTTTTCACGTATCACGCACCCATTGAAGTCAATGGGTGCGTGAAAACCACGCATGACACACGGACGCTCCTGCGTTGCATGCGCGAAAATCACGCATCACTTGTTATGTCCATGAAAGAGAGTCTATAAAGCTGGACAAAGCAAACAAAAACCAGGAAGTGCTTGCGTTTTGACTGCGAGTGGGCAAGGCTATTGACTGGAGACAGAAGTTAGCTTCCACTGACATCTGCTGCAATGCCACGTGGGATGGACGTGGAGCGCCTCATCGCCCTGGTCCAGGGCCATCATGCAATTTGGGACACTCGCGCGGAGGCGTACCACGACCGCACGGTCAAGGAGGCCGCCTGGGAGGAGGTCGCGAGGGAGCTTTTTGGCCAGGAGTGGGAGAGTGGCCGAATCCGGGACCGCAGTCGGTTCGGTGAGTACCATGCTTTTTCTGTCAATGCGATGTCATCCCTATTGAAGAACTGGGGCCCTGTATGTGTCTTCCGCGCATTTGCCCGATGACCTTTTGTGGAGCAGGCGCATCACCGTGTACCACGTAATTGGCAGTGCAGGGCCCCTCATTTAAGTGAGAGGGCATAGTTCTTATGGTGTGATATATGTTTTTACTCCAACAGTCCAAGACATCAAAACACGGTGGCGGAGCTGCCGTGACCAATTCCGCCGTGAAATGGGGGAAAAGGGACGCAGCGGAGATGGCGGATCGCGTAAGCGCCCTTATATGTACACAAAACAGCTGATGTTCCTGAAGGACATAATGGCGATGCGCACGTAAGAGATTCTGCTTTTGCATGTGTCTAATGTGTGTTCGCCCATTTCCTGTTTGCCATCGTGTTGTTGTGGGCATTGTTCTATATTCTGTTCTAACGTAATTTTCTCATTATAGAACCACCGACAATTTGGAGGATACGACAGAGGACACGGACGTTGGAGAGTCTCTGCCGGAACCTCCTGCTGCCCATGTCCTGCCCCCTAGCCCCGAGCCGACACCCCTGGACCCCGCCCCTGGCCAGTCTGCGCGGGCCGTCGCCTCTCCGGCTGAGGAGTGCCCTGTGCGTGCCCCCACTCGCCGGCGCCGTGCTCAACAGGCCTCCACAGCTGGGCAAGTCGATAGCCGGGTCCTGGAATATCTCAGGCGAGCCGCAGATGAGGACGGGAACAACGCCTTTGGGCGCAGCATCGTTCCCCTACTCCGGCTGGTCCCCATGGACCGTATGGCCCGTCTGCATGCGTCGATCGTAACGTTGATCGACGCCTCCAGACCGCCCCACAATCCCAACCACTGCTTCACGGCCACTGAGCAGTGGCGCAGTTTAGCTATGCCGGCCACCACGCCCCAGATGCCGGGCACATTCCATCCAGCCCCCCAGATGCCACGTCCGCATCCCTATATGCGCCCTATGGCTCCCCACTTCCCTGCCCCAACATACCACGGGCAACATCAGCACCACTATGCTGGCGAGGAACAACCTCCACAGCTCCAGGTCCAGCAAAGTGGTGCTGAAATGCCGGCATATTCGTCCCCGGGCCACCAGTACCAACACATTTGAGTGTGTTGGAGGCGTTCTATTTTACCGTCATCTTTGATTTTGATGCAGGGATGGCAACTTGCCGTCGTATTGATTTTATATGTATATAACATCATGTTGGTGTTTGTTTGTTTATATCATATGTTTGTGTGTTTTCCGGACCACACCATGTTTCCGTTGTGTGCATTCCAAACACATTAAAAACATGGATGTTGATTGTTTCTATTGCGTGTTGTTTTTACTTGATACCCCTCAACATAATGTTTGACCCACATTTTCTTTGGCTATACCCTCTCACACTTCTGGCCTTTGGGCACAATGCATACACACGTGATAGAGAACCAACCCACAACAAATATGATCGACTAAGGCACAAATTCAGAGAAAGATACAAACAATTATTTATTGAGATAAAAGCATGAAACAAATAAAAATGGAAATAGGGGATGAGTCACACAGTAAAAAGGACGTCTAATCGATCAAAAATATCAGGTATGGATATTGTGTCCACATGTAGGCAGTATGCATATATTATAGTAATGGGAATACGTGCATGTGATCACATAAAAAACTGTATCTAATGAAAAGCAGCACGGATTCAAGCAAGGTACATCAAATGACAACAGCACAATATCAACAAAATGAAATCAGGTACCGGTAGCTGTGGTGATTGTCAAGTAAGCATACAACATCAGTAAGTATATAACATCAGTAACAGTCACACACAGCTACACAGGTAGTATGAACCAAATTATGCAAAAAGTGTGCTTGAAATCAGAGGATGACCAGCAAGAAGTGAGCACAATAGAGCTATAACTGCTGCACAGGACAGAAAAGGTAAAGCAACATACCAGTGGACATGATGTAACCAGGGATTAGATGTCCCAACCCGACGCGCGTTTCGGCGATTGCCTTCGTCCGGGGTTAGGGTCAAACTACTTGTGCCCACCTATATATAGTGCAGAGCCCATGTGTGTAATAAGATGATGTAGGAGGAGGAAGCATAAACCGGATATGGAAAATCACTCCTGTGACCACTCAAAATTAAAGGTGAGGGGTATTGACCATATAATATGTGGCACGAGAGGTGGGGCCATAAAACAAAAGCTTGCACAATGCGAGACCCGCTGGATTTGGACTCTTGGGACAATGTTTCCACATGGATTAAATGAATCCTTGAGCTACGCTCCGTTTTTGTAGCCATTGACTCCTATAATGGGTCGTGGTTTTTACCCTTTCCTCATTTTCTGTGTCACTTTTTAGCACTAACTACCCTCTTTCTGTCCACTTATATATACAGAGCCATGGTACTTTTCATTGTATCCATCAGAGGAGGCTACCGATTGGACCACAGTCTAAGTTCCATATAGAGGAAAACGAGAAAAGAAGAACAAGAATTCATGTTATTTTATATGGTTTTCTTGCATTTATACACGCATCTTATTGCTATGAGATTTTAATACAAATTCTATACATACATTTTATACCTACTTGTTTATCCACATATTATGATAACACTGTCACAGTGTTTCTTACCTTGGCACTTATCTACTTTTCTTATGTTGTACGATGCATATGCACCATATGCATAGTTTTTTAGCATGGTCTCTCTATGTGACTGGTGACCACTTGTTTTTAAATACAATGTTTTTATGGCGTATTGTACTATATCTCTGTATGTGCATAAATTTAATTCTGTCATATACTATTTTGTCATTTGCATTCAGTACACTTGCATCATAGTCTAATATTGTTAGTCTTTTGACCTCTTATTCACATAATTTGTTGTCACTTTATCGGTTCCTTTATTTGTTTCCTTGGATCATCTTACAGGCTTCACCCACTGGTCACTTACTTAGCAATATTCAGGCACACACTTTTTCATCTCACTTTATTCATTCCCCTCCTTGTCATTTATTCACTTCACTATACATATTTTATTTCACTTCACCATCACCCTTCACTTATGTTTTCACTTATCATCTTTCACCCTTTATGATTTATTTGTTTTTGCATCGGCACAATCAGATAATCTATTATACTGTCGGTAATATATACTCCTGCTGTATTATTCAGCTAAACATCCTTCTTGTTTGCTCCTCCTTTGGCATATATACGATCTATGGCTGTGCGCTGATGACAGGGAAACTCTGTATTCAACAGATTTCCCCCGGGGGGGGGGAGTGGCCCTGACCTCTTCCGACCGCTGTCTATGATTGGAGCAGGATGTGGGGGGCGCGGTCAGTCCTCGCCGCCTCACATCCTCTCTGATGACGTGGTACAGGAAGTGGGGCAGCGCCATCTTGGCACCCCGCATCAGACGCCGACTTTCCATATCCGGTTTATGCTTCCTCCTCCTACATCATCTTATTACACACATGGGCTCTGCACTATATATAGGTGGGCACAAGTAGTTTGACCCTAACCCCGGACGAAGGCAATCGCCGAAACGCGCGTCGGGTTGGGACATCTAATCCCTGGTTACATCATGTCCACTGGTATGTTGCTTTACCTTTTCTGTCCTGTGCAGCAGTTATAGCTCTATTGTGCTCACTTCTTGCTGGTCATCCTCTGATTTCAAGCACACTTTTTGCATAATTTGGTTCATACTACCTGTGTAGCTGTGTGTGACTGTTACTGATGTTATATACTTACTGATGTTGTATGCTTACTTGACAATCACCACAGCTACCGGTACCTGATTTCATTTTGTTGATATTGTGCTGTTGTCATTTGATGTACCTTGCTTGAATCCGTGCTGCTTTTCATTAGATACAGTTTTTTATGTGATCACATGCACGTATTCCCATTACTATAATATATGCATACTGCCTACATGTGGACACAATATCCATACCTGATATTTTTGATCGATTAGACGTCCTTTTTACTGTGTGACTCATCCCCTATTTCCATTTTTATTTGTTTCATGCTTTTATCTCAATAAAGAATTGTTTGTATCTTTCTCTGAATTTGTGCCTTAGTCGATCATATTTGTTGTGGGTTGGTTCTCTATCAATTTTTTGATCGATGCACCAAGTATATCTTGGTTACTATGTAGGATCCAAAAATATAGTGCATCTAATATGGCTAGCAATGTTGCTTTACAGCTTATTTGGTGATACTCCTTAGCACTACTTTCTTATTGCATCCTATTTGTTGGTATTTTATCGGTTTTGTACTTATTTTTTCTGTGTTCTCACAGAGCTCAATACCACGGGTCCCATGGATTATAAAGCCAGGGAATGTGCCTGGCGATCCCAGATGGAACAGGTTTTCAAGGATGAGTCCCCAGTATTTGGTTTTAATGTTTGCAGAAATGTCAGCGAGCTCCAGAGTAAATATACTAATCTGTTACACCGCCGCATGAAAGTGTGGTGGAATAAAACTTTCCTGGAAAATTACATCCAGAGAAACCTTGTCCCAAGGGGTTTGAGAATTCAAATTTTCCCTTCCTTCCCCATTATTGAGGAAGATTTTACGTCTAAATGGGAAGAGGTGTGCAACCAGAGCTCGAGGAAATTCATGGAGCTTCTGATTGACCTCAACCAAAAAATGATATTATCGATGGATGTAGAAATAGAAAATGTCCAGGCCCAACTCTTTCCACTTATGTCCACAGATAGTATGGTCAAATTTAAACATAATCTTGATACCCAATTTGTTGAATGGGAAAAAGACATCCAAGATACTAAATCCAAGAAATTCTCTAGAGACATCGGAGACTTCCAAAACAATAAAGTATATAGGTGGAGAAGAAATCATGCCCCAGGAGGCCGTAGTCGTACTCCTTCAATTTCCTCTGTGTCCTCTCAGAGTGAAACAGATCACATGTCCCATAGACCCAACTTCAATACTCGCCCTAAAAGAAAATTGGCACAAAGACAAGTGGCCAATAGAAAGCGGCCAGATGTACGGGACCAGAGCAGTCGTTTGAAGTGAAAGATCTCCATATTTTCGGCCGTTCACTTATCTTCAAAAAATGGTTTGACAAACCAGTGGACAGCGAACACTTCCCAACTTTAGAGGAACAACAGGCACTTAAAGCTTTAGAGGATCTACTGGATGAGCACAAGATTGATGATGTTGCAGGGAGCTAAAGGTTCGTGTACGAGAACATATGGCAGACATAAAGCGGGCATCAGGGGCAGAGAATCTGGAGAATTTGAAACCTGTGGCTCGGCATTTTAAAATTCATCACTCCTGTGACCCCTCAAAATTAAAGGTGAGGGGTATTGACCATATAATATGTGGCACGAGAGGTGGGGCCATAAAACAAAAGCTTGCACAATGCGAGACCCGCTGGATTTGGACTCTTGGGACAATGTTTCCACATGGATTAAATGAATCCTTGAGCTACGCTCCGTTTTTGTAGCCATTGACTCCTATAATGGGTCGTGGTTTTTACCCTTTCCTCATTTTCTGTGTCACTTTTTAGCACTAACTACCCTCTTTCTGTCCACTTATATATACAGAGCCATGGTACTTTTCATTGTATCCATCAGAGGAGGCTAGCGATTGGACCACAGTCTAAGTTCCATATAGAGGAAAACGAGAAAAGAAGAACAAGAATTCATGTTATTTTATATGGTTTTCTTGCATTTATACACGCATCTTATTGCTATGAGATTTTAATACAAATTCTATACATACATTTTATACCTACTTGTTTATCCACATATTATGATAACACTGTCACAGTGTTTCTTACCTTGGCACTTATCTACTTTTCTTATGTTGTACGATGCATATGCACCATATGCATAGTTTTTTAGCATGGTCTCTCTATGTGACTGGTGACCACTTGTTTTTAAATACAATGTTTTTATGGCGTATTGTACTATATCTCTGTATGTGCATAAATTTAATTCTGTCATATACTATTTTGTCATTTGCATTCAGTACACTTGCATCATAGTCTAATATTGTTAGTCTTTTGACCTCTTATTCACATAATTTGTTGTCACTTTATCGGTTCCTTTATTTGTTTCCTTGGATCATCTTACAGGCTTCACCCACTGGTCACTTACTTAGCAATATTCAGGCACACACTTTTTCATCTCACTTTATTCATTCCCCTCCTTGTCATTTATTCACTTCACTATACATATTTTATTTCACTTCACCATCACCCTTCACTTATGTTTTCACTTATCATCTTTCACCCTTTATGATTTATTTGTTTTTGCATCGGCACAATCAGATAATCTATTATACTGTCGGTAATATATACTCCTGCTGTATTATTCAGCTAAACATCCTTCTTGTTTGCTCCTCCTTTGGCATATATACGATCTATGGCTGTGCGCTGATGACAGGGAAACTCTGTATTCAACAGATTTCCCCCGGGGGGGGGGAGTGGCCCTGACCTCTTCCGACCGCTGTCTATGATTGGAGCAGGATGTGGGGGGCGCGGTCAGTCCTCGCCGCCTCACATCCTCTCTGATGACGTGGTACAGGAAGTGGGGCAGCGCCATCTTGGCACCCCGCATCAGACGCCGACTTTCCATATCCGGTTTATGCTTCCTCCTCCTACATCATCTTATTACACACATGGGCTCTGCACTATATATAGGTGGGCACAAGTAGTTTGACCCTAACCCCGGACGAAGGCAATCGCCGAAACGCGCGTCGGGTTGGGACATCTAATCCCTGGTTACATCATGTCCACTGGTATGTTGCTTTACCTTTTCTGTCCTGTGCAGCAGTTATAGCTCTATTGTGCTCACTTCTTGCTGGTCATCCTCTGATTTCAAGCACACTTTTTGCATAATTTGGTTCATACTACCTGTGTAGCTGTGTGTGACTGTTACTGATGTTATATACTTACTGATGTTGTATGCTTACTTGACAATCACCACAGCTACCGGTACCTGATTTCATTTTGTTGATATTGTGCTGTTGTCATTTGATGTACCTTGCTTGAATCCGTGCTGCTTTTCATTAGATACAGTTTTTTATGTGATCACATGCACGTATTCCCATTACTATAATATATGCATACTGCCTACATGTGGACACAATATCCATACCTTATATTTTTGATCGATTAGACGTCCTTTTTACTGTGTGACTCATCCCCTATTTCCATTTTTATTTGTTTCATGCTTTTATCTCAATAAAGAATTGTTTGTATCTTTCTCTGAATTTGTGCCTTAGTCGATCATATTTGTTGTGGGTTGGTTCTCTATCAATTTTTTGATCGATGCACCAAGTATATCTTGGTTACTATGTAGGATCCAAAAATATAGTGCATCTAATATGGCTAGCAATGTTGCTTTACAGCTTATTTGGTGATACTCCTTAGCACTACTTTCTTATTGCATCCTATTTGTTGGTATTTTATCGGTTTTGTACTTATTTTTTCTGTGTTCTCACAGAGCTCAATACCACGGGTCCCATGGATTATAAAGCCAGGGAATGTGCCTGGCGATCCCAGATGGAACAGGTTTTCAAGGATGAGTCCCCAGTATTTGGTTTTAATGTTTGCAGAAATGTCAGCGAGCTCCAGAGTAAATATACTAATCTGTTACACCGCCGCATGAAAGTGTGGTGGAATAAAACTTTCCTGGAAAATTACATCCAGAGAAACCTTGTCCCAAGGGGTTTGAGAATTCAAATTTTCCCTTCCTTCCCCATTATTGAGGAAGATTTTACGTCTAAATGGGAAGAGGTGTGCAACCAGAGCTCGAGGAAATTCATGGAGCTTCTGATTGACCTCAACCAAAAAATGATATTATCGATGGATTTAGAAATAGAAAATGTCCAGGCCCAACTCTTTCCACTTATGTCCACAGATAGTATGGTCAAATTTAAACATAATCTTGATACCCAATTTGTTGAATGGGAAAAAGACATCCAAGATACTAAATCCAAGAAATTCTCTAGAGACATCGGAGACTTCCAAAACAATAAAGTATATAGGTGGAGAAGAAATCATGCCCCAGGAGGCCGTAGTCGTACTCCTTCAATTTCCTCTGTGTCCTCTCAGAGTGAAACAGATCACATGTCCCATAGACCCAACTTCAATACTCGCCCTAAAAGAAAATTGGCACAAAGACAAGTGGCCAATAGAAAGCGGCCAGATGTACGGGACCAGAGCAGTCGTTTGAAGTGAAAGATCTCCATATTTTCGGCCGTTCACTTATCTTCAAAAAATGGTTTGACAAACCAGTGGACAGCGAACACTTCCCAACTTTAGAGGAACAACAGGCACTTAAAGCTTTAGAGGATCTACTGGATGAGCACAAGATTGATGATGTTGCAGGGAGCTAAAGGTTCGTGTACGAGAACATATGGCAGACATAAAGCGGGCATCAGGGGCAGAGAATCTGGAGAATTTGAAACCTGTGGCTCGGCATTTTAAAATTCATCACTCCTGTGACCCCTCAAAATTAAAGGTGAGGGGTATTGACCATATAATATGTGGCACGAGAGGTGGGGCCATAAAACAAAAGCTTGCACAATGCGAGACCCGCTGGATTTGGACTCTTGGGACAATGTTTCCACATGGATTAAATGAATCCTTGAGCTACGCTCCGTTTTTGTAGCCATTGACTCCTATAATGGGTCGTGGTTTTTACCCTTTCCTCATTTTCTGTGTCACTTTTTAGCACTAACTACCCTCTTTCTGTCCACTTATATATACAGAGCCATGGTACTTTTCATTGTATCCATCAGAGGAGGCTAGCGATTGGACCACAGTCTAAGTTCCATATAGAGGAAAACGAGAAAAGAAGAACAAGAATTCATGTTATTTTATATGGTTTTCTTGCATTTATACACGCATCTTATTGCTATGAGATTTTAATACAAATTCTATACATACATTTTATACCTACTTGTTTATCCACATATTATGATAACACTGTCACAGTGTTTCTTACCTTGGCACTTATCTACTTTTCTTATGTTGTACGATGCATATGCACCATATGCATAGTTTTTTAGCATGGTCTCTCTATGTGACTGGTGACCACTTGTTTTTAAATACAATGTTTTTATGGCGTATTGTACTATATCTCTGTATGTGCATAAATTTAATTCTGTCATATACTATTTTGTCATTTGCATTCAGTACACTTGCATCATAGTCTAATATTGTTAGTCTTTTGACCTCTTATTCACATAATTTGTTGTCACTTTATCGGTTCCTTTATTTGTTTCCTTGGATCATCTTACAGGCTTCACCCACTGGTCACTTACTTAGCAATATTCAGGCACACACTTTTTCATCTCACTTTATTCATTCCCCTCCTTGTCATTTATTCACTTCACTATACATATTTTATTTCACTTCACCATCACCCTTCACTTATGTTTTCACTTATCATCTTTCACCCTTTATGATTTATTTGTTTTTGCATCGGCACAATCAGATAATCTATTATACTGTCGGTAATATATACTCCTGCTGTATTATTCAGCTAAACATCCTTCTTGTTTGCTCCTCCTTTGGCATATATACGATCTATGGCTGTGCGCTGATGACAGGGAAACTCTGTATTCAACAGATTTCCCCCGGGGGGGGGGGGGAGTGGCCCTGACCTCTTCCGACCGCTGTCTATGATTGGAGCAGGATGTGGGGGGCGCGGTCAGTCCTCGCCGCCTCACATCCTCTCTGATGACGTGGTACAGGAAGTGGGGCAGCGCCATCTTGGCACCCCGCATCAGACGCCGACTTTCCATATCCGGTTTATGCTTCCTCCTCCTACATCATCTTATTACACACATGGGCTCTGCACTATATATAGGTGGGCACAAGTAGTTTGACCCTAACCCCGGACGAAGGCAATCGCCGAAACGCGCGTCGGGTTGGGACATCTAATCCCTGGTTACATCATGTCCACTGGTATGTTGCTTTACCTTTTCTGTCCTGTGCAGCAGTTATAGCTCTATTGTGCTCACTTCTTGCTGGTCATCCTCTGATTTCAAGCACACTTTTTGCATAATTTGGTTCATACTACCTGTGTAGCTGTGTGTGACTGTTACTGATGTTATATACTTACTGATGTTGTATGCTTACTTGACAATCACCACAGCTACCGGTACCTGATTTCATTTTGTTGATATTGTGCTGTTGTCATTTGATGTACCTTGCTTGAATCCGTGCTGCTTTTCATTAGATACAGTTTTTTATGTGATCACATGCACGTATTCCCATTACTATAATATATGCATACTGCCTACATGTGGACACAATATCCATACCTGATATTTTTGATCGATTAGACGTCCTTTTTACTGTGTGACTCATCCCCTATTTCCATTTTTATTTGTTTCATGCTTTTATCTCAATAAAGAATTGTTTGTATCTTTCTCTGAATTTGTGCCTTAGTCGATCATATTTGTTGTGGGTTGGTTCTCTATCAATTTTTTGATCGATGCACCAAGTATATCTTGGTTACTATGTAGGATCCAAAAATATAGTGCATCTAATATGGCTAGCAATGTTGCTTTACAGCTTATTTGGTGATACTCCTTAGCACTACTTTCCTATTGCATCCTATTTGTTGGTATTTTATCGGTTTTATACACACGTGATATGAGGTTTTAGTTAATCTCTCGGGGTTTGACATGGTTTGCAAGAGGTGCGAACGTTTAGGTGCTGTCATGGGCCCCGAAGCAAACTAAGTATACTTGCAATTGGACTTTCCTAACTTTAGGCCGCACAACATTCTATCTCCAGAAAGAAGGTTGCCAACTGTCAAAAGTCCTGCTCAAACCCCGACAGATGTAAGCTCGCAACCCGCGTCAAGGGTCCTCATGTTTTGCGAGTCCCTAACCCAACACGAACCCCAAAAAAAAACGAAAATAACTGGTCACATGTGACGTGTGTAGTGAAGCCGCCAAACAACAGACAACCCTTCAAAGGTCATCACGCCCCCACGGTGCGGCTCCTGATGGGCACTCAAAATATGCCGCCAAAGTATCCCGCACTCGAAGGCCGGAAGAGAGAGATCGGCCGAGAGGAATAACCGGGACAGTGTGGCTGGTGCCTGCATGTGTTAGGATATATTCTGCATCAAAGGTAGCATCATTAATGCGAAAGAAGTTATGCAGAACGACACACGCTTGTATAACACGTGTGACATTCTGCATGGACAATTGCATTGTCGTCAGAAAGACACGCCACCTGTTCGACATAATGCCAAAGGCACATTCCACACATCGACGAGCTCGGCCTAGGCGGAGATTGAACATGCGACGACGGTCATCCAAGCCCCTTCTCGCAAAAGGACGCATGACTTGCCTTGTCAGTGCAAACCCCTCATCCGCCACAATGACATACGGGATTGGGGGGCCGCTGGAGCCCGGGAGGATGGAAGGTTCCGGCACCGCCAGTCGATTATTCACGAGTCGGTTCCCCATTCTTGATGAACGGAATATGCGGGCATCTGCCGAGCTTCCATACGAGCCGATGTCAACAATAGTGAAACAATAATTTGTGTCCGCCAAGGCTAACAATACCATAGAAAAATACTGCTTGTAGTTATAGTATTGCGAGCCACTGCGTGGGGGCTTTCTCACACGAATGTGTTTGCCGTCTAGGGCACCAATGCAATTTGGAAATTCACTTGCTCTAAGAAATCCCTCTGAAATACTTAGCCACTGTTCTGTCGTGGGCTGAGGCATGACCGTGCTCTTTAACCTCTGCCACAACATGACACAGGTGGATGTGACAATGAACGAAATGGTGGTCACTCCCAAAAGAAATTCAAAATGTAACGAATGATAACTATTGCCTGTGGCCAGAAATCTAGAAAACAAAGAGAAAGAAAAAGAAAGCCACAACACATATTAGGGGGGGGGCTGGTAAAGCAGACAGCGTCATTGACTAAGTAATAGCAGCTGCACACATACCTCAGGGTCACAAGCAGCCGTTCCTCGGGCGAAATGCAGCGTCTCATGTTGGTATTCTTGTAGGTGAGACCAGAGCGAATCTGCTCAAGCAGAAGGTCAAATGTGGCCACAGGCATGCGGCAGAAGGCTCTAATTTTTTCAGGATGCCGTTGTAAGTCCTCATACAGGCTATGGAAATGGCCTTTCATCGTACGTTGGGCCACAAGTGGATGAACCCAAATGCGACATCTTACAGGCGTCTGGTGCTGCAGCATGGGTCGACGCTCCCCAAACCGACGTGAGATCATCCAGGCAAGAAGCACACGTGCCAGCGACAGAGAAGGCATAATTGTGGCGTGTCAAGGCGATACCAACGTCAATGGAGAAACACACACTCTGGTTTCTGCAGAGGCGGAAATAAGGTGCAAAACAGGCTTCTCCCAGCAAGCAGGGGTTGGGCCAGCTCGCCTATTTGTAGGCTGGCCTCGCATTAATCCCCTCTGCGTTTTTTACGCGCGATGCAAACGCTAGTCGTGCGCACGTTTTAAACGCAACAACGCTGCGTATACGCAGTGCATACGCAATACCAACGCGCGCAAAACGCTGCGTTTTTTCCGCGCGCAAAACACACACGCTCGTGTAAATGAGGCCTTAAATACAAGTTTTGGAGGTATAAATGTAACTTTTTTTTCTCTTCTCTTGTCCTCATGTATTTGGGGAGGGTTTGTGGTATGGTACAATGTATGTTTTTGTGAGACTAGGTTTTTTTTTTGTTTTTTTTTTATTAGTGCTGCTGTGTCATCATATTTATAATGGAAACTTTTTAAAGAAAATGGCAAAAGAAAAAATTTACATTTTTGAAAATAGGAGGCAACATTTTAGGATGAATTAACACTTGCGTTGTATAATCCATTACTCTGATAAGTATAAAAATGGATCTGCTAAAATTCCCATTACATTAAAAATAACGGAAGCAAACTGATTATAATCCATATGTATCCATTTTATATTGACACCAATGTTTAAAAAAAAAAAAAAAAAAACCCATCCGTTAGACATCCATTTTTGGGGAATGGAGAAAAAGTAATCTCCACGGCACTTTTATCCCATTAAAAAAACAAAACTGAATACAAACGTACTGGACGCGAACTGACATTTACAGATCTCAAAGATTTCAATGGGATTTTTAACAGATCAATTTTTAGATCAGAATAAGGATTAAAATGGATCAGAGTAAGGCCTCGTTCCCATCTGCAAGGGAAGCTCCATTAGGGGCCGCTGTCACAGATCCGGCTGAGATTAACGGAGAGTATAGCACAGCATGCTTCTATTGTCTCTGGTAAAATCACGGACACCCCGACGGAAAACCGACGGAACCTATTAAAGTCAATGGGTTCCGTCGGCCGCCGGTGGTGTCCATTGTGCAAAGGAGCGTTGCTTCCGTTATTTCCTTGTTCTGCCCCCTTTGACTGAGCAGAACAAAGGAACACACCAACGCTGGTGTGAACCAACCCTAACGGATTATACAACGCAAATGTGAACTTAGCCTTATGTTGGCAATTTGGTTTAATATCTTTCAGAAGAAGAGATTGTCATGGGAACCTATTTTTACTTGTTACATGATAGATCACCAGCTAACAAGTGACTGTATTCATATTCTGCTAATAGCACAGTAACCTCAGCATTTCTTTAGTATTGAGGCAGTAACTGAGAACCCATACAAGGACTACATTGTTTTACACACAACTCTCATTCACCAACCTTGAACTTCAGTTTCCGTTTTGGTCTTTGAAAGGCTTTTGAAATTGAATTGAAATTGAATCACATAAAATAAATGCTTTGAATCACTGATAAAGCAGTAGCTTTGGTACTTTGATAAAAGATAAGAGTGCAAACCTTCTAAATATAGCCTACTGATAACGCCTTACTCTCAATCTGAGCACAGCTCCACATATCAGTTATAAATATTTGGGCAAAAGGTCTGAGACACATTAATCATTATGTTTACCTACTAATGTCCTGACATTGACATCTCCAATAAGCCGGGTGTGTCTTGTAGAAATAAATCTTGCCTCTATTATGGATGGTAATTTTTATAATTGTTGTAAGATAAGATATATAAAGTGTACTCTACTACTTATGTTTTTATGAGTGGTGGATTTAAATGATTGAAAATCAAACCCTACGGCTAGTGCTCAATGGCAACACTGCATCGCTCGCATGTTGCGGTAAAATCATAAGGTTTTTGAAACTGCGCTCTGACTCTAGGGTTTCTTTATGAGGAAATAAGATGCAAGTGTCACAGGCAACTTGATTTAGGCAAAGTCTTATAAAGACAAAACTGATCTTGTATTGAAAATATGTATCAATAGTTGGTTATTTTTCTTAACAGAAATTTGTGCATTAATACTTGGTTACTTGTTATATAAATATATATCACAGGTCAGTGCCTCTTCATTAGATTTTATGGATTTTAAGGTTTCACTATGGTCCTGCCACATTGGACGATAGTGGGATAGTGGAGGTCACATAATTATTTCTGTTACTTGTATAGCGCCAACATATTCTGCAGCAGGGGTCCTTACTTACTGCCCCATTGGGGATCACAATCTAAATTCCCTATAATTAGTATGTTTCTGGGGTGTGGGAGGAAAACTGAGTACCCAGAGGAAACCACCACAAACACGGGGAGAACATACAAACACCATGCAGATGTTCTCCTTTAGTTGGATTTGAACCCAGGACCACAGTGCTGCAAGCTTTGGCAGATTAAGTAGGCCATAGGCCCTGGGCTGTCATCCAAACTTGGGCCCCTCTTCTCCACCGCCGCCTTGTCGCGCCGTAACTATTGCTAACACTATCTTTTTGCGCTATCATTATCAAATGGGTGTTTACAATTCCCCTTTCACAGGGCTGTGTCCCTACATACTGACAGTATCACGCTGTGCAGGAACACATTCTCCTGACAAGGGGAATGGTAACACCAATTTTTCTATCAGTCATGGACTGCACAAAGACTTTATGTGGAATACAAGGATTTCCTGTAATAAACATGTCAGGAGAGGTGACTGATTCTCTACAAATCCAGTGACTCACAGGTGATGACGTCTCAGATGCTAGCTTTTTCCTCTTTTCTTCTCCATTCGGTCCAGAGCTCATGACGACTTCTCCCGGCCATGACCCATTTCTGCAGAATTTGCCACTCCGATGTCTTCGGCTCCTCACTTTTCCAATATTTCCACACCTATAAATGAAGATAAAATTATAATGGTGCCATACACTATGCCCCTAAATCTAATATCACCATGCACTGCGCCCCTGAATATAATTGTCACACACTGAAAAGTACCAAATACACAGTGCCCCCTGTAGATGGCGCCAACTCCCCCTGTAGATAGCGCCTCCCTCCCTGTAGACCGCATCAACACAGCCCCCTATAGATAGCGCCATACAGTGCTCCCCTCCCCTGTATATTGTGGTACACAGCATTGCTACACTGCAGCCCTGGAATGACATTTTATCCCATGTGAACACTGCAGTTTGTGATTGGCTGCAGCGGTCACATGGGGTGCAACGTCATCCCAGGAGGCCGGCCCGGACAAAGAAACTGAATTCTGGGCCAGTATAAGATTTTAATTTTTTCTGAGTTGCGTTTTTACATAACAACTGCTATTTATTGCGGATTGTACCTCCCCATTGAATTAAATGAGGAAAACCCGAAACAAATAAGCATGCTGCATATTAAAAAAAAACACTCTGCTGCTACTGTATTAGGGCTTGTCCACACTTAACTGAATTGCTGCGTATTTTCGGCCCGGAAAATACACAGAATACAGTAGCAGCAAAGTGGGTGAGATTTAACAAATCTCATTCAGACGCTGCATAAAATTTCCGACCAGAAATTTTGTCCTGCGGTGCGTATTTTTCGTGCCACAGCATGTCAATTCCTGCTGCGAATAGTGGACTGAATTGCTGCGTTTTTCAGAGGAGATTTCACAATCTCCCAACATTGAGAAAAATGCAGCAAAATACGCACTATTTTCTCCAGAAAAAAACGCAGGAAATGTTTTTTTTTCTGCAGCGGAATTTCTGCTAGTTCCAATGGAATTGCTGCAGAAATATGTATAATAATATATATCAAGCACAGTAGAAGGAAGTCGGCACCACTCTCAATCTTCACAGCATGGAACAGGCAGATAGATGTAAGTGGAGTCAGGGTTTCCTCATTTAAGCAAACTTCGGGCGGTGCTCAGCATAAAAACAGACGGTCTTGTAGTATAATATAGATGAAAGAAATGAAAATGCGGCACTCACCCGTTTGCAAATCTTCTTAACTTTGTGTCACCTTGGTGAGGGTAAAAGCATTACAGGGAGGACAGCTAGTTGTAGGTTACAGCCTGTTTCGCGCTGGAGATCGCGCTTCTTCTGACCTAGTACGTCACTGCTGGAGGCGTTCTTTTAAACTGCCAACAGCTGTAGCTTCCATAGTAACGCATGTAGCAACAGTGAACAGCTTCTGGAACACACCCCTTTATGTTCATTTCTTTTCAGAGCAAGCATCACTTATACCTTTCAAGGAAAAGGGCTCCATTCACAACTTATGTGTCAGAAGAAGCGCGATCTCCAGCGCGAAACAGGCTGTAACCTACAACTAGCTGTACTCCCTGTAATGCTTTTACCCTCGCCAAGGTGACACAATAAAGTTAAGAGGATTTGCAAACGGGTGAGTGCCGCATTTTCATTTCTTTCATCTATAATAATATATATATAAAGTACACATTGTATACACACATGCACTTACTTTTTATGTAGGATATTTGGGAAGGACGTTCAGCAGCTTTATGGCCCGAACCAGTACCGCAGACTGTCTCCCCTCCCTCACGACCCGACTGGTAACAGCAGGAGGAGGAGAGGTGTTGAAGAGCAGGGAAGGGGGGCTGGAGGGGGAGCTTCTAAAGTAGGACAGGGAGTTTTAAGATAGCAGCACAGACCACGGCTGCTAATAGCTGGGAGTCGGACAGCGGTACTTAGCTGCTGTGACGACCCCTTATAAATACTGTACCCTGCCTCCTGAGGCCAGAAACCAACCTCACCTCATGGCAGGTGCAGCCCTTGCACCAGGGCCCCCTCAAGTGCTAGCGACGCCACCGGGTATGAGGGGGCCCGTGCGGTTCAGGTGGCCCTGTGAGCCTTGGGCCCCGGGCGGCCACCCGAACCGCCCTAATGACGATCTGCCACTGGCTGCAAGGCAAAAATGCTAACCAGTGAGCCAACCTGCTGCCGCATAATCAGGAGTATTTTATACTGACCATTTGCCAATATTGACCACTTGCAATGGTAATCTGACTTTTTCCACTATTTAGTGCATGATGTTACATAGTTACATAGTTAGTACGGCTGAAAAAAGACACATGTCCATCAAGTCCAACCAAGGGAAGGGAAAAGGGAAGGAAAAATTTCTACACATAGGAGCTAATATTTTTTTGTTCTAGGAAATTATCTAACCCTTTTTTAAAGCCATCTACTGTCCCTGCTGTGACCAGCTCCTGTGGTAGGCTATTCCATAAATTCACCGTTCTTACTGTAAAGAAGCCTTGTCGCCTCTGCAGCTTGAACCTTTTTTTCTCCAGACGGAGGGAGTGCCCCCTTGTTTTTTGAGGGGGTTTTACAAGGAACAGGATATCACCATATTTTTTGTATGTGCCATTAATATATTTATATAAGTTAATCATGTCCCCCCTTAGTCGTCTTTTTTCAAGGCTAAATAGGTTTAATTCTTTCAATCTTTCCTCATAACTTAAATTCTCCATGCCCCTTATTAGCTTCGTTGCTCTTCTTTGTATTTTTTCCAACTCCAGGGCATCCTTTCTATGAACTGGAGCCCAGAACTGAACTGCATATTCTAGATGGGGCCTCACTAATGCTTTGTAAAGTGGCAATATTACATCTCTGTCCCGCGAGTCCATGCCTCTTTTAATACACGACAATATCTTGCTGGCCTTTGAAGCAGCTGATTGACACTGCATGCTGTTATTGAGTTTATGATTTACAAGAACACCCAGATCCTTCTCAACAAGTGAATCCGCCAGTGTAGCTCCCCCTAGGACATATGATGCATGCAGGTTGTTGGTACCCAGATGCATAACTTTACATTTATCTACATTAAACTTCATTTGCCAAGTGGACGCCCAAACACTTAGTTTGTTTAAATCTGCCTGCAATTCACAAACATCTTCCATAGTCTGAACTATATTACATAGCTTGGTGTCATCTGCAAAAATAGAAATAGTGCTATTAATCCCATCCTCTATATCATTAATAAATAAGTTGAATAATAGTGGTCCCAGCACTGAACCCTGGGGTACACCACTTATAACCGGTGACCATTCAGAGAAGGAATCATTGACCACAACTCTCTGGATACGGTCCTTGAGCCAATTCTCAATCCAATTACAAACTATATTTTCTAAACCTATAGTCCGTAATTTACCCATTAGGCGTCTATGGGGGACAGTGTCAAATGCCTTTGCAAAGTCCAAAAACACTAAATCCACAGCGGCCCCTCTGTCTAGACTTCTGCTTACCTCTTCATAAAAACAGATTAGGTTAGTTTGACAACTTCTGTCCTTAGTAAAACCGTGCTGGCTGTCACTTATAATGCTATTTATTGTCACATAATCCTGTAAATAGTCCCTCAATAGCCCCTCAAACATTTTCCCCACGATGGATGTTAAGCTTACTGGTCTATAATTACCCGGGGAAGACCTAGAGCCCTTTTTGAAAATAGGCACCACATTTGCCCTGCGCCAGTCCCTTGGCACTATACCAGTCACTAGAGATTCTCTGAATATTATGAAAAGGGGGACAGAAATAACTGAACTAAGCTCTTTAAGAATTCTAGGGTGTAACCCATCTGGTCCCGGAGCCTTGTGCACATTTATTTTATTTAATTTAGCTTGGACCATCTCTACATTCATCCAATTCAGTATATCAGCCGATATATTAACAGCACTGGCACCGGCTACATCAGCTGCTCTTTCTTCAGTTGTATATACAGAGCTAAAGAACCCATTTAGTAACTCTGCCTTCTCTTGATCCCCTGTGATCAACTCCCCATTACCATTATCTAGGGGTCCTACATGTTCAGACCTTGGCTTTTTTGCATTTATATGCTTGAAGAATTTTTTAGGATTTGTTTTACTATCCTTGGCCACCTGCCTTTCATTATGTATTTTTGCTAATTTTATTACATTTTTACAGATTTTATTAAGCTCTTTATATTTTACAAAGGCTACAGCTGTACCCTCAGATTTGTATTTTTTAAATGCCCTTTTTTTGTCATGTATTGCCCCTTTCACAGAAGGTGTAAGCCATGTGGGGTTTAATTTGAGTCGTTTATACTTATTACCTGTAGGAATAAATTTTGCACTATAATAACTCAAAGTAGATTTGAAAATCTCCCATTTATCATTTGTTCCATTATTTGACATTAGTTCTTCCCAGTCCATATCCTGAATTGCAGCCCTCATCCTGGGGAAATTGGCTTTCTTAAAATTAAATGTTTTTGCCCTCCCAGCCTGCGTTTGTTTTTTACAGTATAGGTAAAATGTAACTATATTGTGATCACTGTTACCGAGGTTTTCACGAACATTGACATTCCCAACAAGATCTGCATTATTAGAAATGACCAGATCCAACAGAGCTTCACCTCTAGTCGGGTCTTCCACAAACTGGCCCATAAAATTTTCCTGCAACAGGTTGAGGAAATGTCTCCCCTTTGCAGTTGAAGCCGAACCATGACACCAATTAATATCCCGGAAATTAAAATCTCCCATTATCACTACAGTACCCGCCTGTGCAGCCCGCTCCATCTGTTTATATAGCTGAACTTCCATCTCCTCAGTTATATTGGGGGGTCTATAGATTACACCAAAAGTAATTTTTTCAGTGTTTACCTCCCTTTCTAGTTCCACCCACAAGGTTTCAACCTCCTCACAGTCTTCACCCACTATTGTCTCTTTCACACTCGCCTTCATATCACTTCTCACATACAGACATACACCACCACCTTTCCTATTTGTCCTGTCTTTACGAAAAAGTGTAAAACCCTGTAGATTTACAGCCCAGTCATGTGAAGAGTCCAGCCATGTTTCAGCAACACCAACTATATCTATATTTTCTTCCAGTATCAAGGCCTCCAGCTCCCCCATTTTACTTGCTAGACTTCTGGCATTTGTGAACATACACTTTAACTTGCCTGTCAGTTTTTCACTTTTATTATCAGAAATGTGATTTGACATTAATCGGTCCTTTTTATTTACACTGATGTTTTGTAACGAAAGGATCTCCTTATCCTGTTGTCCAGTCCTCTCCCCACATTCTGTTTCTCCCCCCACCAATATAGTCTGACCCCTCTCTAACCTGGCTACCCCTTTTTTTTCTACATTGACCTCCCTCCTCAGCCCTAGTTTAAATACTCCGCCACCCCAGCTAGAATTCTCTCCCCCAGCACAGCGGACCCCCTTCCATTTAGGTGCAAATCATCTGCAGAATACAGTTTGTACCCCAATGAAAAGTCAGCCCAGTGCTCTAGGAACCCAAATCCTTCTCCTCTACACCAAGACTTCAGCCATGCATTTAACTCCCTAAGCTCCCGCTGTCTTTCCTGTGATGCGCATGGCACAGGCAGTATTCCTGAGAATACAACCTTGGAGGTCCTTCCCTTCAGCTTGTAGCCTAGTTCTTTAAAATTATTCTTAAGGCTCCTCCACCTACCATTTATTCTGTCGTTGGTACCGACATGGACCACGACAGCTGGATCATCACCAGCCCCTCCCAGCAATTTGTTAATAGGGTTTAGCAGAATTTATGAAAATATATAAAGTAATAAAGATCCTATATACAGTAAATACACTTTTAGCAGGTAACTATCTAGGTCACTACATAGTAATGTCCAATTTGTGATCAGAAAAATAAAAAAAAACTCATTGACACTCAAGACATCTATATAGCCACTACTAAACAGTTTCGTTTGGCATGACAAAGTCCATATATTTATCAATAGTTAAGATGCATACCTATTGACGGCTGTAAATTATTTTGTGCCACAAGCCATACGTTTTAAAAAATCCATGTGGGTTCTATGAAGAATCTTGGATTACACTGTACTGGAAAAGACAAAGCTATTTTAATTAATATAATATTTTTACTGGTAAGCGTCCTGCTGGAATGATAGCTTTCTGTTCAAGGCCTTGATTGGCTCCAGATGCATCTAGGTTTTGGAGAGTGTCTCATGTACCAGATGCAGTTCACCACTAAAGTATTTGCAGATAATACTGTGGAAAA
The DNA here is from genome assembly GCF_050947455.1 of Rhinoderma darwinii. Lineage (NCBI taxonomy): Eukaryota > Metazoa > Chordata > Amphibia > Anura > Rhinodermatidae > Rhinoderma > Rhinoderma darwinii. Next base: position 148,379,691 of record NC_134691.1, on the reverse strand, counting down.
AAACATAAAGACTTTGAAAGAAGTTATTGGGCCAGATGTGTGTTTAACCAATGATTTTCTCATTAAGGGTTTTGTTGTTGTGTTTGTGTGTATTGTTCAAAGAGTATAAAAAAGAAAGCCTAGAAATATTTGTTCTACTCTGGAATCACCTCTTCATTTTAAAGAAGTTGGGTCGGAAATATAGCTGTGTGCGGTGAATAAAGAACTGGTTCATATTTGTGGGGTGATTTACGACTCTTGTCCTCATAAGCCCTCAATGGTGATTTTTACTTTTCATTATCTCTTTACATTACTAGATACAAGAACATTGTCAGGTCCCTTGTGGAAGGGGTGGAGAACATATCCAGCATCTTGGATTTACCAATTCAGCTTTCAGTGTTAAATCTTTTATTCTGGAGTCTAAACGCGTACTTATTTTTCTTAGTTGTTTTATTACAGTTTCTTCCTATAAGTGATATAAATCATATTAGAGATTGCTTTAAATATAACCCCTTCAGTACCCAGCCTGTTTTGGCCTTTAGGACACAGCCGATTTTTTTCTTTTTTTTTTTTTACATTTTTTTTATTTTTCAAATCGGCATGTGTTCCTTTGTGGTAATAACATCGGAATGGTTTTACCTATCCAAGCGATTCTGAGATTGTTTTCTCGTGACTTGTTGTACATTATGTTAGTGAAAAAATTTGGTTGCTAATTTTGGTATTTATTTCTGAAAAACCCCAAAATGTTGAAAAAATGTGCAAACATTAGCATTTTTTCTAAATTTAAACGTATCTGCTTTTAAAACAGATGGTAATACCACGCAAAATAGTTACTAGTTAACATTTCCCATATGTCTACTTTATGTTTGCATCCTTTTTTGAACGTCATTTTATTTTTCTAGGACGTTACAAGGCTTAGAACTTTAGCAGCAATTTCTACGATTTAAAAGATAACTTCAAAAGGCCATTTTTTCAGGGACCAGTTCAGTTCTGAAGTTGCTTTGAGGGCCTTATATATTAGAAAATCTCCAGAAGTCATCCTATTTTGAAAACTGCACCCCTCAAGGTATTCGAATCCGCATTCACAAAGTGTTTTAACCCTTTAGGCGTTTCACAGGAATTAAAGCAAAGAAGAGGTGAAATTTCCACATTTTTTTTATTTTTTAGCCGAAATTCATTTAATACATTATTTTTTGTAACACAGAAGGGGGCCCGCAGCTCACGGTGGTGTTTAATGAGAGGGGGGCCAGCAGCTCATGACATTGTTTTGGTGAAAAGAACAGGCCCCATTGCAGGGGCCTGTTTTTTTCTACCAAAGGCAAGTCGCGGCAGTTGCCGGGCCCCCCTTTCAATTAAGTTTGGCCGGGCCCCCTACAGTAGTACCCCTAATACCCCCCTGATGGTGGCCCTGGGTATGGTCAAGAAGAAAAACAAAACTCCATGGTGGATTCTGGACATTTCTAACAATAACGGGAGGAATAAAGGCTTCCTGGTACAATAAATTCCCTGGATCAAATATAAACATTGCATTACAAACTTGACAATGAAGTACAAGTTAGCCAAACATGTACAATTTATACATAGTAACGCTAAAGTCCTACAGTTTTGGGGGTACGCAGCATGTAAAATTAGAAGCAGAAAGGGGACCTGAACAGATTAGTACTACAAACTGAAGCCAAATGGATATATATCTCCCCTTTCTATGGGTAAGCTAAAACTATGTATTAACATATTATCTGAAACCTACTTATGTATTGCTAAACTTCCTAATGGAGTTTGGGCGGTATGCTGATCCTATGCTTATACTGTTGTAGGGGGGGCTCTTTGAATATTGGGATTGGATTGTTCCCCGTTTCCCTCATCTTAAATATTATTCTATGCTGTGACTTATTCTGTTCAGCTATTTGCCCATCCAACCTTTTTGCTGCCTGGTGTCTACTTCTCACACTGTGGCAATCGTCTTGGAATTTTAAGCCCTTAACGACATACCACGTACTAGTACGTGGTAGCCTTTAATGCTCGCTCCACACTCAGCAGATGACGGCTGTGTACAGTTGACACCTCACTGAAACAAGCGGAATCAAAGATCACTTTGGTTCTGCCCGTTTAACAACTCAAATGCCGCGGTCAATCGTGACCGCGACATTTAAATTGTTAGAATCAGGGGGTGCCCCCTCGAACACTGCATCGTGCCCACCACGACAGGATCGGCCGGTGACTATGATGGTTATGGCAGCCTGGGGGCCTAACTAAGGTCCCCAGCTCTGCCATCTTTGTACTCCTTTGAATCCCTCCTTCAAAGGAGACTGTCTGAATCACTATATACAGCAATACATTAGTAATTTATTTTATTTTTTTGCAAAAAAATAAAATATATATAAAATATTTGGTCAACTTACCTCTCCAAAAAAAAGGAATAAAAAAAGTCTATCCCAAAATGGTACCGGTGAAAACTACAGCTCGCCCCGCAAAATTTAAGCCCTTACACCACTAAATTGATGGAAAAAGAAAAAAAGTTATAGCTCTCAGAATATTGCGACACACAACATTTGGGTTTTTTTTAGCAAATTTTTTTAAAAGTGGTAAAACCACCTAAAACAAAACTTAAAATTTGGGATCGCCGTAATCGTATCAACCTGTAGAATAAGGTGAATATATCGTTTTTACCGCCTGATGGACGCCTTAAAAACAAACCCCCCCCAAAAAAAATGGTGTATTCGCTGCGTTTTGCTCATTTCCCCCAGAAATTTTATTTTCAAATTCCCAGTGCATTATGTGGTACAATAAATGGTCCCATGATAAACTACAACTTGTCCCGCAAAAAACAAGCTCTCATATGGCTAGGTTGACGAAGAAATAGAAAAGTTATTGCTTTTGGAAGGCTGGGAGGAAAAAACTAAAATGAGAACTCAAATCGGCCTGGTCTTTAAGGGGTTAAAATATGTTTTATGTTTTTGTACTTACAATATAAAAAGGTCTAAATTTTATTGGTGTCCCATAGACTCCATTTCTTTTTAGGTTATTATTTCCATTTAGTGAGTCGATGCCATTCCTGTAATAACTTGGCAAATGTATGCCACCCCCACAAATGATAGATTTACAGGGCATTTGTGGTGAATTGGTTGGGGATTGTGGTCATTGTCTATATTGGTTTATTGGATATATATATGTTGGATACATTGAGTCCCAGAGCTCTCAATGAAGGCTTCACTTTTATTTCGTTTATATAAATCTGGACATGACTATTGAGTCCTGGTTTTATATAAATATTTGTGTATATCACTTATGTTGATGTGATATCACCAGGCCATAGAATTGTACTTACCATCTACAGAGAGGAGACATTACTTTCAGATTGTCTTTTATGTTCATCCTATACTTACCATATTTATTTCGGAAACTGTAATTAACTATGTACGTGACCTTATACTTACCACATCAGGTCGGAGGAGTAACCATTAATTCATTATTTTATATCTATTATAACTCGTTTGTGAAAGCGCAATAACAAACTGGAGGAATGTCAATCTTCGGGCAGGTTCACACCTGTGTTAGTGTTTCCATTGGTCTTCTTCGCTAGAGGAGCAGAACAATGCAGATATCGGAAGCGCCGGTTCCGTTGTACAACAGACACCATTGGTGCATGACAGAACTCATGAGTTCTGTCGGGTTTTCATCAGGATGTGCGTGGTTTTACTTAGATAGTAGAAATACAGTGACAATATTATTGCTATTCCAGATTTTATAATATTTAAACTAGACTTTATGGTGGCAACTAAGCATGAATTATTTCTTGTTCCACTGACACAAAGAGTTTTTATTCTATAGCATCCTTTGTGCATCGAGGAACTAAAAAAGTTCCTTCTGCTTTTAATATATAATATTGTTTATTGTAGATCTGCTAATATTCATAATGCCACCAACAAAATCGAAAACCAATGTGAAAAACTAAGTTTAATCTGATACCTTGAAAACAATAAAATATTGCAGCCATCAGTATACAATGAAATCTGAAATTCTCTTTCAGCAGCTACTGGAAATGTACACAAAACCATTATTATTTTAACAAATATTTACTGCATTGTTAATGTTCCTGAGGGAATGGGGAACCGCAAATGAAAAACAAGAATTGCTCCATTTTTCTTCCTTCAACAACAGGAAACTAAAGTAAAAAAAAAATTATATCTGGAATGTTATAGATAAGGTTTTCACATCCATTAAGGTATTACATTTTTATGCTGTAGTCTACTTATTTTAGTGCTGAGAACTAATTATACAGCAGCTCTCACTAAATTGGTGAAAGTAGATTTAAACGCAAAAATGTAATTCCTAGTTTAATGGAATCGGGTTTACACCTTTTGCAAGGAATTTTTACAATTGTGGAATTACTTTTGTGAAATGTGAGGGATGGAAGCTTCTTCCAGGAAGCATGTTTTTTTCAGACAAGTCTCCTTACAACCTCTTTTACACAATGTTATGCATTAATGGTATACATAACCATCAAACACCTTCTAAAATGTCTCCATATCCTAGCGGATGATGTTATCAAGGAGCCAAGTCCCCCATCAAGTGCTGGAACACGGGCTTTGGTCTTCTGGAACTTTATGCTACTTTGCCTTCAATACTCCGAAATCTGTATCACCAAGGGAAGCTGGAAGTGGTGCTACTGTTAACATAAATGAGTAATGCCTTGGCAGCTACATGGGCACAGTAGTCTTTAGAGATTCACACCCTCTTGATTTAGATTTTTGCTGGGTGTATCCGCTCGTGGATCCCCATTAATAACTTATAACGACTTGAAGATATTTCAGAAGATGTTCAAATGATCGTTTACTCTTTTTAGTTCTAATATCACCTTCCGCACATGTATCAATCTCAGTCACTACAGTATCTCTAGACCGGATGTACAGGAATACTATATCCAGGACTTGCCGCTCTCCCTCCCTTTCCCCCTCAACCTCCTTGGACCTCTTCAATTAATTGTTGGTTGTGTAGGTACAAGAGCAACACAAAAGAAAGGCTTGAACTGAACATGAGTCCCTCTCTGTGTACAGTCTAACGCTGGCCACGCACATAGGACTTTGATCGGCCAGAGTATGGTTGATCGCCCGTGGTATCGTTTATACGAACGCTCACACACCAATATAACCGAGTACACTGCACTGGCTAAGAAGTTTTGTTTTTTTTTGTTTTTTTTTTAATTTGCATCCCTGGGGCCAGCACAAACTGGTAAATTATTGGCCGAATTCTGACAAACATGCCATACACTTCCAGTTTAAAAATGTTTCAACCTGACCAATCACATTTTTGGCAAACTGAAGTCTGCCGTTGGCCATTGCGAATGGTTGTTCATGTTAATTTTGCAAATGATGGTCAGCTGAAAAGGCCAAAATCATCCATTTTGACTTTAATATCATGTGTATGGCCAGCCTTAGTGTCCATCTCTCGTTGAGACCTCTGTTCAGACAGAAGATACAGTAATTTTGTGGCTGGAGTATCCTATCACATTATTACAGAGGAACTAATTTTGTGATCTTGACTTTCCTACCTGTTACACCACTTTACCAGAACCCGAGAGTGTCCCTCATTTTGTTTCCAGTAGGAAATAAAGTCTATGAATATATTCAAACAAATCTCCTGTTATTAACTGTATAGTTGTTTTTTTGTTTTGTCAGTAATTCACATACAATCATTTTTATCTCTGACTCAGAATAGAAAACATGTTCTCATTGTTCTGATAAACTTTCCTATGATAAGTGGTTACAGAAGAAAGAAAATAGGTTAGTAAGGCACATGCTATCCAATGTAATAAGTCTTGCATATAGGGCTCGCAGGCCCAGCATTGCAAAAGAAAGAGATAGTTGATTCAAACATGTATAATTTAATTTGCTAAGAGGAACAAGATTAAATAAAAACAAAAACAAAAATAAACAATATATACAATATTCCATGCATACAAAGAACGTCATTCTAAATGTATGATGTAGGCATTCTAGAAGAGGAATAAATATTACAGATTATGTAGTTGGTGGTTAGTAGATCTCAACAAGTAAGTCACAAGAAGGACGATGAAACTATGTTGGATGAGGGGGATGGTGGGGAGGGGAGAGTTTGTAGTAGATGGAAATAAAAAAAAATGTTCTTGAAAGATCTCCAGGGGTTCCAGATTGAGACAAATTTTAGAGTAATTTATAACTTCCCAACTTGCTAGTTCTTTAATTCTGCAAATGTGATCGATTTTATCGTACCACTGTTTTATGGATGAGGGTCCCTGGATCTCCATGAAGTGATAACAATAATTTTGCAGCAGTGAGTAGTTGTCATTTTTGGCCGATTTGGAAGGAAGGGGTAGGAGCCCAAATTAATATCAAGGGAGCTGATATAGATAAAGTTTTCCCAGTAACAGTATCTAACATGATTCGTTCTGTTTGCCAAAAAGGTTTAATAAGCGAACAATCCCACCAGATATTTGTGAGAGAACCTGTACCCTGACCACAATGCCAACATGACTTATCAGGAGTTCAATTTATTTTATGAAGAAATTCAGGTGTTCTATACCACAGGGAAAGAGTTTTGAAAGAATTCTCTTGGATTCCCACGCATCTCAAGAAGCCATGTGAGCGTCGTAAAATAGTGGAGCTTTCGGAGGGTGACGAGGAGATGTTTGTAGCGTCCATGGCCACGGGCCATCTGGTTTACTCACCTCCCGAAGCCATGGATCCGTGAGCGCTGGTCCCCATCTCCTTCCTAGGAGACGCCAGCGTTCACTTACGCTCCGTTCTGCTGTGTCCCGTAGGGTGCGCGCGCACGCTCGTGCCCAGCCTTAAAGGGCCAGCACGCACACATCAGGAAATCATCGTCATCATCATCAATGGCCCATGATTTCCTGGTCTATATGAGGCCCCCAGCCCTTCTGATCCTTGCCTGAGCGTTGTTAGTCTTCCCAGTCTGTATTGCAAATGGTCCCTTAGTGTTTCCCATTCCTGTTGTTACCCGTGCCCAATTACCTGTTCCTGTACCCCGTGCTGTTACTGTGCATATTAGTGTCAGAGTCATGTCACGTCCTGTGTCTTCTGCCACGTCCGGAAGAATTCGCCACGTCTGGCTCAACCTGCGGCATCTGTGACATCAGCCACGTTTGGCAATACCTACTGCACCCATCTCCATCAGTGCCAGAGCTGCGGCCACTGTCTGGACTATCCAGGTACCCTTGTGGGGGACTTTGTATTCTGGGGTTCCTGTTGTTTGGCCAGCTGCCTCCCTGCTACAGCGGTACGGCCGAGTGGGTCCACTAACCCGCAACGTGACCGTACCTTCAGGCCATGGACCCCGCTGGTCAACCTGAGACCTTGACGACACAAGCCATGCTGACCGAGATGGAGGATCTCCAGTCACGACAAGACCAACTCCTCCTGTCGGTGAACGCCATAGCCCATCGGCTGCTTGTTCCTACCACAGTCGTCACCGCGCCCATTCCTGCTGTTCCTCCGGCTACACTTCCAGTCTGTACCGATCCCCCTGTGCTTCCTGCCGCTACCGCCACGCTATGACGGAGATCCGAGGTCCTGCAGGGGATTTTTTAATCCGTGCCTGATCCACTTCAGACTACATGCCAGGTCCTTCTCTTCAGACGACGTCAGGATCGCCTTCATCAGCTCTCTCCTTACTGGCAAAGCCTTAGCATGGGCTAATCCTCAGTGGGAACATCAGGGACCAGAGACCCGTGACTTGCAGTGCTTCTTACAGACCTTCAGCTTGATCTTTGAGGAACCTGGGAGAGTTAACCTGGAACAACGAGGCTTTGGTGGCCACATTTTGGCAGGGACTGTCTTCAGGGATTAAGGACGAACTGGCTGCTTGTGATCTGCCATCTACCCTGGACGATCTTATCCTGCTCACCTCCCGGGTTGATATGAGGATCCGGAAGCGTTCCCAAGAGGTTCTCCGGGAGAGAGAACTTCCTAGGCTGGATTCTACTTTCCTGCAATCCTCCTCAGTCGTCCCACCAGAGGATCCGATGCAGAGGAACTATGTCAAATTGTCTACCCAGGAGAAACAACGCAGACGCACTTCTGGACTTTGTTTGTATTGCAGCCTCGGAGACCATATTGTTCGTCTGTGTCCCCAGAGGCCAGAGAGATCCCATTGCCTAGGATTGGTTGGAGAGACGACCCTAGGTGGGACAGTTCCTAATAGAGCATTCTGTTCCAAGCTGACTATTCCTGTGACCCTAGTATCCGGTGAGAGGACGCATCAAGTTTCTGCCTATCTTGACTCTGGTTCTGCGCCAAACTTCATTAAAAAGGAGATAGTGGATTATCTTCAGTTGCCCACAGTTCCCCTAGAGACATCTTTGGCTGTTGCCTCTGTAATGGACTGTGTCTGCCAGATCCCATCGTTTCTAAAACCAAGCCGTTGAAGCTCCAGGTTGGAGTCCTTCATGTTGAACTGATTTCTTTCCTTGTTCTGCCCAATGCCATCAATAATGTTTTGCTGGGCCTGCCTTGGCTTCGACTACATGCCCCAGTCCCGGACTGGAATTCTGGAGAGGTTCTCCAATGGGGCTCCAAGTGCCTTGGTCGTTGTCTGTTGCAGGTCCATCCTGTCAAGCCTCCTCTACCTCAGTCATTGAGGGGACTGCCCCCCCCCCCAGTTTGCTCAGTTTGCAGATGTTTTCAGCAAAAGGGAGGCTGAGACGCTGCCTCCACATCGGACTTATGACCACCCCATTGAACTGGTTCCTAATGCCTCTCTCTCCCGTGGTCGAGTATATCCTCTCTCCTTGCCAGAGTCTCTATCCATGTCGGCCTATATCAAGCAGAATCTGGAGAGGGGTTTCATACGGAAGTCTTCCTCCCCGGCCGGGGCTGGATTCTTCTTCGTTAAAAAGGACGGATCCCTTCGACCCTGCATCGACTACCGTGGTCTCAACCAGATCACGGTCAAGAACAAATACCCGTTGCCACTTATATCCGAGCTGTTTCAAGTCAAAAAAATTTCTAAGCTAAACCTGCGGGGGGCTTATAATCTAGTCCGGATTCGCCGGTGTGACGAATGGAAGACTGCATTTAACACCCGGAAAGGTCACTACGAATATATAGTGATGCCCTTCAGACTGTGTAACGCTCCCGCAGTGTTTCAGGAGTTCGTTAATGATATCTTCCGAGATCTCCTCTATGTCTGTGTTGTTTATCTCGATGATATTTTGATTTTTTCCCCAGATCCGACGACTCATCGGAGGCCTGTTCGTCAAGTTCTACGATTAAGGAAGAATCGTTTATACACCAAGCTGGAGAAGTGCGTCTTTGAGAAGAGTTCTCTGCCTTTCCTGGGCTACTTCATCTCAGATCAAGGTCTCAAGATGGATCCTGAGAAAGTGAAAGCTGTCCTTGAGTGGCCACGTCCTCCAGGCTTAAGGGCCATACAGCGGTTCCTCGGATTCGCCAATTTCTACCGGCAGTTTATTCCTAACTTCTCATCTCTGACGGCTCCTATCTCTACCCTTACCAAGATGGGTGTGAATGCCAAGGTGTGGACTCCAGAGGCAGAGTCCGCATTTATTAGCCTCAAGAGAGCCTTCACTTCAGCTTCGATCCTCCATCATCCTGACGTATCTCGGCAGTTCTCGCTGGAAGTGAACGCTTCCTCTGTTGGTGCACTTCTGTTCCAGAGGAGCTCCAAAGGAAAGGCAGTAGTATGTGGCTACTATTTTAGACTTTTTTTTTTTTTTTCTTCTGCCGAGTGCAATTACTCTTTTGGAGATCCGGAGCTACTGGCCATCAAATTGGCTCTGGAGGAGTGGAGACATCTGCTGGAGGGCGCTGCTCACCCCATCCTGATCTTCACCGACCACAAGAACCTTACCTACCTTCCGTCTGCTCAATGACTGAATCCCCGTCTAGCCAGGTGGTCGCTGTTCTTCACCCGTTTCTAGTTTGGGCTCCACTACCATCCCGCGGACAAGAATGTGAGGGCGATGCCCTGTCCAGATCGTTTGAGATGGAAGACACGGTGAAGTCCCTTCAGACTATCATAGACCCATCCTGCATTGTCACTGCTAATCCTCTGCAGGTTAGAGACATCCCTCCTGGGAGGACTTTTGTTCGGTTGGCAGACAGGAGAAGAATTCTCTGCTGGGGATACAGTTGTAAACTAGCTGGGCACGCTGGTGTCCGTAAAACCCGAGACCTGATTGCTCATCCCTTCTGGTGGCCCACGCTACCTTAAGATGTTCTGGACTTTGTCTCTTCTTGCACAGTGTGTGCTTCTAACAAAGTTACTCACTCCAAGCCTGCCGGCCTGCTTCAACCTCTGCCTGTACCCAAAGCCCCCTGGCAGCAAATTGCGATGGACTTTGTCCCAGACCTTCCTCCCTCAGCAGGATGCAACACTGTCTGGGTGGTGGTGGACCGGTTCTCTAAGATGGCACATTTTATCCCGCTGACCGGCCTACCTTCTGCTCCTTGACTGGCGAGTCTCTTTATTCAACACATCTTCCGCTTGCATGGCTTGCCTCTTCACATTGTGTCCGACTGGGGGGGTTCAGTTTACCTCAAAGCTCTGGAGAGCCCTCTGTAAACTCCTGGATGTTAGATTGGCCTTTTGCTCAGCCTATCACCCCCAGTCCAATGGGCAAGTTGAGAGGATCAACCAGATCATGGAGAATTATCTCCGCCACTTCATCTCTTCACAGCACGATAACTGGGTACAGCTTCTTCCATGGGCCGAGTTCTCATACAACAACCACACAAGTGAGTCCACCACTTCCACTCCATTTCACATTGTGTACAGTCAATATCCTAGAGTCCCTCTCTCCGTGTCAACCACATCTCAGGTACCCGCTGCTGACTCTGCTTATGGGGACTTTCTGCAAATCTGGCAACAGACCCGGTCATCGCTTTTTTTTTTTTTCTGGCAGTCAGTCGATCGCATGAAGCGAAAAGCAGATACAAGGAGAAGTATCTTCTGGGTACCAAAGTCTGGCTGTCCTCTCGGAAAATTCATTTGAAGGTGACTTCATACAAGTTTGCTCCCAGGTTCCTCAGCCCTTTCGAGATTCTGCAACAGATAAACTCTGTCTCCTATAAGTTGTGGCTGCCTCCTACCCTCAGAATCCCAACTCCTTTTCATGTGTCCCTCCTGAAACCCGTGGTCCTGAACCGCTACAGCAAGACTTCTAGTTCCTCCGTTGCTCCCAGCGGTTCTTATGATATATTCGAGGTGAGGGAGATCCTTGACTGCAAAAGGGTAGGAGGAAGGACTTTCTATTTGGTGGACTGGAGAGGGTTTGGTCCTGAGGAGAGGTCCTGGGAGCCAGAAGAGAACCTCAGTGCTCCTGCTCTTATTAAAAAATTCCTCTCTCGCTCTGGCCCCAAGAAGAGGGGACGTAAGAGGGGGGATACTGTAGCATCCATGGGCACGGGCCGTCGGGTTTACTCACCTTCTGACGCTCGCAGCCATGGATCGTGAGCCCTGGTCCCCATCTCCTTCCTAGGAGACGCCAGTAGGGTGCGCGTAGGAAATCATCATCATCAACGGCCCATGACTTCCTGGTCTATATGAGGGCCCCAGCCCTTCTGATCCTTGCCTGAGCGTTGTTAGTTTTCCCAGTCTGTATTGCAAATGGTCCCTTAGTGTTTCCCGTTCCTGTTGTTACCCGTGCCCAATTACCTGTTCCTGTGTCCCGTGCTGTTCTTGTTCCTGTGCCTATTAGTGTCTGAGTCGTGTCACGTCCTGTGTCATCTGCCACGTCCAGAGGAATTTGCCACGTCTGGCGCAACCTGCGGCATCTGTGACATCCGCCACGTCCTGTGTCTTCTGCCACAACCGGAGGAATTCGCCACGTCTGGCGCAACCTGCGGCATCTGTGACATCCGCCACGTTTGGCGATACCTGCTGCACCCATCTCCATCAGTGCCAGAGCTGCGGCCACTCTTTGGACTATCCAGGTACCCTTGTGCAGGACTTTGTATTCTGGGGTTCCTGATTGGCCAGCTGCCTCCCTGCTACGGCGGTGCGGCCTATTGGGTCCACTAACCCGCTCCGTGACAATGTTGAACTTTTTTCCAAGCTAAAACATATCCCGATTTGGGTGTTGCTGAATGGAGGAGAAGGTCTGAATATATTTTGGAGAGAAGTTTTGTGAGTGTAGAGGGGAAGCAAAGTAAGGTGTCTAGCAATGAGTGTTCTGTGAGGGGGAATTTTTATCGAAATTTGATGCAGAAACTCTTAAATCTAGCTAGATATAGAAAGTTACTTGTGTCAATACCTGGAGTGGAGAGAAGGTCTGCGATATTGGGGGTTGTGGAATATCGAAAGACCGTATGTAGAGGAGTATAATTTAGTCTCGTCCAGACGTTGTTTTCAGAGTGGAATTCCCAAGGTAAAGGGAAGATAATTTATAGGCATCATTTGGGAAAAGAAGCTAGGGTGGTCCAGTGTTCATAAATAGTTTTGTAAAACCTAGACGGTACCTTTTAGAAATGGGTTTAAGGTTAGAGGTTTCAGAGCAGTGAATCGACCCCATAACAAAGGAAGCGTGTCCGGTTCCAGGAGGGTTCTCCAGGGTCAACATGAGGAGGGGCTTCATTCCGCCTATTTAAAAGGACCCGTCTACTGAGGTGATTAGCTCAATAGTACTGTTGGATGTCTGATAGGCCCATTCCCCATTGTGGTATTTTAAGGGTAAGCATTCTATGTGCAAGTCTGGGGTGTTTTGCTGCCCACAGGAAGTGCCCAAACAATCTCTCTAAATTAATAAAGAAGGATTGTGAGAGAAAGATGCTACAGTTTGTAAGACACAAGATTTCCCATCCAGGAAAGGAGAGTGATTTTTGAGAGCTTGAAGTTGAGATTTAATTTGGCATAACAGTGGCTGATAGTTTAGCGAGATTAAAAGAAAAGGTATTTTGGGAGATGAATTCCTAGGTATTTTATTGCTTTTTCTGGCCATTTAAACGGATCACAAGATTTAAAAACTGCAATGTTGGCAGCAGGTATTGATGTTCGATTTTAGTGAAATTTATTTTGAAGTTAAAAATCTTGCCAAACTGCTTAAAGATCCACATAATCCGGGGAGAGCAAGCAATGGGTTAGTTATTATCAGAAGTCAGTCATCCACAAAGAGGCAACTGAATGTATAAAATTGACAACCTTCATACCCTCAATAGTCGGTTTGACGGATCTTCTGGATAAGGGTTTCCATGGATAGTTTAAATGGGGAAGGGGAAAGAGGGCAACCCTGCCTAGTACCATTGATGTTAAAATTTGGGGAGAGTGTGCTTTTTATCTCCGACTCCTTGCCTTAATATTAATATGGGTATATACAGTAGATGGGTAAATTGTATGTAGCACATTTCAATCTGGTTGTGTTCCGACATCAGTAGACATTTAGAGCATTAAATTTCATCAGAGTACCTTTAAAGTATAGGACCGTATCTTTTAGCCAGCTACACGAATTTACAGGGGTTCTCGACTTGAGACAATCCCTGCTTGTTAGGACTCCCTAATAATATGCAGATCAGAAAATGTCCCCCTTTTGGGACCCACAGATCAACTGTAAGGTGTTGGGAAGTCTGTCAGTAAGTGTTTAAGTTCCCTGCAGGGCCACCACAGGGGATAGTGGGTACTACACAGCGGCCATTCAAATCAATGGGTTGGCTGTGTAATGTAGAACAAGATGAGGATCCTGAACAGAGGACTATTAAATTAGAATTCCCCAATAGGTTACTCGAAAAGGAATTTTCTAAACAGGACAAACCTTTTAACTGAACCAAACAGTAGTTTCCATTATGCTATGGATAACTGATCTTAAAACTCCAGTCACCCCCCCCCCCCCCCTGTCTCACTTGGAATTAACTCATCCCATGTACAAAATATTTTTGGCTTTATTAGTTTATAACATCCCTTAGAGGCTCCAGGAGGAGTGCGATACAATATCTGCTTGTGGGAGTTCATATAGTTTCATCAATACTGAGTGGGCGAAGTACAGACCTGAAACTATCATACTTCAAAACTACTTCTTAAATCCCTATGAAAGAATTTGTCTAAGCTTGTATCTCACTCACACCTTTAAGTTATATAATGAGCTATTTAGCCACAGGAAAGCAAAGGTTTAGAACATTTAATCAAGCAAATGAAATAGCCAGGCTCAGTAGGCTACAGTGAACCTAAGGATCTGAGTAAACCGTTGCCTCTAGCTATCTGTTGTTAAAGCAGTTTTATAGGTAATCTTTTATTGTTCTCTGTATTTTGATACATAGCTCAACAAACATGTTTACTATGACTATAGTATATATAAAATCACAGTTTCTTTTCCATGTTACAGTTAGCCACAGGTAAAAGTAAAGCAGCTTCCTGGACATTTGACTGCGACATGAGGTAAGCAGGTTACTAGGGTTAACTGCAGTCACACCTGAATTTTAATGCTTCAAATGGACATTTTCACGAAAGTGATTCAGCTTTGAAAACTTTTTGTGAGAAATGTATTTTTGTTTAATTCTTTTTAAATTCTTTATTTATTTTATTTTTTGTCTTCTGTATCCACAAATTGTAAAATATATTGAATTTTTTTACATCTGCATTGAGTTACTGTACAGTCCAGATTTTAGAAAAGAACATGTCTTTACAGCCTACAGTGAAACTGTATGTTATTTATTTTCATTTGTTTGTATAACACCAACATATTCTATAGCGCTGTACCGTGGAAATAGCAAAGGGAAGATTGCAAACATCTGACAAAGAGCAGAGTTGGAGAAAAGGTTTAAAGGGACTTCACTGATCTATACTATAAGCCTATACTCTCATGCTGCGTTAAGGAACAATAATATTAATGAGTATGGTAAAGAAAATTCGGCATAATACAAAATAAATGACTAAAACACAATATTCCGGGGGGCGAGGCTTGGCGCGTAGCTGGAACAGTTGCATGAGTCTAGCTCCGCAGTGATCTCGTGCCAAAGCTATCCTGATCTTCCAAAATGATGCCCAGGAGATCTAGGAGGCTGAGGGCAGACAGGAGAGACATGAGCCCAATAAAAAGACAATCGGCGGCTGAAAAGCAACAAGAGTATACTAGGAGTGAGGTACAAGATGGCGGACGCACTCCTGTGACACAGCGTGCTAAAAGCACTGTATCTTCTGACCGCACAGCCACAGATGTCGAAGCAGCTTCAGATTTCCGTTGACAGAGGTGACTAATTAATTGCTGGCGGCTATAGCAGCATGTAAGACCTCCTTGACTGGAAAGATGGAGGAGTTTAAGATCAATGTCGGTCTCATCAGGCAAGATATGCAAAACTTGCGGGAGCGCATTACCCACGTGGAAGACAGAGTCTCCGGAGAGGAGGATAGGATGGCTACTATACCAGACTCCATTGCAGACTTGGAATCAGCCAATGAAATGTGGAAACAGCAGACATATTATCTTGAGAACCGGTTACGCCGGAATAACCTCAGGATCATAGGCTTACTTGAAAGAGCCGAGGGTCAGAATCCAGGTGAATTCATCCTAAAGTGGATATGGGGCTTGCTCCCGGATGCAGCCTTCTCACAGGCGTTTGCGGTGGAAAGAGCACACAGAGTGCTGGCAAGACCACCACCGCCGGGAGCACCACCAAGGCCGTTGCTTGCCCGAATGCTAAATTGTAACGATAGAGATATGATCTTACGTCTGGCTCGTAGACTCCCGGAGATTAAATACAATGGAGCCGCAGCGCCATATTTCCGGATTTTTCCGTGGATCTACAAAAACGTTGAGCGACGTTTTATGGCTGTTAAAAGATGACAGAGCTGAATATTCACTATTCTATGGCGTATCCTGCGTGGCTGCGGGTGGTGGATGAAGATCGCTCCATTTTCTTAAATACTCCGCAAGAGGTTGATGAATGGGTGAGAAGCAGACTCCTACCTCGTAGCCATTAATCCTACTTGCAAGACAGAATGTTTATTTGTCTTTCTGATTCAGACTGACTCAGTCCATTTTGGGATACTGTGGAGTGTGGATTGTATCTCTGGATAGGACTGACCTGGGTCGGATAGGTCCTGATTGGGGGCAAGTACAAGATGGGCGCTGGACGTCCTCCACTGCAATGTTCTCTGTATTGTATGTCAATGCTTGTTTTATTGGGGTAGTGTGACAATACTTATTCTCTATGTGTGACCCTCACCATGTGGTCCTTCAGGGGCATACCATTGTTCATATATGTTGATAAATGTTTGATTCATGGAAGAACAACACGTCATTATATGGCATGGGGCATTCCCCGTAAGTGCCACAGTTTTAGGCATGTACCGACAATGTTTTCTACTATACCATGCATTGTCTGCCCAGTTAATGGTGTTTAGGTTTATTTTCTACGGTTTTTTTAAACTGCCTTGTATAGGTGTAAATACGCAAGACTACAGGTACGGATGTATGCTGTTACAGTTAGTAAAATCTTTGTTTGGGGCTAAAAATATTGATGTCATGAAGATTGGTATTTTCCTTAAAAAATGGGAGCTGCAGTTCCTACTATGTTTGTATAACATGCAATGTCGTCTATAACTTATGTCATGGAATGTAAGGGGAATGGGTAGCCCACAGAAGCGAGCTATTTTGTTTGCTCAGATTCTAAAGTACAACCCTCATATACTATGTATACAGGAAACCCATTTAGTGTCTAACAAAGTCAGGGTTTTGCAGCGGCCCTGGGTTCAATGGGCGAGGCACTCCTTCCACACCTCTTATTCAAGTGGAGTGTCCGTTCTGGTGCATAAAACCTTGAGATGGGAAGAGGTCACCACCAAGGCGGACAAGGATGGCAGATAAACATTCATATATGCTCACATTGAAAATATGCCATATGTTATATTGGGAATGTACATCCCACCGCCGGGATCTTTACATGTGATACAACAGGCGGTTGCGTTTTCGGCAACCTATTCGGCTGCAATTGTTTTGGGAATGGGAGACTTTAACATGGTAATGGATTCACGTTTGGACAGATTTAGAGATGTACAGCTATCCGACCATGCTCTTTCAGCGCCTTCAGTGTTGAATGCACTACTGGACGAGATAGGATGGATTGACATAAATATCCAATAGCTAAAACCTACTCCTGTCACTCCTTGGGTAGGAATTCTTTATCACGAATTGACTATATAGTTGCTAACTCCCCCCTGATCCCGATGGTGGGATATAAAAATAGAGTGATATCGGATCGCTCTCCTGTGCTATTGAAATTTATACTTCCGGGCCCCTCGAAACCCAAGGTATGGAAGATACACCCCTTTTGGCTGAATCTGATAGGCACACAGGATCGTATCCCTGATCAATTAGAGGTGTTCAGTACAGACCATAGATCGTTTGAGGACTTACGCTTTCATGGTATCCCAGAGAATACTTATCTTAGGGGATGCCTCCGCTCTACCATTTCTTACTTGAAGCAAGAGTCATGTAGGGATGAAAGGAATGTGGCACAGCAGTGTGGCGCACTGGAGGAGCAATAAGTAGCTCACCCAACTGAGGATAATAGGGGTTTGTGGTTACAGGTGGGGAGAAGGTATCTCTTATTCTTACAGGAAAAAGCGAATAGGAAGCTTTTTTTTTTGCCAAACGTACTATGAAATGGGTAATCAATCCAGTAAATTCTTGGCCCACTTGTTACAAATAAATTTTCAGAGTCCAGCTATAGATTAGGGTTGTTACTGGATTTTATTTGACAGATACTCCGAGAATAGCAGCTACATTTGTACAATTTTACAAAGATCTTTATTCTTCTCAGTCCTCCTATGATTTAACAGACTTTGTCATGTATGGATGGTATACCGTTTCCTATATTGGATACAGAAGGGAGAGAAGCCCTGGAACAAAACATTTCACAGGAAGAAATTAGCCAGGCATTACGAGATATGTCTAAGGGAAAGGCACCCGGGCTGGACGGGATCCCTGTAGAGGTATATGGCAGGTACTCCGATCATCTCACCCCCTCATTATGCTCAATGTATTCCTATGTTATGCAAGCCGGCAAATTGCCAGATAGCATGTATGATGCCGCTATTCTAGTTCTGTTGAATCCACATAAAGACCCATTTGACTGTAGTACATATCGCCCTATATCATTGCTAAACAATGATTACAAAGTGCTTACTAAGGGTCTAGCGAATAGACTCAATAAAGTCATTTTGCAGGTGATTCATGCAGATCAGACGGGTTTCATGCCAGAGAAATCCACGTCAGATAACATTAGGAAAGTGCAAGTACTTAGAGGTGGCTACAAATTGTGATTGGGTTTTGATATCTTTAGATGCGGCAAATGTCTACGATTCGATAGAATGGCCATATTTGTTGGAAACACTGAAAAGATTTGGCTTTGGCCAGCATTTCATCAGATGGGTTTCAATTCTGTATAAATTACCAAAAGCACAAATACTGGTCAATGGTATCCTTTCCCCATATTTTTCTTTACATAGGGGCACTAGGCAGGGTTGCCCTCTCTCCCCGCTCCTGTTTGCCCTAGCTATTGAGCCATTGGCAATTTGTATTAGACATCATTCAGAATATAGTGGGATTATCGTAGGACCTAGGGAAGATCTGATTAGTTTATATGCCGATGACATGATTTTGTATATGTCTGACCCACAGATTTCTCGATCATTGGCCATAGATATGCTTGATAGGTTTGGACATTTCTCTGGTTTACACATAAGCTGGAGTAAGTCTTATTTTATGCCCTTGCAGGGGGTGGGACGGTCGGACACTGCGCATGGCCTGAGAGTGGTGTCAACATTCAAATACTTGGGTATTATCATAAACCGAGATCATAAGGAGGATCATGCTGCTAATGTCCTGCCGGTATTGTCATACATTAGAAGCAAATTTAGAGTATGGAGTTCACTTCCTCCAGCTGTGGCTGGTAGAATTAATCTCATTAAAATGGTTATCCAGCCTAAATGTCTATATATATATATCCTTGAACACGCAACTACTCCAGTGTACAAATCCTTTATTAAACAGTTGCATGCGCTATTTCCAGCCTTTTATATGGGAAGCTAACCGCTAGAAACTGAGTTTGACTACCTTGCAGCGACCCAAAACCTTGGGGGGAGCTACTTTGCCTGACTTGCACTACTTGGCGGGTCTACTGCGATACATATCACTGTGGGTTGCCAATAATCCCCTACCAAATAGAGAACACCACTCAGCGACTGTCACGAGGCGGGGTGTTGACCCACTGGGCCGTACCGTGTAGCGGGGTGGCAGCTGGCCAAACAGGTAAGTGCAGAGTTCAATAGTTCAGCGAGGATACCTGAGGCAATTGTAGATAGTAGCGAGGCAGGCACGTCCAGGACCATGCGGCGGAAGAAGTCAGGGGAGGCATAGCAATTCAAGCGAGACTGTAGCACAGCAAGGCAACAGCACAGCACGGCACTAGAACTGGGTAGCACGGATACAGGAACAAGGTACACTGGGAAACTGGAAGACACTGGGAGACCATTAGCACGACAAACTATGGGTAACAAACAACGCTCTGGCAAAGAGCAAGAGGGCAGAGCCCTTTTTATAGCCCAGGGCATCCTGGGCTAGATTGCAGACCTCCTGCAAAATGTGCGCACTGGCCCTTTAAGACCGTGGGCGCGCGCACCCGCTGGAGATAGTCTCGATGTCCAGAAGTGAGGGCCAGCGCCTCACAAGGAGGACGACGCTGCAAGCAGGTAAGATGTCCATGGCCACGGCCGTCGAGGTTTAAGGCAGAACGACGGACCGTGGCCATAGACGTTACAGTATCCCCCCCTCTTATGCCCCCTCTTCTTGGGACCAGAGCGGGAGAGAAACTTCCTCACGAGGACAGGAGCATCGATGTTCTCCTCTTGCTCCCAAGACCTCTTCTGGGCCGAACCCCTCCAATCCACTAAATAAAATGTCCTTCCTCCCACCTTCTTGGTAGCCAGAATCTCCTGTACTTCGAAAGTCCCCGATGAGACGCCAGGGACCACTGTAGAACTAGGAGTCCTGGAGTAGTGGTTCAGGACCGCGGGTTTCAGCAGGGAGACGTGGAAGGAGTTAGGAATCCTGAGGGTAGGGGGGAGCCACAGCTTGTAGGATACTGGGTTGATCTGTAGCAGGATTTCGAAGGGTCCGAGAAACCTAGGGGCAAATTTGCACGACTGCACCTTTAGCCGGATATTCCTAGACGACAACCAGACTTTAATCCCTGGAAGGAACTGCGGAGGCGCCAGTCTTCTTGTATCTGCCTTTCTCTTCATGCGGTCCACCGCCAACAGGATAGAAGATCGGGTCTGTTGCCAAATCTGTAGAAAGTCCCGGAAGGTCGAGTCAGCTGCAGGAACCTGGGACATAGTAGAAACAGCAAGAGGTATACGAGGATGCTGACCGTAGACTATGAAGAATGGACTGGAAGTGGTCGACTCACTGTTGTGGTTGTTATAAGAGAACTCTGCTCACGGGAGCAACTGTACCCAATAATCATGCTGCCTGGAAACAAAGTGACATAGATAGTTCTCCATGATCTGGTTAACTCTCTCGACTTGCCCATTGGACTGGGGATGATAGGCCGAAGAGTAGTCAAATTTTATACCGAGGAGGCCACAGAATGCTCGGTCCGAGACAATATGTAGGGGCAAGCCGTGCAGACGGAAGATGTGTTGTATGAAGAGGTCAGCCAATCGCGTAGCAGACGGCAGGGCGGTCAAGAGAATGAAGTGAGCCATCTTGCAGTGTGATACACCACCACCCAGATCACACTGAAACTCGCAGAAGAAGGAAGATCCGTGACAAAGTCCATAGCGACATGTTGCCGGGGGGCAACGGGCACAGGCAGTGGTTGGAGCAGGCCAGCTGGTCTGGAGTGAGCAACTTTATTTGCTGGCCATACCGTGCATGAGGAGACAAAGTCCATAAATTCTTTGGGTAGCGTGGGCCACCAGAACTGACGGGTGATTAGATCTTGGATCTTACGAGCACGCGCGTGAACTGCCAGCTTAGAACTGTGACCCCAGCGAAGAATTCTTCCTCGGTCAGCCAGACGTACAAAAGTCCTACGCGGAGGAATGTGTCTAACTTGCAGGGGATTTACAGAGAAGCTGCAGGATGGGTCGATAATATTCTGTGGAGATTCCATAGCGTCCTGTGTTTCAAAAGATCTAGACAAGGCGTCGGCCCTCACATTCTTGTCGGTAGTGGAGTTCGAACCGGAACCGAGTATAGAACAACGACCACCTGGCTTGACTAGGATTCAACCGCTGGGCCATCTGTAGGTAGGTCAAATTCTTGTTATCCGTGAAAATCAGGATAGGATGAACCGCGTCCTCCAGTAGATGTCTCCACTCCTGCAGAGCCAGCTTGATGGCCAGTAACTCTCGGTCCACAATAGAGTAGTTGCGCTCTGCGGAAGAAAACAGCTTAGAATAGTAGCCACATACCGCAGCCTTGCCTTTCGATCCTCTCTGGAACAACAGTGCACCAAACGAGGAAGCGTCCACTTCTAACGAAAACTGTAGGGCTTTCTTTAAGGATTCAAATGCGGCTTCAGCCTCGAGTCCACATCTTGGCATTCATACCTTTCTTAGTGAGGGTGGAGATAGGAGCAGTCAAAGATGAGAAGTTGGGGATGAACAGTCGGTAGAAGTTGGCGAATCCTAGGAAGCGTTGTATGGCCCTTAAGCCTTCGGGACGTGGCCACTCCAGGACAGCCTTTACCTTCTGGGGGTCCATCTTGAGGCCCTGATCGGAGATAATATAGCCCAGGAAGGATAGAGTCTTCTCAAACACACTCTTCTCCAGCTTGGCATAAAGGCGATTCTATCTTAGACTGAGCAACACCTGGCGGACATGACTTTGAGTTACTGGGTCTGGGGAAAAAATAAAAAGGTCATCGAGATACACCACAACACAAACATAAAGGAGATCATGAAAAATGTAATTGACAAATTCTTGAAATACTGCGGGGGGGCGTTACACAGGCCGAAGGGCATAACTAAGTATTCGAAGTGCCCATCACGAGTATTAAAGGCAGTCTTCCACTCGTCACCTCAATGAATACGGATCAGATTGTAGGCCCCCCGCAGGTCCAGGTTAGAAAAATTCCCCCCCCCCCTCCCGTATGCGGTCAAACAGTTCAGAAATCAAAGGCAAAAGGTACCTGTTCTTCACCGTGATCTGGTTTAGGCCTCGGTAGTCAATGCAAGGTCGTAGAGATCCATCTTTTTTTTTTTCTTTTAACAAAGAAGAACCCCGCTCTGGCGGGGGATGAGGATTTACGAATGAAACCCCTCTCCAGGTTCTCCTCAATGTAGGCCGACATGGACTGGGTTTCTGGCAAGGAGAGAGGGTACGCTCTACCACGAGGAGGAGATGATTCAGGAACCAGGTCGATCGGACAGTCGTATGCCCGGTGGGGTGGCAAGGTCTCGGCCTCCTTTTTGTTGAAAACATTGGAGAACATGGAGAAACAGGAAGGAAACCCTGTCAAAGACTGAAGAGGGACAGGTTGTGGCGACTGGATATGACCCAGACAGCGGTCAAGACACTTCGGGCCCCACTGGAGGACCTCTCCAGAGTTCCAATCCAGGACAGGGGCGTGCAGATGGAGCCAAGGCAAACCCAGTAGCACGGGGTTGACGGCCTTGGACAGGACGAACAGGGAGAGGAGTTCAGCATGAAGGGCTCCCACTTGGAGTCTCAACGGCTTGGTTACAGACACAACTGGTTCAGGCAATGGCAGTCCATCCATTGAGGCAACGATCAACAGCCTTTCAAGTGGGATAGTAGGCAACTGAAGGAGATCCACAAGGTCCTGGCAGATTAAGTAGGCTGCAGAGCCGGAGTCCAGATAGGCAGAAACCGGATGGGACCTCTCGCCAGCAATGATGGTTACGGGAATGAATCGTTTGGAAGAGAGTTCTAGATTCAATGTGTTGACGCCCAGGGTTGTCTCTCCAACCAAACATAGGCGCTGGTTTTTTTTGGCTTGTGAGGGCATAGACTCACAACATGGCCAGCAAGGCCGCAATATAAGCAAAGTCCAGAGGTGCGCCTGCGCCGTTTCTCCTGGATCGATAATTCTTGTCGGTCTACTTGCATTGGGACCGCGGGCATAGCAATAGAAGCAGGCAAGAGGGGTTGCTGGAAGTTGGGCGCCAGTCTAGGGCGCCGACGATCCTGACAAACCTTGTGAGATCTCTCCCTCAGCCTTATGTCTACCCGAGTGACAAGCAGAATCAAGTCGTCCAAGGCAGGAGGCAGATCTCGAGCGGCCAGTTCATCCTTGATCTCGGACGACAGACCATGCCAATGGGATGCCACCAAGGCTTCATTGTTCCAGGATAGCTCTCCTGCCAGAGTCCAGAAATGGATCGTATACTTGCCCACGGAGGTGTCCTCTTGGCAAAGGTTGAAGATGGCTGTGGCTGCCGATGAGACTCGCCCAGGCTCCTCAAACAGTTCGGAATATTCGCACAAAACCCTGAAAATCTTGGGTCTCTGGTCCCTGACGTTCCCAGATAGGATTAGCCCGTGCCAGGGCCTTGCCAGTCAGGAGGGATATGATGAATGCGATCTTGGCTCCGTCCAACGGAAATGCTCGAGAGTGCAGGGTAAAATTAATGTGGCATTGGTTCAGAAACCCCCGACAAGCACTGGCGTCTCCATCAAACAGAGAGGGCAATGGCAGCGAGAACCGAGGATCCGGACAGGAACTGCCAGGAGGAGTAACGGGAGGATCGGCTAGAAGGACTTGCGTAGAGGGAGGAAGAGAAGCAACTAGTGTCCCTAGCTTCTGCGCCATAGAGTCCACTGCCACAAGGAGCTGATCCTGCCGAGCTCGGAAATCCAGCAGGTCCACCTGCATGGCTTGGGAGGTTGCCAAGCCCTTGAATTGACCAGCGGAGTCCATGGCCAGAGCGTACTGTCACGAGGTGGGTGGTGGACCCACTGGGCCTTTACCGCGTAGCGGCATGGCAGCTGGCCAAACAGGTAAGTACAGAGTTCAATAGTTTAGCGAGGATACCTCAGGCAATCGTAGATAGTAGCGAGACAGGCACGTCCAGGACCAGGCGGCGGAAGACGTCAGGAGAGCGAGAGAACAGCACGGCAACAGCACAGCACGGCACTAGAACTGGGAAACAGGATACAGGATACAGGAACAAGGTACACTGGGAAACTGGAAGACACTAGGAGACCATTTGCATGACAAACAATGAGTAATAAACAACGCTCTGGCAAATAGCAAGAGGGTAGAGCCCTTTTTATAGCCCCGGGCATCCTGGGCTGGATTGCAGACTTCCTGCAAAATGCACGCACTGGCCCTTTAAGACCGTGGGCGCGCGCGCCCGCCATAGATAGTCTCGATGTCCAGAAGTGAGTGCAGGCGCCTCACAGGAGGACGATGCTGCAAGCAGGTAAGATGTCCATGGCCACGGCCGTCGAGGTTTAAGGCAGAACGACGGACCGTGGCCATAGACGTTACAGCGACTTTCTTGCAATTATCTCATATGTGGCCGGTAATGGAGAGTCCTCCAGGGGCCTTAAACATGTTGCCTATACACAAAGTGGCGACTCAGGTGTGGTCAGCAGTGAAAAGTATATATGGATATAGTGATGTTCGTACGCATATGCTCTTGTGGTCAAATCCACTTCATGCACACTTGACTGAAGTATTAGATCCGTCTTTTTGGAGACGATATGGGGTGTGCACTATAGGCGATTTATTTATTGACAATGTTTTCAGTTCCTTCACACAGATGCAATCTGATTATAACCTGCCTAAAGAAGCTTTCTACAGGTACCTGCAGTTAGGTCATGCCATTAACAGTCAATACCCAGTCTCGGAGGTGAAATTTTCTCAGTTCCCGTTGATAGGTATTTTTAAATCTTAGGGGCCGAGAGGCCTAATTTTGGCCATATATACATCTCTCATACAAATGCTGGCTGCCTCACTTCTGCCAGAGAAAGACAAGAGGAAGGCCCAAATATCTGATTTGACAGATGGTGATTGGGAAGAGGTACTTTCCTCTCTGCTTACAGTATCACCGGCAGCGAACCATAAAATGATACAGCTATCGATTTATTCATCAACGTTACCTTACACCCATGAGATTGTACAAGATGGGAAGATACCTGAGTACAGAATGCCATAGGTGCCGCTATCCTTGTTATGGCAGGAAGGAGGTGAAGGGAACAAGTGAGCCCTAATCTACCCACCGCCCTGTCCCTGCCTACTTGCAACGACCCGCCCTAGGCGACGGGGTATAACTTGGCGGCGGTCCCTACGCTGACTAAGTGCAAGGGGATACAAACAGGGAACAAGCAAGGGAAAGGGCAGTAGCCCACGGAACACCGAGGAAACGGAGTGGTGAACGAGCCAGTCAGGATCAGGATGTAGTGGAGTATACAAACGCAGAGCACGGAGCAGGAAGCAAGCCAGGGGCAGAGCGAAGCAGGATAAGCGGGAACTGAAGCAAGGCAGAAGCACGGCAGAAGCAGGCTGGAGCAAGGCAGCAGTGGGGCCAGGAATCCAAGAAGAATAACAAGCAATGAGGAAGAGAAAACGGCAGGTATAAATGGACAGGGGGCGGAGCTAACTCCGACTGACCAGGCCGCGATAGGCTCTCCCACTCCTGAGCCTGCCACCCTGATTGGTGGGAGCCGGTGTCAGTCTAAGAGGTCTGGCCTCAGGTGTCGACTGATTAATCCTGGGAGTATCCACAGACGTAGTGCCTGGCAGATCCTTTACAATCCTAGATCGGATTTCTGGCATATGATCTGGGATTGCCAGCATGTTTATTCTTTTTGCAGGGAGGTGGTGGAGGTAGTGAAAGGGGTGACACATGGTCCAGTTCCAAACACCCCACAGGTATGCTTGTTTGGAATTTTACCTGAAGACCAATGGACATATTATACTAGAATTTTCCTTAGAGAAGTGCTGTTTATGGCACGGAAAACCATCGCGATGCGATGGATCCTAGACCACCCAAGTTATCCAAATCGAAATCTTTAGTCAACTCAATTCTACCCTTTGAAAAAGTTCTATATAGACGTAGGGGTTGTGTAGACAAATTTCAAAACGTGGAGAAATTGGTGTAGATCTCCGCTTAGAATCTATGCAGACCATAATTAGTTAGATCTGAGAGACTCTGTACTGCAGGGATCATGTTAAATATATATTTTTTATAATTTGAAATATATATTTTGTGCAATTTATACACCTTGTTCATATTATACAATATTTCATATGTGTGTCATTTTTGCCAAATTTGAGATGGAAGATAATAGGCATGTATACTTACCTTGGTGATTATCAATGCAATTCTCCTGTCCAAAACATTATTCAATATACCTGTATTTTTCTTATGGGTTTTTTAATGTGATAATTATGCCTTAAAGAGGCTCTGTCACCAGATTTTGCAACCCCTATCTGCTATTGCAGCAGATAGGCGCTGCAATGTAGATTACAGTAACGTTTTTATTTTTAAAAAACGAGCATTTTTGGCCAAGTTATGACCATTTTTGTAGTTATGCAAATGAGGCTTGCAAAAGTCCAAGTGGGTGTGTTTAAAAGTAAAAGTCCAAGTGGGCGTGTATTAGGTGCGTACATCGGGGCGTTTTTAATACTTTTACTAGCTGGGCGCTCTGAAGAGAAGTAACATCCTCTTCTCTTCAGAACGCCCAGCATCTGACAGTGCAGATCTGTGACGTCACTCACAGGTCCTGCATCGTGACGGCCACATCGGCACCAGAGGCTACAGATGATTCTGCAGCAGCATCAGCGTTTGCAGGTAAGATCGACTTGGACTTTTACTTTTAAACACACCCACTTGGACTTTTGCAAGCCTCATTTGCATAACTACAAAAATGGTCATAACTTGGCCAAAAATGCTCGTTTTTTAAAAATAAAAACGTTACTGTAATCTACATTGCAGCGCCTATCTGCTGCAATAGCAGATAGGGGTTGCAAAATCTGGTGACAGAGCCTCTTTAAGTACTATTTGCTATGAATTGTATACATTTGTACTGTAATTTCTAAATCGAGTTTTTTAAAAACAAACCATATTCCATGCAATAATAAAACTAGGGTAGCAAAAGTTGTTTATACTCATCCAGCTTTGCATAAGCGATTTTATATTTTGGTTGTGGGAAGATATAAAATAAGTGGTTGAACAAGTAAGAAGTTTGGAAAAGCCATGCAATCATAATTCTTTTAACAAAACTGCATCTATTCATAATATTGATAGAAAGTTGAAGCAGAACATGTAAAGATTAGATAAACATTAATTTCTTGTTCACAAACAAACTGTTGAATGCACGCATTAGATCTGAGTAACTGCTGATGAATCGCCTCTTCAGGCTTGAACCAATGATTACTCAGTCACTGACATTTGGTATTAGACAAACCTTCTGTAATATTGTGATGATTACACTGGTGCAAGATTCATTGCAGTACAGTTGTCACACCTTGTAACGAGTCCTATGTGTCCATCACATGACCAGGACCGATTTCTTATCCTCAAAGTAAAAAATTAAAGTTTGTATTGATTAAATGCAAGCAGAAATCTTGAAAACTGTGAGGAATTTAATAGCAAAAGCATGTTGGGAGAATTTTATAACTTTTAACTTTATAAAGACCTGTATGACCTCATCAGAATATACTATAAATGCCGTGGCGTAACTATAGCGGTCACAATTGCAACCGGGCCCCCGAAGCCAAGGGGGCCACGGCCCCCTGCACGACAGTAAGGAAAAGTTACTATAGTAATTGGGGCCTATGTAATAAACTTCACGGTCCCCAGTTCCAGAGCGCAGCGGAGGTCCAGACATCACAGTGCTGTGCGCAGCGCATGACGTCATGACACTATGCACTGTGCACAACATCCCAACCCTGGATGGAGACAGGACCTCCGCTGCGGCCGAAGAGTAGGGTAAGTTTAATAGCTTATACATCAGGGTACAACCACAGGTTTTGGATTTGCAAAGGGAAGCACACTAGAATTGACCCACCAGAATGCCCCCCTCCTTCCTGGAAGTTTAAAAAAATATATATATATTATTAGGGTCGGATTGAGTGTACCCACTGCTGGGCCACGGTTAACACCTCTACCTGGATTTATTCCCCAGTGTCCCACTATTTAAGTGCCTCACTTGCAGAAGTACTGCAGCATGCAACACGGTTAGAAGCCTCCCTAGGGCTCTGCTTAGACAAACACTCATAAGGCGAGAGCAGGGCATTATGCAGCGACAATGTATTGTGTGTCCAGTATAAGGACGAGAGATGTTATTCCCTTGAGCAGGTACTATAGAAGGTACCGGTACAGAAATCCCCAAGCCAGATTGCATCCTGGTCTGTAATAGGTACAAGGGAGGGTCTGATCTTTCAAATCATGTGCTGAAGCTATATAGTGCCATACGGAAATCGAGGGTGTTGTACAAAAACCTGACCATACACCATCAAGGTTGCCAACCTGATGA